>NW_028136523.1:1200000-1800000 GCF_964662115.1 Mustela nivalis
GCAATTTTCTTAATTGCATTATTATTTATTATTATCATAGTCTGTGTGTGTCGGTGGGAAGTGGCTGGTATTACAGTGAGTTCCATATCTGTGTTACACTGAGTTCCATGTCTGTAGTCAGTCTTTTTTTTCTTTTAGTTTATTTTCAGGGATCCAAAATTCATTGTTTATGCACCACACCCAGTGCTTCCTGTAATAAATTCCCTCCTTAATACCCACCACTGGGCTCACCCAACCACCTGCCACCCTCCTCTTCAAAACACTCAGTTTGTTTCTCAGAGTCCACAGTCTCTCATGGTTTGTCTCTCCCTCTGATTTCCTCCAGCACACTTCTCTCCATCTCCCAGTGTCCTCCACGTTATTCCTTATGTATTGATTCTTATAAGAACTTTTATTTCTTTCCCTATTCTGCTTTGCATATGCTTACCTTAGATGTTAAAATGTTATAAACCTCTCCTGCCTGGTCCATTTTCTCTCTCTTCTCTCATGATTTCTCATGCTCTCCCTGCCAACCCCACATGCCTTACAATATCTGGATATGACTAATTTCTTCCTGAGCTACTTTATTCTACTCTGCCATATGGTTGCCCTTCCCTCTTCTGTACCATAACTTCTATCCCCTGCATTTGTGCTTTAACAATACCTAATTCTTTTCACTGCATCTGTATCTTTGAGGTCAATACTCAGTAGTGCAATCGCTGGGTCATAGGCTAGCTCTATTTTACTGGAAAGAAGGGCCATATGCACCCCAGTGTTCATAGCAGCAATGTCCACTATAGCCATTCTGTTGAAAGAGCCAAGATCCCCTTCAACAGACAAACGGATAAAGAAGATGTGATCTATGGATACAATGGAATATCACTCAGCCATCAGAAAGGATGAATACCCAAATTTGCATCAACATGGATGGGACTGGAGGAGATTATGTTAAGTGAAATAAGTCAAGCAGTGAAAGTCAATCATCATATGGTTTCACTTATTTGTGGAACCTAAGGAATAGCATGGAGGACATTAGGAGAAGGAAAGGAAAAATGAAGTGGGGGGATTGGAAGGGGAAATGAAACATGAAAAACTATGGACTCCAAGAAACAAACTGAGGGTTTTAAAGATGAGAAGGATGTGGGGATGGGTGAGCCTGGTGATGGGTATTAAGGAGTGCACATATTGCATGGGGCACTGGGTGTTTTACACAAACAATGAATCATGGAACACTACGTCAAAAACTAATGATGTATTGTATGGTAACTAGCATAACAGAATTAAAAAAAAAAAGGAGGGGGACAATACCTAACACTCAATCTTTGCTAGTTTCTTGTTTACCTCCTTTTAAGAGTAAGCTCATTAGTGTTTTTTTTTTGTTTGTTTGTTTGTTTTTGTCTCAACTAAAAGAAGAAAAATAATACACATTATTTTGAAAACTTTTTGAACAGTGTACAAACGTTAGTCAAGTCCACAATGTCTCATCTCTTCTTCCTCCTAACATGGCTAAGATGAAAAACCCTTTATCTGGGAAAAGATCATTCTCCTGCCACCTTGTGTAAGATTTTGGCTTTAGCTTAGATTATCCTTTCTTTCCTTTTCTGAAAATAAGTTGAAAATATTAATAGCCTCAGTTTCTTCTTCCAAAATATGACTGCTTCTTTACCAAGTGCAAAAGCAACCCATTTTGACCATAGTAAACAGCTTGGACCTACTTTTTTTGGCTCACTGTTTTAGTGAGACAATTGGAGTGAAGATGACACACCATTTCCAAATGTATTAATAATTGGTAGACCATACTTCTAAATTGAAGATTTGTTGCCATTAAACTACGACCAGACTCGCTATAATTACAGAGGTAAATTCTTTATATTTACTATATTTGAAATTACCATATAATACCAAAATAAAATTATGATTATGTGAAGAGTCTGTAATATTAAGAAGATGACTTTGAAATGATTGCTTATCTAAATGAAATTTCCCATTTTATAATCTTGTATAAGCTTCCGTTGTCATTTCCTATTTAAAATCTATTAGAAGGCACTCTTATTTTCCCTTAAGTGGGAAGTCAAATGTGGAACAAATTCATCCCAAAGGAACTGATTCTATATTCCACTGAAGACCAGGTGGCTTCCAAGTGGCATTTTGCCTCTTGCATATTGTTCATCTCCTACAACAAATGGGGGTATGCTCTTTAGTAAACTAATTCAACTCAATTAGAGGCATTGTCTTCAAGGGATAACATCATAGAGACTAGAATCAGAATCATACTTTTGGGAAAATTGGGCCCAGGATTTTTGTTTTGTTTTGTTTTGTTTTAAGATTTTATTTATTTATTTGACAGACAGAGACCACAAGTAGGCAAAGAGGCAGAGGGAAGGGGGAAGCAGGCTCCCTGCTGACCAGAGAGCCTGATGCAGAGCTCGATCCCAGGACCCTGAGATCATGGCCTGAGCTGAAGGCAGAGGCTTAACCCACTGAGCTACCCAGGTGCCCCTGGGCCCAGGTTTTGATGGCTTCTTTCCTCAATCTTATAAAACCTATGTGAACTCTACTGGATGCCAGAACTGCTTAAAAATATTTGGTCCCTTGTAATTTTAACCTTCCAGTATTCAATGCACCTGATCCATGTAATATCCTATAGTATTTTTGTCAAATGAAGACTCTCAAAGTGTGTTTCTTGGGAGACACTTTTCAATTGGTTGCTTACATTTCTGCATTTATTATTTGTTCTAGGCCATCCTTTGAAGATTGTTGTATTGAATAGACTTAGAAGACAGAAATAGTATCTTTTTTTAACTTAACCTGTTGTGTTTGCAAATATTATCTGCCTCTGTTTTGATTCTTCTTGTGGGAACTGAGGCTCAGAACTGATATATAACTCCCACCCCTACACACACACACACACACACACACACAAAAATACTGTTAATATTCTGGCTACCTCTATTGCTGTGAATATTAAACTATATTATTTCTGAACCATGAGTCTGCGTCTTCTATCAACACCCAAGAAACTATGGCAGACTCATACACCAGCTTTCAAATAACGGAAAATAATCTCAGATGCTTTATATTTTTTGATAGTGTTACCTACTTCTGAACATATGACTGAACACATATAAAGCTGGAGCCCTGACCATTTAGAGCTTCTTCTGTGGAAGAACTATGCATTCACTAGTAAGCAAAAGTAGTTTCATCTTTTTTTTTTCCTCCTGGACACCATTTCCTCTCTCACACTGTTGCTCAAATTGGATGGAGTCTAAGGTCCTTTGAGGAAATTTTTATTTAGTGACTCAAAATAAAATAGGAATAGTCTAAAGTGCTAAAAATAATTCTAGATAAAAGGTATAAGATCATGCCAGAAAGGATAGTAATTTTATCTAACAACTTCCTGTTCACCCCTTATTTGTTCATTAACTAATCTCCAAATTCCTGACTAAATCCCTTTTGTAAGCCAGAATGTGAGCTAAAAACTGGGATTTTAAAAAATTTTCATTTGAAATCCAGTTAGTTAACATATATGGTTGTATTAGTTTCATGTGTACAATATAACATATAGCACTCAGTGCTCATCATGACAAGTGCTCTAATTAACCCCATCACTTATTTAATCCATCACTCCTTTCAGATCCCCTCAAGTAACCATCAGTTTGTTCTCCTTAATGAAATGTCTGTTTCTTGCTTTGTTTCTCTTTCTATGTCTTATTATTTCCCCTTTGCTTGTTTGTTTTGTTTCTTTTATTCCATATATGAGTAAAGGTATTTGTCTTTCTCTGACTGACTTATTTCACTTTTAGCATTATACTGTCTAGTTCCAACCATGTTATTGCAAATGGCAAGATTTCAGTCTTTTTTATGGCAGAATAATATTCCATTGTATATACATAACACTTATTCTTTATTTATTCATCAATTGATGGATACTTGGGCGCTTTCCATATCTTAGCTTTATAAATAATGCTGCTATAAACATAGGGGTGCTAGCATCCCTTTGAATAAGTTTTCTTATATTCATTGGATAAATACACACCAACAGGATTGTTGGATCACAAAGGACTTCTATTTTTAAATTTTATGGAAATTCCATACTGTTTTCAAATATGGCTGTATCAGTTTGCATCACCACCAACAGTTCACAATTGTTACTTTTTCTTTTTTTTTTAAGATTTTATTCATTTGACAGAGAGAGATCACAAGTAGAGAGAGAGAGAGGAGGGAGCAGGCTCCATGCCTGGCAGAGAGCCTGATGAAGGGCTCGATCCCAGGACCCTGAGATCATGACCTGAGCCCAAGGCAGAGGCTTAACACACGGAGCCACCCAGGCGCCCCCAGATGAAATACATTTCTGACTTAGAAACTTCAGATAGAATTATTTTGTCCATGATGACAACTGAAGAAAATGTGTCATCCCTAAACCTAACCTTAAACCCTACCAACACTGAAACCTATGCTGACCTTAAAGCCCAAACTAGAACCCTGAATCCCAAACCTGGAATGGAACCCAAAGCCTGTACCTGAGCCCTGGATCCAAGCCCTGAACCAAGAACCCAAACCCTAAACCAGACCTCCAAGTCATGAAACCTGAACCCAAATCTCAGCATGAAGTCAAACCCCAAATTTGACCTTGAACTTTATCCCATAAGCCCTGAGTCTTAAAGCCTAAATCATAAACTTAAAGCCCTAAACTATAACTCTGTTCCCTTGTCCTTCACTCTAAATCCTCACCATAACACTAAACCCAAAGCCTGATTAGAACTCTGACTAAAACCTGAACCTGAACCCAAATTCAAACCCTTTACCACACTTTGCTTATGCACTTGCCATTGATGGATATTTGCAGTTTCTACCTCTTGATTTTTGTGAACATTGTTTGGGTTGGGGGCTAGGGTTAGGGTCTTGGATTAGGGTAGGGTCCAGGCTTGAGACCAAGTTGAGGTCAGAGTGTGGGTCCGCATCAGGGCCATGTTCAGTGACACTGTTTGGGTCAAGGACTGTTGTAATTCCACATTGTTTCCAATTCATTGTTCCTTAGCTATTTGGGGGGAAGTTGGGGGGTATTGGGCTCCATGCAGCTTGAATTTCCGGAATGAAATGGCGTCAGCTGGCCCCCAGGAGGGAGCAGGACCTTCCACTGAAGGGTGAGCTCCCACAGTCCTGCACTGCCTTGCACCGCCTACAGAGGGCGCCAGACCCCAGCTCCCGCCCTGAGCCCAGGCTGCACAGCCACAGTTGGGACCTGAGCCCTGCCTTTTCAGGACCCACTGTGGAGACTTCTGGAGAATGTGGGGCGCCTCCCACCCTGACAGGACAAGCTGAGGAGGGAGTGGCTCTGCATCCACACTGACCGGACCCGTTGTGGAGGACGCGCCCACACTGGCAGCAGTCCAACCTCCTAAGGACCAGACGCTGGAGGAGGTGAGGAGAAGTCCCTTAGTGGACTGTCAAGGGGTTCGTGGTCTCAGGACCCCACAGAGAAAGGGCGCCCTGTGTAGACACTGGGGCTTCCGTCGTTTTGTGTGAGGAGACGTGGCCTCCTGCTGTGCTGTGCGCGGGGCTGTGGGGTCCCCACTTTCTGGGCTCGGGTGATCCTTGGTCCTTGTCTGTGTTTGTGTGCTCGCGGATTGGGTTCCTGGGGCTCCTCAGATGGTCTGCAGTCAGGGAGCGTCTGCCTTCTTTGGTGCTTGTGCTCTCCCCACCTCAGCCCTGCGGGGTCCTTCCCGTGTCCACACCCACTCCAGGCTTGCGCCGAGTCCGGAAATTCGGGAGCCAGAGTGAGGACTCTGTAGCCGGTTTTGGGGGAGAGTAGGTATTTTCCCAGTGTGGGTTCTTCCCTGAGCACAGTGCCTCCCCATCTCCGTGTGTACACCTCCCTGTCTGTCGTCATTGTTGCAGGGCTGTCACTTTCTTGGTTCAGGGGCCTCCTGGGTATCTTGCTATCTTGGATGCAGGTGTAAATGAGATCGTTCTCAGCAGTCTCTTTCTGATGGGTCCTTCCGAGCACCTAGGAGTGCCACTAATTTGTGCATATTGATTTTGTTCCTTGCAAGTTCTTGAATTTATTAGTTCGATTGGCCTTAAACTTAATCTGCCAGTTATTTGACCAGCAGCATGGGTTTAATTGGGAAGAGCAGAGAATGGCAGTCTGGGCTGAGCAAGCTAAGGTCCCATCACAGGCAAGTGCGAGAAACAAAGGAGAGGAACATTATTTCATGGAGGAGGAAGAAGTTGGGAAGGGTGCTTGAAGGAAAGTCCCTTGGAGAAAGGCAGGGTGATGGAGAATTCTCACCAGCTGAGCTGCAAAGCTCCTACAAAAAGTCAGGAGATGAACCTCCAGCTTCCCCTGTGGGGCCTAAAATTGGTGAGTCTCTCCTGTGGGGGATTGCAATGTGGGGTCTGTAATGGGCACTGAGCACCAGGCGCCCCCTTCCAGCCTCCCCTTCTGGCATCCCCAGTCCACTTTACTGGGGCTTCCCTTCCTGCTTTTGCACAGTTCTAACCAGCTTGTGGTGGAACGTTGTGGAAAAACTGAAATTCCAAATCCACTGCTTCTACTGCACATGAGATACAGGGGCCCATGATTTAATCCTCCCACGAGTCTCTTGCTAGCCCCATCTGTCCGTTACTCATTTTGATAGTTGATATTACCAAAGTACTGTAATTCTAAAAATTTCTGAATTAGCTGTATTATTTCTTTTTAGGTATGAAGTTAACTTCCAATTATATGAATTTAATATTTTGGTCATTGTTTTCTAATTTTATTGCCTTATTCTTGGAAAATATAGCCTGATATTTAACTCTAGGAATTTATTGGCATATACTTCTGGCCTAAATAATGGCCTGTTTGTGTAAATGTTCAACTTATGCTTATATACTTACTGAAGACTCTTGTTTTGGGGTCAGGATGGCTACATTTATTAATAGATCAGGACTATTAGATTCTCTAAATTTTGATGTCTCTTAATTTAATCTAATTAAATTATCAGTTAATGAAAGAAGTTAAATTTTTTATGTACTACTGCATCTAAACTTATCAAAGTCTTTTGCTATAATTAGACAAGTATGTCATCCTGTTTTTATACCAAGTCTTACATTAAAAAAATCATACTATCTGAAATATTATTTATTTTTATTATTATTTATTTTTTTTATTTTTTTTATTTTTTTTTATTTTTTTTTTAAAGATTTTATTTATTTATTTGATAGAGAGAAATCACAAGTAGATGGAGAGGCAGACAGAGAGAGAGAGGGGAAGCAGGCTCCCTGCTGAGCAGAGAGCCCGATGCGGGACTCGACCCCAGGACCCTGAGATCATGACCTGAGCCGAAGGCAGCGGCTTAACCCACTGAGCCAACCAGGTGCCCCATTATTTATTTTTTTTAAAAGATTGTATTTATTGGGGTACCTGAGTTAAGTGTCTACCTATAGCTCAGGTCATAATACCCGGGTCCTGGGATAGAGCCCCGCAGGGGGTTCCCTGCTCAGTGGCGTGCTTCTCCCTCTCCCTCTGTTATTCCCTCTGCTGTGTGCATGTTTTTCTTTTCTCACTCTCTCTCAAATAAATAAGTAAAATTTAAAGATTATCTCTCTCAAATAAATAAGTCAAATTTTTTTTTCTCAATGGGAGGGAGAAGCAGACTCTCCACTGAGCAGGGAGCCTGATGCAGGGCTCAATACCAGGACCCTGGGATCATCACCTGAGCTGAAGGCAGACACTTGAACCGACTAAGTCACCCAGGCACTCCAGCTGTTTATTTATTTATTTATTTTTATTATGCATATGTTTTATCTCTCTTTTCTACAAGTCTTTTTTTTGATCTTTTTACTTTTTTCATAAAACTGAATTATTTCAAGATGACTTGGTCATCCTCTTTTCCCCAACCTCAAAGATCATAGAGTATATTTTAACTGTTAAAATAATATTAGTATTTAAGTGCTGCCTACACAAATTAAGGCAAATTATCTGTGGTCTGTATTCCTGAAAATATTTTTTTTATTATGCCTTCCTATGCCAATGACATTTTATAAGGATCTAAATGTTTCCATTTGTGATTTTTTTTCAAGATAATAAAGCTATTACTTCATTCTTTTTTATATCTGATGTTATTTAAAAAAATTCTGTCAGTCTGATTCTTGTTTCTTTATTAATGAATTATTTTTTTTCTCTCTAACACTTGTGATTTTTTTTGTGTGTCTTTGGTATGTATGCCCTAGTTTGGGATTCATAGAGTCAACTCTAGTTATGAATATTTTCTTTCTTTTCTTGTATGTAAGTTTTAATCCAGTGTCTTGACTATTTTATGCTTGAGAAATAGATGTACATTAATATTCTAATATTTCTTTCCTTTTTCTTCTTTCATTTAAAAAAAGTCATTTATTTTATTTTATTTAAAAATATTTATTTATTTATTTGGAGTAGAGAGAGAGGGTCATGAAGAGTGGCTGATTATATACTTTCAATTTGGGAGGAGGTTAGGGATAGCACAAGCCTCCAAGGTATTTTATAAACAAGGTTTCCAGGACCTTGAGGGGGCTAGCTATTGTTAGGGAAAGGTCATTTATTACTATTTAGTAAAAACTCAGGGAAGAGACTCTTCTGATGTGTATCAGTGGGTATATGCTTGGGAGATGATTGCCAATGTATATCTTGAGAGCAGGGGTGGGGAGTAGAGATAAAGAAGTTTCCAAAGTAATTTTTACATGTGAAAGTAGATTTTCAGTATCCTGGGGGGAGGACTAAGAATGCTTTTTGCCCTGAGTGGATGTGTCCACATGGAAGCAGCTGAGTCCCCAGAGGAGCTTCAAGGACTTGTCAACAGGCTATGAGTAGTAAGGAAATCTAATTTCTTCTCTAGCTTTTGTTCCACACACATCACCTACATCTTACACCTCTTTTATATTGATAATTTTAATGCTTTGCTGGTATCCAGATGACTATATCCTTAAGTGACTTCTTATCTCTATTGAATCCATTATGTATTCTATCCATTGTATTCTTAATTCAACTAGATTACATATATTTAATCTATTAGTACCACTAGGTTCTTATTCTTGTTTTTATTTCAAAATCTTTCCTTATTTCCTTACATTATTTATTGGGTATATTTTAAATCCCTGATATACTCACTTATTATATATAAGCTGTCAACCGTATTCTTATTTTGAGGTAGCTATATCTTTTTGGGTTTTAGGACATCATACCAACAATGCCAAATAATTTTCAGACAACAGCAGGATCTCCAAGAATTCAACTAAATTCTGACACTATCTACCTGAACATAGTGTAAGATTTCATCAGTTAAGGGATCAGTCCTCCAAGACTATCTCCAACCCCACCTCAGATGCCAGTCTCACTGTAGGCCCCAGGTTATTACCTGTGCTTGTGACTGAGCAACTACAGGTTGGAGGTCCCAATGGCCTACTTCTTACGTTCTTTTAATTTGCTACAGGGACTCACAAAACTCAGAAAAATACTTACTTTATGTTTGCCAGCTTATTAAAAGATATAATAGAAGATTTAAATCAATAGATAGATAAAGAAGTGCACAGGGCAAGGTATGGAGAATGGGCACAGAGCTTCTATTACCTTCTGTAAGACTGCCACTCTTCCTGCCTTTTCATACATTTCACAAACTAAAAGCTTTCTGAACCCAGTCCTTTCAGCTTTTCTGTGGAGGCTTCATGACATAGTCATGACTGACTAAATCATTGTCATTTGCTGATCTAATCTCCAGATCCTCTTCCCTCCCCAGATAATCCTGTATTGGGAGGAAGGGGAGGCAAAAAGTTGTGAAGGCTTTCACCAAGTGGTTGGTCCTTCAGGCAAACAGCCCTTGCCTTGAGTGAGGTCTGAAGGTCACTTCATTAACAGAACAAAACACACCTCTCTCACCCTTATCACAGGAAATCCCAAGAGTTTTAGGAGCTGTGAGTCAGTAGCCATGGTTGAAAACCAAATATTCAGATGACCAAAATATATTTCTTGTAAACCACTATATTACACTACATGCTTAAGTATTTAATTATGTGATCTTTTAAACTAATATTTTTCTAAGAGTATAAACTGTTCTGGCAGTAATCTGGATTGGGGAGTGATGTATTGCCAAATTTCTGTCGTTTTAGTCCAGGAAGTCAAAGAGAAAGAACAGGAGAGCCCCTTAGGGCAGGAAGTTCAAAGTAACAATGTTAACTACTACTCCCTTTTCTTGATTTTTTTTTTAAACAAGCAAATCTTCTCTTCAGAGTTGCAGTTTAAAGCCAAGAACATGCAGAATTGGGAGAAAAAATAGTTAAATTTGGAGACTTGCAGAGGTAGAATCAGAGTAGTGAAAGCCATTACAGCAACTGAACTAACTGAGGTCAGTCTTGGGTGAATCACAGAAACAGGTGGAGTTGTCAAACAAAGGAATCTTTGTTTACAACATACAAGGAGATCACAGGGAATAAGTTCCAAAGCCTTGACTGTTTGAACAGGAGAGAGATTTTTATTTAGTATTTAAGATGAATACTCAGAAGGGAGAGTTTTATTATTCCGTGTATGGTTGGTCATAAGGTTGTGGATGCATGCACATCCACATATGTATTTGTGCAATATGTATTGCATGTTCACCTGAATGAAGCTTGTATTCCACCGAGGGCAGAAACTTCAACGTTAGAATAAAGCAGAGGTAACTGTTGGACAAGGGAAAGGGACTCTGCAGGCTTCAAGAGCAGATAGAAACTAGATGGGGTCTTGGGCTCATTTTCTGGGACAAGGAATGCAAGGCCTTGATTGCTTTTGAAATAGCACTAGGAGTTTTGCCACTGATTTATTGTCTCAATAGCTTAGGCTATTTCCTGGTCTGGTGGTGACTGTTAGTTTTCCCATTGCCTTGTTCCCTCAAAATCCTTAAGGAGTGAGGTTTTTGCATTTCTTTGTAAGAACATCCCAGGAAGTTTTGGAAGAAGTGTGCTTGGGCAAGTACACAGGTGGGGTATAGATCATTGAAAATAGCTGGGGACAAAAAATGACTTTTCTTATGTCAGGAAAACTATATGTCATCTTAATTTTCTGGGAACCTCTAATTCTTTCTGCTGATGTTACCAGCAGGCTTCTGAGATATTACTGATTGTTCTCTTGAACCTAAGGAAAAAGAAATGTAGAAAGCAAAAGACAAAACTTTAAAATCTATCCTCCAACTCATCAATTCACTGCAGCCACCTCTCTGTCTTTCCCTTTCTCTTTTTCTTTATCTTTCTCTCTCACTTTCTCTCTCACATACGCACAACACACACAAATCATCTTAAAACAATTTTTAATTTTCCCTATTCCATTTTAATATACTTGAGGCATGATCATTTTCTTAGTAAATACAAGAAAAAAAAATCTAGGATTCCATCATTCTGTGTGATTAAAGTATAGAGGAATTTACTTCTAATAGCACTTATAAAAACATATTTTATTTATGTAATATTATATAATCAGGTGCCTGCATTTTTCTTATTCTCCAACTAGTGTTATTTGGCAATTAATATTTTGTCAATCAATATTCCCCTATATCTGAATGTGTGGGCAGTGAGAGATGAGTTAGAGGCAAGGATGGTGAACACTCCCAACAACTGCAGACTACATATATCTTAAGCCATGATTTTCTTTGCAAAGGTCAACATTGATAATGTTCTAGTCATACCTCCGTGTACCAGGAAAGAAGTAGCATATTTCTTGAAAGACACAGCTATCAAAGCTCCATTGAGAAACTGTAAAGATGGACAAGCGATTTCCAAATTACATATCTGATAATGGACATCTACTCTGATTATTTAAATATGAATAAAAATAAAAAACCAAACAGAGTATCCAATTTTACATGTGAAGGAAATAATGGAAGAGACATGTCACCAAAAGTATATGGATGGCTTATAGGCACATGACAAATTTCTCAACATTTAGACATTAAAGAAATACAAATTAAAATCATAATGAGACATGCTTACATATCTATTAGAATGGCTAAAATTATAAAGGCTAATTGTACTTGGTCTGAGCTAGATTGAGAAGCAACAAAAAATCTAAACTGTTGTTGGCATATATCATGATACAACCACTTTGGAAAATAGTTTGAAAATTTTTTTAAATGCAAAATATGTTGCAGTTACAAAAATAGCCATTTTACTTCTAGGCATTTAACCAAGAGAAACAAGCCCTATGTTCATACAGGGACTTGTATGTGAATTTCATAGCAGCTTTATTTTTAAGGATTGAAAACAGTGGAAATGTTCATCAATGTCCATCCATAGAGCAAAGAAAAATTATGATCTATTCATTAAAGAGATTACTATTCAACATCAAAATGAACTATTTACAATTGGAGATTCTCAAAGTAATGATGCTGAGAAAAGAAAAGCCAGGCAATGAATAGTATATACAGTGTGATTCCATGACTATAAAAAATCTAGAAAATACAAATTTATATATAGTCACAGTCATCAAATATATTGGTGTGATTTTAGTGCCTTCTTCTGTGATCCTATAGCTTCCTACACTTGCATCTCTGAGCATTTGTTACACCATGTGAAAATATGAACTCTTTCTCTTCATTCTGTCTTACTAGAATAAGAGTCCTTGAAATTTTATGGACAATTGAACTCTCAGTTATTAGCAGAAATTCTATCACACAGTAAGTTTCCAAATATAAAAGCCAGAGTTTTACAATGACTTCTAAGCTTTTACATGATCTAGCCACTCATTTAACCTCTGTGACCTCTTTCCCTGCTACTCTTCAGTCACTCACAGTGGCCTCCTTGCTATTCCTCAGATATGCCAGGCATGATCCAACCTTATGGCCTTCAAGATAGCCAATTCCTTTGTCTGGAGTGACCTTATTGCTGATAGTTCTGCGCAAATTCATCACCTTTCCATACCTTTGTTCAATTGTCAGCTTCATTGTAACTACCCTGATCTTCCTATTAAAAATTTTAACTCCCCATCCCCTGCCTAGCAACCTTGATTTTTCTCACCCTGATCGAGTTTTTCTTTTTCCCCATTGTACTCATCCTTTTTGAATGCACTATGCAATTTTTATTAAGGTTTATAGCTTTGAATTGTCTCACCCATTAAAATAAAAGTTCTACAAAGCCAAGTATTTCATTTACCAGTGTAGTCTGAAGTAATATCTGCCATATAATAGTTCAGTAGACAACTGGTAAATTTCAAAATAAATTAATGTTGAGAATATACTGAATTTCACAAGTCATTTCAATATTTATTTCCAAAAAATAAACTATGTAAAACATACCTTAAATTTACTTTCGAAATATTTTATAGCATATAATGGACAATATACATAAGCCTTAAAGAAACAATCCTATAAATAACCATTTCATACCTACTTAAAAACTACATAATACCACACTCCTAGATCCTCTCTGAACGCTCTAAAATAACCCTAAAGGAAATACATTTTTAAAAATAACAGATTTTTTGTCAAATAATTTAATAAAATAAAAGTTTCATTCATCTATGTAGATCATAATAAATGTTTTTAATAAGCATGAAATTATAACTCTGAAGTGTGCTAATATGAAACCACCTGCTAAGGGTGAGAGAATAAAAATAAACATCATTTTTCCAAATAAGAGGAATTTATAACCTTTGAATCAAAGCATGTGGATTTGTTCAAACTGGCAATAAAGGAATATGGAGACACAAACCATAGAAAGTCATATTTTAGATTTCTAAAAGACTTCGAAGTGAAGAGTATACATTCACTTCTCACTTATTGCTCCTACATATTCATGAATTTGAGAGAAAATATAGGCCCTGTGTGTCTTAGCATCTAATGCGATATTTTTTGATATTTACATGCTTACACATAGTATGTGTTATAGTCTTCTCTTTTACATGCTGTAAAAAGGTTAACCCCTTTTCTGCAGAGATCTGAAAATGTGAAACAGTGCCTGAGTAGCTGAATTCATCTAATTCAAATTTCTTGCAGGTCTAAGACCTATTGTTTTTCACTTGACTGCCTCCTTTTTCATCTGTCAATTGGTTACAAATTCTGGTACTGAAGAGAATACATTGGGGCTGGTGGCTCAGTGTGTTAAAGCCTCTGCCTTCAGTTCAGGTCATGATCTCAGGATCCTGGGATCGAGCTCCACATCGGGACATAATGTAACGACAGATAGTTTATATGGGAGCCCTTTGGGTACTCTGGTGGATGAATGTTTTTAAATTAGTTTTTCATGGACATGGGGAGTTAGAGACGAGAAGGGAGGTGGGGGAAATTGGAAGGGGAGCTGAATCATGAGAGACTATGGACTCTGAAAAACAATCTGAGGGTTTTGAAGGGGCGGGGGATTTGGAGGTTGGGGTACCAGGTGTTGGGTATCATAGAGGGCACTGCTTGCATGGAGCACTGGGTGTGGTGCAAAAAGAATGAATACTGTTATGCTGAAAATAAATAAAAAATTAATTTAAAAAATATTAGTTTTTCGTAAACTACAAAAAAAAAAAAAAAAAAAGAAAAGCGCTCCCATTTATAGCGTACACTTTATGGTTCACAAAGCACGTGCCAACAATAAAAATAATAATGGGTTACCGTTACACTTCATAGAAAAGGAGGTACAGGGAAATTGAATGAAAGGGAATAACAAAGTAGGTTCATAAGTCAATCTTCCTTGTAAAAAAATTAACCTGAAAGTGCGTTTCTGCCACCTCTCTCCTGTGTGACATTTTATCGATGGGAGATGGAAAATAAATGGTCTGGTTAACCTTTCCCTCCCCCTCAAAACCCATTATTTGAAAACACAAAAAGGGAAGTGAAGGGAGAAATCCTCCCACTCCCATTCCCACTCACCTCCATAGCCACCTCCTCTTCCAAGAACCTAGCAGACAAGGTGCCAAGAAGTGTTAGGTACCAGCAGTGGTCTCAGATCTCATTCAAGGATCATGGTGAAAGGCATTCAAAGAGATTGTGGGGGCACAGGGATCCAATTAAGGGGGACAAGTTTAAGGTTTGCCTGTTCCCCTAAAAACTAATGGCACTAGAGAAGATGAGCTTTGGGAACTATAGCATAATGGATACAATGTGTAAAAAGCTTCAGTGAGTCATGGTGGGAAGAGGCCAAGAGGGCAGCAAACACAGTCTTAGATGATGTTATTAATAGCACTACAGGCTCTAGATTTCCTGTGGTGGTGTTCTTGGCAAGACCAGCCCGGCCAAAGTGGATACTCTCAACCTGGAACAGAGGGTCTTGGAGATGCCAGCACGTGAGGTATGATGAGAGGGTAAAATGATAGGAGGTGTCCTTTGGAAGGACTGACTCCTTGACTTTAAAAGGGAGAACCCAAATCTGTAGGTGAAATCTTTCTGGCTACAAAGAGGGCCAAGGCCTCCTAAGGTCAAGGTCTCCTCGTCACTTGCAAAGATGTCGAAGAACATATTCAGACATTTCAAAGATGTCCTCATATCATTGGTTCCCACTCTGGAATTCTATCAATAAGGTGAGAGTTCCTCTAGTTGAAAAAGAGATCTAAAAAGACTTCCCTTTCTCATGTAATTTCTGTAACCTCCAGGACACACCCACCTCCCCCTTCCAGCTCTGTAATGAAGCCACAGCTGGTGCCAATTTGTGGAACTCCTTAAAGGCTATTCTCCCTTATATACCCCGGGACCAAGTTCCCATGCTCCCTCACCCGATTTCCTGCACTCACCTCCCACCTGGTGTGTTCACACCTGCAAGTGCCTTTTACCAACCCCTTTGCCAAAAGGCAGCCAGAGTGACCTTTCAAAGACCTATCAGTTCCTGGCATTTGTCTCCATAGAAATCTGCACTGATCTTCTAACAAATTCTCAGTCCTCCAAAGGCACCCATAATCCTCCCATCAGTCTATTCATACCCCTCCAACTGACTGATGCCTGTTCTGCCCCATCTCTCTGCCCTTCAACCACACTGCCTCCTTCTTCCTGTGGAGACCTCTCATGGCACCTGCCTCCAAGCACAGGTGATTCCCATTGATGGGAAGACCCTCTTCTCTCCCACATCTCCCCACTCCAGTTACTCCCACTTATTCGTGAGCTCACAAGCCCCATGGTACACACTCTCCATGCAGCCTGCTCTCTCTTTTCTAGCACTGGCCTCCGTTTCTAGCTGTGGTTGTGTCATGGATGTCCCTCCCCAGCCAGCCTCCAAGCTCTCTTTCCCTTTAGCTCCAACACCTGACACAGTGCCTGGCACGTAGTAAGCCCTGGCTAGCTTCTAAGAGCCTCACTGAGGGACTGAAAGCATTTTAAAAATGTCACCACGTAGGCTCCAAACTGTAGGCAGAAAAAGCTTTGCCTGGATTGACATTTTAGAGACGTATTGGTCAAGTTGGATGTGTTCACTGACTTTACCTTGTAAAATTTAAAAAAAAAAAAAAGACCTCTGTATCGCTTCGCATCTACCAAAGGCGCATGTATACTCCTAGACCACGTTATGAGCTTAATGGAAGGAGACAAGATGTTTTCGCTAAGAAAATGTATAAGACTGTTGAGGTCAAGTGGGAGGAAACAGTCCGTTTGTTGGAGCATTGCTATCTTACTCTATCACAGCCACTCATAAAAATCTGACACGGGGTGAGTCAGAATTGTCTGTCGGAGATGAGTTAGATCTGGCTCATGTTCCTACAGACATGAAAGCCAGAAACGAAGAAGGAGGCTTTGAAAGCGTGGGTTGAGGAGGCCGTGTGGTTCACTGCGATGAGCTAAGTGCCCAGGGCCACCAGCAGACATGCTGGCCTGTATCCTTCCTTTGTTCTGGGGTCCCTCTTGCACCATGTGGTGAGGCTGGTGGCTGGGAGCAGCTCAGGACAGGACCCGGTGGCATCTTACCTCTCCCACCCTCCTGTGGGCTCCAGTGGGCTCCAGTAGGTCCCAAGGGACAGCCTGCCTTCCTTGAAAAGCCCAGTAGCACTGGGAGCAGAAACTGGGGCCAAAGAGTGAGCACCCTGTTTGACAAGCTGGACCAGCCACCTCTTCTTCAGATGCAGGGGGATCCCTGGCATGCTGACTCCTCCCTTCTCCCTTTCCCCTTTCCTCTCTTCCTCCCTCTTTCCTTCCCCTCTCTCCTTCCCTGGTGGTGCCCTTTCCCAATGCCCACTTCATCCCTTTTCCTTTCTACATACCTGTCTTCTAGAGTTTCTTCTCTTTCCTCCCCATTACTTCCCTTCATCTGAATCTCCTCTTTGGTCCCTTTGTCCCTGCTCTCTGCTCCTCCTCCCCTTCCCTGGCCCCTGTTCAGCTCCATACTGAATGCAGGCAGAGCTGGACTAACATGCTCACTTGCTAGCTCAGCCACCCTCCAGAGAAGTCACTCTTCGGTGGCCACCTTCCTGACCCCCTGGTCGCTTCTCCACTTGTTCAGATATTGCTCTGAAGTCTGAGGAGGAGAGAGCGGGGCTGCCACAGAAGCAGGCCAGAGGAGAAACCAAACATGTGTCCACACTGTCCCCCAGCACTGCTGCTCTGAGAGCTTTCAGAGTCCTCAACAGGGTTAGGATTTAGGGGCTTCTTCAGAACCGGGAGTGAAAACAACCATAGGTCAAAAGAAAAGCTATGGCACCCACAAAAAATAATAATCACAAATGAAAACTATGTTAACTCTGAGTCCCAAAGTCGAAAAATTGCCTTGAATCTGTCTCTAGAAAGCACCCAAGGCCTCACACTCTGGGTTCTGGGTGCCCTGGAAATGGCAGGAGGCTCTGAAAAGCGCTTGGGGGTGCCGAACTATGGGGGCTAGCCTGCCCTCTGGCGGGGGGGGGGTACCTCCTGTGGCGCTGTCCCGGCCTGACCCCCTGCGGACAGGGTGTGGCACAGCGTCTGGGGTGGTCCTGGTGCCCTGGGGTTGGCGGGAGGCTGGGGCCCAAACATCCCACGCCCAGCTCCTGGACCGCCTTTTCTGCTTCAGGTGAGGGCGCGTCTTGGTGTCACTTTACCTGTGAGCAGAGGGTCCTCCAGAGAAGCCATTGGGCGGGGAGGGGCAGCAGGCGGCGGGAACGGGAACAGGACACCATGGCCTCATGGGCTAGGCTGGAGCATGAGAGTGCAGGGGCAGCGAGTATGGTGGGTCCTGCAGTCCCGAATGGGCTGCAGCACAGCACCCTGGCGCTGCGCGCCCCTCCTTCCCGCCTGGGCAATTAGCAAAGCCCCTTCTCCCGGCCGCCCCCGACCCGCCCCCGCCCCCGCCCCCCTCCCTCCTGAGTCCTCTGAGAGCTCACTTCCAGCTTTGGAAATTAGCAAAGACCCTTCTCTACGCTGGCCCCACCCCCTCACTTCTGAGGCCGGAGCCCATGCTGGGGTGCGGGGCTAAGCTTTGGCATGCTGCTGCATTGCCAGCGCCTGCGCTGGGCAGCCTCCTAGCCTGGCTCCCTGAGCGGGTGTCCACGCGCAGCCTGACTGCCAAAAGATCATCAGTCCTAAACGCCGGCTGCACTCTTGGGTCAGTTTGCTGGCTTCCAGTTTGCGCTCAAAGCCAGGAACCAGCTTCCCCAACACAGGCCTGGGCTGAGATGCCTGCCTGGGATCTATCTGAGCAGTCTCCTCCACTCCAGGCAGGGATGGCACTTCGACCTGGATGTTTGGGTTTTTGGTTTGTTTTTTTGGTCATTGGTTATTACATGACCTCCAGGGTAGGTGCTCCACAAAGGGAGTGAAAACAGGACGCCATATATAGCATACAGCCATTCTAGAAAAATAGCTTGGGGTTCTCTCGGAACGCGGCATTGGTCCTTGCACTATGGTTTAATAGAAAAGGGATTATGCACCAAGTTACTTAAATGAGCATAGGTTGAAATCGTTTACTGAGAGTAAATATTTTAAATAGTTATATTTTAACTAAATCTATTATCAATCATAAATCTATTACACGAAGGTTACAGGCAATTTAAAAGCAAGTGCACTCTCTTCAGGGTTTTAAATAACCCCTGTCTGTCTTGGCACATGAAATGCAAAGATAGGAAATGGTTTGTAAAAGATCATATAATAGCTTTTACTAATTCTATTTATTTGACAGACAGAGATCACAAGTAGGCAGAGAGGCAGGCAGAGAGAAAGATGGGGAAGCAGGCTCCCCGTCAAGCAGAGAGCCTGATGAAGGGCTCGATCCCAGGACCCTGAGATCATGACCTGAGCCCAAGGCAGAGGCTTAACACACGGAGCCACCCAGGCGCCCCCAGATGAAATACATTTCTGACTTAGAAACTTCAGATAGAATTATTTTGTCCATGATGACAACTGAAGAAAATGTGTCATCCCTAAACCTAACCTTAAACCCTACCAACGCTGAAACCTAAGCTGACCTTAAAGCCCAAACTAGAACCCTGAATCCCAAACCTGGAATGGAACCCAAAGCCTGTACCTGAGCCCTGGATCCAAGCCCTGAACCACGAACCCAAACCCTAAACCAGACCTCCAAGTCATGAAACCTGAACCCAAATCTCAGCATGAAGTCAAACCCCAAATTTGACCTTGAACTTTATCCCATAAGCCCTGAGTCTTAAAGCCTAAATCATAAACTTAAAGCCCTAAACTATAACTCTGTTCCCTTGTCCTTCACTCTAAACCCTCACCCTAACACTAAACCCAAAGCCTGATCTAGAACTCTGACTAAAACCTGAACCTGTACCCAAATTCAAATGCTTCACCACACTTTGCTTATGCACTTGCCATTGATGGATATTTGCAGTTTCTACCTTTTGATTCTTGTGAACATTGTTTGGGTTGGGGGCTAGGGTTAGGGTCTTGGATTAGGGTAGGGTTCAGGCTTGAGACCAAGTTGAGGTCAGAGTGTGGGTCTGCATCAGGGCCATGTTCAGTGACACTGTTTGGGTCAAGGACTGTTGTAATTCCACATTGTTTCCAATTCATTGTTCCTTAGCTATTTGGGGGGAAGTTGGGGGGTATTGGGCTCCATGCAGCTTGAATTTCCGGAATGAAATGGCATCAGCTGGACCCCAGGAGGGAGCAGGACCTTCCACTGAAGGGTGAGCTCCCACAGTCCTGCACTGCCTTGCACCGCCTGCAGAGGGCGCCAGACCCCAGCTCCGCCCTGAGCCAAGGCTGCACAGCCACAGCTGGGACCAGAGCCCCGCCTCTTCAGGACCCACTGTGGAGACTTCTGGAGAATGTGGGGCGCCTCCCACCCTGACAGGACAAGCTGAGGAGGGTGTGGCTCTGCATCCACACTGACCGGACCCGTTGTGGAGGACGTGCCCACACTGGCAGCAGTCCAACCTCCTAAGGACCAGATGCTGGAGGAGCTGAGGAGAAGCCGCCTGAGTGCACTGTCAAGGGGTTCGTGGTCTCAGGACCCCACAGAGGAAGGGCGCCCTGTGTAGACACTGGGGCTTCCGTCGTTTTGTGTGAGGAGACGTGGCCTCCTGCTGTGCTGTGCACGGGGCTGTGGGGTCCCCCCTTTCTGGGCTCGGGTGCTCCTGGGTCCTCGTCTGTGTTTGTGTGCTCGCGGATTCGGTTCCTGGGGCTCCTCAGATGGTCTGCAGTCAGGGAGCGTCCCCCTGCTTCGGTGCTTGTGCTCTCCCCACCTCAGCCCTGCGGGGTCCTTCCCGTGTCCACACCCACTCCAGGCTTGCACCGAGTCCGGAAATTCGGGAGCCAGAGTGAGGACTCTGTAGACGGTTTTGGGGAGAGTAGGTATTTTCCCAGTGTGGGTTCTTCCCTGAGCACAGTGCCTCCCCATCTCTGTGTGTACCCCTCCCTGTCTGTCGTCATTGTTGCAGGGCTGTCAGAGGACAGGTCTGTCACCTTCTTGGTTCAGGGGCCTCCCAGGTATCTTGCTGTCTTGGATGCAGGTGTAAATGAGATCGTTCTCCGCAGTCTCTTTCTGATGGTTCCTTCGGAGCACCTAGGAGTGCCACTAATTTGTGCATATTGATTTTGTTCCTTGCAAATTCTTGAATTTATTAGTTCAATTGGCCTTAAACTCAATCTGCCAGTTATTTGACCAGCAGCATGGGTTTAAATTGGGAAGAGCAGAGAATGGCAGTCTGGGCTGAGCAAGCTAAGGTCCCATCACAGGCAAGTGCGAGAAACAAAGGAGAGGAACATTATTTCATGGAGGAGGAAGAAGATGGGAAGGGTGCTTGAAGAAAAGTCCCTTGGAGAAAGGCAGGGTGATGGAGAATTCTCACCAGCTGAGCTGCAAAAATCCTACAAAAAGTCAGGAGATGAACCTCCAGCTTCCCCTGTGGGGCCTAAAATTGGTGAGTCTCTCCTGTGGGGGATTGCAATGTGGGGTCTGTAATGGGCACTGAGCACCAGGCGCCCCCTTCCAGCCTCCCCTTCTGAAATCCCCAGTCCACTTTACTGGGGCTTCCCTTCCTGCTTTTGCACAGTTCTAACCAGCTTGTGGTGGAACGTTGTGGAAAAACTGAAATTCCAAATCCACTGCTTCTACTGCACCTGAGATACAGGGGCCCATGATTTAATTCTCCCACGAGTCTCTTGCTAACATGTGTCCTCTCCATGTTGGGTGACCTGGATTTGGGAGGGCTTGGCCTCCATCCCAAAGTCTGATGTTGTCTCTGCTTCCGTGTCATCGTGCTAACATGGATGTTTGGAAGATTCATTTCCTCTGTGGTGATTTCAAAGTGCAGTCAGCTTGTTATAGCAGCACAAATACGTGCTGTCTCCACACTCAGATTCCCCAGCCATCATTTCTTTACCACGTTTGCCACTTCACACGGGATGCTTCAGTGTGTTTGATCCCACACCAGGACAATGTCCTGCAGAACCACCACATAACCTGAAATGAGGAGATCATTACAGAACCCATCCAAGGGTTAGTGTTAGGAACCAGGGACATGGCAGGACTGACCTGAAGACCCCATGGAGAGCTGTCTGGGTGGCTGAGTTGACAGTGGAGGTGAGGGTGAGTGTCTGGCTCTGGCTTTGTGTCCAGGAGTCAGCTCTGTGTGGGTGTGTCCTCAGCTAGGCATGCAGATTTCTGCTCCTCTGAATCCTTTCCGGAGTTCCAAATGGCACAGTTTCCTTCTGGGCAGCAGGCTGAGTCCTCTGGGATTGCCCATGTGTCCCCAAATTGTAGGGCACCTACTGCAAGGCCTTTGGGGTCAGTATCTTGAAAACCAAACCAAAGGTTATGGTTAGGGACCACCACATGGCAGGCCCGATCTGCTAGCACTCTGTCCATCTTTCTGGGGGAGGAAGCAGTCGAGGTATTTGTTCAGGTTGAGTGTCAAGCTCCAGGTTTGCATCCAGGGGCCTACTGAATATGGGGGTGTCCAGAGGTAGGAATGCAGATTTCAGTTCCTCTGAATCCTTTCTGGAGTTCCAAATGGCATGGTTCCTTTCAGGGTGGCAGGTTGAGTCCTATGGTGTTCCTCACTGTCCCCATTCTCTGAGGCTTTGGAGCCAGGCCGTCGGGGACAGACAAACACAGGCTGGAGAGCTTTAATGTCAGAAATGTATTTTCTCACAGATCTGGAGGCCAGAAGTTCCAGATCAAGGTGCCAGCAAGGTTGGTCTCCAGTGAGCCTTTTCTTGTTGGTCTATAGATCACTACCTTTTCAACTGTGCCCTCAGATGACCTCTTCTCTGTGGACCCCCAGAGGGGAGGTAGGGGGAGTGCTTTCATGTGTTTCACCCTTATGAGGACACCAGTCCTAGCAGATTAGGACTCCTGTGACCTCACCAAGCCTTCAGTACCTCCTTCTAGGTAGGCCCTATCTCCAGATGCAGTCACACCGGAGATTAGGAATTCTTCATATGACTTTTGTGGGGACACAATTCAGTCCATAACAATTAGTACAGGAGAAAAACCATGGAGAGAATTCTAGAGGAGTCACACGTTGATGTTATAAGGTAAGTGGGTATAAAAGAGCACCTCTGAAGTCCAATAGGTCATTAGAGCTAGAGGCCGACAGGAAAGTCCCGTACGTGCCACAGTTTTGAGTTTGATGCAAGCGCAACTCTGAAGGGAAGATATTTGGGAGGCCTTGGCCGACCACTACTTCCAGCCAGGGGTGATTCTGGAGGGAGTATCTCTCGGAGTGCTGCCTAGAATCAAGACTTTGGGGTTGGAAAAGTGCCACTTCCAAAGCTGGAGAAGGATGGTGCTGTAAGTTACTTGAAGAGTACTGTTCTGGGAGATAGGAGATCTGGGGTGTCTTCTTTGTTCTGCTGCTGACCAGATGTGAAAATGCAGATTAACTCCCTAACCATCTCAGTTCTACCACCATGTGCTGCTGTCATGTGTCCCAAGCCCCAGAGTTAGTTTGATCCATAAGCAGAAGCCGGTCTTTTAGTTCCCAATCTCTTAATCGGGCTGATCGTCACAATATATAGCGGACACGTGACAGCCACCGGGGAGAAGTAAGGGTTGTCTTCCCCTCAGGGAGAGTGGAAAAGCTCTAGGAGAGGGCATACCCGTAGACCAAAGGCAGCCAGTGCTGGGGAGTGGAGCCACGGGGAAGAGTGTGCTGATGACAGCCTTGTGGAGGGAGGGCAGAAAGAGCCACCACCATGACACTTGAGTTACAGATCGAGCTTGGGGATAGAGAAGGGATCAGGGCACGGTAGAGCAGCAGCTGGCAAAGTGATTCTGTTGAGCTTAAGCTCACAGTGCCTTAGCGAATTAGAATGGGAAATGCCTTGCTATTGTCTGTGACTCTGTGATTGTGTGAGTATGAGTGACAGAGTGGGGACAAAGAGAGAGGGAGAGAGAATACATTAAATTTTAAAGAAGGACAATAAGGGACGCCTGGGTAGCTTACTCAGTTAAGCATCTACCTTTGGTTCAGGTCATGATCCCAGGGTCCTGGGATTGGATCCCATACCAGGCTCTAGTGGGGGGCCTGCCTTCCCTCTGCCTGCAGCTCCCCTTGCTTGTGATCTCTCTCTTCCTCTGTAACAAATAATAGTAAAAAATAAACAAGGGCGATACGTTATGTTTACTTTTGTTTCTGATGCCAGACATGGGTTCAGAGGATTGAAGAGGGAGATCCAAGGAGCTAGCCTCTCAAGAGGAGTGAATACCTAGTCACTGGTAAGACCCCTGGTCCTGCAATACAATATGGCTCCTGTGATCTGGGTCCTGTTAAATGCCCCTCGCCATCCTTCACCCGATAGTTTGATTCTTCATTGCGTTCAGTGTGGGGAACTGGGAGAAGCTATGACACTTGGCCCTTTGTGGAGGAATGTTAGTAGTATAAATAGCAATAGTTATCAGTTCTGGAGCACTTCCATGACTCTGCTGCAGGCACTCTGCTGTGACCTGGGTTTATAGCAGTGAGATAAACATAGAAATAGATGTGGGCTCTGTTCCCAAGAATCTGAAACCCACTATTCTCCTTGTCCCCTTCCCATTCTGTCTTCTTCAGCCCTTGTGCAATCCCACCAAGCAGGAAGCTTGCTTCTCCCCTTCCCTCTCCTGCTCCCCCTGCTTGTGCTCTCATTCCCTCTCTCTGACATGTAAATAAATCAAATGTTTTAAAAAATTATAAAAAAGGCAAAACAAATAACCATTTTTGGAGAGTGATTTTCTGAATGCAGTTATGGGCAGTGCTGGGTACTGAAGAAGACGCTCTGCTGACCAGAGGAGTGGGGAAATTACAGAACAAATTCCACAGGTCATTGAATATATCACATTCATCACCCCACCCATAGCACTCATTAATCTCTAGCCCAGCCAATATGTTGGTTATAAAAATGAGCTTTCTCCAAACTGACAGGAAGTTCTCGTTTTAGCAATGTAAATCATTCTGATCTTTATCACTAATGTGATCTAATCCTGTCTAGTAAAGAAACTTGAGAGTTCTATATCTCTGTAAGCATTTAAGAAAAACAATGGACTCTACTCTAATTACTTTTTAACTAACTTGACTTGCCAAAGGAAGGAGAAAGTAAATATCAGAAATGTTACCACTAAGCACAAGTTGCAAGTTATACCTGCCAAAATGTGGTTCAAAATATAAGTAACCAGTCTCCTTAGAAGCCTTTTACCTTCTTATATCTGTTATGTTGGGTAAATGAGTAGTTACTAGAATACAGCTGGCTCAGTGATCACAATTCAGCTTACCCTCAGAAATATAAATAGATTACATGTTTAGCCCGGTAACTGGACACTGATATAGAATTATTCACTGGCTGATTCCTAGATCAGAAACCACAAAAAATTTTTCTTTTTTATGGAAGTATGGCTGTTACAATAGTCTCACCTGTACCTCATAGTGATTGACTTAACTACTCTATACGTTACAACTCTAGATGTAACATTTTAATAAAACAACAATATCTTTGATGGTATCATGGAAATGTAAGTGCCTTGTGCACTTTTCTTAATGTGTATAATTACCTAAACATCATAGTAAGTAAATCAAGGCCATTGTCAAGCTTCCATCAAGGAGAGTCCTTAACTAGAGGGATTTCCCATTGCTCTCAGGATGATAACCTCTGAGTTACAGGTTCCGTTAGTTGGCCACACACATTTGGAGCCTTGTGGACTTTCTGACAGCTGAGCAGCATATCTGTTTCAAGCATTGTGATCCCTGTTCTTACTGCAAGAGTGACAGTTGTCACTTTTCCTTTGACCCCTGTCTTTAGGAAAGTGTCTGACTCAGAAAGTCGAGTCAGTACCCCCCAAAAATATTTTCAGGAGAACCACCTCAAAGATGATCACCTGAGATACTGTCAAGAAAAAAAAAACTGAAATTCTAAGCAACATCCATAAAAAGTATTTTCATGTTGATATGGAAAGATTTTCCCCTAAATACCAGAGAGGCTCCATGAAAGTGAGATTTTTACCTATTTTGTTCACCGTGTCACCAGTCCCTAGAAGAGCGCCTAAGACATCACTCAAGATTAGGTTGCTTTGAATGAATCAAATGAATGAATGAACTGTAGCCTTTGATAGTGAGGTAGTTTATGGTCCTTAGGCAAGAGATGTGATTTGTGTTGGGATTTCAAGAATGGGAGGTGCCGAAGAGAAAATTGAGAAGCTAAATGTGAAAATATGCAATTTACTGACTGGAGTAGTTCTGAATATATTTCAAACATAATTAAACTATGGCTGTGGGTCTATATGCGTTTTCATAATTTTCCCTTGAAAATGTGAGGCATACAGATGTCATCTCCAATGAATTCTCCTTGTCCGTATACAGAATCACCAAAAAAAAAAAAAAAAAAAAAAAAGGCATTCTGACAGTCTTCAGACCATCCACTCCAGGATTGTGACTCTTTCTTCTCCATGTTCTTTCTGACATCATGGACTTTCAGGTTGACCTCTCTCATCTTGGGTCCCACTCTCATTAGCTGTAGAAGTCATGCGATGTTTGTGATGTGAGGGTGGCAATACTCTCTGACTTTTGGTTACAATATGTCTTTGAAAGCCAGTGTTTATTCTGCTTTTACAGCATTTCTCCATTTGAATTGGCCACCTTTTAAGTGGTCATTAGCCACATGTGGCTACTAGCCATGGGACTTGGACAGCAGAGGTGTGGAAAGTCCGCACATTCTTCCACTCAAAGGATATTGTGAGTTATGCTACATCTTTTTTTTTGAAGTGCCTTTTTTAGATATTTAAATTCAATTAGCCATTAGATAGTACATCATTGGTTTCAGAGAATTCAGTAACTCATCAGTTGTGGATAACCCTTGGTGCTCATCACATCACGTGTCCTCCTTAATGCCTATCACCCAGTTTCTCCATGTCTCCCACTCCCCTCCCCCCCAGCAACTCTCAGTTTGTTTCCTATAGTTAAAGGTGCCTCATGGCTTGTCTCCCTTTCTGATGACTCCCATTCAGATTTCCCTCCCTTCCCTCTGATCCTCTGTACTACATCTTAATCTCAACAGTCAAGCAGTGGTAGTAATTCAGTCATGGAGTCATGCATATTCTAAATCTGATGAGGTGGATTCCCATACTGCCTTTGTCTCTTCTAGAGCGCTTACATTTGTTATATTATTGCTGCTGCGTTCATGTTTCTCGTTCACTGAATGTCTGATAAAAGAATTAGTAAAATGTGTGACTGCAGAAAATACAATGGTCATGGCTGATGAAGATTTTCTCCTTGACCAGACTCGAGTCAAGTTCCTCTGAGTCCTCTTTCTGTCTACCTTGACCTTAGGCTCCGCCCACTTAGCCCAGTTTTAGCAAGAAATCTGCTTGGTCATTTTTCAGCAATCTTCTATCCTACTCTTGATATCTGATCAAATTCCTTATCTCTCACCCCTGGTATCTTACCACTTTTTTTTTTTTTTAAGATTTATTTATTTTGACAGAGAGAGAGCCTGAGCAGGGTGAATAGCAGAGGGAGAGAGAGAACCAGACTCCCCACTGAGCAGCAAGCCCAATGCCAGGCTTGATCCTGGGATCAGATCATGACCAAGCCAAAGCCAGAGATTTAACCAACTAAGCCACCCTGGTGCTTCAGTATCTATAACCCTTAATATCTGATCCAATCCCTTATTCCCAGGGCACCTGGTTGGTGCAGCTGGTTGAACGTTTGACTCTTGGTTTCTACTCTGGTCATGATCTCACGGTCCTGAGATTAAGCCTCACCTCAGGCTCTATGCTCAGTGAAGAGTCTGATTAAAATTCTCTTTCCCTCTCCCTCTACCCCTACCCCTGCTCCCTCTCTTTAAAATGTATTAATAAGTCTTTTAAAAAATTCCTTATCCCCTGATCTCAATAGTTTATGACCCTAGCCTTCCTTCAACAATATTACTGTCCAGATGGTTTAGCCAGAATCCCTTCATCCTTACCCTTGATGTTCCATCTTAATTTTACATTCAGTGATCCCCACCATGCTCTTTAGCTGTAAATCTCCATTTGTCTGAGCTGAGCCAGATTTCTCTCCCATACTATACAATAAAATCTCATCATAGTAGCATCCCTTGAATAAAATCTTCCTTACTCTCTTTAATGGGTGTCACAATATTTTTTTTTTCTTTAACAGTCAGGAGGGTGCTAATGGAGTACCATGACAAAAGGCCTAACTTCCTATAATGGACATTTCCTTGGTTTACCTGACAAATACTCTTTCTCTCTTCTAAGGAAAATTTCCGGTTCTCAGTATAACTGCCAACTGGCCCAGGGGTGGACAAGTGAGGCAGATGAGACCAAAATGAAAATTCTGTTGAGACACTGGACCTTGAGGATTCAAGCCAAGGACATAAAAGTGTTGGTACTCCATTATTCTGATGGTCCGTTAACTCTTGCTTTTTTGGTTCCTGTGTCTATCACTGCCCCTGCCTTTTTGAAGATAATGACCATTCATCTGAGTACACGGTTCACAGAATCCCTTTGCAGTGGCCCATGCGGGCCAAGGTAGTAGAACATAATAGATCTCTGTAAGTTTTTAAAAAATGTCTTTGTCCCTGTTGCCCATGGCCATTAAAGACCAAAGGTCGGGGGTAGGGGGATATTGGAAAAGGTGAAGTTATAGTTACTCACTGATTTTTTGATTGGTAGAGAGAAAGCAACACCTACATACAGGGCCAGTGGGTGAGTGGAGGAAACATCTTTGGCTCTAGGAGGAATGGGGGAAGGAGGAATATTAATAATCTTTGTCCTTGGAACTGCCCCTGAAGACTTCCCCACACAGGAAAATGACCTAGCGTGACTCTCCTATACTTTGGCAAGCCCCTTAAATTTAACTGACATCTAGATCTGATACTCCCTGCTGGATAACTCTGATCATTATTGGATTGTTACTTATTTTATTTTAAAATTATTTTTAAAGAAAATTTTAATCTAAATACAATTAATTAACATATAATACTAGTTTCAGACATACAGGTTAGTGATTCATCAGTCTTTTGTAACACCCAGTGCTCACTGTATCACATGCCTTCCTTAATGTCCATCACCCAGTTACCCCATCCACCCATCCCTCTCCCCTCCAAGAACCCTCAGTTTGTTTACTGTGATTAAGAGTCTCTTCTGAGGGGTACCTGGCTGGCTCAGTGGGTTAAAGCCTCTGCCTTCAACTCAGGTTATGATCTCAGGGTCCTGGGATCGAGCCCCACATCAGGCTCTCTGCTCCCTGGGGAGTCTGCATCCTCCTCTCTCGCTCTTCCTGCCTCTCTGCCTACTTGTGATCTCTGTTTGTCAAATAAGTAAATAAAAATCTTTTTTTTTAAAGTCTCTTCTGGTTTGTCTCCCTCTTTGACTTCATCTTGTTTTATTTTTTTCCTTTACTCCCCTATGATTCTGGTTTGTTTCTTGAACTCCACATATGAGTGAGATCATATGATAATTGTCTTTCTCTGACTGACTTATTTCGCTTGGCATAATACCCTCTACTTTCACCCCTGTCATTGCAAATAATTGCCATTTATTTTAACTCGACAGAGAAGGCCACTAGAAACAGCAGGTGATGGCCCCAGCTCCTGTTCCTCCATGCAGAACATCTGTCAACACCTGTGGACATCTTTTCCTCCCCCCATTCCTATGAATGTTGCTCAGTTGTTACATGGCATGGACAAATGCTGTTGGCTGGTGGCATGGACACACTGGACAAGCTTGGCCTTCGGTAAAACAAAGACTGGCTTCAATTACTCAAACTGAAACAGGAATGCTTGGATGAACAAGCCTGCCAGGAAGTCCCACTGGAGGTACTCAACCTGTTCCCCTTCCCTCCTTGGACCAAGAACCTGAACTTGAGAGATGAATGGCTTATCCAAGGTTATGGCAAGGTTACACAGACCTGAAACTAGACACAGGTGTACATGCCTATTGATCAAGGCTGGCTGAGAAATCGAACTGCCTCAAATCTTGATTCTTTTTGCCACTTCTTATTCTCTGACCCTGTTTTTCATAGATTAGGATGTAGGAATAATAAAAATATCAGCTAATGGGGTATCCTGACTTTTTGATCTTTTAGTTCTTGTCAGACATTTACCATAATGCTTAGCACATGGATATGTGTGTGCACACACGTGCACATGCATGACACTCAAAAAATTGTTCCCTGATATTAACTTTATCAGTGCACTTTGCATCCACCACCAATTGGCTGTTTTGTCACAAACTGATTAAAGCAGAACTGTCAAGTGAGGAACTTCAAAGCCAAAGCATTAAGTGCTTTGAAAAACCAGCACCTGGGAGGATTTGTCTCAGCATCTGTGATTAGAAGGCAGCAAAAAGAGACTTTGGGGACACAGTTCACCCCTTCATGAAGCAGCCATTCAGAACTTTCTCCGAAGGGCTAATGGCTAATCTTCCAAAGACCAGCAAGAACAAGCTTATGGTCTGTTAAAATCAGATTTTTAAAAGATTTTTATTTATTTATTTGAGAGGGAGAGAGAGAGAGTGAGAGTGAGAGCATGAGAGGGGAGAAGGTCAGAGGGAGAAGCGGACTCCCCATGAAGCTGGGAGCCTGATGCAGTCCTTGATCCTGGGACTCCAGAATCAAAATCAGTTTGATTGACTCAATACAGTCAGGGAGGACAGTCCTCAGGAGTCACAGAATGCTGGTTGCCATGAGGGAGGAGTCTTTTACAAAGTCTGGGCTCTCACAGAAGGAGTCTGAAGCACGTGTATGGAAAGCAGAGGTCAGTTCTGGATTAGAAGCTCTTTCTGAGGGGAAATGAGTAGAAGCAGGGATTAACCAGGACTTGGGCTCTGCTTTATTCAGTTCAAGTTGCTGCAACAAATGATGACAGACTGGGTGGCTGAAACAGCAAAACATGTACTATTCCTTGCAGTTCTAGAGACTGAGAAGTCCAAAAGCAAGATCCTGGGAGATCTGATATCTAGCAAGAGACTGCTTCATTATCTACAAATGCCCATATTTCTGTTGTAGACTTGCATGGATGACAGCTGGCAGAACAATCTCTCAGGTCGTTTCTCAGAAGTGCTTTTATCTCATTCACAAGTGTTCCAATCTCATGACCTCACCACCTCTCAAAGCCCATACCTCCTGATGGCACTCCTTGAGGGTCAGGGCTTCAACATCTGAATTGGGACAAGACACAAACATTCAGTCCATTAGCAAGTGTTGTCATGAGGACAGCATAGCTTATCAACTGGGTATCCCCAGGAATCCATGGGACTAGCAAAGCAGAATCTGGGGGTGTCACTGGTAGGAAAGCAGGAGGTCCCCAAGAGACAGTCCTCATAGCATTTTACAGAGACAGCAGGACCCTTGAGAAACAATAGTTTCCGTGACCCATACACCAGCCTTTATCTATGCCTGTCCTCCCTGCTGGATTCACAGCAAGCCTACTTCTTTCTTTTCCAGTACAAATGGATTTCCACTCTCTGAATCCTGATGAATTTTTGCTCTTTTGCAGTTAGTAGGTTGTCCCTCAGGATTCTGCATGTCTGGATTTGCAATCGTGGAAACTGCCAAAGGTCTAGGGACCTGCATGGCAGAACCCGGCCTCTACCACTATTGCCCAAGGTAGGGACTCTGGTCCCTTGAGTGTCCTGTGCTGCTGTCAAAGGTCTGTGTGCATTGGCTTATTGTTTTTTTTTTTTTAATGTAATTGCTTATACGTGTGTTTCATCATGCTCAAGTGGCCTTTCTGTGAAAAAGTGGCCAAGCTACACCTAGAAGTCACTGAAGAAAGTTCTAAGAACTCCTGGTTAGTATGAGGCTAGAGAGAGAGAGAAAGAGAGAAAAGAAATCTGCCTCTCTGCATTTTGCAAGTCCCTGGGCAAAATCTGTTGGCTGTGCACTCCTCACACGAAGATTCCAGGCAGGGAGACCCTCCTGAGCCTCATCTCCCTGAGTTCCTCTTCCAGAAGCAATCCCTAGTTTGAGACCAGGGTTAGCGAAAATAGAGCAGCAAAGCAGGGTCCAGAAGGAAGGACTGCCACAGACCATGGAGCACCAGGGGGACAGGCTGGTACCTCCTCATGGTTGGGGTACAAATGGGCTCAGCTCAGCAGGTATAGGGGTGCCCTTGGCCCCTCTGGTGGGCTTTGCAGTGCCCCAATCTCAGGAAGAAAAAAGGCTGGCTCATGTGACTTATTTTTGACTGGGAATGAGCTGACAGCAATGGAAATAAACAAGTAGGGAATGATGTTGGAAAGTTGGAGGGTTTGTCCTTTATATCTCAGCTTTCTCTCCTATCTTCCCTTGCTCTGTAGTGTGTTATCAAAGAAGTTTTTGGCATGATATTCCTGTTCACTGATTAACTCTTGAGCTGTGTCTTTTCTGCTGTTCAGCTCATCTGGTGAATTCTTTTACTGTAAAAAGTATCTTGCCCTTGCAAGGGCAATGGCAAGACCTGAGAAATCCCAGAGATTTCAGCTTGCCACCCAGAAGGAAACCAGGCTATTTGGAATGCTGGAAAGGATTCAGAGTAGGGGAAATCGTCTTGGACATCTGAGACCACCCCCACATTCAGCGGTCCACTGGACACAAACCCAGACCTTGATACTGATCCTGAACCATGCTCTCAACTCAGACCCCTGTGATCCTCGCCACAGTGCTTTCAGATCAGTGCAGCCATGCCCATAGGCACAAACTCTTAAGCCTAGATTCTGTCCTGAGAGGTGTGTCCCCGACGGCCTGGCTCCAAATCCTCAGAGATTGGGGACAGTGAGGAACACCATAGGACTCACCCTGCCACCCTGAAAGGAACCATGCCATTTGGAACTCCAGAAAGGATTCAGAGGAACTGAAATCTGCATTCCTACCTCTGGACACCCCCATATTCAGCAGGCCCCTGGATGCAAACCTGGAGCTTGACACTCACCCTGAACAAATCCCTCGACTGCTTCCTCCCCCAGAAAGATGGACAGAGTGCTGGCAGATCGGGCCTGCCATGTGGTGGGCCCTAACCATAACCTTTGGTTTGGTTCGGTTCTCAGGATTGTGACCCCAAAGGCCTTGCAGTAGGTGCCCTACAATTTGGGGACACATGGGCAATCCCAGAGGACTCAGCCTGCTGCCCAGAAGGAAACTGTGCCATTTGGAACTCCGGAAAGGATTCAGAGGAGCAGAAATCTGCATGCCTAGCTGAGGACACACCCACACAGAGCTGACTCCTGGACACAAAGCCAGAGCCAGACATTCACCCTCACCTCCACTGTCAACTCAGCCACACTGACAGCTCTCCATGGGGTCTTCAGGTCAGTCCTGCCATGTCCCTGGTTCCTAACACTAACCCTTGGATGGGTTCTGTAATGATCTCCTCATTTCAGGTTATGTGGTGGTTCTGCAGGACATTGTCCTGGTGTGGGATCAAACACACTGAAGCATCCCGTGTGAAGTGGCAAACGTGGTAAAGAAATGACGGCTGGGGAATCTGAGTGTGGAGACAGCACGTATTTGTGCTGCTATAACAAGCTGACTGCACTTTGAAATCACCACAGAGGAAATGAATCTTCCAAACAACCATGTTAGCACGATGACACGGAAGCAGAGAGAACATCAGACTTTGGGATGGAGGCCAAGCCCTCCCAGATCCAGGTCACCCAACATGGAGAGGACACATGTTAGCAAGAGACTCGTGGGAGAATTAAATCATGGGCCCCTGTATCACAGGTGCAGTAGAAGCAGTGGATTTGGAATTTCAGTTTTTCCACAACGTTCCACCACAAGCTGGTTAGAACTGTGCAAAAGCAGGAAGGGAAGCCCCAGTAAAGTGGACTGGGGATGCCAGAAGGGGAGGCTGGAAGGGGGCGCCTGCTGCTCAGTGCCCATTACAGACTCCACATTGCAATTCCCCACAGGAGAGACTCACCAATTCCAGGCCCCACACGGGAAGCTGGAGGTTCATCTCCTGACTTTTTGTAGGAGCTTTGCAGCTCAGCTGGTGAGAATTCTCCATCACCCTGCCTTTCTCCAAGGGACTTTCCTTCAAGCACCCTTCCCAACTTCTTCCTCCTCCATGAAATAATGTTACTCTCCTTTGTTTCTCGCACTTGCCTGTGATGGGACCTTAGCTTGCTCAGCCCAGACTGCCATTCTCTGCTCTTCCCAATTAAATCCATGCTGCAAATAACTGGCAGATTGAGTTTAAGGCCAATCGAACAAATAAATTCAAGATCTTGCAAGGAACAAAATCAATATGCACAAATTAGTGGCACTCCTAGGTGCTCGGAAGGAACCATCAAAAAGAGACTGCGGAGAACGATCTCATTTACACCTGCATCCAAGACAGCAAGATACCCGGGAGGCCCCTGAACCAAGAAGGTGACAGACCTGTCATCTGACAGCCCTGCAACAATGACGACAGACAGGGAGGGGTACACACGGAGATGGGGAGGCACTGTGCTCAGGGTAGAACCCACACTGGGAAAATACCTACTCTCCCCAAAACCGTCTACAGAGTCCTCACTCTGGCTCCCGAATTTCCGGACTCGGCGCAAGCCTGGAGTGGGTGTGGACACGGGAAGGACCCCGCAGGGCTGAGGTGGGGAGAGCACAAACACCGAAGAAGGCTGATGCTCCCTGACTGCAGACCATCTGAGGAGTCCAAGGAACCGAATCCGCGAGCACACACAGACTAGGACCTAGGAGCACCGGAGCCCAGAAAGGGGGGAACCCACAGCCCCGTGCACAGCACAGCAGGAGGCCACGTCTCCTCACACAAAACGACGGAAGCCCCAGTGTCTACACAGGGCGCCCTTCCTCTGTGGGGTCCTGAGACCACGAAACCCTTGACAGGGCACTCAGGCGGCTTCTCCTCAGCTCCTCCAGCATCTGGTCCTTAGGAGGTTGGACTGCTGCCAGTGTGGGCGCGTCCTCCACAACGGGTCCGGTCAGTGTGGATGCAGAGCCACACCCTCCTCAGCTTGTCCTGTCAGGGTGGGAGGCGCCCCACATTCTCCAGAAGTCTCCACAGTGGGTCCTGAAGAGGCGGGGCTCTGGTCCCAGCTGTGGCTGTGCAGCCTGGGCTCAGGGCGGGAGCTGGGGTCTGGCGCCCTCTGCAGGCGGTGCAAGGAAGTGCAGGACTGTGGGAGCTCACCCTTCAGTGGAAGGTCCTGCTCCCTCCCCGGGTCCAGCTGATGCCATTTCATTCCGGAAATTCAAGCTGCATGGAGCCCAATACCCCCCAACTTCTCCCCAAATAGCTAAGGAACAATGAATTGGAAACAATGTGGAATTACAACAGTCCTTGACCCAAACAGTGTCACTGAACATGGCCCTGATGCAGACCCACACTCTGACCTCAACTTGGTCTCAAGCCTGGACCCTACCCTAATCCAAGACCCTAACCCTAGCCCCCAACCCAAACAATGTTCACAAGAATCAAAAGGTAGAAACTGCAAATATCCATCAATGGCAAGTGCATATGCAAAGTGTGGTGAAGGGTTTGAATTTGGGTTCAGGTTCAGGTTTTAGTCAGAGTTCTAGATCAGGCTTTGGGTTTAGTGTTAGGGTGAGGGTTTAGAGTGAAGGACAAGGGAACAGAGTTATAGTTTAGGGCTTTAAGTTTATGATTTAGGCTTTAAGACTCAGGGCTTATGGGATAAAGTTCAAGGTCAAATTTGGGGTTTGACTTCATGCTGAGATTTGGGTTCAGGTTTCATGACTTGGAGGTCTGGTTTAGGGTTTGGGTTCGTGGTTCAGGGCTTGGATCCAGGGCTCAGGTACAGGCTTTGGGTTCCATTCCAGGTTTGGGATTCAGGGTTCTAGTTTGGGCTTTAAGGTCAGCTTAGGTTTCAGCGTTGGTAGGGTTTAAGGTTAGGTTTAGGGATGACACATTTTTTACAGTTGTCATCATGGACAAAATAATTCTATCTGAAGTTTCTAAGTCAGAAATGTATTTCATCTGGGGGCGCCTGGGTAGCTCCGTGTGTTAAGCCTCTGCCTTGGGCTCAGGTCATGATCTCAGGGTCCTGGGATCAAGCCCTTCATCAGACTCTCCGCTTGACGAGGAGCCTGCTTCCCCATCTTTCTCTCTGCCTGCCTCTCTGCCTACTTGTGATCTCTGTCTGTCAAATAAATAGAATTAGTAAAAGCTATTATATGATCTTTTACAAACCATTTCCTATCTTTGCATTCTCATGTGCCAAGACAGACAGGGATTATTTAAAACCCTGAAGAGAGTGCTCTTGCTTTTAAATTGCCTGTAACCTTCGTGTAATAGATTTATGATTGATGATAGATTTAGTTAAAATATAACTATTTAAAATATTTACTCTCAGTAAACGATTTCAACCTATGCTCATTTAAGTAACTTGGTGCATAATCCCTTTTCTATTAAACCATAGTGCAAGGACCAATGCAGCGTTTCCAGGAGAACCCCAAGCTATTTTTCTAGAATGGCTGTATGCTTATATATGGCGTCCTGTTTTCACTCCCTTTGTGGAGCACCTACCCTGGAGGTCATGTAATAACCAATGACCAAAAAAAACAAACAAAAAACCCAAACATCCAGGTCGAAGTGCCATCCCTGCCTGGAGTGGAGGAGACTGCTCAGACAGATCCCAGGCAGGCATCTCAGCCCAGGCCTGTGCTGGGGAAGCTGGTTCCTGGCTTTGGGCGCAATCTGGAAGCCAGCAAACTGACCCAAGAGTGCAGCCGGCGTTTAAGACTGATGATCTATTCGCAACCAGGCTGCACGTGGACACCCGCTCAGGGAGCCCGGCTAGGAGGCTGCCCAGCGCTGGCACTGGCAATGCAGTAGCATGCCAGGGCTTAGCCCCGCACCCCAGCCATGGCTCAGGTTTCAGAAGTTAGGGGGCGGGGCCGGAGCAGAGAAGGGTCTTTGCTAATTTCCGAAGCTGGAAGTGAGCTCTCAGAGGACTCAGGAGGGAAGGGGGGGGCGGGTCGGGGGCGGCCTTGAGCAGGGGTTTCGCTAATTGCCCAGGCGGGAAGGAGGGGCGCACAGCGCCAGGGTGCTGTGCTGCAGCCCATTCGGGACTGCAGGACACACCATACTCGCTGCCCCTGTGCTCCCACGCTGCAGCCTAGCCCCTGACTCCGCGGTGTCCCGTTCCCGTTCCCGTTCAGGCCTTCAGGCCGCCTGCTGCCCCTCCCCGCCCCATGGCTTCTCTGGAGGACCCTCTGCTCACAGGTAAAGTGACACCGCGACGTGCCCTCACCTGAAGCAGAAAACGCAGGACAGGAGCGGGGTGTGGGGTGGTCGGGGCCCAGCCTCCCGCCAACCCCAGGGCACCAGGACCACCCCGGACGCCGCGCCACACCCTGTCCGCAGGGGGTCGGGCCAGGACGGCGCCACAGGAGGTACCCCCTCCTCCCCCCCCCCCCCCCCCGCCAGCCGGCAGGCTAGCCCCCATAGTTCCGCACTCCCACGCGCCTGTCAGAGCCTCCTGCCATTCCCAGGGCACCCAGAACCCAGAGAGTGAGGCCTTGGGTGCTTTCTAGTGACAGATTCAAGGCAATTTTTCGACTTTGGGACTCAGAGTTAACATAGTTTTCATTTGTGATTATTATTTTTGTGTGGGGGCCGTAGCTTTTCTTTTGACCTATGGTTGTTTTCACTCCCGGTTCTGAAGAAGCCCCTAAATCCTAACCCTGTTGAGGACTCAGAAAGCTCTCAGAGCAGCAGTGCTGGGGACAGTGTGGACACATGGTTTGGTTTCTCCTCTGGCATGCTTCTGTGGCAGCCCCGCTCTGTCCTCCTCAGACTTCAGAGCAATATCTGAACAAGTGGAGAAGCGACCAGGGGGTCAGGAAGGTGGCCACCGAAGAGTGACTTCTCTGGAGGGTGGCTGAGCTAGCAAGTGAGCATGTTAATCCAGCTCTGCCTGCATTAGCGATGGAGCTGAACAGGAGCCAGGGAAGGGGAGGAGGAGCAGAGAGCAGGGACAAAGGAACCAAAGAGGAGATTCAGATGAAGGGAAGTAATGGGGAGGAAAGAGAAGAAACTCTAGAAGACAGGTATGTAGAAAGGAAAAGGGATGAAGTGGGCATTGGGAAAGGGCACCACCAGGGAAGGAGAGAGGGGAAGGAAAGAGGGAGGAAGAGAGGAAAGGGGAAAGGGAGAAGGGAGGAGTCAGCATGCCAGGGCTCCCCCTGCATCTGAAGAAGAGGTGGCTGCTCCAGCTTGTCAAACAGGGTGCTCACTCTTTGGCCCCAGTTTCTGCTCCCAGTGCTACTGGGCTTTTCAAGGAAGGCAGGCTGTCCCTTGGGACCTACTGGAGCCCACAGGAGGGTGGGAGAGGTAAGATGCCACCAGGTCTGTCCTGAGCTGCTCCCAGCCACCAGCCTCACCACATGGTGCAAGAGGGACCCCAGAACAAAGGAGGGACACAGGCCAGCATGTCTGCTGGTGGCCCTGGGCACTTAGCTCATCGCAGTGAACCACACGGCCTCCTCAATCCACGCTTTCAAAGCCTCCTTTTTCGTTTCTGGCTTTCATGTCTGTAGGAACATGAGCCAGATCTAACTCATCTCCGACAGACAATTCTGACTCACCCGTGTCAGATTTTTATGAGTGGCTATGATAGAGTAAGATAGCAATGCTCCAACAAACGGACTGTTTCCTCCCACTTGACCTCAACAGTCTTATACATTTTCTTAGCGAAAACATCTTGTCTCCTTCCATTAAGCTCATAACGTGGTCTAGTAGTATACATGCGCCTTCGGTAGATGCGAAGCGATACAGAGGTCCTTTTTTTTTTTTTTAATTTTACAAGGCAAAGTCAGTGAACACATCCAACTTGACCAATACGTCTCTAAAATGTCAATCCAGGCAAAGCTTTTTCTGCCTACAGTTTGGAGCCTACGTAGTGACATTTTTAAAATGCTTTCAGTCCCTCAGTGAGGCTCTTAGAAGCTAGCCAGGGCTTACTACGTGCCAGGCACTGTGTCAGGTGTTGGAGCTAAAGGGAAGGAGAGCTTGGAGGCTGGCTGGGGAAGGACATCCATGGCACAACCACAGCTAGAAACAGAGGCCAGTGCTAGAAAAGAGAGAGCAGGCTGCATGGAGAGTGTGTACCATGGGGCTTGTGAGCTCACGAATAAGTGGGAGTAACTGGAGTGGGGAGATGGGGGAGAGAAGAGGGTCTTCCCATCAATGGGAATCACCTGTGCTTGGAGGCAGGTGCCATGAGAGGTCTCCACAGGAAGAAGGAGGCAGTGTGGTTGAAGGGCAGAGAGATGGGGCAGAACAGGCATCAGTCAGTTGGAGGGGTATGAATAGACTGATGGGAGGATTATGGGTGCCTTTGGAGGACTGAGAATTTGTTAGAAGATCAGTGCAGATTTCTATGGAGACAAATGCCAGGAACTGATAGGTCTTTGAAAGGTCACTCTGGCTGCCTTTTGGCAAAGGGGTTGGTAAAAGGCACTTGCAGGTGTGAACACACCAGGTGGGAGGTGAGTGCAGGAAATCGGGTGAGGGAGCATGGGAACTTGGTCCGGGGGTATATAAGGGAGAATAGCCTTTAAGGAGTTCCACAAATTGGCACCAGCTGTGGCTTCATTACAGAGCTGGAAGGGGTGTGTCCTGGAGGTTACAGAAATTACATGAGAAAGGGAAGTCTTTTTAGATCTCTTTTTCAACTAGAGGAACTCTCACCTTATTGATAGAATTCCAGAGTGGGAACCAATGATATGAGGACATCTTTGAAATGTCTGAATATATTCTTCGACATCTTTGAAAGTGACGAGGAGACCTTGGCCTTAGGAGGCCTTGGCCCTCTTTGTAGCCAGAAAGATTTCACGTACAGATTTGAGTTCTCCATTTTAAAGTCAAGGAGTCAGTCCTTCCAAAGGACACCTCCTATCATTTTACCCTCTCATCATACCTCACGTGCTGGCATCTCCAAGACCCTCTGTTCCAGGTTGAGAGTATCCACTTTGGCCAGGCTGGTCTTGCCAAGAACACCACCACAGGAAATCTAGAGCCTATAATGCTATTAATAACATCATCTAGGACTGTGTTTGCTGCCCTCATAGCCTCTTCCCACCATGACTCACTGAAGCTTTTAACACATTGTATCCATTAAGCTATAGTTCCCAAAGGTCATCTTCTCTAGTGCCATTAATTTTTAGGGGACCAGGCAAACCTTAAACTTGTCCCCCCTAATTGGACCCCTGTTCCCCCACAATCTATTTGAAAGCCTTTCACCATGATTCTTGAATGAGATCTGAGACCACTGCTGGTACCTAACACTTCTTGGCACCTTGTCTGTTAGGTTCTTGGAAGAGGAGATGGCTATGGAGGTGAGTGGGAATGGGAGTGGGAGGATTTCTCCCTTCACTTCCCTTTTTGTGTTTTCAAATAATGGGTTTTGAGGGGGCGGGAAAGTTTAACCAGACCATTTATTTTCCATCTCCCATCGATAAAAAGTTTACCACTCCCCACTGGAAGAATTTATATCTTTCCTTTGAATCTACAGGAAAATCTCCCAAACCCAGACCACCACCATGTGGATTCAGCCATCTTCTGATTCACCTCCAGATTGTCTCCTCCTAACTGCTCAAGCCACAGGTTAAGGGCGAAATGTTCAATGCCCAAGCAATTAATTGGGGAACACGTTTATCTAAGCAATTGCATGCAGCTCTCTATCTGCATACAGGGGGTCTCTCCCAAGCCTTTCCAACCTCAGCAAAAGAAGGCAAAGCCCCAGCAGTCTGGGGTATATATCATTCATTCATTCCTGAGTTCAACACTCATGGCGGATCCCCACCAAGACAGTGGGAGAGCAAGGACTGGAGAAATCCTGGAAGCTGAAGTCTGAGGAGGATTTCAAATTCAAGTCAGAGATGAAAGAAACATCTGGACTTGGTCCTCAGGTACATGCAGTATTCTGAACTGAGGCTAGAACCAGAGACCATTCTAATGAAAGGCCTCTACAGGTGGGCTCTCACAGGTGGGCCCCAACTCAGTTTCGTGTATATTCATTCATGAAATAGCTCTTTGGGTCAACACGTAGAAGAAAACCATTTCAGAAAACTGACAATGAGGAGAGGAAAGGGAAGCCAAAAGGCTTGTGAATGGGGAGAGAGGAGGAGCCAGGGCAGAAAACCAAGAATCCCTCCCTGCCCTCCTTGCTGCCAGGGAGGTCTGAGGGACTAGTTTCCACCTGGGATCCCAAGTCCAGATCAAAAGCAGCGGGGCCACGGCGGGGGAGGGAAGGGGGTCCTCAGCACGGGCGCATGGGGCTGCGGAAAGATGGGGGCTAGCGTGCCTGCTGGCGGGGGGGCACCTCGCAAGGCGCTGTCCCCAGCCCGACCCCATGAGGACCCGGGTTTGGCGCAGCGTCCGGGGTGGTCCCGGTGCCCTGGGGTTCCGGGAGGCTGGGTCTCCACAACCTCCCTCTCCGCCCCCAGGTCGGGTCCGCGCTTTCTGCTCCAGGTGAGGGCGCGGCGCGGTGTCACTTTACCCCTGTGCAGAGGGTGGTCCGGAGAAGCCTTGGGGCAGGGAGGGGCAGCAGGCAGCAGGAGCGGGACAGCGGAGCCTCACATGGGAGCGTAGGGGCGGCGAGTCCGGTGGGTCCTGCAGTCCCGACTGGGCCGCAGCACAGCACCGCGGCGCTGCCCGCCCCTCCTCCGCCAGCCCCTCCACCTCCTCCCAGACTCTCAGCCACATCCTCTGTGAGCTCACTTCCAGCTTCGGCAATTAGCAAAGCGCCTTCTCCCCGCCGCCCTCCACCCGCCCCCGCCCCCCTCCCTCCTGAGTCCTCCGCGAGCTCCCTTTTCGCTTTGGCAATTAGCAAAGCCCCTTCTCCGCGCCGCCCCGCCCCCCTCCCTCCTGAGGCCCCTCCCTGGCTGGGGCGCTGGGGGAAGCCCCAGGGGCTGCAAGCTTTGCCAGCGCTGGCGCTGGGCAGCCTCCTAGCCTGGCTCCTTGAGCGGGTGTCCACCCGAGGCCTGGCTGCAAAAAGATCATCAGTCCTGTTAACCCTGGCTGCACTCTCCCGTCAGTTTGCTGGCTTCCTGATTGCGCCCAAAGCCATGAACCAGCTTCCCCAGCACAGGCCTGGGCTGAGATGCCTGCCCAGGATCTGTTTGAGCAGTCTACTCATCTCCAGGCAGGGATGGCACTTCCACATGGATGTTTGGTTTTTTTTATTGTTTTTTGGTCATTGGTTATTATTACATGACCTCCAGGGTAGGTGCTCCACAAAGGGAGTGAAAACAGGATGCATGATATACCCCTCACCTCCCATGCTGTCTTTCTCTTAAATAATAAGCACTGCTGAACTATCTTAGATTCTGTACCTTCTCTCCAGCCATGAACCTATCACTGTCTTTAACTCTTGAAAACTTCATTAGACAAATTAATGTGGTGAAGGAAGCAATATGAGAAAGCCTATTAATCTGATGAGCATGGAACTGAACAAACCCTATAGATACTTTCCCTTTGATTTCTAGCCTATCAATACCTACAGTGAGTCACATACACTCAAGATTATTGTTTTTATTGTATACTTCATATATTCATTGATTTTGGACTCGTTATCATTTCGTTGAAGTGTTAAACTATGGTAATAAACAAACTTTTAATTAACTTTTCCTCCTATGATACAAATATAACTTGCACTTGAGCTTTAGCTAATTTTAGGTTCTAAAATTGCCAAAACAAAATGATCAAGGTTTCTAGATTATTTACTGTATTTTCTACTATATAATATTGTTCTATCTCTTCTGTATAAAGAAAATGAATGCTTGGGGCTCTTGGGTGGCTCAGTGTGTTAAAGCCTCTGCCTTCTGCTCAGGTCATGATCCCAGAGTCCTGGGATAGAGCCCCACATCAGGCTCTCTGCTCAGCAGGGACCCTGCTTCCCTTCCTTTCTCTCTGCCTGCCTCTCTGTCTACTTGTGATCTCTGTCTGTCAAATAAATAAATAAAATCTTTAAAAAAAGAAAATGAATGCTTGATAACTAAATGAATGCTTTACTGAACAAATTAAATATGGCAATAGCATTTTATTTTATCATGCTTCACATATTAAACAATAATATTATATCACTAGTCTACAAATAATCTACTCGCATAGTCATTTGGAAGCTTTTAGCAAAAGAATTCTTCCTCCTGATTGTAGTATAAAAGCCACAGAAATATACAGAAGACTCCTAGGATAGAAAGTGAAATCCAGTTATCCGTGATGCCTTGAGGAGGACCTGACCTATGTATGTCCTGGGATGCACTAGTAACTGTTACATGTGATAGGATTATATTTAATATATACAGTTTCATTTACTTCACAAAGGACATATAAATTTGAGAATAAAATATTTGATGAATCTATAAAGTCTATATCTATTTGTAACTAATGTGGTAGAATTAAGATGTTAATTTGAAAAAAAATTCATTGAACACATTCAATTGTTTTTATATATATAAACAGCATTATTTATTTATGTAAATAAATGCATTGTCAGTAAAATCCATTTACTTATCAATCATAAGGGTAATTTTAAGTACTAAGAATAAGAAATATGTGAAAAGATAAGTGTTCAAGAGTGCAGTTTGTGGTAATTAATACAATATGATAGGCTCATAAAAATGATATATTACTTGAACTTAAAAGCTTCTATAATTAAGCGATGACCACTTGAAATTTGTAATTAGTCTTGCTGCAGTTTTTCCTTGCACTTATTGTCCTTCCCCAGAAGTTCATTAAGAATTTCTGTGAATGTCCTTATGTTTAATCTCATTCATAGATTCCACTGCTGCTCACAAAACAAAGCCAAAAAGAGAGGTAACTCTATGTGGCACTCCATCCACAAGCAATACATTCATAAATAATTAAAAAGCTCTCTACTTCATTTGTTACCCATTCAGCTGATAATTTAAATGAGTAACTGAGGCCATTTTATCAGCACTTTTAATAGAATGCGACTCAGAAAATTCACAGTGTTATTTAAGAAGAAATGCTCACGTGTTAAGGTTTTTATTTTTTTAAATCAACAAAATAATTTTCAAATATTAAAAGCAAATGTCTCCTTTTCCTCCAAGTTTCCTTGCTATGTCAAAGTTACAAATAAATACATTAAAATCGTATTTTGAGTAGTAGATAAAAACAAAAGTTTTGAAACTGTGGGTTCAGTGTCTGGGTTAACTTGTATAAATATCTGAACTCAATGTATTTAGACTTTATTAGATTTTTTTTTAGACTATTTAAAAATACATGCTGAGATAATGACAACATTATTTTATTCATTTTAATAAATAAATTATTTTATTTAATTATGTTTAGATATTTATTTATTAAATTAATGATTTAATATTTAATAATCTAAATTTGAAATATTTTAAATTCTAAAAATATTTATTTAATTAAATTGATATATTTAATATAAATATTTAATAAATTATTTAACCATTATTATAATTATGCAATACATTATGTATTGTGTAATAATTGCATTTTAATAAATAAATAAATGTATTATTTACATTATTTTATTATATTTTATTTCGTTGACAAAGAGAGGGAGAACGCAAACAAAGGGAGCTGCAGGCAAAAGGAGAGGGAGAAGTAGGCTCCCAGCTGAGCAGAAAGTTCAACCTGGGGTTCCATCCCACGACCCTGGGATCACCACCTGAGTCGAAGGCAGATGCTTAAGTGACTGAGCCATCCAGATGCCCAAGGCTTTGTATTCTTCGCTTCTAAATATTGATGCTCCTTCATCTCTGGAGTTAGTAAATTGATGTTGAGAATTCATATCAAAGAATTGATAGTAGCTGTTAAACAGAAACATGTAATTTAGGGGAAAAAAAAGAACAGAAGGAAGAGAAAGGCCAAAAGTCAAAAGCACATTAATATAAAATTTAATTAGATAAAAAAGCTGATATTCCTGAAGGGGGCTAATAAAAGAGCTGCAAAGAGCTGATAGGATTAGGAAAATTGTCCACTCCTGGTCATTTCATAATTTTAAACTATTCCTTATTAATAAATATACTTAGTTCCAGAAACACAAGCACATAGGAACATTTCCACCAAGTTTCCTCTAACAGCATTTACAAATTAGACGTTCAAACAATGCAGTTCATTACATGTTGCATCTGTATCTTAAAGTTTAAACACTTTCTGTGACACATTTTCTAACAATTAAAATTAAAATATATATATATATATATATACCTTATCCCTAAATGGAAAAAAAAAAATATATATATATATATACATAGAAACCTTATTCCTAAATGAAACCTTTCTTTGTTTATTAGCTTAAATAGGTAAATTAGCAACAACAACAACAACAAACAGCTAATATTATAAAGGTAGGAACAATTTACCTTTTCATTTATTGCTATTTTCTAAAAATTCCTATTTTATTTTTTTCTCAAGTCTGTCATAATAATTTTCTAAATCTCCTGCCTTATTCAATTTTTTTCTTTTAGTGGAAATCTCTATGTCATATTTATTTTCTCTTCCTCCACTCTTTGCTCTAATAATTCAATGTATTATTAGATTTTCTGTTTTTCTCTTTATCCAGATATATCTTTTCTTTCTTTCTTTCTTTTTTAAATAATTTGATTTGCTGGCATTTTACATCAGTACATGCTTTCTTATGGATGTTAGAAATGTCTGTGGAACTACTAGAAGAATAAACTTTTTTACCTTTAAGAAGTTTACAGTCTAGAGTGCCTGGGTGGCTCAGTTGGTTAAGTGTCTTCCTTCAGCTTAGGTCATGATGCCAGGGTACTAGGATCCAGTCCTGCATCAGCTGCCTGCTCAGCAAGGAGTCTGGTTCTTCCTCTCCCTCTGCCCCTCCCTCTCTCTCTCTAATAAATAAATAAAATCTTTTAAAAAAAGACTTACTGAAATCTGAGACTGAATTACTAAATTCAGTCTTAATAGAAGACAGCTAAACAAAGCAATGATCACAACTGGAAAATTTAGCGAGATCATGATTTAACATTTTTGGTTGACACAGGACCTCTTTCAGTAACAACTTTCCCTAAATATCAATTTCTTTGTAAGGCAAAAAATTTTGACAAGAAATCCAGATCCTTCTGATCGTTTTCATATCAATTTAATGTGACATCCTCAGAGTATATAATCAAATATGTAATTATTCTATCTGTTGCCTTGTATATTGCCTGTATCTTTTTCAGACTCAAAGTTCCATTGAGGTAGAGTTTTTTTTTTTTTTAAAGCAGAGATTTTTAAAGTGTTTGATATATACAAGATGCTTAATAAGTTTTTAAAAAACCTATGTATTACAGAAGCCTTAAACAGGCTTTAAAAAAAGAAGGTGATATTAGTGGTCATATCAAACAATTTTCAGGTTTCAGTCATGTAAATAACTACATTTCTCAGAGACAGAGAAACATACAAATGATCTGGGTCCAGTAGGATAATGCTAGCATGTGTTGTAAATTCTTTTATATGACCTTATTCTTGCAAGAATTGGTTATGTGGCAGAAAAAAAGGTATCACTATCTTATACTTTATTATTTAAAGAGATTTATGGAAGTGTTAATTTCTTACACTACCCCTTTGTTTCAGTGGACCCAATTTCCGTGGTAATGGTGAGAGGAAAGTAGGCAATTTAGGCAGCAGCCAAAATCACCTACAAGGCACTATAAAATAAGGCTTGTTCTAGATCATGGGTCTGTCCAAAGGGGAATGTTAAGGGGTAGAATGGATGATGGATGCATTGTGGACTTATAACTTTAAGATTAATACTGTTATGCCCCAATAATGGGTCTATGATTAAAGGAGCGAGACTGATGTAGGGCAAAGGTCAAGCAAAGCTTTATTTCATGCCAAGCATCAAGAATCTAACCGAACGTTTGGGGCCACATCTCTTATGAGAGAAGGCAACCCTTTGCTGTTTCACAGTCTAGCTTTTAAGGGCAAAGGCCATGCAGTCAGGCCTGGCCACGCACAGGTGACCAATGAGATTTTAACACACACAGGAAACTCCACAGTGAGGCTAGGTGACCAATTGAGGTTCAATTTACCCTAGTATAGACATTTGACCCAGCCTATTACACCTTGATTAGGATTAGTGCCAAAAAGGTTCCCAAAGAGCAGAGGAGTGGGGCATACTCATTAGTATCTAGGGAGACAATATGCAAACACCGCCCCCCCCCCTCTGCTCATTGAAGTCTCCACCTGGCCTGACCCACCCTTGTATATGGGCTTTGTTACCTGGAGCTGATTTCCAGGACTTGTTTTTAAGTGAATCCCCTGGGGGAAGGGGAGCAAGGACAGTTTAAGGGTTAACCTCAATGAAAGCCTCTTGCTAAAATATAAAAATATAAAATAGGTCCTTACATTACAACAACTCAGTAGGGAAAGTCCCAGTGTGGTGATAAAAGAAGTGAGGTAACTTGCATTGCACATTTTTTTTTAAAAAGTGTAAGTTGTATTATTCCGTGCCATGACATCATACTTTATCTTCATCTCTGTCTACTAGTTTAAAACTAGTTAAACAAATTCAACAATTTTTTAAAAAATATTTTATTTATTTATTTAAGAGCAAAAGCCAGAGAGAGAGAGAGAGAGAGCATGAGCAATATGGGGCTCGATCCCAGGACTCTTGAGATCCTGATCTGAACCAAAGGCAGACACTTAACTGACTAAGCAAATGAGACTCCCACAAACTCAACAATTTTATAAAATTTTTATTTGTTGGGGTGCCTGGCTGGAACAGTCAGTAAAATATATAAATCTTGATCTTGGAGTTGTACGTTTGAAATCCACCTTGGGTGTAGAGGTTTTATTTAAAAATAAAATCTTTAACAAAATTTTTTTCATTTTTTTATTTAAGCCATTGTATGGCAGTGTTGATCACTATATTGTACACCTGAAACTAATATTAACCTTATTTTAACTAACTGGAATTTAAATAAAAACTTTAAAAATAAAATAAAAATAATAATCATAAAAATAAAAAAGAGGAAAAATTATTTGGCAGGAAATTTTCTTAATTGCATTATTATTTATTATTATCATAGTCTGTGTGTGTCGGTGGGAAGTGGCTGGTATTACAGTGAGTTCCATATCTGTGTTACACTGAGTTCCATGTCTGTAGTCAGTCTTTTTTTTCTTTTAGTTTATTTTCAGGGATCCAAAATTCATTGTTTATGCACCACACCCAGTGCTTCATGTAATAAATTCCCTCCTTAATACCCACCACTGGGCTCACCCAACCACCTGCCACCCTCCTCTTCAAAACCCTCAGTTTGTTTCTCAGAGTCCACAGTCTCTCATGGTTTGTCTCTCCCTCCGATTTCCCCCAGCACACTTCTCTCCATCTCCCAGTGTCCTCCACGTTATTCCTTATGTATTGATTCTTATAAGAACTTTTATTTCTTTCCCTATTCTGCTTTGCATATGCTTACCTTAGATGTTAAAATGTTATAAACCTCTCCTGCCTGGTCCATTTTCTCTCTCTTCTCTCATGATTTCTCATGCTCTCCCTGCCAACCCCACATGCCTTACAATATCTGGATATGACTAATTTCTTCCTGAGCTACTTTATTCTACTCTGCCATATGGTTGCCCTTCCCTCTTCTGTACCATAACTTCTATCCCCTGCATTTGTGCTTTAACAATACCTAATTCTTTTCACTGCATCTGTATCTTTGAGGTCAATACTCATTAGTGCAATCGCTGGGTCATAGGCTAGCTCTATTTTACTGGAAAGAAGGGCCATATGCACCCCAGTGTTCATAGCAGCAATGTCCACTATAGCCATTCTGTTGAAAGAGCCAAGATCCCCTTCAACAGACAAACGGATAAAGAAGATGTGATCCAAGGATACAATGGAATATCACTCAGCCATCAGAAAGGATGAATACCCAACTTTTGCATCAACATGGATGGGAATGTAGGAGATTATGTTAAGTGAAATAAGTCAAGCAGTGAAAGTCAATCATCATATGGTTTCACTTATTTGTGGAACCTAAGGAATAGCATGGAGGACATTAGGAGAAGGAAAGGAAAAATGAAGTGGGGGGATTGGAAGGGGAAATGAAACATGAAAAACTATGGACTCCAAGAAACAAACTGAGGGTTTTAAAGATGAGAAGGATGTGGGGATGGGTGAGCCTGGTGATGGGTATTAAGGAGTGCACATATTGCATGGGGCACTGGGTGTTTTACACAGACAATGAATCATGGAACACTACTTCAAAAACTAATGATGTATTGTATGGTAACTAACATAACATAATTAAAAAGAAAAGGAGGGGGACAATACCTAACACTCAATCTTTGCTAGTTTCTTGTTTACCTCCTTTTAAGAGTAAGCTCATTAGTGTTTTTTGTTTGTTTGTTTGTTTTTGTCTCAACTAAAAGAAGAAAAATAATACACATTATTTTGAAAACTTTTTGAACAGTGTACAAACGTTAGTCAAGTCCACAATGTCTCATCTCTTCTGCCTCCTAACATGGCTAAGATGAAAAACCCTTTATCTGGGAAAAGATCATTCTCCTGCCACCTTGTGTAAGATTTTGGCTTTAGCTTAGATTATCCTTTCTTTCCTTTTCTGAAAATAAGTTGAAAATATTAATAGCCTCAGTTTCTTCTTCCAAAATATGACTGCTTCTTTACCAAGTGCAAAAGCAACCCATTTTGACCATAGTAAACAGCTTGGACCTACTTTTTTTGGCTCACTGTTTTAGTGAGACAAGTGGAGTGAAGATGACACACCATTTCCAAATGTATTAATAATTGGTAGACCATACTTCTAAATTGAAGATTTGTTGCCATTAAACTACGACCAGACTCGCTATAATTACAGAGGTAAATTCTTTATATTTACTATATTTGAAATTACCATATAATACCAAAATAAAATTATGATTATGTGAAGAGTCTGTAATATTAAGAAGATGACTTTGAAATGATTGCTTATCTAAATGAAATTTCCCATTTTATAATCTTGTATAAGCTTCCGTTGTCATTTCCTATTTAAAATCTATTAGAAGGCACTCTTATTTTCCCTTAAGTGGGAAGTCAAATGTGGAACAAATTCATCCCAAAGGAACTGATTCTATATTCCACTGAAGACCAGGTGGCTTCCATGTGGCATTTTGCCTCTTGCATATTGTTCATCTCCTACAACAAATGGGGGTATGCTCTTTAGTAAACTAATTCAACTCAATTAGAGGCATTGTCTTCAAGGGATAACATCATAGAGACTAGAATCAGAATCATACTTTTGGGAAAATTGGGCCTAGGATTTTTGTTTTGTTTTGTTTTAAGATTTTATTAATTTATTTGACAGGCAGAGACCACAAGTAGGCAAAGAGGCAGGGGGGGGGGAGCAGGCTCCCTGCTGAACAGAGAGCCTGATGCAGAGCTTGATCCCAGGATCCTGAGATCATGGCCTGAGCCGAAGGCAGAGGCTTAACCCACTGAGCTACCCAGGGGCCCCTGGGCCCAGGTTTTGATGGCTTCTTTCCTCAATCTTATAAAACCTATTTGAACTCTACTGGATGCCAGAACTGCTTAAAAATATTTGGTCCCTTGTAATTTTAACCTTCCAGTATTCAATGCACCTGATCCATGTAATATCCTATAGTATTTTTGTCAAATGAAGACTCTCAAAGTGTGTTTCTTGGGAGACACTTTTCAATTGGTTGCTTACATTTCTGCATTTATTATTTGTTCTAGGCCATCCTTTGAAGATGGTTGTATTGAATAGACTTGGAAGATAGAAATAGTATCTTTTTTTTTAACTTAACCTGTTGTGTTTGCAAATATTATCTGCCTCTGTTTTGATTCTTCTTGTGGGAACTGAGGCTCAGAACTGATATATAACTCCCACCCCTACACACACACACACACACACAAACACAAATACACACACACACACAAATACTGTTAATATTCTGGCTACCTCTATTGCTTTGAATAATAAACTATATTATTTCTGAACCATGAGTCTGCGTCTTCTATCAACACCCAAGAAACTATGGCAGACTCATACACCAGCTTTCAAATAACGGAAAATAATCTCAGATGCTTTATATTTTTTGATAGTGTTACCTACTTCTGAACATATGACTGAACACATATAAAGCTGGAGCCCTTTCCATTTAGAGCTTCTTCTGTGGAAGAACTATGCATTCACTAGTAAACAAAAGTAGATTCATCTTTTTTTTTTTTTTCCTCCTGACACCATTTCCTCTCTCACACTGTTGCTCAAATTGAATGGAGTCTAAGTTCCTTTGAGGAAATTTTTGTTTAATGACTCAAAATAAAATAGGAAGAGTCTAAAGTGCTAAAAATACTTCTAGATAAAAGGTATAAGATAATGCCAGAAAGGATAGTAATTTTATCTAACAACTGCCTGTTCACCCCTTTTTTGTTCATTAACTAATCTCCAAATTCCTGACTAAATCCCTTTTGTAAGCCAGAATGTGAGCTAAAAACTGGGATTTTAAAAAATGTTCATTTGAAATCCAGTTAGTTAACATATATGGTTGTATTAGTTTCATGTGTACAATATAACATATAGCACTCAGTGCTCATCATGACAAGTGCTCTAATTAACCCCCATCACTTATTTAATCCATCACTCCTTTCAGATCCCGTCAAGTAACCATCAGTTTGTTCTCTGTAATGAAATGTCTGTTTCTTGCTTTGTTTCTCTTTCTATGTCTTATTATTTCCCCTTTGCTTGTTTGTTTTGTTTCTTTTATTCCATATATGAGTAAAGGTATTTGTCTTTCTCTGACTGACTTATTTCACTTTTAGCATTATACTGTCTAGTTCCAACCATGTTATTGCAAATGGCAAGATTTCAGTCTTTTTTATGGCAGAATAATATTCCATTGTATATACATACCACTTATTCTTTATTTATTCATCAATTGATGGATACTTGGGCGCTTTCCATATCTTAGCTTTATAAATAATGCTGCTATAAACATAGGGGTGCTAGAATCCCTTTGAATAAGTTTTCTTATATTCATTGGGTAAATACACACCAACAGGATTGTTGGATCACAAAGGACTTCTATTTTTAAATTTTATGGAAATTCCATACTGTTTTCAAATATGGCTGTATCAGTTTGCATCACCACCAACAGTTCACAATTGTTACTTTTTTTTTTTTAAGATTTTATTCATTTGACAGAGAGAGATCACAAGTAGAGAGAGAGAGAGGAGGGAGCAGGCTCCATGCCTGGCAGAGAGCCCGATGTGGGACTTGATCCCAGGACCCTGAGATCATGACCTGAGCTGAAGGCAGAGGCTTAACCCACTGAGCCACCCAGGCAGCCCCCACAAGTGTTACTTTTTCACATCCTCTCCAACACCTTTTGTTTCTTGTAGTGTTGATTTTAGCCATTCTGACAGGTGTGAGGTGGTATCTCTTTCTAGTTTTGCTTTGCAATTTCCTGATGATACATGATGATGGACATCTTTTCATGTATCTACTGAACATTTGAATGTGTGCTTTGGGGAAACACTTGTTCATGTCTTCTATCCATGGTTTTATTGGATTATTTGTTTTTGGATGTTGACTAAAAACTGGATATTAAGTAACACACAAGACAGGTTTCTTGAGCTTAAATTTTATTTGCATGAGTATCATTAACAGGAAAAAATATGCATATGTGTATGTACAAGTGTGTTTATGTATACATCTATCTATCTATCCTCTATCCCATGTCTTCTAATTGTGGTAAATCCTGTAAGGTGGGGAATGGGATAGTCTGAAGAAATATGCTTCTGGATATGCTGGGTAAGCAAATTTAATTGCACTCAGATGCATTGGATATAAGTGAATCACTCAAATGAGTTATTTAATATTATATAGAAACAAATTAAAAGTTTATGTAGTTGAAAATAATAGGTAGTTAAAATAATTTTTTTGTTTGTTGTTTTTGTGTCTTTTTTTGTTTATATATACTATGGTGTGAATGTTTATGTCTCCCAAAATCATATTATGGAATCTAACTCTGGAAGTGATAGTATTAAAACTTAGGGGCCTTTGGGAGGTGATTAGGTCATAAGTGGGATTACAGTCCTTTTAAAGGAGACCCCAGAGAGTTCTCTTGATTCATTCATCATGTACGTTTACAGTGAGAAGATAGCCATCTATGAGGAAGTGGGCTCTCCCTGGATCTGCCCATTCCTTAATCTTGAACTTCTCCGTTCTAGAACTGTGAGAAATAAATTCCTGTTCTTTATAAGCTATTAAGTCTATATCATGTCCGTTATAGCAGCCTGTATGCAGAAGGACACTATGACCTAAAATGAGAGCAATAAATATAAAGTTTCAGTAAAGTCAGTTGGTACAATGTTTTTTTTTTTTTTTTACTTAGAGAAGACATGCTGCTTCATGTTAAACCTTGATATTGTATATGTTTCTTGAAGGGCCACTTCTTACTCCTTTGTGTGTTTTCCACAAAGTCCAGGATGATGCCTTACATAAAGGTAATATTTTATAAATACTGTTGGAAATATATACTTCTCTAAAATCTTATTTTGCCTACAGATTACTTGGATCCACTTTGCCTTGTGTAGAATATTTGAAATATATTAAGTACAGAATGTCTCTCTAAATAACATTTAGAATCATCATTAGTTTATGACTCCTGACTCATTTGTTTATGCAGTGATACTTACTTCAAGAACACTGAAATTTGTAATATAATTTTGAATTAATCACCAAGCTAGTTTATTTTAACTTATGAAAAAATAATTTCTCACGTTGGTTTAATTCTGCTCTTATGTTATGGTCATGACATTTTCATTAAAATAAAGTAGAAAATAGAAGTAAATAATTAATGAAAAATAAAAAATAATAAATAAAAAATAAAAGCAAATCTCTTGTGAAATGTTAAACTTTTCTTACTTATTTTGTTTTGCTTTTCCTCTACCATGCTGGCAAAGCTGTATGTTGCAGATAAGTATAATTTTCTAGGTGGTAGGTTTGTTACTTTTACTAAAATTTTCAAAATATAAGGAGTTGAATAGTCATGGATTGTTTATTAAACTCCTTATCTACACATATAAAAATAAAACAATGATGGTGACCTGGGTATTTCTAAAATTGTATTCTGTTTTTCCATATTATGGTTTACAATGTAATTAATAAAGATTCTGCATATATTAACATCCATCCCCTTCTATCTCATCTGTATGTCCATACAGAGCATGTATGATTTCTATTCATTTCTATGTTGTGGTGAAGAGATTGTCTGAAGTAGCCTATATTTATGCAGGTAGATCTTAAGCTACGGTGCTCTTGTTTATTTGCTTGTTCGTGATCAGTATGTCTGAAAGATGATAACTATTGCATCAGGTGTGACGATTAAAAAATATTATTGGTGCCTGATACACTGTGATGAAATAGGTAAATCAATTCATAATTTGTTAATTAAATTAGAAAAGAAATTCCTTTGGATTTGTTCTTTATTAAAGTTTTTTTTTAACGAATTCCTTGGGATGTTTTTTGTGTAATATATATCACATGCCTCAACCTTTAAATTTGAATGTAGAAAAGAGTTATCAGAATGAGCCTAGAAAATATTGTTATGGGGGCGCCTGGGTGGCTCAGTGGGTTAAGCCGCTGCCTTTGGCTCAGGTCATAATCTCAGAGTCCTGGGATCGAGTCCCACATTGGGCTCTCTGCTCAGCAGGGTGCCTGCTTCCTCCTCTCTTTCTGCCTGCCTCTCTGCCTACTTGTGATCTCTCTCTGTCAAATAAATAAATAAAATCTTAAAAAAAGAAAACATTGTTTTGAAATATTTTTGTTCTGTTATATTATGTTAACTTAGGAAATAATGGTAGTTATTTTTATTAGCATTTCCTACTTTCCACATGCCCTTACAGATGAGATATCATGTTTTTCCTACTCTTTTTATCGTGGTTGTTATATTCTTCATGATCAATAACAATCAATAAAAATTCATAACATTAATTTTCTTTGGGAAAGTGATATTTTAGCAAGAATCCATGACCAAAAATTTTAGCTGTTGTTCTTCCAGGAGATGAGACTATCAATGTTCCCAAAATTTTAAGAAATAGAACTTATTAATTGTGTTGGTTGATGTTTATTGTCTCTGAACTTAGAGGTGCATAATTCAATTTAAAATTTATTTTGGGGGCGCCTGGGTGGCTCAGTGGGTTAAAGCCTCTGCCTTTGGCTCAGGTCATGATCCCAGGGTCCTGGGATCGAGCCCCGCATCGGGCTCTCTGCCTAGCAGGGAGCCTGCTTCCTCTTCCCTCTCTCTCTGCCTGCCTCTCTGCCTACTTGTGATCTCTATCTGTCAAATAAAATAAATAAAATCTTAAAAAAACCGGAGTGGACATTATGGGGGTGCTTATCTGAAATTGAGGGACATTATAAAAAAATAAAAAAATAAAATTTATTTTGAATTGAAAACAAGATCTTACTGAATTTTAGGCATCCCACTTTATATCAGGCCTCCAGTACATTCTAATTTATTTATAGAAAATATCATAAACATGAATGACACTTTTCCTATTGCATTTATATGAAACTACAATGACTCAAAGATGTCAGATTTGAAAAGCACTACCTTTCTATAATTTCTGTTTCCTAGGAGGAATGGATATACCATTTTAGCTCAATTATCCAACAGTATTCAAAACCACCATGAATTTTAAAACATAGTTATTACACCCTAAAAATCAAGTATGAAAATGTATAAACAACCAAATCTCTATCTGTAAATGAAATACTCCCACACAGACGGGTTTTAAAACTTTCTAACTTAAGGAATTTGATAGCACAGACTCAGGGTAGTAGTTTCAGTGCCTACAGTATACTTTCAGGGAGAGAGTAATGTAAGCTCTGAGTCACTTTCTGCCTAGAGATGACCTAATAGTGGTTCTGGCATTGTTTGTTTGTTTTTGAAAATACGTTCCTGGGCGTCATTCAGAAAATGCAGAGTTTGGCATCTATATAAATTAAGGATGATCTTTTTGAACTTTTGTCTTTCATTACATCAAATTACCATAATTGGACAGAAATTCCACTAAATTAAGCATTGTTAGGATATGTGTAAATTGGAGCTACTCAAATTAGTTGCTCTTTGAACTATGTGCTGTTGGTTCAGGATTAGATAAGGAGTTTGAAGGCAAACCTAAATTATTGCTTCCTTTTTTGAGAGATTCTCAGCATATTTTCTTAAAATTAGCTGAAATAAACAATGTGTTTAGTCGCAAAGTGATTTGCATTTTTGCACAAACTCCCTATCTCCTTGAGAATTATAACAGATATTTCATGAAACATCATTGATCTTTACTTTGTTACACTGCTGTAAAGTACATTCAGAGTTGCCAGTTAAAGGTGTTAGTGTTGAGATGAAATGTCATGCATTTTTCTTCACTTCCATGCAAATGAACACAGTAATTTATTAAGACACAATGAAGAAAAAAAAATTGACAATGAGTTCCAGATTTTAAAAATCACTTGCCATTCAATCCAAATTGTGAGTTTGATCGGTTACCGAACACTTTATAATGCACCCCCGGTAATTTTACAGAGATTACTTTTTTCTTACCAATTCTTGATTATTCTGTCTTGCAATGCAGAGAAAGCTAACTAATTTAAAATAAACTTCCGTTAATTGTGATTGTTATAATCTTAAAATTGACTAATTTCCATATACAGAGTTTAAAATGTTCACAATTTACATTAAATATATATTCTGTGTATACCTTGGAAAAATTATACTGAAAATTGAAATTAAAATGATGTTGTATATAGCTGCAAGAAGCCGCCTGTCCCATTTCATCTTACTATATAAGTTGTGTCAGGTAATTTATAAAATCCCTGCTGCATAACAAATCTATTTTTTGTTGGAATGGGTAGTAATGTTTCTTCTTATTTCGAAATAAGAGTTGGTCTATGAGTGCCTCTGCAACTGTATTTTTCCTAAGTGGCTTCATGGTCTTAACTGAGAAAGTTCAGAGCATTAAACATCAAAGTAATATATTTTGACATAATTAGACATCAAGGAAATGCAATTAAAATGACACTGAGATATCACTACACACTTACCAGAATGGCTAAAATAAAATATAATGACAAGCCCAAAAGAAAAAATAGACCATTTGATGATACACAATGGCAAGTTGTACCATAACTTAACCATCTCAGACTAGTGTAGTGTTAAATTTGGTTTTCTAAGCCATGTTTTGGGTCACTTACCACTTTTCAAGGATATAAAGTGCTATCATTTTACTTAAAACTGTGAAATTTGGTCAGATTTAAATTTCAATTTATGTTAAAACATTCTGTAAACTGTGTTAGACTTTGACATTTGTTCCCTCAGTTCAGTGAATAACACTATATCATATTCTGAAAAATACGCTAATTTTTTATTATTTTGAAAAATATCCCTTTTTCCTCTTATGGTAATTATGAATATGAATTAATAGTAGAATTTGATATGGTCCAATATGACCATAAATACTTTATTGTATATTATCAAATTTAATAATGAATATAATGTACTTCTTTGGACAATTTTTAAAGACCAGTCTACTCTTAAAACAAAAAAAATGGAGATGCACTTCTTTAGTTCACACAAATTTCATTTTATTATATATGACCTCAGATAAATTTCAACAAATCATAATTTATTAAAATCATGTCTACTTAAAAATCTCATAGAAGAGTTAAACCATCAAAAATAAAAATAAACACACACAACACACACACATCACCCATGTATTGGCAAATCACAATTGCTGTAACAATACATTAGGCATTCCACAGTTAAGGGCTATCAAAATTTCCATCAGTGACAAAAAGATTTGTATCCAAATGGACTGATTTTCCAGAATCCAAGAAAAAGTCTCCTAGGATTTATTTAAAGATAAATATTTGAACAAATACTTCTTAAATTTAGGAAATTCAGAACATACGATTAAAGAATATTTGCAGTGCAGACTATATTCAATCCTTCCTTCAAAATGTGCCTTTGAGTACATAATTCTGTTTTCTCGATCTCAATTGAGCTGTCTTCCAAGGAAGTTTTCCAAAATGTGTGTCTCTGTGTGATAAATGTTCTAAGACCTAACATGCTTCATTGTATTTTTACTGTGCTCTCAAATTTAATCAATAATTTGGATTGATGTATAATACCTAGTTTCAAATATCTTTTCCATCTATAAAAACTCCCAGCTGTCTCTTTATATGCTATTACTATTGAGAATTGTGCTGTCAGTATTATTCTTGTACATTTTAGGTGATCTGTTCTTCTCTTGGGCATCATTTATGCTCTTCTCTGTTTTTGATATTCTTAAAACTCACCATAATGTATACGAGTGGTTTTTAGTGTGTGTAGTTTTTGTTTTGTTTTGTTTCTGATATCTCGTGTTTGGCATCATTTAAGTCTGGTATCTTTTATCTTTCTTTAATTCTCCAAAATTTATCTCAGTACTTATTTAAATATTTTCTTTATTTTTTTTTTCTCTTCTGCTGTATTTGGGCAGAAGTCATTAATTTGTTTGTTTTTCCCAACTCATTTATTCATTTTACAGCTATATTCATCTTAGTCTCCATTTATTGTATTCTTTATTTCAACAATTTTCACTTAATTTATATTCACAGTATAGTATCTTTCTTTTCCTTGTATATGTATATCATTATTTTATCATATACTTTTAAGCTATTTTTAAAAATATTTTATTTATTTATTTGACAGTGAGAGATCACAAGTAGGCAGAGAGGTGGGCAGAGAGAGAGGAAGAGAAGCAGGCTACCTGCTGAGCAGAAAGCCCGATGTGGGGCTTGATCCCAGGACCCTGAGATCATGACCTGAACGGAAGGCAGCGGCTTAACCCACTGAGCCACCCAGGCGCTCCTTTTAAGCTATTTTTTAAAAGTACAGTCATTCTTTTTTTTTTTTTTAAGATTTTATTTATTTATTTATTTGACAGAGAGAGATCACAAGTAGACAGAGGGCAGGCAGAGAGAGAGAGAGGGAAGCAGACTCCCTGCTGAGCAGAGAGCCTGATGCAGGACTTGATCCCAGGACCCTGAGATTATGACCTGAGCTGAAGGCAGTGGCTTAATCCACTGTGCCACCTAGGCGCCCCTAAGCTATTTTTTTAATTCCTGTTCCAATAACACTTGGATTGGCATATAAAGTTAACCACATCATATTTTTTAGGTAAGTAATTGTACTTTTTATGTGCATAGTTATTTTGGTCCATGAGTTCAGCTCTTCTTAGGATCATCAAATCTCTGTAAAGTCTGGGTATGCTAGGATTTTCTAAGCAACAATAAAATACATTGAAACCTGGTAGCTTAATTATAATAATGTTTTCTTTCTCAATCATTCATAATAGTATTCCATTCTGAGTAGCTTCCTTCTATTTTGCAGCTTTAGTGTTTGGAAAAACTTGAAATGTGATATTACTGTGATAATGTGAATTAGTCAGGGTTTTTCAGAGAATCGGGAAGAGAAAAAAAGGAAGATATTCTCCAGGGCCAACTCTAGAAGTGACTATTAAAACATCTGTCCAAATTCAATTGAACAAAACTCAGAAATGCCATCTCCAGTGAAATACAAAAAAGATTATATATAGTTCTGGGCACACACATCTCATTTGACCCAATGATGTATATCAATGAAAGACTGAAGGCCAATCACCACTCCATGGGAGAATTTAAAAATAAATTTACTAATGAGGCCAAGAATTCAGAATCACCAATACTTCAGAACTAATAATAACTGCCTTCACTTGATTTTATTCTATAAGATAAATCCTATGATCAAGTTTCAATTTTAAATTCTTACAATTTTAAATTCTTAAATCCTTATGAAGAAGCATCATTTGGAGGGAGCAGTTTTCATAATTTATCATCCATCAGCTTTTTTTTAAAGATTTTATTTATTTATTGGACACAGAGAGAGAGAAAGAGAGAGAGAGAGAGATCACAAGTAAGCAGAGAGGCAGGCAAGCAGGGAGGGAAGCAGGCTTCTTTTTGAGCAGAGCCCGATGTGGGGCTGGATCCCAGGACCCAGAGACCATGACTTGAGATGAAGGCAGAGGCTTAACCCACCACCCACGTGATGAGAGAGCCACTCAGGTGCCCCTCATCCATCAGTCTTAATTGATTGGAGGAAAATGTGTGGAGGAATAATGCCTTAGGGAGCTAATCTCTCTAAAGAATTTTCAAGTCTTTACCCCTTCAAGGTTTTTGTAAAGTTCTGATAGCCTCTAAACATCTAGTGGATTTCTACAGTGACAGGCCTGTTAAAACCTGTCTTCAAACCAGGAATAGAGCTTGAAACATACCAGTCAAGGGCAACTTTGAGTCTTTTAAGGAATTTATCATCATTTCTTTCTTTTTGGTTAATATCTGAAATAGTTCCATATTACACTGGCATAATTTCTCCAGAGCTGACTTTGAAGGAGGCATTCAGTTCCAGCTAGTTCCATATTTTGGCAAGAACTATACTTCTATATTAAAAAAAAAACATATTTTAGGGCACCTGGGTGGCTCAGTGGGTTAAAATCTCTTCCTTCGGCTCAGGTCATGATTCCAGGTTCCTGGGATTGAGTCCTACAGTGAGCTCTCTTCTCAGCTGGGAGCATGCTTCCATTCCTCTCTCTCTGGCTGCCTCTCTGCCTTCCTATGATCTCTGTCAAGTAAATAAATAAAATTTTTAAAAAAACATATTTTATACCAGTTATCCATGTTTATTAACTAAGATATCACAATACAAATAATACAAACAGTTGCTCTTTATTAATACCTTCAACCAAGATCAAAAAATATGTCATATTTTCTCCAAAAATTTTATATCATCTGATAGGTCAGATATATATATAAAATTACTTTTAAAGTTTTAAAAATATCAGCAAATATTTTCATTTAAATGCAAATTTGAAAAAAAATCTACTTTTCCAAACACGACTTTTTATCCTATTTATTTTGAATTTTGTCAACAACTGATAAAATGTTTAGCGAGACTATAAATGTTAGATCGAAAAAAATGATTAATAGATGTAGGTTCAAATTATTATGTTCCATTAAAAATGATTTAGTCTTTGATGAACATCTGTTTGGTAATATATTGATCCAGATATAGTAAATTAAAGACATATATAAAATTATAGGGAAATGACATCTTTCGTTCCATTATGAGTAGAGCTTTTAAAATGCTATTTGTCACAACCTGTCATCTTGTCATTATGTAGCATTATGTAGCAATTAAAAAATGTATACTCTTCACTTAGAAGTCTTTTAGAAATCTAAAATATGACTTTCTATGTTTTGTGTCTCCATATTGCTTTATTGCCAGTTAAAACAAATCCACATGCTTTGATTCAAAGGTAATAAATTCCTCTTATTTGGAAAAAGGATGTTTATTTTTGTTCTCTCACCCTTAGCAGGTGGTTTCATTTTAGCACACTTCAGAGTTATAATTTCATGCTTATTAAAAATATTTATTTTGATCTACATAGATGAATGAAACTTTTATTTTATTAAATTATTTGCCAAAAATCTGTGAGTTTTAAAAATGTATTTCCTTTGAAGGGTTATTTTAGAGCATTCAAACAGGATCTAAGAGTGTGGTATTATGCAGTTTTTAAGTAGGTATGAAATGGTTAATTATAGGATTGTTTCTTTAGGCTTATGTATATTGTCCATTATATGCTATAAAATATTTTGAAAGTAAATTTAAAGTATGTTTTATGTAGTTTATTTTTTGGAAAAAAATATTGAAATGACTTATGAAATTCAGTATACTCTCAACATTGATTTATTTTGAAATTTACCAGTTGTCTACTGAACTATTATATGGCAGATATTACTTCAGACTACACTGGTAAATGAAATACTTGGCTTTGTAGAACTTTTATTTTAATGGGTGAGACAATTCAAAGCTATAAACCTTAATAAAAATGGCATAGTGCATTCAAAAAGGAAGAGTACAATGGGGAAAAAGAAAAATTCGATCAGGGTGAGAAAAATCAAGGTTGCTAGGCAGGGGATGGGGAGTTAAAATTTTTAATAGGAAGATCAGGGTAGTTACAATGAAGCTGACAATTGAACAAAGGTATGGAAAGGTGATGAATTTGCGCAGAACTATCAGCAATAAGGTCACTCCAGACAAAGGAATTGGCTATCTTGAAGGCCATAAGGTTGGATCATGCCTGGCATATCTGAGGAATAGCAAGGAGGCCACTGTGAGTGACTGAAGAGTAGCAGGGAAAGAGGTCACAGAGGTTAAATGAGTGGCTAGATCATGTAAAAGCTTCGAAGTCATTGTAAAACTCTGGCTTTTATATTTGGAAACTTACTGTGTGATAGAATTTTTGCTAATAACTGAGAGTTCAAATGTCCATAAAATTTCAAGGATTCTTATTCTAGTAAGACAGAATAAAGAGAAAGAGTTCATATTTTCACATGGTGTAAGAAATGCTCGGAGATCCAAGTGTAGGAAGCTATGGGAGCACAGAAGAAGGCACTAAAATCACACCATATATTTGATGACTGTGACTATATATAAATTTGTATTTTCTAGATTTTTTGTAGTCATGGAATCACACAGTATATACTATTCATGGCCTGGATTTTCTTTTCTCGGCATCATTACTTTGAGAATCTCCAATTGTCTTTGCTCTATTGATGGACATTGATGAACATTTCCACTGTTTTCAATTCTTAAAAATAAAGCTCCTATGAAATTCACATACAAGTCCTTGTATGAACATAGGGATTGTTTCTCTTGGTGAAATGCCTAGAATAAAATGGCTATTTGTGTAACTGCAACATATTTTTCATTTAAAAAAATTTTGAAACTATTTTCCAAAGTGGTTGTATCATGATATATGCCAACAACAGTTTAGATTTTTTGTTTCTTCTCAATCTAGCTCAGACCAAGTACAATTAGCCTTTATAATTTTAGCCATTCTAATAGATATGTAAGCATGTCTCATTATGATTTTAATTTTTATTTCTTTAATGTTTAAATGTTGAGAAATTGGCCATGTGCTTATAAGCCATCCATATACTTTTGGTGACATGTCTCTTCCATTATTTCCTTCACATGTAAAATTGGATACTCTGTTTGGTTATTAGTAAGGTTTTTTATTTTTATTCATTTTTAAATAATCAGAGTAGATGTCCATTATCAGATATTTAATTTGCAAATCCCTTCTCCATCTTTACGGATTCTCAATGGAGCTTTGATAGCTGTGTCTTTCAAGAAATATGCTACTTCTTTCCTGATACACGGAGGTATGACTAGAACATTATCAATGTTGACCTTTGCAAAGAAAATCATGGCTTAAGATATATGTAGTCTGCAGTTGTTGGGAGTGTTCACCATCCTTGCCTCTAACTCATCTCTCACTGCCCACACATTCAGGTATAGGGGAATATTGATTGACAAAATATTAATTGCCAAATAACACTAGTTAGAGAATAAGAAAAATGCAGGCACCTGATTATATAATATTCCTTAAATAAAATATGTTTTTATAAGTGCTATTGGAAGTAAATTCCTCAATACTTTAATCACACAGAATGATGGAATCCTAGATTTTTTTTCCTTGTATTTACTAAGAAAATGATCATGCCTCAAGTATATTAAAATGGAATAGGGAAAATTAAAAATTGGTTTAAGTCGATTTGCGTGTGTTGTGCGTATGTGAGAGAGAAAGTGAGAGAGAAAGAGAAAGAGAGAAAAAGAGAAAGGGAAAGACAGAGAGGTGGCTGCAGTGAATTGATGAGTTGCAGGATAGATTTTAAAGTTTTTTCTTTTGCTTTCTACATTTCCTTTTCCTTAGGTTCAAGAGAACAATCAGTAATATCTCAGACGCCTGCTGGTAACATCAGCAGAAAGAGTTAGAGGTTCCTAGAAAATTAAAGAAGAGATATAGTTTTCCTGACATAAGAAAAGTCATTTTTTGTCCCCAGCTATTTTCAATGATCTATACCCCACCTGTGTACTTGCCCCAGCACACTTCTTCCAAAAATTCCTGGGAGGTTCTTACAAAGAAATGCAAAAACCTCACTCCTAAGGATTTTGAGGGAACAAGGCAATGGGAAAACTAACAGTCACCACCAGAGCAGGAAATAGCCTAAGCTATTGAGACAATAAATCAGTGGTAAAACTCCTAGTGCTATTTCAAAAGCAATCAAGGCCTTTCATTCCTTGTCCCAGAAAATGAGCCCAAGACCCCATCTAGTTTATATCTGCTCTTGAAGCCTGCAGAGTTCCTTTCCCTTGTCCAACAGTTACCTCTGCTTTATTCTAACGTTGAAGTTTCTGCCCTCGGTGGAATACAAGCTTCATTCAGGTGAACATGCAATACATATTGCACAAATACATATGTGGATGTGCATGCATCCACAACCTTATGACCAACCATACACGGGATAATAAAACTCTCCCTTCTGAGTATTCATCTTAAATACTAAATAAAAATCTCTCTCCTGTTCAAACAGTCAAGGCTTTGGAACTTATTCCCTGTGAACTCCTTGTATGTTGTAAACAAAGATTCCTTTGTTTGATAACTCCACCTGTTTCTGTGATTCACCAAAGACTGACCTCAGTTAGTTCAGTTACTGTAATGTAATATCAAGCATATCTAGTTAGTTGATCATTTTGTTCAAGTCTTACATATCTTACCAATATCATGACCATTTGTCTATGTAATCTTAAAATAAGGGTGTTGAAATTATTTTCCATTTGTCGTCCAAGGTAGAAGTTATGATTTTTGTTCTTAGTTTTTCCCTATATATCCCCAAATCTGTTGTTACGTATTAAAATTCAAGAATTATTATACTCCCGGGGCGCCTGGGTGGCTCAGTGGGTTAGGCCGCTGCCTTGGGCTCAGGTCATGATCTCTGGGTCCTGGGATCGAGTCCCGCATCGGGCTCTCTGCTCAGCAGGGAGCCTGCTTCCTCCTCTCTCTGTCTCTGCCTGCCTCTCTGCCTACTTGTGATCTCTCTCTGTCAAATAAATAAATAAAATCTTTAAAAAAAAAAAGAATTATTATACTCCCTGATGAATTCATCCTTTTACTCTTCTGTAATTTTGACTTGATCTTTATGTCTGATAATGAAATTTGCTTTAAAATCACTTTTCATTATCTTGATATAACCACCAAAGTTATAGTGTGATTAGAGTTAATATAGCATATTTTTTCTTTTACTTTTTAAAGCACTTCTATATTGAATCCTGACAAAGAAACAAAACAGCTTTTTAACTCTGGAAGCATCTTTCTAAATTATCCTTTTTTTTTTTTAATGAAGCAGTAGCAATTTTTGTTAAGGGACCTAAACTGAAAGTAGGTTTAGAAATTTATTTATTTTTTTATTTATTTAGTAAAAGATTTTATTTTATTTATTGACAGCAAGAGAGAGAGAGAGAGAGAGAAGAAGCACACAAACAGGGGGAATCATGTGCAAAGGGAGAGGAAGAAGCAAGCTCCTTGGGGTGCAAGTAGTCCCATGCAGGGCTGGATCCCTGTACACTGGAATCATGACCTCAGCCAAAGGCAAACATCTGCTTAAACAACTAAGTCATCCAGGCACCCCTAGAAAATTAAAAAAAAAAAAAAGGCCTTTTAAAACATTTTGTTTCTTTCTTGTTTTTTTTTTAATATTTTATTTATTTGACAGACAGAGAGACAGGAAGAGGAACTATAAGCAGGGCAGAGGGAAAAGGAGAAGCAGGTTTCCCACTGTGCAGAGAGCCTGATGTGGGGCTTCATCCCAGGACCCTGGGATCATGACCTGAAAAGAAGGGACACTTCTTGGAGGAAGCCACCCAGACACCTCTTTTCTTTGTTTTTAATATATGGCAACTGATGCTTCCCAGCCACGAGGAGCATATTACCCATTGATTAAATCTTTGATAACAACCTATTTAAAAAGGTGTGTAAATATATACTTACTCAGATTTATACACTTTGTGTTTTCTTCATAGTTTGGGGCTGGACCCCATGGTCACAACACTGCTTCCAGTCTTTGCCTTCCCATCTTTTGATACCAGGTATTTGGTCAGCAAAGCAAATTAGTATCAAAATTGATAAGCCCTTGGCACCATATCTCTGGAGCAGGGCTTGCTCTTAGCCAAGGCCCAGAGCAGTTGACCTCCCCTCACTAGTGCTATAGCCCCAAGGACTAGGTCCCTGCCACCAGAACTCAGTCTTACATGTTATGCTAAGCAGACAAAACCAAACCAGGAAAGCTCCAACAGCTTTCACTGGCATGCCTCATCTCCAACTCTCTCGACGTCTAGGCAGTACCAGATGACAGGGAGGGGTCTTGGTCCAACATATGGGAGGGAAGGAAGTAGCCACGAGCAAGTACCTGCCTCTCTGTTCCTTTCTTTCATGAGCAGGTTGTAAGGAGGAGGAAGAGGAAGGGGAAGAGAGGTGAACTTCAAGGGGTGAAGGCCTCAGGTAGGCAGCTGGCTCCTGCCAGTAGGAAAGGGACAAAGGAGAAGGCAGTGAGTCTTGCAGGGAGGGTGGGGGGTAAGGGTTACAGCTTATGACGGAATCTGGACAGGAGTAATAGGGATACTAGTCATTTGAGTCCACCATTGGCAAGCTGGGCTGGGTGTCAGGGCAGATAGGCCTCCCTGGGCAACGGCACATGAGAGAAGGTGGAATTCTTCTCTGAGGAGCAGGTGAAGCTTTGGGTGTTGGGAAAGCATAGACAGTATTGTTCCAGGGCCAAGGACAGGTCCGGGTACTCCTGGTTGGAGGTCAAGGCCACAGTATGATCCAGGTCTTCTACCAGCAGCTTGAAGGTACCACATGCCAGCCACCCCTCATTATTGTGTATAACTCTCTGGTGCACTTATTGGCTTATCCATCAAATGACTCCTTCAGCAGCTTGAAAACCACCTCCACAGGCACTCCAGGATATGGGAGGCTTCCAGAGTGAAAATTTTGCACAGGATCACCCCCAAAAGACCAGAAGTCACTCTGGTGGATGTAGATCTGGTCAAACATGGCCTTAGGGACCATCCACTTCACAGGCAGTCCACTGTTGGTTCTCATTTTATAGTAACTGATGTGGTGATATCTCTGGCAAGGCTGAAGTCTGAGATCTTCATCATGTTGTCCTTTGTCACCAGCACTTCCCTGGTGGCCAGGTCTTGGTGTATGCACTTCTTGGAGGCAAGGTACTCCATGCCTCAGGCTACCTGGTAGGCAAAGTATACCGGGTGCTTGGAGGAGAGTTGCTCTGCTGCATTGTGGCTGATATTGTAACAGTACTCCAGGTCAGGAGGCCTCTGGGCCTGCAGGTACTCCTGTATGTTGTCTTTGGAGGCATATTCCATGATAGTGTACGAAGGACCATCCTGTGTGCAGGACCCAGCAGGTTGATGGTGTCCTTGTGCTGTCCAATCATCTTCATCATCTCCATTTCTGAGATTAGGTTTGACAGGTCTTTCTCTGCTGCATCTGACTTCAACATCTTCACAGACACTTTAGTCAAATGGTTGGATTTGTCTTTGTCCAGCCCAAAGTAGGCCTCTCTTAGGGGTCTGCCTAAACTGCCTACAACCAGCCTGCCTCAAGGCAGTTATGAACTCTAGATTATCCTCAAAAACATTAAACCACAAGCTAAAAATTCTCTTCACTAGGTCTCTGTCGCAGGTCTAATTTTCTTATCTTTCATCATTTATCTTTTTCCTAATTCTTATTTTCAGTATAGTTTATTTGGCTTCCAGGTGTTTCCCCGGGTTTCTGTATGCTGTTTCATAGGGAAGAATTATCCTGTCATAAAATTATTTCTTGAGCATTCATTACATCTCTCGGTTAAAATGGGTTCTTTTATGGTATTGATTCATTTGAGTTTTCTCAAAATGGGAAGAATTTTCAAAATGGTGTTTTCCTCAAGGTTCAGAGTATGTCTTAGCCTCATCTTTACTCTTTTTGAAATTCACTTTTCAAATTCTTGTCCCTCTTTTTATCTTTTTAAATTAAAATGTTTCCTTTTACTATTTTTTTATTTGAGTGTAGTTGATAGTCAGTGTTACATTGGTTTCAGGTTTTCAAGATCTCCATACATTATTCTATGATCACTACAAATATAGCCACCATCTGTCACCATATAACACTATTATAATATCATTGACTATATTCTCTACACTGTCCCATATCTCTTTTTAAAATCTCTGATTTTTATGTTTTCTGTTATTCCAATTTTCGACCTCATTTTACTTGGTTACTTTAATAAAATATGCCTGATTACACACTCTATGCTGAAAACCATAGCATTTGATTTATAGTAGTCTTCTTCTTCTTCTTCTTCTTCTTCTTCTTCTTCTTCTTCTTCTTCTTCTTCTTCTTCTTTCTTCTTCTTAATTAACATATAATGTATTATTAGCCCCAGGGGTACAGGTCTGTGAATCGCCAGGTTTACACACTTCACAGCACTCACCACAGCACATACCCTCCCCAATGTTCATAACCCCACCACCCTCTCCCTAACCTCCCCCCCCGCCCCGGCAACTCTCAGTTTGTTTTGTGAGATTAAGAGTCTCTTATGGTTTGTCTCCCTCCCGATCCCATCTTGTTTCATTTACTCTTTTCCTGTTCCCCAAACCCCCCACATTGCACCTCCATTTCCTCATATCAGGGAGATCATATGATAGTGACTTTCTCTGGTTGACTTATTTTGCTAAGCATAATACCCTCCAGTTCCATCCATGTCAACGCAAATGGCAAGATTTCATTTCTTTTGATGGCTGAATAGTATTCCATTGTGTGTGTATATATATATATATATATATATATATATATATATATATATATTTCATTTGTTGATGGACATCTAGGTTCTTTCCATAGTTTGCCTATTGTGGATATTAATGCTATAAACATTTGGTGCACGTGCCCCTTTGGATCATATACAGTCTTCTTTACCTCTATCAGAACCCCAGGAAGCTTTATTTATTTATTTACTCACATAAACAGATGATCCAACACAACGTTTTTTGATGTTCCAATGTATTATAATGTCTTACCGCTTAACACTATGCTTACTGCTCTCTTTCACTGTCTGACTAAATCCTCATCATCACTATGCCATTTAATGAGAAAGAACATTTGAACTCAGAGTTCTCTCCATATCAGGGAATGAAGACTCCACCCTTCTGTTTGTGCAGGTAAAATAAATGTTGATGTCTGTCCTGCACATACCCCATCCTGTTCACCAGAATATTCACCATCAAAATATATACACAATGAAAACCATACCTCACCACTTCTATTACCACCCAGCATGCTAAAAACACCATCATATGTTCCTGAATTATTGACTTGATTGATAACCCCACTTCCACACATACTGCACTCCTTTCTCCATGCAAATTTATTTTGGTACAGCAATTTAACCTAAAAATCAAGTCATATGATTTTATTCTGCTGTTGAAAGACTTTTGGTATCTTCCCCTTTCATATTAAATAAAAACTGAAGGCGTTTCAATGTACTAGAAGGTCATACATCAATACGTTCTTCCTCTCTCCACCACTATGAACTCCTCATTGGCCTCCTTGCTTTTCCTCAAAAGTAACAGACAAGCTGTTCACACAAAGTCTATATACTTACTTGCTCTGCCTAGAGCAATCTTTTCCTTTAATATTTGTATAACACTCTCCTTCACTTCCTGGGTCTTTGTGCAAATAACATCTCATAAATGAGATATAACCACCCAAAACAAAATAAAATTAACTTTCATCCCAGCATTCCCCAATGGCTTTTACCTTTCTTGTATTTCTTTGTATCACTTATCACCATCAACCATCAATCATTATTCTATTACTGGTTTATTTTCTTATTTGAGACAGAGAGAGAGAGAATTGGGAGGGTGCGCAGAGGAAGAAGAAAACACCCCACTGCCTAGAAAGCCTGCTGGGGAGTTACATCCCAGGACCCTGAGATCATGACCCAAGCCAAAGGCAGCCACTCAATGGACTGAGCCACCAAGGTGCCCCTCTATTATTGGTTTATTTCACTATTATATTTCAAAAGAATGTGAGCTCTTTGTGGTCAGGTATTTTATATGTTTTATTAATTGAAGTATTCTCAGAAAGGTAGCTGGCAGATTGTAAGGGCTCACTAAACTGTATTTTGTTGTTATTATTGGGCTCCTTTATGGGCTTTACCTCTTACGCTAGAAGTCTATCCTTCAGATGTAAGCGATAAGAATAGAGCCCTGCTGCCTGTTCAAATGTGTAAAAAGCCTGTATTAAGTGGATATTTTAAAAGCTAAATGAATGGCTTAATAGTTGTATATAGGGGAAAAGGGAACATATTTTCCACAGTTTAGAAGTGGAGTTCTTTTATAGAGTTCTTGTACAAGCCTACACTATGGAACGATAATGGGCAGTTGTACATTACAATTATACAAACACTTTGGTAATTTATATCCTTTTTTAGTAATTCTTGACTGGATCATTTAATTCCTTAGGAGCATTATAGCATTTCAACTTTTCATGTTCAATAAACTTATTGGGGTTGCTACCTTTTTTATTCAAATGGAGAAATAGTCATGATTTAATCTAAATAAAGTGTTATTGATTGTGTTGTTTTCTAGGAATGAGTCGCACATGCTAGTTTAAAAGTTTTGTTAAAGTCCCAAGTCTGTCACTGATAAAAGCCTTTTGTAGATTAGTAACTTGATCAAAACGGAAAAGTTATGTAACACCAATTGTTATACTATCTTTGTTTCCATCTTGCATTGTAATAACACCCATCTTAACTCTATTTAAGACAAATCATTGCCAGATGGATTTCTGGCATTGATTGCAGGATATGAAATCTAGTATAACTAAAAGTTTTTGGTTTTAGTAGCATATAAATCAATTTAGAAAAATATATGTATTTGAATATAAGATAAAGTTTTAAATTATTTGGCAATAATAAACTAAACTTTTTTTTTTGTAAATTTTTATTTTCTAAAATTTCATTGAGCTCTCTTGCAATAAGAAACAAGTTACAAAAAATTAAGGTTTATTTACCCCAATTCAAAATTATTAGGAATATAATCATAGAGGTTGAAGTATTTAAAATATTGAACCCAAAATGTTTTATTAGGTAAATTCATGAATGCTGAGCATTCACTGTTAAAATATACTAATAACATTGATAGACTTGTAGAAGCCTAAAATCAAATATTTATTAAATATTTATATCCATATCTTTTCATAGCTTGGTAATTCATTTCTCTAGCATTAAATAATATTCCATTGTTTGCATGTACTACACTTTCTTTGACCTTTCACTTATGGAAGGATATCTTGGTTGCTTCCAAGCTTTTGTCAGTTATGAATAAAACTACTATAGACATCTTTGTGGGTATAGATTTCATCTTCTTTGGATAAATACCAAGAGCTGCTACTGCTGAATCATCTGGCAAGAATATGTTTAGTTTTGTAAGAAACTGCCAAGTTGTTTTCCATTCTTTATTCTCAATACACATGGAAGAACATTCCTGTTGCTCCACATCCTCACCAACATTTCGTGTTCTGTTGTCAGTGCTCTGGATTCTGGGTATGTACTGGTGTCTCTTTTTTGTTTTAATTTGCATTTTCCTGATGACATATGATGTGAAGCATCTTTTTATATGCTTATTTGCCATCTGTAATATTTTCTTTGGTGAGGTATCTGCTAAGGCCTTTGGCTCATTTTTAATCCGGTCTTTCCCCCATTGTTGAGTTTTTAGGGGTCTTTGTGTATTTTTGATTAACAGTCCTTTGCCAGATGTGTATTTTGCAAATTTTTTCTCATACTCTGTGCTTTGCCTTTTCATTCTCTTGGCATTGTGTTTCACAGAGTAGACATTTTTAAATTCAGTGCTTGTGCTTTTGTAGCTAAAGTTATTGCGAAAACCAAGGTCATTTAAATTTTCTTCTATATTACCTTCTACATGTTTCATGTTTAGGTTTATAATCCAATCTGAGTTAATTTTTGTGAAGAGTGTAGGATATCTGCCTGGATTTATTTTATTTTATATTTTTAGATTTAGCTTCACCATTGCTACAGAACCATTTGTTTAAAAGATTGTATTTTGCTCTCTTGTATTGCTTTTGCTTTTCTATTAAATATAAAATATAATTGATAATATATATTCTGTTGCTTTAATCTAGTCTCTCTGTGGTATTACAATATCATGCTTACAATTATCGTTATGGTAAACTTTTTTTTTAAGATTTTATTTATTTATTTGACAGAGAGAGAGATCACAAATGGGCAGAGAGACAGCCAGAGAGAGAGATGAGGAGAAGCAGGCTCCCTGCTGAGCAGAGAACCCAATGCCGGACTCGATCCCTGGCCCCTGGGATCATGACCTGAGCCGGAAGGCAGAGGCTTAACCAACTGAGCCACCCAGGTGCCCAATCGCTTTAGTAAACTTTGAAGTCAGTCCTCAGTCTTTGTTCTCCTTCAACACTATGTTGACTATTGTGAGTCTTTGCCTCTCCATATAAACTTTAAAATAAGTTTGTTAATATTAAAAAAAAGAACTTGCTGGAATGCATTAATTTTATAGATAAACTTGGAAACCAGTGACCTCTTGAGCTTAGCAGGAGATAGACCCTGGACATCAGTTGTCACAGTGGTGCCTCTGGCAGAACCTATTGCAAATCCCTAGGCAAAATGACACCTCAAGGATCTGAGAGAATGTCTAAGAAGTACTTGATACATCCCTTGGGTATGGTTTATTGAAGTGTCCACCTGTCTGAAAGCTGGGGAATCTAGATAAGGGAGGGAAAATTAGTTATGATAAAACATATCAACAAACATCAATAAATTTTGTAAAACTAATTGTCATGGCTCATATACAATATGACCAACAGAGGGACCATCAGAAGGAAAGCATCAGTTATGTTTATTGTGAAATTTTTTATTCAAAATAAAGCAATGTGAGGGGAAACACAATGAGAAAATTACCATTTTTTAAATGGTAAACATCTTACAAAATGGAATAGGTTTTATATTCTAAGTAGTATATTGAAAAGTAAAACATTGGGGCGCCTGGGTGGCGCAGTGGGTTGGGCTGCTGCCTTCAGCTCGGGTCATGATCTCAGGGTCCTTGGATTGAGCCCCGCATCGGGCTCTCTGCTCCGCAGGGAGCCTGCTTCCCCCCCTCTCTCTCTCTCTCACTGCCTGCCTCTCTGCCTACTTGTGATCTCTGTCTCTCAAATAAATAAATAAAATCTTTAAAAAAAAAGAAAAGAAAAGTAAAACATTAAAAAATAAAATTTCAATGAAAAAAATTATTTAATTTTTAAAAAGGTTAAAAATAGCAGAACCATTTTTCTTATAACTGGAAAATACACTGTATATACATCTATCAAAATAACTTGTCATGGGGGAGCCTGGGTGGCTCAGTAGGTTAAAGCATCTGCCTTCGGCTTAGGTCATGATTCCAGGATCCTTGGATCGAGGCCCACATCGGGCTCTCAGCTCAGCAGGGAGCCTGCTTCCTCCTCTCTCTCTCTGCCTGACTCTGCCTTATTGTGATCTCTGTCAAATAAATAAATAAAGGTATTATCTGACTTGCACCCTGGGAAGCTCACTCTGGCTGCTCTGCTGTGCGTACCCTGTGGAGGCAAGAATAGAAGCATGGAGGCTGCTGGAGAGGCTGTGGGGTAATCCAGGACAAATGACAGCAGCTCCCCCAGGGGCAGTGATGAAGTGGATGATAACGCTCAGGCTCAGTGACATTAAAAGACACTGCTTGCGAAGATGGCGGAGAAGTAGCAAGCTGAGACTGCTTCAGCTAGCCGGAGATCAGCTAGATAGCTTATCTAAAGATTGCAAACACCTGAAAATCCATCGGCAGACCGAAGAGAAGAAGAACAGCAATTCTGGAAACAGAAAAACAACCACTTTCTGAAAGGTAGGACCGGCGGAGAAGTGAATCCAAAGCGACGGGAAGATAGACCCCGGGGGGAGGGGCCGGCTCCCGGCAAGCGGCGGAGCAACCGCGCACAAAATCAGGACTTTTAAAAGCCTGTTCCGCTGAGGGACATCAGTCCAGAGGCTAAACCGGGGCGAAGCCCACGCGGGGTCAGCGTGGCCTCAGGTCCCGCAGGGTCACAGAAGGATCGGGGGTGTCTGAGTGTCGCAGAGCTTGCGGGTATTGGAACGGGAAAGCCGGCTACAGAGACAGAGCCGACAGTAAGCTCACAGCTCGGTGTTACCTTGAACCGATCGCAGGCTCGGTGAGCTCGGAGCGCGGCCGGAAGTCAGGCAGACGGGAGTAACTGGGCGCTGTTCTCTGAGGGCGCACTGAGGAGTGGGGCCCTGGGCTCTCGGCTCCTCCGGGCCGGAGACCAGGAGGCCGCCATTTGTATTCCCGTCCTCCGGAACTCTACGGAAAGCGCTCAGGGAACAAAAGCTCCTGAAAGCAAACCCGAGCGGATTACTCACCCCGGCCCCGGGTAAGGGCGGTGTAATTCCGCCTGGGGCAAAGACACTTGAGAATCACTACAACAGGCCCCTCCCCCAGAAGATCAACAAGAAATCCAGCCGAGACCAAGTTCACCTACCAAGGAGTGCGGTTTCAATACCAAGGAGAGCAGCAGAATTCCAGAGGAGGAGAAAGCCAAGCACGGAACTCATGGCTTTTTTCCTGTGATTTTTTTTTTAGTCTTGCAGTTAATTTAATTTTTTCTTTTTCATTTTTTTTTTCTTTTTTTCTTTTTCTTCTCGCCTTCGGGTAAAATTTTTTTTTTTTAACTGTTACCTTTTTCTTTTTTAACGATTTTTTACTAGTTTATCTAATATATATATTTTTTCTTTTTTACATTTTTCTCAGGTGTTTTCTTTTTTTAAAAAAATTTTTTTTCTTTTCTTTTTTTTTCTTTCTTCCTTTTTGAACCTCTTTTTATCCCCTTTCTCCCCACTCACGATTTTGGATCTCTTCTAATTTAGTTAAAGCATATTTTCCTGGGCTTGTTGCCACCCTTTTAGTATTTTACTTGCCCCTTCATTTACTCTTATCTGGCCAAAATGACAAGACGTAAAAATTCAACGCAAAAAAAAGAACAAGAGGCAGTACCAAAGGCTAGGGACCTAATCAATACAGACATCGGTAATATGTCAGATCTAGAGTTCAGAATGACAATTCTCAAGGTTCTAGCCGGGCTCGAAAAAGGCATGGAAGATATTAGAGAAACCCTCTCGAGAGATATAAAAGCCCTTTCTGGAGAAATAAAAGAACTAAAATCTAACCAAGTTGAAATCAAAAAAGCTATTAATGAGGTGCAATCAAAAATGGAGGCTCTAACTGCTAGGATAAATGAGGCAGAAGAAAGAATTAGTGATATAGAAGACCAAATGACAGAGAATAAAGAAGCTGAGCAAAAGAGGGACAAACAGCTACTGGACCACGAGGGGAGAATTCGAGAATTAAGTGACACCATAAGACGAAACAACATTAGAATAATTGGGATTCCAGAAGAAGAAGAAAGAGAGAGGGGAGCAGAAGGTATACTGGAGAGAATTATTGGGGAGAATTTCCCCAATATGGCAAAGGGAACGAGCATCAAAATTCAGGAGGTTCAGAGAACGCCCCTCAAAATCAATAAGAATAGGCCCACACCCCGTCACCTAATAGTAAAATTTACAAGTCTCAGTGACAAAGAGAAAATCCTGAAAGCAGCCCGGGAAAAGAAGTCTGTAACATACAATGGTAAAAATATTAGATTGGCAGCTGACTTATCCACAGAGACCTGGCAGGCCAGAAAGAGCTGGCATGATATTTTTAGAGCACTAAACGAGAAAAACATGCAGCCCAGAATACTATATCCAGCTAGGCTATCATTGAAAATAGAAGGAGAGATTAAAAGCTTCCAGGACAAACAACAACTGAAAGAATTTGCAAATACCAAACCAGCTCTACAGGAAATATTGAAAGGGGTCCTCTAAGCAAAGAGAGAGCCTACAAGTGGTAGATCAGAAAGGAACAGAGACCATATACAATAACAGTCACCTTACAGGCAATACAATGGCACTAAATTCATATCTCTCAATAGTTACCCTGAATGTGAATGGGCTAAATGCCCCTGTCAAAAGACACAGGGTATCAGAATGGATAAAAAAACAAAACCCATCTATATGTTGCCTCCAAGAAACTCATTTTAAGCCCGAAGACACCTCCAGATTTAAAGTGAGGGGGTGGAAAAGAATTTACCATGCTAATGGACATCAGAAGAAAGCAGGAGTGGCAATCCTTATATCAGATCAATTAGATTTTAAGCCAAAGACTATAATAAGAGATGAGGAAGGACACTATATCATACTCAAAGGGTCTGTCCAACAAGAAGATTTAACAATTTTAAATATCTATGCCCCCAACGTGGGAGCAGCCAACTATATAAACCAATTAATAACAAAATCAAAGAAACACATCAACAACAATACAATAATAGTAGGGGACTTTAACACTCCCCTCACTGAAATGGACAGGTCATCCAAGCAAAAGATCAGCAAGGAAATAAAGGCCTTAAACGACACACTGGACCAGATGGACATCACAGATATATTCAGAACATTTCATCCCAAAGCAACAGAATACACATTCTTCTCTAGTGCACATGGAACATTCTCCAGAATAGATCACATCCTCGGTCCTAAATCAGGACTCAACCGGTATCAAAAGATTGGGATCATTCCCTGCATATTTTCAGACCACAATGCTCTAAAGCTAGAACTCAACCACAAAAGGAAGTTTGGAAAGAACCCAAATACATGGAGACTAAACAGTATCCTTCTAAAGAATGAATGGGTCAACCGGGAAATTAAAGAAGAATTGAAAAAAATCATGGAAACAAATGATAATGAAAATACAACGGTTCAAAATCTGTGGGACACAACAAAGGCAGTCCTGAGAGGAAAATATATAGCGGTACAAGCCTTTCTCAAGAAACAAGAAAGGTCTCAGGTACACAACCTAACCCTACACCTAAAGGAGCTGGAGAAAGAACAAGAAAGAAACCCTAAGCCCAGCAGGAGAAGAGAAATCATAAAGATCAGAGCAGAAATCAATGAAATAGAAACCAAAAAAACAATAGAACAAATCAAGGAAACTAGGAGCTTGTTCTTTGAAAGAATTAATAAAATTGATAAACCCCTGGCCCGACTTATCAAAAAGAAAAGAGAAAGGACCCAAATAAATAAAATCATGAATGAAAGAGGAGAGATCACAACTAACACCAAAGAAATACAAACTATTATAAGAACATACTATGAGCAACTCTACGGCAATAAATTTGACAATCTGGAAGAAATGGATGCATTCCTAGAAACATATAAACTACCACAACTGAACCAGGAAGAAATAGAAAGCCTGAACAGACCCATAACCAGTAAGGAGATTGAAACAGTCATTAAAAATCTCCAAACAAACAAAAGCCCAGGGCCAGATGGCTTCCCGGGGGAATTCTACCAAACATTTAAAGAAGAACTAATTCCTATTCTCCTGAAACTGTTCCAAAAAATAGAAATGGAAGGAAAACTTCCAAACTCATTTTATGAGGCCAGCATCACCTTGATCCCAAAACCAGACAAGGATCCCACCAAAAAAGAGAGCTATAGACCGATATCCTTGATGAACACAGATGCGAAAATACTCAACAAAATACTAGCCAATAGGATTCAACAGTACATTAAAAAGATTATTCACCACGACCAAGTGGGATTTATTCCAGGGCTGCAAGGTTGGTTCAACATCCGGAAATCAGTCAATGTGATACAACACATCAATAAAAGAAAGAACAAGAACCATATGATACTCTCAATAGATGCTGAAAAAGCATTTGACAAAGTACAGCATCCCTTCCTGATCAAAACTCTTCAAAGTGTAGGGATAGAGGGCACATACCTCAATATCATCAAAGCCATCTATGAAAAACCCACCGCAAATATCATTCTCAATGGAGAAAAACTGAAAGCTTTTCCACTAAGGTCAGGAACACGGCAGGGATGTCCATTATCACCACTGCTATTCAACATAGTACTAGAGGTCCTAGCCTCAGCAATCAGACAACAAAAGGAAATTAAAGGCATCCAAATCGGCAAAGAAGAAGTCAAATTATCACTCTTCGCAGATGATATGATACTATATGTGGAAAACCCAAAAGACTCCACTCCAAAACTGCTAGAACTTATACAGGAATTCAGTAAAGTGTCAGGATATAAAATCAATGCACAGAAATCAGTTGCATTTCTCTACACCAACAGCAAGACAGAAGAAAGAGATATTAAGGAGTCAATCCCATTTACAATTGCATCCAAAACCATAAGATACCTAGGAATAAACCTAACCAAAGAGACACAGAATCTATACTCAGAAAACTATAAAGTACTCATGAAAGAAATTGAGGAAGACACAAAGAAATGGAAAAATGTTCCATGCTCCTGGATTGGAAGAATAAATATTGTGAAAATGTCTATGCTACCTAAAGCAATCTACACATTTAATGCAATTCCTATCAAAGTACCATCCATCTTTTTCAAAGAAATGGAACAAATAATGTTAAAATTTATATGGAACCAGAAAAGACCTCGAATAGCCAAAGGGATATTGAAAAAGAAAGCCAACGTTGGTGGCATCACAATTCCGGACTTCAAGCTCTATTACAAAGCTGTCATCATCAAGACAGCATGGTACTGGCACAAAAACAGACACATAGATCAATGGAACAGAATAGAGAGCCCAGAAATAGACCCTCAAATCTACGGTCAACTCATCTTCGACAAAGTAGGAAAGAATGTCCAATGGAAAAAAGACAGCCTCTTCAATAAATGGTGTTGGGAAAATTGGACAGCCACATGCAGAAAAATGAAATTGGACCATTTCCTTACACCACATACAAAAATAGACTCAAAATGGATGAAGGACCTCAATGTGCGAAAGGAATCCATCAAAATCCTTGAGGAGAACACAGGCAGCAACCTCTTCGACCTCTGCCGCAGCAACATCTTCCTAGGAACAACGCAAAAGGCAAGGGAAGCAAGGGAAAAAATGAACTATTGGGATTTCATCAAGATCAAAAGCTTTTGCACAGCAAAGGAAACAGTTAACAAAATCAAAAGACAACTGACAGAATGGGAGAAGATATTTGCAAACGACATATCAGATAAAGGACTAGTGTCCAGAATCTATAAAGAACTTAGCAAACTCAACACCCAAAGAACAAATAATCCAATCAAGAAATGGGCAGAGGACATGAACAGACATTTCTGCAAAGAAGACATCCAGATGGCCAACAGACACATGAAAAAGTGCTCCATATCACTCGGCATCAGGGAAATACAAATCAAAACCACAATGAGATATCACCTCACACCAGTCAGAATGGCTAAAATCAACAAGTCAGGAAATGACAGATGCTGGCGAGGATGTGGAGAAAGGGGAACCCTCCTACACTGTTGGTGGGAATGCAAGCTGGTGCAGCCACTCTGGAAAACAGCATGGAGGTTCCTCAGAATGTTGAAAATAGAACTGCCCTATGACCCAGCAATTGCACTATTGGGTATTTACCCTAAAGATACAAATGTAGTGATCCAAAGGGGCACATGCACCCGAATGTTTATAGCAGCAATGTCCACAATAGCCAAACTATGGAAAGAACCTAGATGTCCATCCACAGATGAATGGATCAAGAAGATGTGGTATATATACACAATGGAATACTATGCAGCCATCAAAAGAAATGAAATCTTGCCATTTGCGACAACATGGATGGAACTAGAGCGTATCATGCTTAGCGAAATAAGTCAAGCAGAGAAAGACAACTATCATATGATCTCCCTGATATGAGGAAGTGGTGATGCAACATGGAGGCTTAAGTGGGTAGGAGAAGAATAAATGAAAGAAGATGGGATTGGGAGGGAGACAAACCATAAGTGACTCTTAATCTCACAAAACAAACTGAGGGTTGCTGGGGGGAGGGGGTTTGGGAGAAGGGGGTGGGATTATGGACATTGGGGAGGGTATGTGCTTTGGTGAGTGCTGTGAAGTGTGTAAACCTGGTGATTCACAGACCTGTACCCCTGGGGATAAAAATATATGTTTATTAAAAAAAAAAAAAAAGAAAGAAAGGACAAATACCCAACTTTTGTAGCAGCATGGACGGGACTGGAAGAGATTATTATGCTGAGTGAAATAAGTCAAGCAGAAAGAGTCAATTATCATATGGTTTCACTTATTTGTGGAGCATAACAAATAGCATGGAGGACATGGGGAGTTAGAGAGGAGAAGGGAGTTTGGGGAAATTGGAAGGGGAGGTGAACCATGAGAGACTATGGACTCTGAAAAACAATCTGAGGATTTTGAAGGGGTGGGGGGTGGGAGTTTGGGGTACTAGGTGGTGGGTATTATAAAGGGCACGAATTGCACGGAGCACTGGGTGTGGTGAAAAATAATGAATACTGTTATGCTGAAAATAAAAAATAAATTAAAATAAATAAATAAATAAATAAATAAATAAATAAAAACTTTTATAATAAATATTTGAAAAATAACTTGCCATGTCTGGAATCAGGAGCATATGGAAATAAATAATATCTGAGGACAATACTTCTGCCATGTTTTGTGCCTTGCTAATATTTTTAAACAGTCAGGCAAATTTTAGCCTTATTGAAATACCTGCTAAGATACCTGCAGTGCCTTTTGGAGCCCTATGACTATAAAAATTAATTGCAAATATTCAAAATGTTTACTATGGTGTCACTATTTAGGGCCACCACCAAGTATGTTCAGAAGTAAGCATAACTGTTACTCTTCCATAAGGCAAAAGGGCATATTTTCAGGAGTTCCATCTGCTGTACCAGGAGGTGAATCAAGTAATGATTTTTGTCTATAAAATAATTCACTTTTCAATCTAACATTCCTCATTCCACATTATAATAATAAAAACTAGGAGGAGACTAAAACAAACAAACAAATACAACTACAACAACCAGCTTTTCCTACAGTGGAAAAGTAAATATAACCTTAGGAGTAGCCTAAAATTTATTTTTAAATATTTTAAGAGAAACGTTTTTGTTAGAAAACCATATATTTTATATTACTAAGAAATAACAGGCAACGTTTTATTAACTTCTAAAAAGTCTAGTTACTTGTATTTATCTATTAACTCATCTCTTTATGAAGTAGAACATGATCACACCTCTTGTATCTACCCAAGTTTGTATGCTTTGGTTGTTTTATGTTTGCTATTTCCTTGCTTAATTTTTACAATATTTGATACATAATAGTATCTTTAAGTCCATCTATGATTTCACAGAATTAGTTTGAACTTCATAAAAATGTACCATACTTTTTGCACTGTCCTTGTTTTACTTCTCTATTAGCTTTCCAAGTTTTATTCACTTTAGAGTGTGTAGCTATCATTTATTTTTACTCCTCCATAATGCTATGTTTACAAATTTGTATTTATCTGTACTTTTAAAAATATCTTAATTATATACCATTTCTCATCTCACGTAACACTCATGTTACTTCTACACTTATCAGATATTATGTAACTGAAAACCACAACTCAGCAACAATAGAACACCATTTTTCAAAATTAAATGGCTTACCAGAATTCTTTAATTCTATCCTTTATTTGTATTAGATGACCCTTTATTCTGGTATTTGGCATTGTTCATATGGAGGAAAGCTTATAAGTTGATATTCCATAAATAGAAGGATTTTTATGATCGATTAATTATTTTCATTTGGAATGCATAGAATATGGTTGATTTAATATTTCTTTCTTACTCTCTGCCTGGAACATAGTGCTATCTATGCAATAGCCACTAAAATATTAAGTTAATTACCTAGACTTTAAACTGCATATTAATAGGAATAGCATACAGAACTCTTCTCAGATTGGGACACCTGGGTGGCTCAGTCAGTTAAACGCCTGAGCCTTTAGCTCGGGTCATGATCTTAGGGTCCTGGGACTCAGTTCTGCAACAGATTCCCTGCTTAGCCGGGAGTTTGCTTCTCCCTCATCCTGCTGCTCCCCCTGCTTGTGCTCTCTCTCACTCTCTCTCTTACAAATAAATAAAATTAAAAAAATAAATTCTTCTCAGATAGCTAATATAGAATATCGTCTTTGTATTCATCAAAGGGAAAGTGCCATATAATAATGAAATCCAGACTACTTCAAATTCATTTTTTAACCAGTAAGAAAGTACTGGAAACAAGCCAAAAATGTCTTCAATGAATTAAAGAAATAGATTGATTTTCAATATCTTAATGTTTCTAATGTTAAATTGCAAGATTTTTATACTAGATATCAGTGTAAATATTCATTATACAAGGATATTCTAAAAATAAACCTGAGAAAACTACTTGACATATATGATGACAAAAACCAATGTCAGTTTGGGTAAAACTTACAACACCTACCACCTGAAACTCTTGTTCTATATGGTGCCATCTTGTGATGCTGGGCAGCGGCAGTGAGCCACAGCTTCCAGTCAGCTAGAAGATTACAGGGGTGAACACCTGATATTCTTACAAGCATTCTATATATAGAATATATATATAGAATATATATATTCTTCTTTTTTTTAGTGTAATATTTAATAAATTGCATGTGATATTTGATACTTTGTTATAAAATAGGCTTTGCTTAAGATGATTTTGCCCAAATGCAGGCAAATGTAAGTGTTCTGAGTATGTTTAAATAAGCTTAAGGTAAGCTATGATATTTGATAGTTTTGGGGTATTAAATGCATTTTCAATTTTTTATGTGTTTCTCTGTACATAGCCCCCTTGTAAGCTGAGGAACATCTCTATATGTATATGTAGCCTTGGTATGGCTTACATATTATTGGCATGAAACATCTAGAACAGTACGTGTGCCATAGAATTGTCTACAACATCAAACAAGTTTCTTGAAAACTTGTGCCAAAGGGGTTATGTCTTTAAGGATTCTTATTTCAGAAGGGTTCTCTCAAACGTAAGATTTTTCAGAAGTTAAGTGAAAATCTGACCAAACTAAACATTTTTCCATTTTCCCTAGTGAGCAAAGATAGCTAAAATCTATCTGCCATTTTCAACACTGTACTCAACGATTGTAATTCTAATTTAAGAACAGATTATTTATATCAAAACCACATGTTGGCCTAATCTTATACAATATTCATAAGTCACACTCAGACCCTTGGACACTTTTATTTGTTGAGTCTATATGGTACTACGGACATTCATCTTTTTTGACCTCATAGCTTCATGTATGTCTATACTTTTGAAAATACATGCATCATAGTTCCATTGTAAAATGTCTGGGTTATAAAATGTGCTATGCTATCAAAATGGTAATAAGAACATACAAATGACCTGATGTAATGAACTGGACCAGATTGCCAGATATCACATTGCATACCAGAAAGATTCAGTGGTAAGTTTTAAAATGGCCAGCTATACACTGACTGAATTATAACTCATTTAGCTTCTTTCTTTGTGTACAGTATTATACATTAGTCAGTATTATAGTAGATAAGTACTTTGGACAGATGTAAATATGCTGTAATAAAAAATGTTTTTCTTCTTTCTTTTAGTCCTTTTTACTTGTAAGACTAGCCACAAATACCACGCCTCCCCCAAAATAATTTGCAATCCAAATTTATCTCTAAATGAATTTATTGCACAGAAAAATATGTATATATATATATATATATATATATATATATATATATATACACTTACAGAAGACATGTTCAAAAATAGTTACACAACAGCAGGGCCCTAAATGTAAGCAGTATAGTTGTTTTGTTTTGTTTTGTTTTGTTTCTTTTAAAAAAAGAGGTTATGTGAAATATTAGGATTTTATTTCCAGGCGTAGTATTTCAAGACAGTTAACTACACCTATGGTGTCAACAGCCTCTTGTTGGCAGTATGATTTTATTGGCTCCATGGAATAACAGCAAGAATTTACTATTGCTTCTTTCTTTTATGACACACACAGAATAAAAAAATTGACACATTTGCTCAAGACCAACCAGAATCCTTTTAACCTATCAAAATTGATGGGAGGCCTTCACTGCCAAAGTCACTGCTGGGTTTTCACAATTCATTGCAGACAATGTGCTACTCCCACTATGATAAAGGAGAGCAGAGTCATAATCAGGGAAGAAAGCTAGATTAATACTTGTAATTATCATTGAATATTTAGCCTGCTATAGGATTATTATTATTAGTGTCATTTGATAATTTTCTCTCATTTTATTAAACACAACTGTGAGTAATTACGCTACCTAATATTTCTCTGTATTGGCTGACTAGCTAGCAAACATTCATGAAAATATCCATTAGCCACACATATAAAATGCTGCATTATGATGCTGTTGAATCAGAACATACCACTACCTGATCCTGTAGCTCTTTGAGGATTTGCAAATCAATTAATTCTATGTTTATTGGATTCTTCCCATACAATTAGAAAATTTATAATCGAGTCCATGAACATTATTAGTTTTACCATTTTAAACCAGCAATCACACTTTGATTTTTACAACAAAAGCAGAAATATAAACACACACATTTGGATCAGTTTTCTGTTAGTCTGTCTGGACTTCAAAATCCTATTCCTCAAGATGATGCACACCAAAGTTCTGGATTAAACAAGAAATTAGATGGCACCTGAACACTTGGTTTAATATTCTCAAAAGGACTATGCAACTTCTTTCTTACATTAAGACATTGTTTTACAAAGATCCACACTTTTATAATGTTAGTATTTTTAATAATCAATAAAGTCAATTAATCATGATTAAAAATCAAACATAAAAATTTCTACTTTTTGCTTTTGCCCCCTCCATTTAGAACTTATTTATAGCCTGATATTCAAAGGTCCCTATGTTTATGAAAATCTGGACAGAAATAGCTCTAAGATCCCATTCAGAACTTGATATTAATCTAAGTCTTTTGGCTCCATTTATCCTGAGAGCAAAGAGTAGGACAAAGGATTTGAGTACTGTTAGTTTATCTGGGAGATTATCCAAGGTAGAAAAGAATGGGAAAGTGATACAGTGAAGAAGCAACTTTGTCAAAGAGGTACATTGTTGATATAATTGTTGTGGATAGAAAATGAAGGCTTGCTTTTACTGAAAGGTCCTGAGAAACTTCTTTAAGTTGTCCTCATGAAGACCTGAAAACTGACAATTTTACCTATGGTTCTTATTTCCACTTCACTGAGAGCTGTCCTCAGAGGACATTAACTCTCCTACACTTTCAGGTTGTGTTGGAGACATTCTAAAATGAGAGAGAGAACATGAGATGCTATCAGTGTTAAGTAACTGCAATTTCCCATGGAACTATCCACCACAGGTTTGGCTATAATCAGGAGTTGGGCCTTGATATCAGAGGGATTTGAGGCAGTATCATTTTAGGTTAATCATTATATCTGAAAATTCCAAAAACTTCAACTGATGAAACTTTGATTATAAATCTATAAATATAACAATAAATCTACAGTATTCAAATTATTTTCATAGAAATACACAAACAAAGCATCAATTGACTAATATTTAAATGTTACAAAATACTGAACTGAAAGAATTTGGTCATATAACAACGTGTAAGAAGTAGAACTTAGGTTTAGGTTAGAAGTCAGGATGCATTTGGGACTCAGTTAAGAAATTGAATGGAGGGACGCCTGGGTGGCTCAGTGGGTTAAGCCACTGCCTTCGGCTCAGGTCATGATCCCAGGGTCCTGGGACCGAGCCCCAAATCAGGCTCTCTGCTCAGCAGGGAGACTGCTTCCTCCTCTCTCTCTGCCTGCCTCTCTGCCTGCTTGTCATCTCTCTCTGTCAAATAAATAAATAAAATCTTAAAAAAAAAGAAATTGAATGGATGTCTGACTATCTTATAGGTTTGCTAAAAATCAGTGACTTTGTGTTCACGTGTGGCTATGCGGGAATTTTTAACTTTCTCTAAGAAGTTATTAGATTGATTATATAATGGCAGTAAAGGATGGGGAAAAGCAAAGTACAAACCCCATAAAGACAAAGACACTGAGTATGAGAAAAGAGTAATAGATAAGAAGAATCAATGCATTTGAGTAAAATGGGAATTGAAATACACAATGATTGTTGATTTTTTTAGATGCAGAAATCAAAACTAGCTTGCAAGAAGGAAATAACAGAAGACATGTTGTGAAAAGGCAGTAACGTGGAATAAAGGAGTAGGGAGAGCATATCAGGTAATTTGGATAGGAAGGAGTTAGGAGATAACTGCTTGATAAATGTTATATGGCCCACTTAAATGCACAGATTTCTCTTCTTTAATTTATATGGAGAACAGGGTGTCGTTTCTCTTCCCTTTCAGAGCACCCGAGGTGTACTCTTTCAGACTGAAAACCTGAAAAGCTCAGGACTCAGTTGCTTAAGCACAGCTGAGAGGACATATTTCAATTAAGATTTACAGTTTGCTGTAGGTAGTAGACTGTCAAAAGTGGTTTAACCATATTTTTCATTTAACAAGAAGACTACAGAGAGTGTTTTCTGGTGTTGGTTCAGAGTCTTAAGAAAGTCAAGTGAACTATCTTAGAGGTTTTCATGGCTTTTTATTCACAGTTGCAAAAATTGCTGTTGGAGTTCTCACTATTAAGCCCACATTTCTGGCAGAAAGATAGAGGTAAAAGAGAATGATATCTTGTACGACTGATACTTTGTCATATGGTTACAATGTAACTAGAAAAGAGACAATAAAATATTTGATGTTGTTTTAAGTTTCCTTGTTGTCAATCCCTCAGTGCTTTCTGATACTAAAGGAAAAAGTAGATGGATATTGACCTGGCAACTATCAACACCTGTCAGTCTCTCTTGGATAACCAATATCTCTATAATCTCTTCTTCCCAGTAAAAAAAAAATAAAATATATTCATAAACCACACTGTGCCATCTCAAGTTACTGCACCAAGATAAAATTACAATGATTTTCAGTTGTTCCAAATGGACAGAATACCCTTCCTTATGATATCATGTCTTATAAGATAGATAATTGGCTTGCTACCAATATACCCAGATGAGACTGTGGAAGAGACAGGAAAAAAATAATAATATTTATTTATTCCTTGGGTTGACCCTGTTTACACAGATGCATTACTATTAGAAAAGGTTGGTTTGGGACATTGGAATGAATTTACTTAATGGGTCTGTATGTAATTGGGTTGGAGAAAATTTTTAATTTCTACAAAAATTATTAGAATTCTATCTTATTCCCTTTTGATAATTTTCACATGTTAACAAAGCCAACGTTTTTGTCTAGCAGACAAGATCTTAAATCCTAACAAAACTCAATTTTTTCCTTTTTTTTTTTAAGTTTGAGAGCCTCATGTTCTCTCATGCTGCTTTAAATACAACTCAAAAAAACAAAAGGAGCTAAATGGGGCAGTAAGCCCAGACTTTTTATTTTAATTTATTTATCTTATTTTTAATTAAAAAATTAAAGATTGTATTTATTTATTTGAGAGAGAGAGAGCATGAGTGGGGCAGGGGGATATAGCTGCAGAGAGAGACTGAGAAGTATACTCCCTAATGAGCAGGAAGCCCGATATGGGGCTCGATCCCAGGATCCTGACTGAGATCATGACCAGAGACAAAGGCAGATACATGTGCAAAATCCCTTTTTTTCTGGGAAACAATACTTTACAAGAGATGTTTGAAAAAGTACTGGGGAAACAACTTTAATCAGAGATACAAAAATTTAATTGACTTCTGTAAAGCTACAGGGATCCAAATGATGGGAATCCCAGGCCGTTTAGGTTGTGGACCACAGAGTATTCTTCTTTGTAATATTTTATTTTCTTCCATGTCTACTAACTCCAGTCCAAGTTCACTGATCTCTTTTTAGATAGTGCAAAACATGGCAAAGAATACCAAACAAGTGCCCAATATTCTACATTTATTACATCATTTCTAACATATAGAAGTGTGTTATCAAGGCTGGTTCTGTGAACAAACCTAGTTATGCTAAAGTGTGTTTTGTTCTCCAAAAATTAAATTCATGATTATCACACAATTATAAAATACTTGTGTCAAGAATTTTTATTCAAAAATTAATAAGAGAAGCAGATATTAAAACTAGTTCACATGGTTATTTGGGATATAAGCAGAGTTGTGCAGCAGAAGTGCTCTGGGCCCATAATTTGGGTTATAGAATTTATGTTTTCTAATGAAAAATCACTAACTTGCATTATTGTTAACAAGAATCCTGTGCATTACCATCAGTTTTCTCCATTATAACCTCTTGCTCTACAGTTTGTAAATAACTTTGTCAATAGCAAGCTAATAAACGGGGTGACTCCAATGGATTGAGATAATCTCCAGAGTTTCTGCTACATAATGAACAGGACTCCATTGAAAGGACACCTAAGAGTTTATTTTGCCCAAAAATTTGATCACTTTTTTCACTGTCCTTACCTATTTTCCAAACCTAGTTCTTTTCAGTCTACAGACAACCCTGTATCTGACTGACTTGTTAATTCTGGGAATGTCTTGCAGATTAATTTGCTTGCCCGAGGTGGTTCCTCTAATTGATGTCTAAGAACCCTAATTAGTTAAGAAAACTTTTTTTTTAACATTTTCATTGCTATTTATTATTATTATTATTATTATTATTATTGCTAATATCTCTATTATAAATAATTCACAAGGGCATCTTTCTGACAAAAGACAAAGAGCTGGCTACTAGTAGAAAAAGTACATTTGACTCTGTCAGTGAAAGTGGTAAAGGGATTTGAGAAAATAAGGCAAAGCAGTGGAATTATGTGTTAAAACTTTAAATATTATAGACACATTTACTTAATTTCTAATACTGCTTATAATTAAAAAAGATGTTTTCCATGAACCACGCATTACAGCAAATATATTGTTTATACAGATTAAATTTTCATCAAAAGGGATGCCTGGGTGGCTCAGTTGGTTAAGCAGCTGCCTTTGGCTCAGGTCATGATCCCAGCATCCTGGGATCGAGTCCCGCATCTGGCTCCTTGCTCGGCCGGAGCCTGCTTCTCCCTCTACCTCTGCCTGCCATTCTGTCTGCCTGTGCTTGCTCTCTCGCCCACTCTCTCTGATAAAGAAATAAAATCTTAAAATAAATAAATAAATTTTCATCAAAAAATTATAAGTGTATTTTTTTGTAGGATCATGATAAGCATTTTGCAGATGAGAAAAGTGAAATTTAGAAAAGTATGTCTCTTCAAATCCCTCATACAATATCTGGCCTAGATAGAAGGATATACTATCACAATTGAGGAAGATAATTGAGATTACTTAAAATGATAAACTTTACTGTATAGGGTTTTTTACAAGTTTGCCACAGATTCACATTTTTTAAAATATATATCTATTTGTGTAAAGAGAATGCACTGAGAAGTAAAAAGATAGTGATATATCAGTGCTACCAACTAATGGCTATAATATCATCACCTTATTTATGAACAATGAAACAGTGTGTAATATTTAAATAAATTTAAATAAATTCCTATTTATTTTATATATTTATAAATTTAAATGAATTCCTATTTATTTATTATTAAAGAAATTCCTCTAACAAACAGTATGTTTTGAAGGTTGCTAGCAGGAAAGTGTTGTACGACATGGAAGTAATCAGAAAATGTGATCTAAAATTCTGCTTTCAAGGGCGCCTGGGTGGCTCAGTGGGTTAAAATTCTGCTTTCAAGAAGCTATAACAGTAAGTACTGAGCATTAGCTATTATATGCTATGGATGAATAACTGAAATCTACATTTGAAACTATTGGTACACTATATGTTACCTAATTGAATTTTAAAAAGTTAATAAAAAAAACCACTATTTTATAAAACAATATTCCCAACAGGCTCTTTTGCTTTAAAATACTCACTTTGTTTCCTCTCCGAGAGAACACCAAATGGCGGATGACGCCGGTGCTGCGAGAGGGCCCGGAGGGCCCGGGGGCCCTGGAATGGGAGGCCGCGGCGGTTTCCGCGGTGGCTTCGGCAGCGGCATCCGGGGCCGGGGCGGGCCGGGGCCGTGGTCGGGGCCGGGGCCGAGGCCGCGGAGCTCGCGGGGGCAAGGCCGCGGACAAGGAGTGGATCCCCGTCACCAAGCTGGGCCGCCTGGTCAAAGACATGAAGATCAAGTCCCTGGAGGAGATCTATCTCTTCTCCCTGCCCATCAAGGAGTCTGAGATCATCGACTTCTTCCTGGGAGCCTCCCTCAAGGACGAGGTTTTGAAGATCATGCCTGTGCAGAAGCAGACGCGCGCGGGCCAGCGGACCAGGTTCAAGGCATTTGTCGCCATCGGAGATTACAATGGACACGTCGGTTTGGATGTCAAGTGTTCCAAGGAGGTAGCCACTGCCATCCGCGGAGCCATCATTCTGGCGAAGCTTTCCATTGTCCCTGTGCGGCGAGGCTACTGGGGGAACAAGATCGGCAAGCCCCACACTGTCCCGTGCAAGGTGACTGGCCGCTGTGGCTCTGTGCTGGTGCGTCTCATCCCCGCCCCCAGAGGCACTGGCATTGTCTCGGCCCCTGTGCCCAAGAAACTGCTGATGATGGCTGGTATTGACGACTGCTACACCTCGGCCAGGGGCTGCACTGCCACCCTAGGGAACTTTGCCAAGGCTACTTTCGATGCCATCTCCAAGACCTACAGCTGTGTTCACCAAGTCTCCCTATCAGGAGTTCACGGACCATCTTGTGAAGACCCACACCAGAGTCTCTGTTCAGAGGACCCAGGCTCCAGCTGTGGCTACTACATAGTTTTATACAAGAAAAATAAACTGAACTAAAGCTTGAAAAAAAAATACTCACTTTGTAATGAGAGTCATTACTTTTGTCTAGCCAATTCTTACAGCACTGTTTATCCCTTCCCTGCTTTATCCCTTCCCAGTATCAATAAAGGCTCACTTGGGTTACCTAGAAGCCATGAGAAAGCTTGTAATAGATCTGGCTGGTTTTCACCAGCAATTTGACCACCATGTGCACAGGGAAGTCTATTGATAAAGGCTTTATTGCAATAAGTTGCAAATACATGGATGATTTTGAATTCTCTTTCTTGAGGTCTTGTTTCATGATAATAAATTTAGGGTGGCTTATTGGAATGGATGTTATTAACATATCTTCATAGTTATAAGCACATGGAATTGTAAAATAGATGAATGAATGTGGCATTACTGACAACTGTCCTCATTTTGAAATCAAATTACAGTGTACTAAGATGAGGAAGCAAAGCAGATTTGGGATTATGAGTGAAATAATTTTAAAAAGTATTAGGGGTATGATCGGACTATTGGGTAATTCAGTAGAAAAATGTCTACTGATTGAGATTCTGTGTTCCCTGATTTCAGAGAGAAGTTAAGATAAATAAGTAACACGAGGAGACTAGGAAGCCAAACATAAGTGATAATTTTGTGCCAGGGTGTGTATACATCTGTTTATCTTCTTGCTTTACCACTAAGGTTGCTCCTAGAGCAGAGTTTAAATATGTGTTGGAGCTAATCTCTGTGGATTACACAAGAAACCACATCCTACAGCTCTCCCTGAAACACCCCTTATGATTTCAATGTAATTTGGTTTTTGCATTTTTAGAAATAACAAAATACTTTGCAAACTCATCTACTTTATTACCATCACAAGTGAGTCAGCTGACTCCACATTTTAACACAGTGACAGTCACAGAGAATGGAGGAATGAGTAGAGTTATCAATATATGTGCTTTTAAGAAGTATGACAGGGTAGCAGCTATTTCCAGGAACCAAAACATGGGTCAGCAGCTGTGCAGGAAAAGTGATGGAATAAATGACTCATTTCAGAGGAGTTCTATAACATATTAGTTCTATAATGTATCTTCAGCCCCCAATTACCCGCTTTGATCTAAAGATAAGGATTTACAGTTAAGGTCCCATTTATGATTTGACTGGTGTGGTCTGAATCATTTTTACTATTGTTTTGACTATTACTTGAAACCTATAGTAGTACTTGGGATATGTGTTGTGTATTCTGTGAACATGTGCTATTTTAAATTAGATAATTTCTGTCTCGAACCCCTGTTCATTTGTTTGTTTTTGTTTATTTGATAGTGGTTTCAGTAAATGGATATATCTGAAAAATTGCAAAGCCACTATTAAAACAAGTTATTATTATATATAGCATGGAATTGCACATTCCTCCTTTGAATCCGACAGAGCTTCACCATATCCTTAACAATTTGGGAAAAACATGCTATTATTTTTCTTTATAAAATTTCTCCTGTTAGGCTGTGATGGTTGTCATCAGCAGTAACTCCTCTGAAGGCTTTGTCAAAAGAGTTGAAAAAATTGGAAAGGTGTGTGAATGAAGCTGTTTGCTGAATATAAAGAAAAGAGCATTGAAGTACAATTCACACTCTTACTTCTCCTTCTATGCTTTCAGATGTTTGACATTTGAAAATTTTGCTTCTAGAAGAGATGCCCTATATAATTCTTACTTTAAGGAGCAAGTTGCTTTTATAATTTTTTATTATTCTACCATTCCAGTATTTCCATTTAAATTAAATTCAATACCATTTAAAAAAAATCAAAAGTGCAGCCAGTATTCAATTCCTGGGCTAAATAATTTTAGAAAGCTTTGTGTTATTGAACCTACGGGGTTTTTATGTAGTTTTAACTCTTTCTTTCTGTGATTTTTCCCATTAGTCATGTAAGTGACTGCAATATAACAGACATTGAGGATAAAGAAGGACTGAATAGAACAATCCTTGGCCTCATGAAGTTGAGAATCTAGCAAGGGAGTCAAACAATTCAATCATTCAGAGACAATTTATTGAGTGCCTGGCCTAAGATGAGCACAACAAAACCCCAGCCCAGAGGAATCATTTTAATGGGAGAGATAGATAATAGGTAAGCCAACTTTAAAAAAAAAAACGTACTGATTTTTCTTTAATAGAGATGCATATTTGAACTAAATAAGCACATTTTTAAAAGAGCAGTGATTGAGAAGAGGTTTTTAAACTGAGTGGTCCAAAAGGGCCTCCCTGAAAAAGTCTGCTTTGAACAGATTTCTGAATAATATCAGCTAGGAAGCTGCGTAAAAATCTCAGGGATGGGTGATTTTTCCAGTCGAAAAACTGTAAAGGCTCCAAAGTCACAATAGAGCTATAAGTTTCTCTAATAAAGTAACTTCTGACAAAGAATGAGAAGAAATAACTAACCCAGGTTTGAAAGAAAAGGGACAGACTTTCTATGGAATTCATATTTAATTAAAGCTCTAAAGGACAAAAATACAATAGAGCAAAATTCTGGTCACGCTGATATACCTAACGAAAGTTCATAAACAAGCTTTGGGTAGCAAAGAGTGTGTGGGAATGTTGGTAAGAACAGTGGGGAAGAGTCATCCCTGAACATGTTCTTAAATGAAGCAATTCTTGGGTTGTTTTAAAGGGTGAATTGGAGTTTGCCTAAGTGATTAGAGAAGGATGCCTCAGCTTATGGAAGTTCAAAGCCATAAAGATGTGATAAACTACTGCAGATATTTTCATGTATATTTGTTGTTGCTTCTAGTAATGGTGATCTAAAAACTCCTACTTAAGACAACTAAAAATCCAGACAAAATAGCTTTTAAAGTTAAAAATATCAGAATGATTATAAAAATAAGTGAGGGATTACTGGGCCAAAATACAAAATACAATGAGAGCCTAGAGATATATGCCCTGAAGCCATTTTAGCTATGAGAGCATTTGAAACTGCTAAAACACACTGAGCTGTGTTGTTCATAGACTCTTGATACTAGAGAAACAAAATTCAAAATCCAGCAGCAATCAAATTTGAGGACTTTGGTACAACCCAAATTTAACTTGAGATCCCCAAAGCACAAGGAGAAGCAGAAATAAGACTATAGCCTACCTTGCCTTCTGTGTAAACTGAGAAAGTCAATCACTGAATTTGGAGTATGATTGTCTTGTAGAGTCTCAGATATAAGAGAAAATCCTACCAAGGAGGACCATACCATTATTATAGCTCTTAATTATCCCTACTCAATAAGAGTTTCAAATATAATGTCTTGAACATAGCAAAATGTAACAAAGCACACAAAGAAAAACCATTAACAAGATTTGATAGACAAAATGGGATTAAGTATGATGTTAAAATGATCAATAAAGATTGTAAAATGGCTTGATTACTCTGCTCAAAGAAATGAGAGGGGAAGCAAATTGAACCAAAAACTGACACTAAAAATGATATTGAGAAAGGTTTTATAAATGAACAAATGGATACTCTAGAACTTTAAAAATATGACAGCTAATTTAAGGTACCACAGGGGTGCCTGGGTGGCTCACTTAATTAAACCTCCAATTCTTTTTCCTTTTTTTTTTAACACCTTAATTTTATTTTATCTCTTTCATTTGGCTCAGGTCATGATGTCAGGGTTGTGAAATAGAGCCCAGAGTTGGGCTCTGTGCTGAGCCTGGAGCCTGCTTAAGATTCTTTTCCCTTCTTTTTCTATCCCTCCCTGCACTCTCACTTGCTCGCTCTCTCTTGCTTGCAAATAAATAGATAGATAGATAGATAATAGACAAAGAAAAATAAAAGCAGATTATGAAAATAAATATAAAGATTTTGAAATGAAAACAAGTTCAAAATAAAATAGAGAAGACCTACACAGCTTAAAGTTCATTCAGAAAATCTACTATTAAAGAAGTCAGTATGACACAATGTTAAGATATCAAAAGATTTGAGCATGCACTTTTCAGAAAGGGTAATCCAAATGGCCACTCATATATAAAAACTGTTTATCTTTATTATGAATCTGGAATTAAATTAAATTAAATTAATAATAAATTAAAACCTAAAATGACATACTATTACACACTTACCATATTGGGCAACAGTAAAATTGCCTTGCAAGAATGTGAAAGAATGAAAGTGCCCATAATAAAAACATTTGAGGTAAGTTGGACAATATTTAGAAAACTTAAAAATAAAAATAAAAATTTGGTCCATTCCTAGAAATACAACATGGAACTAAATGAATATTTTCACCAGGATATGCAAACAGATGATTATAGCTATTTCATTCATAACAGCAGATCAGTAGTGGTCTATTTGCACAATGTTACATTAAATAAGAGAGAATATTAACAAACTGGGAGGAGGGGCTAGGTTGTTATCATAAACAGATCTTCTATGGTGCTGATTATGTTCTATTTCTCAAAATCTTTAAGTTAAAAAAGTTTTCACATTATATCTAGATAGATAGATGATAGATAGATATCCCAGAAGCTGCAATGCTAGGCTAAGACCAGGCTTTAAAGGGCTTTTCTATACTCTACTAAATACTTGAAACCATTCATTATATCATAGCTCAGTGTTCAAATCTCCATTTGTTTCCTCAGGTTCCTAATATTTACCTTAAGGTGACCTGATCCAGACTTTTGATCACCTTTGTCTAAATATTTCTATTTTAACAAAGTCCTTTTTAACACTGAGAGACTAAAACTTAGAAAAATACTCTTTTATCTCACTAGAGTGGAAAATATATAGTTACCCATTAACTAATGATATCCATGTCTACATTAGATCAATGACATTTTTAATTCTTGGGAGCTTTTGGTTAAATGAAATTTTTAAGCTTCCTTTAAATGAAGCTTTAAGCCATCACCACATGAATAAAATTAAAGAACCAAATGAAAACAGGCCAAGTATTTACAGAGTAATAGAATGTGCAATGGTAAGAGTACAATTCTGAAATCATAAAGCCTAAATTAGTGTGATGCATTTTTGCTACCCATGTAATCATAAACCAGTTATCCAAATGTGTTAGCCTCAGTTTTTTCACCCATGAAATGGTGATGATAATACTTATTATGCTGCGTTGTTGTGTGTATGTGATGAAGCATGGAGCATGAGAATCTCATATTCCATGCTAAAATGATAGCTATTTTTATACTTATAATAATTCTAGTAATAGTAATTAAATTGTTCAAAATGGTAATATTCATTTATATTGAGGCATTGTATTGACTATTCATAGACACATTTACCAAAATAAATTTCATTTTACTTTACCCCCTCTGAGGATATATATTCCCTAATTCAATATGAATCTCTTTATGAATAATAATTATCATAATAAATATGCTGATTTGTCTTCTATTTGTTTTTAGGGAGGTATCCTTTACTGTTGAACATGAAACTTAAGCAAGTCTGTCTTATTCAAAATTTGCATGCTGTTTTCTTATGAAACTAGATTATAGAGTTGTATGAAATAAATTCATGCAGTTAAGACATTGATGTTTGGAACACTGGGTGGTCAGTTTAGTATTTCAAAAGAAGATTTTAAATTTAAACCTTAAAACTGAGCTCTTTCAGCCTTATTTATAGACCATCCTTCATGTTTCATAAGTACTCCTCCATTGTAAACTAAGTAATACTTTTTGTCACAGTGTATATAATGAAAATGGATTTTATATTCTATTATTTCAGAGTTAGTTGCAGTTTCTACTGCCTTACTTCATTTTTTGAAAAATAGATTAATTCTACAAAAAGTTTTTTCCAGGTTTATTGAAAAAAATCGACATATTTGTAAATTTAAGAAATGATTTCTTATAACATTGCAAACCTTTAACATTGTGTAAATTTTGTACAATTTGATAAATTGGTATACATCTTTATTGCAATATAATCTACATAAAAATGTTAATACATCTACTATCTCGTATAGTTGCCACTGTTTTTTATGCATTTATCATAAGGAATTTTAAGATCTACTCTCTTAGCAACTTTTATGTATATAGTATAGTAGAGATAAACTTCAGAGGTCTTGTGGGTTTTGTTCCAGACTGCCTCAATAAAGTGATTATCTCAATAAACTAAGTCAAATTATTATATTTTTTGGTTTCCCAGTGCATATAAAAAATTATGTTTCCCAGTGCATATAAAAAATAAAAACTATACTGCACTGTTCAAAAGCATTATGTTTTTAAAGAAAAACAATGTATATACCTTAAGTACACTAGTTCTGAGTTTTCAGTGGGTCATAATTACTGATCACAGATCACCATAACAAATACAATAATAATGAAAAAACTTGATATATTGCAAGAATTACCAACATGTGACAAAGAGACACAAAATGAACAAATGTTGTTAGAAAAATGGTGGCAGCAGACCTCTTTTATACAAGATTGCTATAAACTTTCAACTTGTAAGAATGTGATATATGCAAAGTTTAATAAAGGGAAGCACAATAAAAAAAGTATGTATATCTTATTAACTATGATCATCATGCTGTACATTAGATCCCCAGAACTTTTTCATATTATAGTTGCAAGTTTGCACCCTTGGACCACCTTACTCCACCCCAGGTTCACCCCTTGTCAACTCAACTCTAAGTTTCCATTAGTTTTCCTTTTCCTCAGATTCTGTATGTAAGGGATATCATAATACATAAATTAAAAAAATATACAAAATCTTTAAAATATTTCACTTAGAATAATACCTTCAAGATCCATCCATGCTGTTGTAAATGGCAGTATTTCTTAATTTTTCATGGTTAAGTAGTATTCCGTAGTATATATTTACCATACTTATTTTACTCATTCATCCATTAATGGATACTGAAGTTATTTCCATCTCTTGCTTAGAGTTAATAATTTTATAATAAACATAAGAGTGCAGATATGTCTTTGAACAGTGAACTTCGTTTTCTTTAGATAGATACCTAGAAGTGGGATTACTGAATCATATGGTAATTTTACTTTTAATAATATGAATAATCTCCATACTGTTTTCCATACAAATTTATATCCCTATTACAGTGCATAAGTTCCCCGTTTTCCCCAATATTTACCAAAATTGGTTAGTTTCAATTTTTTGGTAGTATATATTCTAATATCTTGCTGCGTTTTTCAGAGGTAAACAACAACAACAACAACATAAGGACTTTGCCCTGAGATTTTTACGTTGAGCACTTTTTAATGCTCCTGTTGGTCATTTATATAACTTTTTTGAAAAAAAAAGTCTATTGAGATCCTTTTGCTATTTTTTTAATCATATATTTTTTTCTATTTGTATCTGTTGGTTATTAACCTCTTTTCAGATATAAGATTCGTAAGTATTTTCTTACATTCTGTGGATTGTGTTTTCATTCTCTCTCCCTTTTTTTGGCAATGCAGAAACGTTAGTTTGATGTAATACCATTTATTTATTTTTGCTTTTTTTGCTTGTGTTTTTAGTCTGGTATCCAAAAAACTATTGGCAAGACCAATGTCAAGGAGAATTTTTCCTATGTTTTCCTTTAGGAAATTTAGTTTCATGCATCACCTTTAAGTCTTTAATCTATTTCAAGTTCAGACTTATGAGTGATATAAGGTTCCCTTTTCATACTGTTTATGTGACTATTCAGTTTTAAATATCATTTATTGAACAGACTATCTTTCCCCATTACATATGTTGGCCCCTGTCAAATATTAGGTGACTGTATGAAAGGATTTATTTCTGGACTCTCAATTCTGTTCTACTTGTTTATTGGTCTGTTTTTATGCCAGTATACTTTATTGTTTTGAGCATGAGGGCTTTGTAGTATAGTTTCAAATCAAGAAGTGTAATCTCCCTTCTTCATTCTTTCTCAGAACTGCTTTGATTATTTGTTGTCTTTTATGGTCTCATATAAACTTTAGGATTCTTTACTTACTTCTGTAAAACAATAATATTGGATTTTTTTTTAAGATTTTTAATTTATTTATTTGACAGAGAGAGATGACAAGCAGGCAGAGAGGCAGGCAGAGAGAGAAGAGGAAGCAGGCTTCCTGCTGAGCAGAGAGCCTGATGCGGGGCTCGATCCCAGGACCCTGGGATCATGACCAGAGCCGAAGGCAGCGGCTTAACCCACTGAGCCACCCAGGCGCCCCTAACATTGGATTTTTGATAGGAATTGGATTTACAGATGGTTTACGGTAGTATGGACATTTTAACAATGTTAATTCTTACCATTCATAAATATGAGCTATCTTTCCATTTCTGTCACCTTCAATTTCTTTATCAATGTCATAGTTTATGGAGTACAGATCTTTCATCTTCTTAGTTAAATCTATTCCTAAGTATTTTATTATTTTTGATGCTATTGTGAATTAGATTGTTTTCTTTATTTTTTCAGATAGTTCATCATTAGAATGTTAAAATGCTCCTGTCTTGTGCTTACTTTGGCAGCACATATACTAAAATTGGAATGATGCAGAGAAGATTAGCGTGATCACTGAACAAGGATGACATGACAAACTGGGAAGCAGTCCATAAAAAAAAAAAGAAACAAAACAAAATTCTTTTCTTTTATATATTGATCTTGTATTTGGTAATTTTACTAAATTTGTTTATTCAAATTTTTTGTGAATTTTTTAGGATTTTTTAACATGTAAGTTCATGTTATCCAAAAAAAGAAAATTTTACTTCTTCCTTTTTTTTTTTTTTTTTGGAGTCTCTTATTTCTTTGTGTTCCTTGTTTCTCTGGCTAGGACATCCACTACTGTGTCAAATGAGAGTAGTGAAAATGGACACACTTGTCTTTCTTCTGATCTTTAAGGGGAAAACTTTCAAAAGTTTTGATTGAATATGAGATTAGCTCTGGGCTTGCAATCTGTGTTTTTTCTTTAATGGGTTTTTTAAATTATTTTTTAAAATTTTTTATATAATGTGTTTTTATCCCTAGGGGTACAGGTCTGTGATTCACAGCACTCACCATCACTCACCATAGCACCTGCCCTCTCCAATGTCCATACCCCCACCATCCTCTCCCAACACACCTCCCCCCAGCAACCCTCAGTCTGTTTTGTGAGATTCAGTCTTTTATGGTTTGTCTCCCTCCTAATACCATCTTTTTTTATGTTTTTTTCGTACGCCCGAAACTGCCTATGTTGCATCTCCACTTCATCATATCAGGGAGATCATATGATAGTTGTCTTTCTCAGATTGATTTATTTCGCCAAGCATAATACCCTCTAGTTCCATCCACGTCATCACAAATAGCAGGATTTCATTTCTTTTGATGGCTGCATAGTATTCCATTGAACATATATACCACATCTTATTTATTGATTCATCTGTTGAAGGACATTTAGTTTCTTTCCATAGTTTAACTATTGTGGACATTGCTGCTATAAACATTTGGGTGCATGTGCCCCTTCAGAATGCCACGTTTGTATCTGTAGGGTATATACCCAGTACTACAAGCACTGGGTCATAGGGTAGTTCTATTTTCAGCTTTTTGAGGCACGTCCACGCTGTTTTCCAGAGTGGTTGCACCAGCTTGCATTCCCACATACAGTGTAGGAGGGTTGCCCTTTCTCCACATCCTCGCCAGCATCTGTCATTGACTGACTTGTTCATTTTAGCCATTCTGAACGGTGTGAGGTGGTATCTCATTCTGGTTTTGATTTGTATTTCCCTGATGCCGAGTGATGTGGAGCATTTTTTTCATGTGTCTGTTGGCCATTTGAATGTATTCTTTGATGGAACATGATAGTGAGCTTAGGGAATCACCAAGTTAATGAAAGAGGTGCCTCTTGTAGGTGAAGTAAGAGTGAGAGAAAGAAAAGAGGGCTTATCCTAGATTGGAGAACTCGGGGCTGAAAAGGACCCTCATCTGGGAGCAGAGAAAGTGGTCCAGAATCAGAGGCACAGAGGACTCCCAACACCTTCCACAGAAGCGGAGCACCTAAAGACATAGTGCCATTACCCCTGAAAATCTAGGCATGGAGGTATTCTCTTTAGGCAAATAGGCATCGGAGAATAGTTTGTCCATAGCCCAGTCACTGACTTCAAGAGGAAAAGCTATACCAGCTCTCGAAGCAGGCCGGATAGCTCAAGCAACAGCAGCCAAGCCAAAATCCTTATCCCCTGCATTTCTGAACAATGACAGAGCAGCGGTTCTGTCTAGAACCAGGAGGTATTCAGAAGTCAATTGTTGGGTCCCGGGTTGTGTCCATCAGTTCAGACGCGGCCTTCAGATCAACTCATGATTCCAGGGCCTTGGCATTGACTCTGTTCTCAGGTTCTCTGCTCAGGGGCAAGTAAGCTTCTCCCTCTCCAGCTCCACCCCCTGATTGGGATCTCTCTGCCTCTCTGTCCAAACGTGCATGTGCATGTTCGATAAGATAACAAAGACAAAAACAGTGCACAATAATTGACTGGGGCCAAAGGATGTTTTATTGAATTTGGACCTAGGTTCCTATGGAGGGCAGCCAGGTATAGAGAACCTCCCACCATCCTAAAATGCCCGACCTTCGCTTGGAGCTTCCTTGTTCATTCTCCTGTTCTTTGCCTTCCTGGATCTCCTCACCAACCTGCAGCATCCGCTGTCTGTCGTGCTGTACTGACCCCTTGTTAACACATTGTGCATCCTCTCGGGGCTCCATTGGAACATGCCCATCTTCCTCAAGAGGCACTGTTTGCTTATCGCATGGAACCATTTGGGGGATGGTCATGAGAGGGTGAAGGCAGGCTTGTGCTGCCACATCTCCATGCAGTTCCACAGAGGGTAGTTGATCCACCATGAGGGAGTGCTCAAGGTTCTTCCACATTCGAATCCTCTTCAATGCGTCCTTTTGCACATACAAGTTGTCTTCCTGAAATGGGCACGGAAGTCTTTCAGTTGGCTTCATTGGGCTATGGGTCTCTTCCAACATGCTCTCCGTTGGCTTCTGTGGACTCCAAGAACATGAGTCCGTCCTGGACCTAAGGTTCTAGGGTGTAGACTCTGCCTTGGATGCATGGTCTTTTTGGAAGATTGGGAGGCCTTGTTGGCACCGTTTCTGGAGACCATTGAGGTACTCGTGTGCTTTCTGTGGAAGACTCCAGACATGTCTTTGGCACGGTTGCGGGGGTTCACTTTGAGCTTCCCTTGGGTGGACCTTTTCCTGTTGAGATGCTCCATGATTTGGTGGGAGGGTCTCACCCTTACGCAGGGCTCAGATTTCCTCCCCTGAGGCATTGCTTGCGGTCTGTTAGTTTCTTGGCTTGTCGGTGCTAAGATGGAATGCGGCATCTTGCCTTTCTCCGAGGTCCAGAGGGCTGGTGCTGACACTCACGACCAAATACTATGAATTGGGCCATGGAGAAGGTGACACCGACTCGCTTCGCAAACTGCCTTGGTGAGAGACCCAGGCGGCTCCAGCAGTTTGGGACGGCCTGGGGTCCTCTTGGCCCACCCATGACTACTCCAGTCAAGTGTAGTGATCAGGCCTGGGTTGATGAGGAGTGGTTGCTATGACCTCAAAGCTTTGTGACATCACAGATGCTGGCTTCACTGAAGCAGCTGTCCCTCTCCCATGACCTTGGTGTCCTATGGCTTTAAGTAGGAAGCCCCAGGAAGGACAAAACAAGAGCCCTCTGAACCTGATCAAGAACTCAGGATGTCTTGTGGTTTAATGTCAAACTTCCCCTTTCTGGAGACATAGAGGAAGGAAAATGACATTCAGTATACCTTCCTTTAGGCCAACATATCCCCGGAGACGGCAAGGTGTCCTTTTACACTACAATTTCTAGATATCTCAAGAAAAGGTGAGGTCGCGTGTATGAGCAGCTCTCCGTGGGGTTTTTCGTCCTGTGGGTGAGAGCGTACTTTGTCAGCGTCTTTTGCTTATGGGTCAGTGATGACTAAGGTACGGAAAGTCCCTTTCCGAGGTAAAAGGTGAGGGCATCGCTATATGGTGCCGTCTGTGTCCTCGTCTCCTAGTGTTCTGAAACACGCGGCTAAGGGATGAGGCCTCTGTCTACCTGGCTTTCCCTTAAATACCTTTGCAAAGTCTTTGAGGAGAGTGATATTCTGCATCTGAGCTAACTCTCAATGAAGAGGCCTGGACCGAAACCGTTGTCATTATTAGTTAACTGTACTTGTTGTGGTAACGGGTATAGACATGTGGACCAAGACTCTTTAGTCAGAAGGAAAGGGACGGCGTATATAGACGGCTTGCAAGGCCCATTCGAGCAGACCTTTGGAGTGAGCCGCAATGCCCTTGCAAGGACTAGTGGATCAGGAAGTTTGGGTCCATTTCGGCACCTCAGTATTCCTCTGCCATCGAAGTGAATGAACCCCTGGACCTTGCCTTGACATGAATGTCCCATGCCCTGCTGTTGGGAAATGGAAAAGGAAGGGAATACTGACGGGCAAAAAGTCAGAGAAGGAGACCTACCAGGAGTGACTCAGGACTCTGAGAATCCAGCTGAGGTTTACCAAAAAGAGAACTGCTTAATGGGTAGTCAGGAGTTGTGGAATATATTAAGAGGAGCACTGGACGTACATGCAACTAAAGCATCCCTGAATACTCTGTCAAAAACGGATGATGGATGATAGGCAGGCTTTCTCAACAGAACAGCAACAAGAACAACACTTATATAAGGCTCACTTGAACAGAACTGAGGATTGAGCTGCTATGTCCTTGCAAAGACTAGTGGATAAAGAAGGTGTGGTCCATATTGGCAACAGAGTATTCCTCAGCAATTAGGGAGGATGAACTCTTGATTCTTGCACTGGCATGAATGCCACAGGACTGGGTTTGTGAAATGAAATGGGCAAGGAGACATAGGGAAATATCATATGGCTTCTCTCATATGTGCCCTAGGACGAATACCACGGCCCTTAGTAGAAAGAAGGAAAAACTGAAGGGGATAAGTCAGAGAAGGAGACAAACCAAGAGTAACTCAGAACTCTGAGGAATCAAGCTGAGAGTCAAGGAAAAAAGAGACATGCAGGGAATGAGGGAACGGGCTAATGGGTGTTGAAGAGTTCTGGCATATCTTAGGCGGAGTACTAGGTCATATATGGAACTGAAGCATCAGTGAATACTCTGTCAAAAATGGATGATGGATGACAGGCTGGCTTCCTCAACAGTACAAAATAATACAAAAACAAGCTGGCCCTTTCAAATGCAGGTGAAGACAGACAGAGAAAAGGAAAGAATTATATTTTTATTATGTTTAATTATTGAAATGGAATATAATTTATTTCCTAAAATGTCATTATTTGAATTGGGTCTTTATACTAGTAAAGTGGAGTTCATCCACCTCCTCCATTTGTGGAATTGATGAGAAGAAAATGGCATTGCCTTCTCTAAATGTCTAGAAGAGTTGAACAGGAAATGATTTGCACCTCGCCATCTGTGTGTTGACAGGGGTTTGATTACTGCTTCAAACGCTTTAGTCACTACTACAGAGCTGAGATTTTGTAGGTTTCCTGACCTAATCTTTGGAGTGAATATGTGTCTTGGAATTTATCCTTTTCTCTCAGTTCTTTTCTTTTGGGTTTGCTTCATTAGTGCTATTCTTCACTTCCTCCCCATCTTTTGTGTGTCTTATCTGTGTGTGTGTGTGTGTGTGTGTGTGTGTGTGTGTGTGCTGAGTGTGTTTCAAATAACAATTATAATTAAATTGATGGAGATAGGAAGTCGGTATTTAATGGATAGCAGTTCCATTTGACATGCCTTGAAAACTCACATTCCCTCTCTTTCAGCCACATTTCCTACAAAGAATGTCATCTTTTGTCCTCTTTGATAAACACATATTTTCTCAAACCTGACCTCAACAAACACCACATTTTGTGTGCCTGGGTAGTGTCGTATTATTTGTCCATTTTTCCCTTGCTTTTTCATATGTCTCTTGACAGTCATGAGAGAGTGAAATTGTATGTTATTTGTCTTTCTGGGACTGATAGATGTGACGTAGGCTAATGCTCTCCACAATTCTGCCACATGAGGCAAATGGAAAGAATTCATTCTTGCTTATGGCTGGGTAAGATTCTGTGGGGCTTTTTCAGGACAGTGAGATGGTAGTAGTGTCTGGTAACTCCAGACTTGTCTTTATCCAGGAACACAACAGGAAGATTACCACATCAACTTCAACATGGCAGAAATGAACTGGACCCCACAAAGCAAACTCCATAGCAAAAGAGAGAATAAGTTGCAATCACTATGGGAGAAGACTGGAGACATGGTTTAGGGGAAAAGTGGAAAGTTGGTAATTCAGAAGGCAGTGAGACAATGCAATGGGCAAAGCCACAAGAGATCGGAGCACACTTGGAACCCACAAGGAGTACGTTCTCCAATTCCATTGATTCTGACCATCAGGGGGTCTGAATCATACTAGTTCATGCCAACAAAGGGCCTTGAGGCCTGGAGATTTTAGATCAGCAGCCTTGGCATATCAACTCAAAAGAACACTGTATTTCTCTGTCAGAGAACACCAACAAATAGCCAGGTGAAGACAGCCTGGAAACCACGATTAGAGACAATACCAGGTGACACAGTGGGAAGATGGTGGGTTCTGGCTGTACATTAGTGAGAGGCAGTGTTCTTGGAGATGATTTGATGGGGGCAAAAGAAATTTGGGGCTCTCGCACAGGCAGCATCAAGCCCGAGCTACTGGCCAAAGACAGGTTGGTGAGGGCTTTAATTGCCTCTCCTGCAAACACGAAATTCTCACCATGGAACACATAGGGTACTGTGTTCCTCAGTCCAACTTGCTTCATTTTAAGAGAACAGATTCTCCCATAGGGGACTAGAAGAAAGCCCTGTCCATAGGCTGTCCCCTGACCACAGAATGCTACAGGCATTCATTCTGTTGTGAAGGTTGAATTTCTCCTTTCACAGGCACACCAGATCCCACCAAGCTAAACCTCAGCCTATTCAGCCCAGACCCCAAACACACCAAAAGGCTGGCAAAGAGAGCCTCTGCAGATGACTGGTCTCAAGGACAGGGGGCAGCTATGATACAACAGCAGAGGGCATGCATGCCACACACACATACCTGAGACTCCCTCAAGGGCCAGCCCTTGGGCACTCCATGATATCTTATTTCTAAAGAAATTACCATCAGGATAAAAAACAGAATTGATTTTTCAAATACTGAGAAAGAGTCAGAGACCTATATCCAAGACAAAGATGGAAGAATCAATTGTTGCCAAGGAAGAAGACAAGAAATTATCATGGCCAGGTAATCGGAGTGAAACCTCACATATAACACGCCCAATGGAGGATTGAAAGCAGAAAGATATCAGGGAGTCTCAAAACACATAGATTAAACTGATAGAAATAAAATAAAGTAAAATAAAATAAAATAAATAAAGAATTTCTAAAGAAAAGATTGGTAGCAGACTGAAGGAAAAGTCCAAGAAGCTGGCAGAAGCAAAGGACCAAATTTTTGACCTGGCAGAAAAGGAATGGTAAATAAGGAAACAAATCCAAAGAAAGAAGGAAGAATGATGAAACATGACAATGAGCTTAGGAAAGTCATTGACTCCAAGGAATAGAAAGAGGTGCTTATTGTAGGAGAAGTAGGAGTGAGAGAAAAAAAAGAGGGCTGAACATGGATTTGAGAATTCAGAGCTAAAACTGTCCCTCATCTGGGAGCAGAAACAGAGATCCAGATTCAGAGGCAAGGAGGACTCACATCACCATCCACAGAAGCATGGAACCACAAGACATAGTTTCATTCAATGGAGGAATTCTCTTTACCTAAATATGCGTGGGAGTGTAGTTTGTACATAGCCAAATCACTTACCTCAAGAGGACAAACTATACCAGCTCTCAAAGCAGGCCAGGTTGCTCAAGCAACACCAGCCCAAGCCAAAATCCATTTCCCCTTCATTTGTGAACAATGACAGAGCAGTGGTTCACGTCTAGAACTAGGACATATTCAGAAGTCAAAGGTTGTGTCATGGATTGTGTCTATCAGTTCAGAGGCGGCCTTCAGCTCAACTCATGATCCCAGGGTCTTGGCATCGACTCTGGTCTCAGGTTCCCTGCTCAGGGGTAAGTCAGCTTTTCCCTCTCCAGCTCTACACCCTGATTGTGATCTCTCTGTCTCTCTGTCAAATATGTGCATGTGCATTGTTTGACAAAAAGACAAAAACACAACCGGGGTACAAGGATTGACTGTGGCCAGGGGATGTTTTCTTTAATTTGGACCTAGATCTCTATGGAAGGCAGCCAGGTTCAGAGAACCTCCCATTATCTCAAATGCTAGACCTTCGCTCAGAGCTCCAATGTTCATTCTCCAGTTCCTTGTCTTCCTGAATATCCTCACCAACCTGTAGCATACGCTGTCTGTGGCTCTCTAATGGCCCTTTGTTGTCCCACTGTTCATCTTCTGCTGCCTCCATTAGAACACGCCCATCTTCCACAAGAGGCATTGTTTGCTTATCCCATGAAACTATTTGGGGGATGTTCATGAGAGGGTGAAGGCAGGCTTGTGCTGTCACATCTACATGTACTCCTCCAGAGGGTATCTGCACGACCCTGTGGGAATGCTCCAGGTTCTTTGACATTTGAATCCTCTTCAATGCGTCCTTTTGAAGATACAAGTTGTCTTCCTGAAACGGGCACGGAAGTCTTTCAGATGGCTTCACTTGGGCTATGGGTCTTTTCCAACATGCTCCATGCTTGCTCCTGTGGACTCCAAGTACATGAGTCCATTCTGGACCTAAGGTTCTAGGATGTAGAATCTGCTTTTGGTAAATCGTCAGTTTTGAAGATTTGGAAGTCATTTTGGCTCTATTTCTAGGGATGCTACAGCTACTCATTATAAGGTCCGCTAGGCCAGAGGGAGTCATTTTGTGTTTCTGCAGTAAACTTATATTGAACCCATGCTGTAAACAAAATTGACCCTACTCCTCCCAGAGGAGCTTACTCTCAAAGCCTAGATACAAGGGTGAATCAGGCCAGGTGAAGACATCCCATTAGAGGGGCACGCATATATCTACTAGGGTAAATTGAGATCCAATTGTCCACCCATGTGTTACCTAGCATTTTTGTTTTTGTGGTGTAGCAGACTTAGCACGACTGTGCAGTTTTTTCTGTATTGTTATCTCATTGGCCACGTCTGTATAGCCTGGCTAAACTACCGCTATAAATGTTAGTCTCTGAGGCTGGGAGGGGTTGCCTCTTTGCAAGAGAAGGCCCTGACCGGTCAATATGATTCTCGATGCTTTGTGCAAAATTAACGTTTGCTTGACCTTCACTTTGTATCAGTCTCGCTCTTTTGAATAAGGACCCTATCTTTGGAGGGCCACCCGAATTCAAATGATGAGAACTGAAACAGCATTGGAATTTTTGGAAAAGCCTCTGGAGGTAAGATCATGGGATCCTGCATGGAGCTGCAGTGTACAGTCTCCTGCCAATCTTCTCTTCAGGAGTTCTTTAGGTGCTTTTATCTTTATCAGTTTTATCTCTGTGGTTCGAGACTCTCTGATATCTCCTATGTTTTCTGACGTACAGCGAGTATCCAGGCCCCTGCTTTCAATCCCGCATCGGGCGTTTTCTATGTAGAGGGTTCACTCTGATTGCCTAGCCATAATCATTCCTTCTTCCTTTACCTGGGCATCAATTGATTTTTTCATCTTTGCATTGGATCTAAGTCTCTGTCACCTCTCTGTATTCGTTAAACTCATTCTGCTTTCTAACCTGAGGGTAATTTATTTAGGAGGAAGAGATCCGGAGTACCCAGGGCTGGCCCTTAAGGTTTGTTGAGTGCGTGCGTGTGTGTGTGTTTGTGAGTGTGTATGTGGCATGCATGCCACTGCTGTTTGTGTTGTGGCTGACCCTGTCCTGGAGGCCAGTCATTTGCTGTAGCTCTCCTTTCCGGCCGTTTGTTGTTTTTAGGGTCCGGGTTGAATATGCAGAGGTTTACCTTGGTGGGCTCTGGTGTGCCTGTGAAAGGAGAAATTCGAGCAACTCAGCAGAACGCAGGCCTGCAGAATGCTGTGTTCAGAAGAGAACATGTGGTCAAAGCTTTCTTCTCGTCCCCTATGGGAGAGTCGTTGTCCTTGGACTAAGCATCTTGGACTGAGGAAGGCAGTTTTCCAAGTATTCCACTGTCGGGATTTCGAGTTGGCTGGCTAGGCAGCCTATGTCCTCACATACCTGTCTTGGCCAGTAGCTTTGTCTTGATGCTGCTGTTGCGAGAGCCCAAAATTTATTATGTCCACATTGAGACATCTCCACGAACACTGCCTTTCACGGAATCACTCCCACTACTCACCATCTTCCCAGTGCGTCACTTAGTATTGTCTCTCTCTGATCATTGTCTCCAGGCTGTCTGCTCCTGGTCGCTTGTTGGTGTCATATGCAGGAAAAAGATGGTGTTCCTTCAAGTTGATGTCTGCCAAGCCTGCTGATAGGAAAACTTCAGCCTTCAACACTTGTGTTGTAAAGTACTCGTGCCCTTCAGACCCTCTGCGTCTCACAGTCAACGGCACTGGGAAACAGGTTCCTTGTGGGTTCCCAGTGTGCCCTGCTCTCCTGTGCCTTGGTACTCTTCATGGGATCCAGCCCTCTGATCCACTAACCAACCAAATATCCCCTGAGCCATGTCTCCAACCTTCTCCCATCATCTCTGCAACTTCCGTTTTCTTTCGCTGTGGAGTTTATCTTGTAGGCTTCAGGTCAATTTCCACCCCAATGCAGTTGTTGTGTTCATCTTCCTGTTGCCTTCATAGCTGAAGACAAGCATGAGGTTATTAGACACTACTACCATCTCACTCTCCTCCATGTCACCGCAATTCGTACTGAGACATAAGCAAGAAGGAATTCTTCCACTTGTCTCTTATGGCAGTCTTGCGGAGAGCATTGGGCTTTGTCACATCTATCATTCTCAGAACGACATCAGACAGACGATTTCACTAACTCATGACACTCAAGAATCATACGAAAAAGAAAGGGTATTGGTACAAACAGTATGACTCTAATGAGAAATTCAAATGGTGCTGTTCTTTGGAAAACAGTTTTGTGAGAACACGTGTTACTTGAAGAGGACAAGAGATGACATTCCTTGCAGGAGATTTCCTGAAACTGATGGAATGTGAGATTTCAAGGCATGTCAAATTGAATTGCTACCCACAAGAGACCGAATTCCATTCTCTCGTATTTTAATAATAATTGTGATGTGAAACACACACACACCACACAGCATTAACACATGCACATGCAAACACACAAAGATAAGACATGCAAAATATGGGAAGGAAGCGAGGAATCGTACCAATGAAGCAACCCCAAGAAAATACCATATAGGTGAAAGGCAAATAGAATCCAAGTCAGAAGCCAACCGAAATGAGAAAGTGAACTATTACCTATCAATAATACATTCAGTATCAGGACTAAAGTCTCCCGTCAATACAAACAGTTTGTAAGAGTGGTTGAAATTCCAAATTAAAAAAAAAAAAAAGGTAGAAAACATCCATAAGAAAACAGCAAATATTAAACTAGCTCGTCCTTCTGTTGACCATAGGAGATTTCCTTCGACTATAAAGATACTCATAGCTTGCAAGTGAAGAAACAGGGAAGACATAGGTTATGCTATTCCCAAGGAGAAGAGAGCCAAAGTGTTTGTGCATAAGTCAGCGAGAGTCATTTTATGCCTTCGAGAGACAAAAGATAAGCGGAAGTTGTTTTGTCTTGATGGAGCATCAAAACAACAGAAACCTGGAAGAATTGCCAACATATACACCACGAACAAGGGTGTATCTAAACGTTGGAAGCCTATGAACACACAGGAATGGAGATGGCTGTTCTGCCCCATCTCTCTGCCCTTCAACCACACTGCCTCCTTCTTCCTGTGGAGACCTCTCATGGCACCTGCCTCCAAGCACAGCTGATTCCCATTGATGGGAAGACCCTCTTCTCTCCCCCATCTCCCCACTCCAGTTACTCCCACTTATTCGTGAGCTCACAAGCCCCATGGTACACACTCTCCATGCAGCATGCTCTCTCTTTTCTAGCATTGGCCTCCGTTTCTAGCTGTGCTTGTGTCATGGATGTCCCTCCCCAGCCAGCCTCCAAGCTCTCCTTCCCTTTAGCTCCAACACCTGACACAGTGCCTGGCACGTATCACTTTGAGCTTCCCTTGGGTGGACCTTTTCCTGTTGAGATGCTCCACTGGGAGCTTAGCCCCGCACCCCAGCATAGGCTCTGGCCTCAGAAGTGAGGGGGCGGGGCCAGCGCAGATAAGGGTCTTTGCTTATTTCCAAAGCTGGAAGTGAGCTCTCAGAGGACTCAGGAGGGAGGGGGGCGGGGGCGGCCGAAGAGGGGCTTTGCTAATTGCCCAGGCGGGAAGGAGGGGCGCGCAGCGCCAGTGTGCTGTGCTGCAGCCCATTTGGGACTGCAGGACCCACCATACTCGCTGCCCCTGCACTCCCATGCTCCAGCCTAGCCCCTGAGGCCGCGAGGTCCTGTTCCCGTTCCCGCCGCCTGCTGCCCCTCCCCGACCCATGGCTTCTCTGGAGGACCCTCTGCTCACAGGTAAAGTGACACCACGACACGCCCTCACCTGAAGCAGAAAACGCAGTCCAGGAGCTGGGCGCAGCCTCCCGCCAACCCCAGGGCACCAGGACCACCCCAGACGCTGCGCCACACCCTGTCCGCAGGGGGTCAGGCCGGGGACAGCGCCACAGGAGGTACCCCCCCCCCTGCCAGCGGGCAGGCTAGCCCCCATAGTTCTGCACCCCCACGCGCTTTTCAGAGCCTCCTGCCATTCCCAGGGCACCCAGAAGCCAGAGAGTGAGGCCTTGGGTGTTCTCTAGTGACAGATTCAAGGCAATTTTTCGACTTTGGGACTCAGAGTTAACATAGTTTTCATTTGTGATTATTATTTTTGTGTGGGGGCCGTCGCTTCTTTTGACCTATGCTTGTTTTCACTCCCGGTTCTGAAGAAGCCCCTAAATCCTAACCCTTTGAGGACTCCGAAAGCTCTCAGAGCAGCAGTGCTGGGGGACAGTGTGGACACATGGTTTGGTTTCTCCTCTGGCCTGCTTCTGTGGCAGCCCCGCTCTGTCCTCCTCAGACTTCAGAGCAATATCTGAACAAGTGGAGAAGCAACCAGGGGGTCAGGAAGGTGGCCACCGAAGAGTGACTTCTCTGGAGGGTGGCTGAGCTAGCAAGTGAGCATGTTAGTCCAGCTCTGCCTGCATTCAGTATGGAGCTGAACAGGGGCCAGGGAAGGGGAGGAGGAGCAGAGAGCAGGGACAAAGGGACCAAAGAGGAGATTCAGATGAAGGGAAGTAATGGGGAGGAAAGAGAAGAAACTCTAGAAGACAGGTATGTAGAAAGGAAAAGGGATGAAGTGGGCATTGGGAAAGGGCACCACCAGGGAAGGAGAGAGGGGAAGAAAAGAGGGAGGAAAGAGGAAAGGGGAAAGGGAGAAGGGAGGAGTCAGCATGCCAGGGCTCCCCCTGCATCTGAAGAAGAGGTGGCTGGTCCAGCTTGTCAAACAGGGTGCTCACTCTTTGGCCCCAGTTTCTGCTCCCAGTGCTACTGGGCTTTGCAAGGAAGGCAGGCTGTCCCTTGGGACCTACTGGAGCCCACTGGAGCCCACAGGAGGGTGGGAGAGGTAAGATGCCACCAGGTCCTGTCCTGAGCTGCTCCCAGCCACCAGCCTCACCACATGGTGCAAGAGGGACCCCAGAACAAAGGACGGACACAGGCCAGCATGTCTGCTGGTGGCCCTGGGCACTTAGCTCATCGCAGTGAACCACACGGCCTCCTCAACCCACGCTTTCAAAGCCTCCTTCTTCGCTTCTGGCTTTCATGTCTGTAGGAACATGAGCCAGATCTAACTCATCTCCGACAGACAATTCTGACTCACCCCGTGTCAGATTTTTATGAGTGGCTGTGATAGAGTAAGATAGCAATGCTCCAACAAACGGACTGTTTCCTCCCACTTGACCTCAACAGTCTTATACATTTTCTTAGCGAAAACATCTTGTCTCCTTCCATTAAGCTCATAACGTGGTCTAATAGTATACATGCGCCTTCCTTAGATGCGAAGCGATACAGAGGTCCTTTTTTTTTTTTAATTTTACAAGGTAAAGTCAGTGAACATATCCAACTTGACGAATACGTCTCTAAAATGTCAATCCAGGCAAAGCTTTTTCTGCCTACAGTTTCGAGCCTACGTGGTGACATTTTTAAAATGCTTTCAGTCCCTCAGTGAGGCTCTTAGAAGCTAGCCAGGGCTTACTACGTGCCAGGCACTGTGTCAGGTGTTGGAGCTAAAGGGAAGGAGAGCTTGGAGGCTGGCTGGGGAGGGACATCCATGACACAAGCACAGCTAGAAACGGAGGCCAATGCTAGAAAAGAGAGAGCATGCTGCATGGAGAGTGTGTACCATGGGGCTTGTGAGCTCACGAATAAGTGGGAGTAACTGGAGTGGGGAGATGGGGGAGAGAAGAGGGTCTTCCCATCAATGGGAATCAGCTGTGCTTGGAGGCAGGTGCCATGAGAGGTCTCCACAGGAAGAAGGAGGCAGTGTGGTTGAAGGGCAGAGAGATGGGGCAGAACAGGCATCAGTCAGTTGGAGGGGTATGAATAGACTGATGGGAGGATTATGGGTGCCTTTGGAGGACTGAGAATTTGTTAGATCAGTGCAGATTTCTATGGAGACAAATGCCAGGAACTGATAGGTCTTTGAAAGGTCACTCTGGCTGCCTTTTGGCAAAGGGGTTGGTAAAAGGCACTTGCAGGTGTGAACACACCAGGTGGGAGGTGAGTGCAGGAAATCGGGTGAGGGAGCATGGGAACTTGGTCCCGGGGTATATAAGGGAGAATAGCCTTTAAGGAGTTCCACAAATTGGCACCAGCTGTGGCTTCATTACAGAGCTGGAAGGGGGAGGTGGGTGTGTCCTGGAGGTTACAGAAATTACATGAGAAAGGGAAGTCTTTTTAGATCTCTTTTTCAACTAGAGGAACTCTCACCTTATTGATAGAATTCCAGAGTGGGAACCAATGATATGAGGACATCTTTGAAATGTCTGAATATGTTCTTCGACATCTTTGCAAGTGACGAGGAGACCTTGACCTTAGGAGGCCTTGGCCCTCTTTGTAGCCAGAAAGATTTCACCTACAGATTTGGGTTCTCCCTTTTAAAGTCAAGGAGTCAGTCCTTCCAAAGGACACCTCCTATCATTTTACCCTCTCATCATACCTCACGTGCTGACATCTCCAAGACCCTCTGTTCCAGGTTGAGAGTATCCACTTTGGCCGGGCTGGTCTTGCAAAGAACACCACAACAGGAAATCTAGAGCCTATAGTGCTATCAATAACATCATCTAAGACTGTGTTTGCTACCCTCTTGGCCTCTTCCCACCATGACTCACTGAAGCTTTTTACACATTGTATCCATTATGCTATAGTTCCCAAAGCTCATCTTCTCTAGTGCCATTAGTTTTTAGGGGACCAGGCAAACCTTAAACTTGTCCCCCTTAATTGGATCCCTGTGCCCCCACAATCTCTTTGAATGCCTTTCACCATGATTCTTGAATGAGATCTGAGACCACTGCTGGTACCTAACACTTCTTGGCACCTTGTCTGCTAGGTTCTTGGAAGAGGAGGTGGCTATGGAGGTGAGTGGGAATGGGAGTGGGAGGATTTTTCCCTTCACTTCCCTTTTTGTGTTTTCAAATAATGGGTTTTGAGGGGGAGGGAAAGGTTAACCAGACCATTTATTTTCCATCTCCCATCGATAAAATGTCACACAGGAGAGAGGTGGCAGAAACGCACTTTCACGTTAATTTTTTTACAAGGAAGATTGACTTATGAACCTACTTTGTTATTCCCTTTCATTCAATTTCCCTGTACCTCCTTTTCTATGAAGTGTAACGGTAACCCATTATTATTTTTATTGTTGGCACGTGCCTTGTGAACCATAAAGTGTACGCTATAAATGGGAGCGCTTTTCTTTTCTTTTTTTTTTTTTTGTAGTTTACGAAAAACTAATATTTTTTAAATTAATTTTTTATTTATTTTCAGCATAACAGTATTCATTCTTTTTGCACCACACCCAGTGCTCCATGCAAGCAGTGCCCTCTATGATACCCAACACCTGGTACCCCAACCTCCAAATCCCCCGCCCCTTCAAAACCCTCAGATTGTTTTTCAGAGTCCATAGTCTCTCATGATTCAGCTCCCCTTCCAATTTCCCCCACCTCCCTTCTCGTCTCTAACTCCCCATGTCCATGAAAAACTAATTTAAAAACATTCATCCACCAGAGTACCCAAAGGGCTCCCATATAAACTATCTGTCGTTACATTATGTCCCGATGTGGAGCTCGATCCCAGGATCCTGAGATAATGACCTGAACTGAAGGCAGAGGCTTTAACACACTGAGCCACCAGCCCCAATGTATTCTCTTCAGTACCAGAATTTGTAACCAATTGACAGATGAAAAAGGAGGCAGTCAAGTGAAAATCAATAGGTCTTAGACCTGCAAGAAATTTGAATTAGATGAATTCAGCTACTCAGGCACTGTTTCACATTTTCAGATCTCTGCAGAAAAGGGGTTAACCTTTTTACAGCATGTAAAAGAGAAGACTATAACACATACTATGTGTAAGCATGTAAATATCAAAAAATATCCCATTAGTTGCTAAGACACACAGGGCCTATATTTTCTCTCAAATTCATGAATATGTAGGAGCAATAAGTGAGAAGTGAATGTATACTTTTCACTTCGAAGTCTTTTAGAAATCTAAAATATGACTTTCTATGGTTTGTGTCTCCATATTCCTTTATTGCCAGTTTGAACAAATCCACATGCTTTGATTCAAAGGTAATAAATTCCTCTTATTTGGAAACATGATGTTTATTTTTATTCTCTCACCCTTAGCAGGTGGTTTCATTTTAGCACACTTCAGAGTTATAATTTCATGCTTATTAAAAACATTTATTATGATCTACATAGATGAATGAAACTTTTATTTTATTAAATTATTTGACAAAAAATCTGTTATTTTTAAAAATGTATTTCCTTTAGGGTTATTTTAGAGCGTTCAGAGAGGATCTAGGAGTGTGGTATTATGTAGTTTTTAAGTAGGTATGAAATGGTTATTTATAGGATTGTTTCTTTAAGGCTTATGTATATTGTCCATTATATGCTATAAAATATTTCGAAAGTAAATTTAAGGTATGTTTTACATAGTTTATTTTTTGGAAATAAATATTGAAATGACTTGTGAAATTCAGTATATTCTCAACATTAATTTATTTTGAAATTTACCAGTTGTCTACTGAACTATTATATGGCAGATATTACTTCAGACTACACTGGTAAATGAAATACTTGGCTTTGTAGAACTTTTATTTTAATGGGTGAGACAATTCAAAGCTATAAACCTTAATAAAAATGGCATACTGCATTCAAAAAGGATGAGTACAATGGGGAAAAAGAAAAACTCGATCAGGGTGAGAAAAATCAAGGTTGCTAGGCAGGGGATGGGGAGTTAAAATTTTTAATAGGAAGATCAGGGTAGTTACAATGAAGCTGACAATTGAACAAAGGTATGGAAAGGTGATGAATTTGCCCAGAACTATCAGCAATAAGGTCACTCCAGACAAAGGAATTGGCTATCTTGAAGGCCATAAGGTTGGATCATGCCTGGCATATCTGAGGAATAGCAAGGAGGCCACTGTGAGTGACTGAAGAGTAGCAGGGAAAGAGGTCACAGAGGTTAAATGAGTGGCTAGATCATGTAAAAGCTTAGAAGTCATTGTAAAACTCTGGCTTTTATATTTGGAAACTTACTGTGTGATAGAATTTCTGCTAATAACTGAGAGTTCAATTGTCCATAAAATTTCAAGGACTCTTATTCTAGTAAGACAGAATGAAGAGAAAGAGTTCATATTTTCACATGGTGTAACAAATGCTCAGAGATGCAAGTGTAGGAAGCTATAGGATCACAGAAGAAGGCACTAAAATCACACCAATATATTTGATGACTGTGACTATATATAAATTTGTATTTTCTAGATTTTTTATAGTCATTGAATCACACTGTATATACTATTCATTGCCTGGCTTTTCTTTTCTCAGCATCATTACTTTGAGAATCTCCAATTGTAAATAGTTCATTTTGATGTTGAATAGTAATCTCTTTAATGAATAGATCATAATTTTTCTTTGCTCTATGGATGGACATTGATGAACATTTCCACTGTTTTCAATTCTTAAAAATAAAGCTGCTATGAAATTCATATACAAGTCCCTGTATGAACATAGGGCTTGTTTCTCTTGGTTAAATGCCTAGAAGTAAAATGGCTATTTTTGTAACTGCAACATATTTTGCATTTAAAAAAATTTTCAAACTATTTTCCAAAGTGGTTGTATCATGATATATGCCAACAACAGTTTAGATTTTTTGTTGCTTCTCAATCTAGCTCAGACCAAGTACAATTAGCCTTTATAATTTTAGCCATTCTAATAGATATGTAAGCATGTCTCATTATGATTTTAATTTGTATTTCTTTAATGTCTAAATGTTGAGAAATTTGTCATGTGCCTATAAGCCATCCATATACTTTTGGTGACATGTCTCTTCCATTATTTCCTTCACATGTAAAATTGGATACTCTGTTTGGTTATTAGTAAGGTTTTTTATTTTTATTCATATTTAAATAATCAGAGTAGATGTCCATTATCAGATATGTAATTTGGAAATCGCTTGTCCATCTTTACAGTTTCTCAATGGAGCTTTGATAGCTGTGTCTTTCAAGAAATATGCTACTTCTTTCCTGGTACACGGAGGTATGACTAGAACATTATCAATGTTGACCTTTGCAAAGAAAATCATGGCTTAAGATATCTGCAGTTGTTGGGAGTGTTCACCATCCTTGCCTCTAACTCATCTCTCACTGCCCACACATTCAGATATAGGGGAATATTGATTGACAAAATATTAATTGCCAAATAACACTAGTTAGAGAATAAGAAAAATGCAGGCACCTGATTATATAATATTACATAAATAAAATGTGTTTTTATAAGTGCTATTGGAAGTAAATTCCTCAATACTTTAATCACACAGAATGATGGAATCCTAGATTTTTTTTCTTGTATTTACTAAGAAAATGATCATGCCTCAAGTATATTAAAATGGAATAGGGAAAATTAAAAATTGTTTTAAGATGATTTGCGTGTGTTGTGCGTATGTGAGAGAGAAAGTGAGAGAGAAAGATAAAGAAAAAGAGAAAGGGAAAGACAGAGAGGTGGCTGCAGTGAATTGATGAGTTGGAGGATAGATTTTAAAGTTTTGTCTTTTGCTTTCTACATTTCTTTTTCCTTAGGTACAAGAGAACAATCAGTAATATCTCAGAAGCCTGCTGGTAACATCAGCAGAAAGAATTAGAGGTTCCCAGAAAATTAAGATGACATATAGTTTTCCTGACATAAGAAAATCATTTTTTGTCCCCAGCTATTTTCAATGATCTATACCCCACCTGTGTACTTGCCCAAGCACACTTCTTCCAAAACTTCCTGGGAGGATCTTACAAAGAAATGCAAAAACCTCACTCCTTAAGGATTTTGAGGGAACAAGGCAATGGGAAAACTAACAGTCACCACCAGACCAGGAAATAGCCTAAGCTATTGAGACAATAAATCAGTGGTAAAACTCCTAGTGCTATTTCAAAAGCAATCAAGGCCTTGCATTCCTTGTCCCAGAAAATGAGCCCAAGACCCCATCTAGTTTCTATCTGCTCTTGAAGCCTGCAGAGTCCCTTTCCCTTGTCCAACAGTTACCTCTGCTTTATTCTAACGTTGAAGTTTCTGCCCTCGGTGGAATACAAGCTTCATTCAGGTGAACATGCAATACATATTGCACAAATACATATGTGGATGTGCATGCATCCACAACCTTATGACCAACCATACACGGAATAATAAAACTCTCCCTTCTGAGTATTCATCTTAAATACTAAATAAAAATCTCTCTCCTGTTCAAACAGTCAAGGCTTTGGAACTTATTCCCTGTGATCTCCTTGTATGTTGTAAACAAAGATTCCTTTGTTTGACAACTCCACCTGTTTCTGTGATTCACCAAAGACTGACCTCAGTTAGTTCAGTTGCTGTAATGGCTTTCACTACTCTGATTCTATCTCTGCAAGTCTCCAAATTTAACTATTTTTTCTCCCAATTCTGCATGTTCTTGGCTTTAAACTGCAACTCTGAAGAGAAGATTTGCTTGTTTAAAAAAAAAATCAAGAAAAGGGAGTAGTAGTTAACATTGTTACTTTGAACTTCCTGCCCTAAGGGGCTCTCCTGTTCTTTCTCTTTGACTTCCTGGACTAAAACGACAGAAATTTGGCAATACATCACTCCCCAATCCAGATTACTGCCAGAACAGTTTATACTCTTAGAAAAATATTAGTTTAAAAGATCACATAATTAAATACTTAAGCATGTAGTGTAATATAGTGGTTTACAAGAAATATATTTTGGTCATCTGAATATTTGGTTTTCAACCATGGCTCACAGCTCCTAAAACTCTTGGGATTTCCTGTGATAAGGGTGAGAGAGGTGTGTTTTGTTCTGTTAATGAAGTGACCTTCAGACCTCACTCAAGGCAAGGGCTGTTTGCCTGAAGGACCAACCACTTGGTGAAAGCCTTCACAACTTTTTGCCTCCCCTTCCTCCCAATACAGGATTATCTGGGGAGGGAAGAGGATCTGGAGATTAGATCAGCAAATGACAATGATTTAGTCAGTCATGACTATGTCATGAAGCCTCCACAGAAAAGCTGAAAGGACTGGGTTCAGAAAGCTTTTAGTTTGTGAAATGTATGAAAAGGCAGGAAGAGTGGCAGTCTTACAGAAGGTAATAGAAGCTCTGTGCCCATTCTCCATACCTTGCCCTGTGCACTTCTTTATCTATCTATTGATTTAAATCTTCTATTATATCTTTTAATAAGCTGGCAAACATAAAGTAAGTATTTTTCTGAGTTTTGTGAGTCCCTGTAGCAAATTAAAAGAACGTAAGAAGTAGGCCACTGGGACCTCCAACCTGTAGTTGCTCAGTCACAAGCACAGGTAATAACCTGGGGCCTACAGTGAGACTGGCATCTGAGGTGGGGTTGGAGATAGTCTTGGAGGACTGATCCATTAACTGATGAAATCTTACACTATGTTCAGGTAGATAGTGTCAGAATTTAGTTGAATTCTTGGAGATCCTGCTGTTGTCTGAAAATTATTTGGCATTGTTGGTATGATGTCCTAAAACCCAAAAAGATATAGCTACCTCAAAATAAGAATACGGTTGACAGCTTATATATAATAAGTGAGTATTTCAGGGATTTAAAATATACCCAATAAATAATGTAAGGAAATAAGGAAAGATTTTGAAATAAAAACAAGAATAAGAACCTAGTGGTACTAATAGATTAAATATATGTAATCTAGTTGAATTAAGAATACAATGGATAGAATACATAATGGATTCAATAGAGATAAGAAGTCACTTAAGGATATAGTCATCTGGATACCAGCAAAGCATTAAAATTATCAATATAAAAGAGGTGTAAGATGTAGGTGATGTGTGTGGAACAAAAGCTAGAGAAGAAATTAGATTTCCTTACTACTCATAGCCTGTTGACAAGTCCTTGAAGCTCCTCTGGGGACTCAGCTGCTTCCATGTGGACACATCCACTCAGGGCAAAAAGCATTCTTAGCCCACCCCCCAGGATACTGAAAATCTACTTTCACATGTAAAAATTACTTTGGAAACTTCTTTATCTCTACTCCCCACCCCTGCCCTCAAGATATACATTGGCAATCATCTCCCAAGCATATACCCACTGATACACATCAGAAGAGTCTCTTCCCTGAGTTTTTACTAAATAGTAATAAATGACCTTTCCCTAACAATAGCTAGCCCCCTCAAGGTCCTGGAAACCTTGTTTATAAAATACCTTGGAGGCTTGTGCTATCCCTAACCTCCTCCCAAATTGAAAGTATATAATCAGCCACTCTTCATGACCCTCTCTCTCTACTCCAAATAAATAAATAAATATTTTTAAATAAAATAAAATAAATGACTTTTTTTAAATGAAAGAAGAAAAAGGAAAGAAATATTTGAATATTAATGTACATCTATTTCTCAAGCATAAAATAGTCAAGACACTGGATTAAAACTTACATACAAGAAAAGAAAGAAAATATTCATAACTAGAGTTGACTCTATGAATCCCAAACTAGGGCATACATACCAAAGACACACAAAAAAAATCACAAGTGTTAGAGAGAAAAAAAATAATTCATTAATAAAGAAACAAGAATCAGACTGACAGAAATTTTTAAATAACATCAGATATAAAAAAGAATGAAGTAATAGCTTTATTATCTTGAAAAAAAATCACAAATGGAAACATTTAGATCCTTATAAAATGTCATTGGCATAGGAAGGCATAATAAAAAAAATATTTTCAGGAATACAGATCACAGATAATTTGCCTTAATTTGTGTAGGCAGCACTTAAATACTAATATTATTTTAACAGTTAAAATATACTCTATGATCTTTGAGGTTGGGGAAAAGAGGATGACCAAGTCATCTTGAAATAATTCAGTTTTATGAAAAAAGTAAAAAGATCAAAAAAAAGACTTGTAGAAAAGAGAGATAAAACATATGCATAATAAAAATAAATAAATAAATAAACAGCTGGAGTGCCTGGGTGACTTAGTCGGTTCAAGTGTCTGCCTTCAGCTCAGGTGATGATCCCAGGGTCCTGGTATTGAGCCCTGCATCAGGCTCCCTGCTCAGTGGAGAGTCTGCTTCTCCCTCCCATTGAGAAAAAAAATTTGACTTATTTATTTGAGAGAGATAATCTTTAAATTTTACTTATTTATTTGAGAGAGAGTGAGAAAAGAAAAACATGCACACAGCAGAGGGAATAACAGAGGGAGAGGGAGAAGCACGCCACTGAGCAGGGAACCCCCTGTGGGGCTCTATCCCAGGACCCGGGTATTATGACCTGAGCTATAGGTAGACACTTAACTCAGGTACCCCAATAAATACAATCTTTTAAAAAAAATAAATAATAATAAAAATAAATAATATTTCAGATAGTATGATTTTTTTAATGTGAGACTTGGTATAAAAACAGGATGACATACTTGTCTAATTAGAGCAAAGACTTTGATAAGTTTAGATGCAGTAGTACATAAAAAATTTAACTTCTTTCATTAACTGATAATTTAATTAGATTAAATTAAGAGACATCAAAATTTAGAGAATCTAATAGTCCTGATCTATTAATAAATGTAGCCATCCTGACCCCAAAACAAGAGTCTTCAGTAAGTATATAAGCATAAGTTGAACATTTACACAAACAGGCCATTATTTAGGCCAGAAGTATATGCCAATAAATTCCTAGAGTTAAATATCAGGCTATATTTTCCAAGAATAAGGCAATAAAATTAGAAAACAATGACCAAAATATTAAATTCATATAATTGGAAGTTAACTTCATACCTAAAAAGAAATAATACAGCTAATTCAGAAATTTTTAGAATTACAGTACTTTGGTAATATCAACTCTCAAAATGAGTAACGGACAGGTGGGGCTAGCAAGAGACTCGTGGGAGGATTAAATCATGGGCCCCTGTATCTCAGGTGCAGTAGAAGCAGTGGATTTGGAATTTCAGTTTTTCCACAACGTTCCACCACAAGCTGGTTAGAACTGTGCAAAAGCAGGAAGGGAAGCCCCAGTAAAGTGGACTGGGGATGCCAGAAGGGGAGGCTGGAAGGGGGCGCCTGGTGCTCAGTGCCCATTACAGACCCCACATTGCAATCCCCCACAGGAGAGACTCACCAATTTTAGGCCCCACAGGGGAAGCTGGAGGTTCATCTCCTGACTTTTTGTAGGAGCTTTGCAGCTCAGCTGGTGAGAATTCTCCATCACCCTGCCTTTCTCCAAGGGACTTTCCTTCAAGCACCCTTCCCAACTTCTTCCTCCTCCATGAAATAATGTTCCTCTCCTTTGTTTCTCGCACTTGCCTGTGATGGGACCTTAGCTTGCTCAGCCCAGACTGCCATTCTCTGCTCTTCCCAATTAAACCCATGCTGCTGGTCAAATAACTGGCAGATTAAGTTTAAGGCCAATCGAACTAATAAATTCAAGAACTTGCAAGGAACAAAATCAATATGCACAAATTAGTGGCACTCCTAGGTGCTCGGAAGGACCCATCAGAAAGAGACTGCTGAGAACGATCTCATTTACACCTGCATCCAAGATAGCAAGATACCCAGGAGGCCCCTGAACCAAGAAAGTGACAGCCCTGCAACAATGACGACAGACAGGGAGGGGTACACACGGAGATGGGGAGGCACTGTGCTCAGGGAAGAACCCACACTGGGAAAATACCTACTCTCCCCAAAACCGGCTACAGAGTCCTCACTTTGGCTCCCGAATTTCCGGACTAGGCGCAAGCCTGGAGTGGGTGTGGACAGGGGAAGGACCCCACAGGGCTGAGGTGGGGAGAGCACGAGCACCAAAGCAGGGGGACGCTCCCTGACTGCAGACCATCTGAGGAGCCCAAGGAACCGAATCCGCGAGCACACAAACACAGACAAGGACCAAGGATCACCCGAGCCCAGAAAGGGGGGACCCCACAGCCCCGCGCACAGCACAGCAGGAGGCCACGTCTCCTCACACAAAACGACGGAAGCCCCAGTGTCTACACAGGGCGCCCTTTCTCTGTGGGGTCCTGAGACCACGAACCCCTTGACAGTCCACTAAGGGACTTCTCCTCACCTCCTCCAGCGTCTGGTCCTTAGGAGGTTGGACTGCTGCCAGTGTGGGCGCGTTCTCCACAACGGGTCCGGTCAGTGTGGATGCAGAGCCACACCCTCCTCAGCTTGTCCTGTCAGGGTGGGAGGCGCCCCACATTCTCCAGAAGTCTCCACAGTGGGTCCTGAAAAGGCAGGGCTCAGATCACAGCTGTGGCTGTGCAGCCTGGGCTCAGGGCAGGTGCTGGGGTCTGGCGCCCTCTGCAGGCGGTGGAAGGCAGTGCAGGACTGTGGGAGCTCACCCTTCAATGGAAGGTCCTGCTCCCTCCCCGGGTCCAGCTGACGCCATTTCATTCCGGAAATTCAAGCTGCATGGAGCCCAATACCCCCCAACTTCCCCCCAAATAGCTAAGGAACAATGAATTGGAAACAATGTGGAATTACAACAGTCCTTGACCCAAACAGTGTCACTGAACATGGCCCTGATGCAGACCCACACTCTGACCTCAACTTGGTCTCAAGCCTGGACCCTACCCTAATCCAAGACCCTAACCCTAGCCCCCAACCCAAACAATGTTCACAAGAATCAAGAGGTAGAAACTGCAAATATCCATCAATGGCAAGTGCATAAGCAAAGTGTGGTGAAGGGTTTGAATTTGGGTTCAGGTTCAGGTTTTAGTCAGAGTTCTAATCAGGCTTTGGGTTTAGTGTTAGGGTGAGGGTTTAGAGTGAAGGACAAGGGAACAGAGTTATAGTTTAGGGCTTTAAGTTTATGATTTAGGCTTTAAGACTCAGGGCTTATGGGATAAAGTTCAAGGTCAAATTTGGGGTTTGACTTCATGCTGAGATTTGGGTTCAGGTTTCATGACTTGGAGGTCTGGTTTAGGGTTTGGGTTCGTGGTTCAGGGCTTGGATCCAGGGCTCAGGTACAGGCTTTGGGTTCCATTCCAGGTTTGGGATTCAGGGTTCTAGTTTGGGCTTTAAGGTCAGCTTAGGTTTCAGTGTTGGTAGGGTTTAAGGTTAGGTTTAGGGATGACACATTTTCTTCAGTTGTCATCATGGACAAAATAATTCTATCTGAAGTTTCTAAGTCAGAAATGTATTTCATCTGGGGCGCCTGGGTGGCTCCGTGTGTTAAGCCTCTGCCTTGGGCTCAGGTCATGATCTCAGGGTCCTGGGATCGAGCCCTTCATCAGGCTCTCTGCTTGGCGGGGAGCCTGCTTCCCCATCTTTCTCTCTGCCTGCCTCTCTGCCTACTTGTGATCTCTGTCTGTCAAATAAATAGAATTAGTAAAAGCTATTATATGATCTTTTACAAACCATTTCGAATCTTTGCATTCTCATGTGCCAAGACAGACAGGGATTATTTAAAACCCTGAAGAGAGTGCTCTTGCTTTTAAATTGCCTGTAACCTTCGTGTAATAGATTTATGATTGATGATAGATTTAGTTAAAATATAACTATTTAAAATATTTACTCTCAGTAAACGATTTCAACCTATGCTCATTTAAGTAACTTGGTGCATAATCCCTTTTCTATTAAACCATAGTGCAAGGACCAATGCCGCGTTTCCGAGAGAACCCCAAGCTATTTTTCTAGAATGGCCATATGCATATATATCAGGCGTCCTGTTTTCACTCCCTTTGTGGAGCACCTACCCTGGAGGTCATGTAATAACCAATGACCAAAAAAACAAACCAAAAACCCAAACATCCAGGTTGAAGTGCCATCCCTGCCTGGAGTGGAGGAGACTGCTCAGACAGATCCCAGGCAGGCATCTCAGCCCAGGCCTGTGCTGGGGAAGCTGGTTCCTGGCTTTGGGCGCAATCTGGAAGCCAGCAAACTGACGCAAGAGTGCAGCTGGCCTTTAGGACTGATGATCTTTTCGCAGCCAGGCTGCCCGTGGACACCCGCTCAGAAAGCCAGGCTATGAGTCTGCCCAGCGCAGGCGCTGGCAATGGGGCAGCATGCTAGGGCATAGCCCTGCACCCCAGCCAGTGTTCAGGCCCCTGGAGTGAGGGGGCAGGGCCGGCGCAGAGAAGGGTCTTTGCTAATTTCCAAAGCTGTAAGTGAGCTCTCAGAGGACTCAGGAGGGAGGGGGGCGGGGGCGGGGCGGGGGGGGGCAGGAGAAGGGGCTTTGCTAATTGCCCAGGCGGGAAGGAGGGGCACACAGCTCCAGGGTGCTGTGCTGCAGCCCATTCGGGACTGCAGGACCCACCATACTCGCTGCCCCTGCGCTCCCACGCTCCAGCTTAGCCCCAGAGGCCACGGTGTCCCGTTCTCATTCCTGCTGCCTGCTGCCCCTCCCTGCCCCATGGCTTCTCTGGAGGACCCTCTGCTCACAGGTAAAGTGACACCTCGACGCGCCCTCACCTGAAGCAGAAAACGCAGGACATGAGCGGGGGGGGGGGGGGGGGGGGGGGGAGGGGGGGAGTGGTCGGGGCCCAGGCTTCCAGCAACCCCAGGGCACCAGGACCACCCAGGACGCCGCGCCACACCCCCTACGCAGGGGGTTGTGCCAGGACAGCGCCACAGGAGGTACCCCCCCCCCCCTGCCAGCGGGCAGGCTAGCCCTCATAGTTCGTCACCCCCACGTGCATGTCAGAGCCTCCTGCCATTCCCAGGGCACCCAGAACCCAGAGAGTGAGGCCTTGGGTGCTTTCTAGTGACAGATTCAAGGCAATTCTTCGACTTTGGGACTTCAGAGTTAACATAGTTTTCATTTGTGATTATTATTTTTGTGTGGGGGCCGTCGCTTTTCTTTTGACCTATGCTTGTTTTCACTCCCGGTTCTGAAGAAGCCCCTAAATCCTAACCCTGTTGAGGACTCCGAAAGCTCTCAGAGCAGCAGTGCTGGGGGACAGTGTGGACACATGGTTTGGTTTCTCCTCTGGCCTGCTTCTGTGGCAGCCACACTCTGTCCTCCTCAGACTTCAGAGCAATATCTGAACAAGTGGAGAAGCGACCAGGGGGTCAGGAAGGTGGCCACCGAAGAGTGACTTCTCTGGAGGGTGGCTGAGCAAGCAAGTGAACATGTTAGTCCAGCTCTGCCTGCATTCAGTATGGAGCTGAACAGGGGCCAGGGAAGGGGAGGAGGAGCAGAGAGCAGGGACAAAGGGACCAAAGAGGAGTTTCAGATGAAGGGAAGTAATGGGGAGGAAAGAGAAGAAACTCTAGAAGACAGGTATGTAGAAAGGAAAAGGGATGAAGTGGGCATTGGGAAAGGGCACCACAAGGGAAGGAGAGAGGGGAAGGAAAGAGGGAGGAAAGAGGAAAGGGGAAAGGGAGAAGGGAGGAGTCAGCATCCCAGGGCTCCCCCTGCATCTGAAGAAGAGGTGGCTGCTCCAGCTTGTCAAACAGGGTGCTCACTCTTTGGCCCCAGTTTCTGCTCCCAGTGCTACTGGGCTTTGCAAGGAAGGCAGGCTGTCCCTTGGGACCTACTGGAGCCCACTGGAGCCCACAGGAGGGTGGGAGAAATAAGATGCCACCAGGTCCTGTCCTGAGCTTCTCCCAGCCACCAGCCTCACCACATGGTGCAAGAGGGACCCCAGAACAAAGGACGGACACAGGCCAGCATGTCTGCTGGTGGCCCTGGGCACTTAGCTCATCGCAGTGAACCACACCGCCTCCTCAACCCACGCTTTTAAAGCCTCCTTTTTCGTTTCTGGCTTTCATGTCTGTAGGAACATGAGCCAGATCTAACTCCTCTCCGACAGACAATTCTGACTCACCCCGTGTCACATTTTTATGAGTGGCTGTGATAGAGTAAGATAGCAATGCTCCAACAAACGGACTGTTTCCTCCCACTTGACCTCAACAGTCTTATACATTTTCTTAGCGAAAACATCTTGTCTCCTTCCATTAAGCTCATAACGTGGTCTAATAGTATACATGCGCCTTCCTTAGATGCGAAGCGATACAGAGGTCCTTTTTTTTTTTTTTTAAATTTTACAAGGTAAAGTCAGTGAACACATCCAACTTGACGAATACGTCTCTAAAATGTCAATCCAGGCAAAGCTTTTTCTGCCTACAGTTTGGAGCCTACGTGGTGACATTTTTAAAATGCTTTCAGTCCCTCAGTGAGGCTCTTAGAAGCTAGCCAGGGCTTACTACGTGCCAGGCACTGTGTCAGGTGTTGGAGCTAAAGGGAAGGAGAGCTTGGAGGCTGGCTGGGGAGGGACATCCATGACACAAGCACAGCTAGAAACGGAGGCCAGTGCTAGAAAAGAGAGAGCAGGCTGCATGGAGAGTGTGTACCATGGGGCTTGTGAGCTCACGAATAAGTGGGAGTAACTGGAGTGGGGAGATGGGGGAGAGAAGAGGGTCTTCCCATCAATGGGAATCACCTGTGCTTGGAGGCAGGTGGCATGAGAGGTCTCCACAGGAAGAAGGAGGCAGTGTGGTTGAAGGGCAGAGAGATGGGGCAGAACAGGCATCAGTCAGTTGGAGGGGTATGAATAGACTGATGGGAGGATTATGGGTGCCTTTGGAGGACTGAGAATTTGTTAGAAGATCAGTGCAGATTTCTATGGAGACAAATGCCAGGAACTGATAGGTCTTTGAAAGGTCACTCTGGCTGCCTTTTGGCAAAGGGGTTGGTAAAAGGCACTTGCAGGTGTGAACACACCAGGTGGGAGGTGAGTGCAGGAAATCGGGTGAGGGAGCATGGGAACTTGGTCCCGGGGTATATAAGGGAGAATAGCCTTTAAGGAGTTCCACAAATTGGCACCAGCTGTGGCTTCATTACAGAGCTGGAAGGGGGAGGTGGGTGTGTCCTGGAGGTTACAGAAATTACATGAGAAAGGGAAGTCTTTTTAGATCTCTTTTTCAACTAGAGGAACTCTCACCTTATTGATAGAATTCCAGAGTGGGAACCAATGATATGAGGACATCTTTGAAATGTCTGAATATGTTCTTCGACATCTTTGCAAGTGACGAGGAGACCTTGACCTTAGGAGGCCTTGGCCCTCTTTGTAGCCAGAAAGATTTCACCTACAGATTTGGGTTCTCCCTTTTAAAGTCAAGGAGTCAGTCCTTCCAAAGGACACCTCCTATCATTTTACCCTCTCATCATACCTCACGTGCTGGCATCTCCAAGACCCTCTGTTCCAGGTTGAGAGTATCCACTTTGGCCGGGCTGGCCTTGCCAAGAACACCACCACAGGAAATCTAGAGCCTGCAGTGCTATTAATAACATCATCTAAGACTGTGTTTGCTGCCCTCTTGGCCTCTTCCCACCATGACTCACTGAAGCTTTTTACACATTGTATCCATTAAGCTATAGTTCCCAAAGCTCATCTTCTCTAGTGCCATTAATTTTTAGGGGACCAGGCAAACCTTAAACTTGTCCCCCCCTAATTGGATCCCTGTTCCCCCACAATCTATTTGAAAGCCTTTCACCATGATTCTTGAATGAGATCTGAGACCACTGCTGGTACCTAACACTTCTTGGCACCTTGTCTGTTAGGTTCTTGGAAGAGGAGATGGCTATGGAGGTGAGTGGGAATGGGAGTGGGAGGATTTCTCCCTTCACTTCCCTTTTTGTGTTTTCAAATAATGGGTTTTGAGGGGGCGGGAAAGTTTAACCAGACCATTTATTTTCCATCTCCCATCGATAAAATGTTTACCACTCCACACTGGAAGAATTTATATCTTTCCTTTGAATCTCCAGGAAAATCTCCCAAACCCAGACCACCACCATGTGGATTCAGCCATCTTCTGATTCACCTCCAGATTGTCTCCTCCTAACTGCTCAAGCCACTGGTTAAGGGCGAAATGTTCAATGCCCAAGCAATTAAGTGGGGAACACGTTTATCTAAGCAATTGCATGCAGCTCTCTATCTGCATACAGGGGGTCTCTCCCAAGCATTTCCAACCTCAGCAAAAGAAGACAAAGCCCCAGCAGTCTGGGGTATATATCATTCATTCATTCCTGTGTTCAACACTCATGGCGGATCCCCAGCAAGACAGTGGGAGAGCAAGGACTGGAGAAATCCTGGAAGCTGAAGTCTGAGGAGGATTTCAAATTCAAGTCAGAGATGAAAGAAACATCTGGACTTGGTCCTCAGGTACATGCAGTATTCTGAACTGAGGCTAGAACCAGAGACCATTCTAATGAAAGGCCTCTACAGGTGGGCTCCAACTCAGTTTCGTGTATATTCATTCATGAAATAGCTCTTTGGGTCAACATGCAGAAGAAAACCATTTCAGAAAACTGACAATGAGGAGAGTAAAGGGAAGCCAGAAGGCTTGTGAATGGGGAGAGAGGAGGACCCAGGTCAGGAAACCAAGAATCCCTCCCTGCCCTCCTTGCTGCCAGGGAGGTCTGAGGGACTAGTTTCCACCTGGGATCCCAAGTCCAGAACAAAAGCAGCGGGGCCACGGCGGGGGAGGGAAGGGGGTCCTCAGCACGGGCGCATGGGGCTGCGGAAAGATGGGGGCTAGCGTGCCTGCTGGCGGGGGGCACCTCGCAAGGCGCTGTCCCCAGCCCGACCCCATGAGGACCCGGGTTTGGCGCAGCGTCCGGGGTGGTCCCGGTGCCCTGGGGTTCGCGGGAGGCTGGGCCTCCACAACCCCCCTCTTCGCCCCCAGGTCGGGTCCGCGCTTTCTGCTCCAGGTGAGGGCGCGGCGCGGTGTCACTTTACCCCTGTGCAGAGGGTGGTCCGGAGAAGCCTTGGGGCGGGGAGGGGCAGCAGGCAGCACGAGCGGGACAGCGGAGCCTCACATGGGAGCGTACGGGCGGCGAGTCCGGTGGGTCCTGCAGTCCCGACTGAGCCGCAGCACAGCACCGCGGCGCTGCCCGCCCCTCCTCCGCCAGCCCCTCCACCTCCTCCCAGACTCTCAGCCACATCCTCTGTGAGCTCACTTCCAGCTTAGGCAATTAGCAAAGCGCCTTCTCCCCGCCGCCCTCCACCCGCCCCCGCCCCCCTCCCTCCTGAGTCCTCCGTGAGCTCCCTTTTCGCTTTGGCAATTAGCAAAGCCCCTTCTCTGCCCTGCCCCCGCCCCCTCCCTCCTGAGGCCCCGCCCTGGCTGGGGCGCGGGGGAAGCCCCGGTGGCTACAAGCTTGACCAGCGCTGGCGCTGGGCAGCCTCCTAGCCTGGCTCCTTGAGCGGGTGTCCACCCGCGGCCTGGCTGCAAAAAGATCATCAGTCCTGTTAACCCTGGCTGCACTCTCCCGTCAGTTTGCTGGCTTCCAGATTGCGCCCAAAGCCAGGAACCAGCTTCCCCAACACAGGCCTGGGCTGAGATGCCTGCCCAGGATCTGTTTGAGCAGTCTACTCATCTCCAGGCAGGGATGGCACTTCCACATGGATGTTTGGGTTTTTTTATTGTTTTTTGGTCATTGGTTATTATTACATGACCTCCAGGGTAGGTGCTCCACAAAGGGAGTGAAAACAGGATGCATGATATACCCCTCACCTCCCATGCTGTCTTTCTCTTAAATAATAAGCACTGCTGAACTATCTTAGATTCTGTACCTTCTCTCCAGCCATGAACCTATCACTGTCTTTAACTCTTGAAAACTTCATTAGACAAATTAATGTGGTGAAGGAAGCAATATGAGAAAGCCTATTAATCTGATGAGCATGGAACTGAACAAACCCTATAGATACTTTCCCTTTGATTTCTAGCCTATCAATACCTACAGTGAGTCACATACACTCAAGATTATTGTTTTTATTGTATACTTCATATATTCATTGATTTTGGACTCGTTATCATTTCGTTGAAGTGTTAAACTATGGTAATAAACAAACTTTTAATTAACTTTTCCTCCTATGATACAAATATAACTTGCACTTGAGCTTTAGCTAATTTTATGTTCTAAAATTGCCAAAACAAAATGATCAAGGTTTCTAGATTATTTACTGTATTTTCTACTATATAATATTGTTCTATCTCTTCTGTATAAAGAAAATGAATGCTTGGGGCTCTTGGGTGGCTCAGTGTGTTAAAGCCTCTGCCTTCTGCTCAGGTCATGATCCCAGAGTCCTGGGATAGAGCCCCACATCAGGCTCTCTGCTCAGCAGGGACCCTGCTTCCCTTCCTTTCTCTCTGCCTGCCTCTCTGTCTACTTGTGATCTCTGTCTGTCAAATAAATAAATAAAATCTTTAAAAAAAGAAAATGAATGCTTGATAACTAAATGAATGCTTTACTGAACAAATTAAATATGGCAATGGCATTTTATTTTATCATGCTTCACATATTAAACTATAATATTATATCACTAGTCTACAAATAATCTACTCGCATAGTCATTTGGAAGCTTTTAGCAAAAGAATTCTTCCTCCTGATTGTAGTATAAAAGCCACAGAAATATACAGAAGACTCCTAGGATAGAAAGTGAAATCCAGTTATCCGTGATGCCTTGAGGAGGACCTGACCTATGTATGTCCTGGGATGCACTAGTAACTGTTACATGTGATAGGATTATATTTAATATATACAGTTTCATTTACTTCACAAAGGACATATAAATTTGAGAATAAAATATTTGATGAATCTATAAAGTCTATATCTATTTGTAACTAATGTGGTAGAATTAAGATGTTAATTTGAAAAAAAATTCATTGAACACATACACATATTCAATTGTTTTTATATATATAAACAGCATTATTTATTTATGTAAATAAATGCATTGTCAGTAAAATCCATTTACTTATCAATCATAAGGGTAATTTTAAGTACTAAGAATAAGAAATATGTGAAAAGATAAGTGTTCAAGAGTGCAGTTTGTGGTAATTAATACAATATGATAGGCTCATGAAAAAGATATATTACTTGAACTTAAAAGCTTCTATAATTAAGCGATGACCACTTGAAATTTGTAATTAGTCTTGCTGCAGTTTTTCCTTGCACTTATTGCCCTTCCCCAGAAGTTCATTAAGAATTTCTGTGAATGTCCTTATGTTTAATCTCATTCATAGATTCCACTGCTGCTCACAAAACAAAGCCAAAAAGAGAGGTAACTCTATGTGGCACTCCATCCACAAGCAATACATTCATAAATAATTAAAAAGCTCTCTACTTCATTTGTTACCCATTCAGCTGATAATTTAAATGAGTAACTGAGGCCATTTTATCAGCACTTTTAATAGAATGCAACTCAGAAACTTCACAGTGTTATTTAAGAAGAAATGCTCACGTGTTAAGGTTTTTATTTTTTTAAATCAACAAAATAATTTTCAAATATTAAAAGCAAATGTCTCCTTTTCCTCCAAGTTTCCTTGCTATGTCAAAGTTACAAATAAATACATTAAAATCGTATTTTGAGTAGTAGATAAAAACAAAAGTTTTGAAACTGTGGGTTCAGTGTCTGGGTTAACTTGTATAAATATCTGAACTCAATGTATTTAGACTTTATTAGATTTTTTTTTAGACTATTTAAAAATACATGCTGAGATAATGACAACATTATTTTATTCATTTTAATAAATAAATTATTTTATTTAATTATGTTTAGATATTTATTTATTAAATTAATGATTTAATATTTAATAATCTAAATGTGAAATATTTTAAATTCTAAAAATATTTATTTAATTAAATTGATATATTTAATATAAATATTTAATAAATTATTTAATCATTATTATAATTATGCAATACATTATGTATTGTGTAATAATTGCATTTTAATAAATAAATAAATGTATTATTTACATTATTTTATTTTATTTTATTTTATTTACTTGACAAAGAGAGGGAGAACGCAAGCAAAGGGAGCTGCAGGCAGAAGGAGAGGGAGAAGTAGGCTCCCAGCTGAGTAGAAAGTTCAACCTGGGGTTCCATCCCACGACCCTGGGATCACCACCAGAGTCGAAGGCAGATGCTTAAGTGACTGAGCCATCCAGATGCCCAAGGCTTTGTATTCTTCGCTTCTAAATATTGATGCTCCTTCATCTCTGGAGTTAGTAAATTGATGTTGAGAATTCATATCAAAGAATTGATAGTAGCTGTTAAACAGAAACATGTAATTTAGGGGAAAAAAAAGAACAGAAGGAAGAGAAAGGCCAAAAGTCAAAAGCACATTAATATAAAATTTAATTAGATAAAAAAGCTGATATTCCTGAAGGGGGCTAATAAAAGAGCTGCAAAGAGCTGATAGGATTAGGAAAATTGTCCACTCCTGGTCATTTCATAATTTTAAACTATTCCTTATTAATAAATATACTTAGTTCCAGAAACACAAGCACATAAGAACATTTCCACCAAGTTTCCTCTAACAGCATTTACAAATTAGACGTTCAAACAATGCAGTTCATTACATGTTGCATCTGTATCTTAAAGTTTAAACACATTCTGTGACACATTTTCCAACAATTAAAATTAAAAAATATATATATACATATATATCTATGTATATATATATATACCTTATCCCTAAATGGAAAAAATATATATATAGAGAGAGAAACCTTATCCCTAAATGAAACCTTTCTTTGTTTATTAGATTAAATAGGTAAATTAGCAACAACAACAACAACAAACAGCTAATATTATAGAGGTAGAAACAATTTACCTTTTCATTCATTGCTATTTTCTAAAAATTCCTATTTTATTTTTTTCTCAAGTCTGTCATAATAATTTTCTAAATCTCCTGCCTTATTCAATTTTTTTCTTTTAGTGGAAATCTCTATTTCATATTTATTTTCTCTTCCTCCACTCTTTGCTCTAATAATTCAATGTATTATTAGATTTTCTGTTTTTCTCTTTATCCAGATATATCTTTTCTTTCTTTCTTTCTTTTTTAAATAATTTGATTTGCTGGCATTTTACATCAGTACATGCTTTCTTATGGATGTTAGAAATGTCTGTGGAACTACTAGAAGAATAAACTTTTTTACCTTTAAGAAGTTTACAGTCTAGAGTGCCTGGGTGGCTCAGTTGGTTAAGTGTCTTCCTTCAGCTTAGGTCATGATGCCAGGTTACTAGGATCCAGTCCTGCATCAGCTGCCTGCTCAGCAAGGAGTCTGGTTCTTCCTCTCCCTCTGCCCCTCCCTCTCTCTCTCTAATAAATAAATAAAATCTTTAAAAAAAAGACTTACTGAAATCTGAGACTGAATTACTAAATTCAGTCTTAATAGAAGACAGCTAAACAAAGCAATAATCACAACTGGAAAATTTAGCGAGATCATGGTTTAACATTTTTGGTTGACACAGGACCTCTTTCAGTAACAACTTTCCCTAAATATCAATTTCTTTGTAAGGCAAAAAATTTTGACAAGAAATCCAGATCCTTCTGATCATTTTCATATCAATTTAAGGTGACATCCTCAGAGTATATAATCAAATATGTAATTATTCTATCTGTTGCCTTGTATATTGCCTGTATCTTTTTCAGACTCAAAGTTCCATTGAGGTAGAGTTTTTTTTTTTTTAAGCAGAGATTTTTAAAGTGTTTGATATATACAAGATGCTTAATAAGTGTTTACAAAGCCTATGTATTACAGAAGCTTTAAACAGGCTTTAAAATAATGTAGGTGATATTAGTGGTCATATCAAACAATTTTTAGGTTTCAGTCATGTAAATAACTACATTTCTCAGAGACAGAGAAACATACAAATGGTCTGGGTCCAGTAGGATAATGCTAGCATGTGTTGTAAATTCTTTTATATGACCTTATTCTTGCAAGAATTGGTTATGTGGCAGAAAAAAAGGTATCACTATCTTATACTTTATTATTTAAAGAGATTTATGGAAGTCTTAATTTCTTACACTACCCCTTTGTTTCAGTGGACCCAATTTCCGTGGTAATGGTGAGAGGAAAGTAGGCAATTTAGGCAGCAGCAAAAATCTCCTACAAGGCACTATAAAATAAGGCTTGTTCTAGATCATGGGTCTGTCCAAAGGGGAATGTTAAGGGGTAGAATGGATGATGGATGCATTGTGGACTTATAACTTTAAGATTAATACTGTTATGCCCCAATAATGGGTCTATGATTAAAGGAGCGAGACTGATGTAAAGCAAAGGTCAAGCAAAGCTTTATTTCATGCCAAGCATCAAGAATCTAACCAAACGTTCGGGGCCACACCTCTTATGAGAGAAGGCAACCCTTTGCTGTTTCACAGTCTAGCTTTTAAGGGCAAAGGCCATGCAGTCAGGCCTGGCCACGCACAGGTGACCAATGAGATTTTAACACACACAGGAAACTCCACAGTGAGGCTAGGTGACCAATTGAGGTTCAATTTACCCTAGTATACACATTTGACACAGCCTATTACACCTTGATTAGGATTGGTGCAAAAAAGGTTCCCAAAGGGCGGAGGAGTGGGGCATACTCCTTAGTATCTAGGGAGACAATATGCAAACACCGCCCCCCTCCCGCTGATTGATGTCTCCACCTGGCCTGACCCACCCTTGTATATGGGCTTTGTTACCTGGAGCTGATTTCCAGGACTTGTTTTTAAGTGAATCCCCTGGGGGAAGGGGAGCAAGGACAGTTTAAGGGTTAACCTCAATGAAAGCCTCTTGCTAAAATATAAAAATATAAAATAGGTCCTTACATTACAACAACTCAGTAGGGAAAGTCCCAGTGTGGTGATAAAAGAAGTGAGGTAACTTGCATTGCACATTTTTTTTTAAAACGTGTAAGTTGTATTTTTCCGTGCCATTACATCATACTTTATCTTCATCTCTGTCTACTAGTTTAAAACTAGTTAAACAAACTCAACAATTTTTTAAAAAATATTTTATTTATTTATTTAAGAGCAAAAGCCAGAGAGAGAGAGAGAGAGCATGAGCAATATGGGGCTCGATGCCAGGACTCTTGAGATCCTGATCTGAGCCAAAGGCAGACACTTAACTGACTAAGCAAATGAGACTCCCACAAACTCAACAATTTTATAAAATTTTTATTTGTTGGGGTGCCTGGCTGGAACAGTCAGTAAAATATGTAAATCTTGATCGTGGGGTTGTACGTTTGAAATCCACCTTGGGTGTAGAGGTTTTATTTAAAAATAAAATCTTTAAAAATTTTTTTTTCATTTTTTTATTTAAGCCATTGTATGGCAGTGTTGATCACTATATTGTACACCTGAAACTAATATTAACCTTATTTTAACTAACTGGAATTTAAATAAAAACTTTAAAAATAAAATAAAAATAATAATCATAAAAATAAAAAAGAGGAAAAATTATTTGGCAGGCAATTTTCTTAATTGCATTATTATTTATTATTATCATAGTCTGTGTGTGTCGGTGGGAAGTGGCTGGTATTACAGTGAGTTCCATATCTGTGTTACACTGAGGTCCATGTCTGTAGTCAGTCTTTTTTTTCTTTTAGTTTATTTTCAGGGATCCAAAATTCATTGTTTATGCACCACACCCAGTGCTTCATGTAATAAATTCCCTCCTTAATACCCACCACTGGGCTCACCCAACCACCTGCCACCCTCCTCTTCAAGACCCTCAGTTTGTTTCTCAGAGTCCACAGTCTCTCATGGTTTGTCTCTCCCTCCGATTTCCCCCAGCACACTTCTCTCCATCTCCCAGTGTCCTCCACGTTATTCCTTATGTATTGAGTCTTATAAAAACTTTTATTTCTTTCCCTATTCTGCTTTGCATATGCTTACCTTAGATGTTAAAATGTTATAAACCTCTCCTGCCTGGTCCATTTTCTCTCTATTCTCTTATGATTTCTCATGCTATCCCTGCCAACCCCACATGCCTTACAATATCTGGATATGACTAATTTCTTCCTGAGCTACTTTATTCTACTCTGCCATATGGTTGCCCTTCCCTCTTCTGTACCATAACTTCTATCCCCTGCATTTGTGCTTTAACAATACCTAATTCTTTTCACTGCATCTGTATCTTTGAGGTCAATACTCAGTAGTGCAATCGCTGGGTCATAGGCTAGCTCTATTTTACTGGAAAGAAGGGCCATATGCACCCCAGTGTTCATAGCAGCAATGTCCACTATAGCCATTCTGTTGAAAGAGTCAAGATCCCCTACAACAGACAAACGGATAAAGAAGATGTGATCCAAGGATACAATGGAATATCACTCAGCCATCAGAAAGGATGAATACCCAACTTTTGCATCAACATGGATGGGACTGTAGGAGATTATGTTAAGTGAAATAAGTCAAGCAGTGAAAGTCAATCATCATATGGTTTCACTTATTTGTGGAACCTAAGGAATAGCATGGAGGACATTAGGAGAAGGAAAGGAAAAATGAAGTGGGGGTATTGGAGGGGGAAATGAAACATGAAAAACTATGGACTCCAAGAAACAAACTGAGGGTTTTAAAGATGAGAAGGATGTGGGGATGGGTGAGCCTGGTGATGGGTATTAAGGAGGGCACATATTGCATGGGGCACTGGGTGTTTTACACAAACAATGAATCATGGAACACTACTTCAAAAACTAATGATGTATTGTATGGTAACTAACATAACATAATTTAAAAAAAAAAAGGAGGGGGACAATACCTAACACTCAATCTTTGCTAGTTTCTTGTTTACCTCCTTTTAAGAGTAAGCTCATTAGTGTTTTTTTTTTTGGTTTGTTTTTTTTTTTTTGTCTCAACTAAAAGAAGAAAAATAATACACATTATTTTGAAAACTTTTTGAACAGTGTACAAACGTTAGTCAAGTCCACAATGTCTCATCTCTTCTTCCTCCTAACATGGCTAAGTTGAAAAACCCTTTATCTGGGAAAAGATCATTGTCCAGCCACCTTGTGTAAGATTTTGGCTTTAGGTTAGATTATCCTTTCTTTCCTTTTCTGAAAATAAGTTGAAAATATTAATAGCCTCAGTTTTTCTTCCAAAATATGACTGCTTCTTTACCAAGTGCAAAAGCAACCCATTTTGACCATAGTAAACAGCTTGGACCTACTTTTTTTGGCTCACTGTTTTAGTGAGACAAGTGGAGTGAAGATGACACACCATTTCCAAATGTATTAATAATTGGTAGACCATACTTCTAAATTGAAGATTTGTTGCCATTAAACTACGACCAGACTCGCTATAATTACAGAGGTAAATTCTTTATATTTACTATATTTGAAATTACCATATAATACCAAAATAAAATTATGATTATGTGAAGAGTCTGTAATATTAAGAAGATGACTTTGAAATGATTGCTTATCTAAATGAAATTTCCCATTTTATAATCTTGTATAAGCTTCCGTTGTCATTTCCTATTTAAAATCTATTAGAAGGCACTCTTATTTTCCCTTAAGTGGGAAGTCAAATGTGGAACAAATTCATCCCAAAGGAACTGATTCTATGTTCCACTGAAGACAAGGTGGCTTCCATGTGGCATTTTGCCTCTTGCATATTGTTCATCTCCTACAACAAATGGGGGTATGCTCTTTAGTAAACTAATTCAACTCAATTAGAGACATTGTCTTCAAGGGATAACATCATAGAGACTAGAATCAGAATCATACTTTTGGGAAAATTGGGCCCAGGATTTTTGTTTTGTTTTGTTTTAAGATTTTATTTATTTATTTGACAGACAGAGACCACAAGTAAGCAAATAGCGGGGGGGGGGGGCATGGGAAGCAGGCTCCCTGCTGAACAGAGAGCCTGAGAGCCTGATGCAGAGCTCGATCCCAGGGCTCTGAGATCATGGCCTGAGCCGAAGGCAGAGGCTTAACCCACTGAGCTACACAGGTGCCTCTGGGCCCAGGTTTTGATGGCTTCTTTCCTCAATCTTATAAAACCTATTTGAACTCTACTGGATGCCAGAACTGCTTAAAAATATTTGGTCCCTTGTAATTTTAACCTTCCAGTATTCAATGCACCTGATCCATGTAATATCCTATAGTATTTTTGTCAAATGAAGACTCTCAAAGTGTGTTTCTTGGGAGACACTTTTCAATTGGTTGCTTACATTTCTGCATTTATTATTTGTTCTAGGCCATCCTTTGAAGATGGTTGTATTGAATAGACTTGGAAGACAGAAATAGTATCTTTTTTTTAACTTAACCTGTTGTGTTTGCAAATATTATCTGCCTCTGTTTTGATTCTTCTTGTGGGAACTGAGGCTCAGTACTGATATATAACTCCCATCCCTACACACACACAAACACACACACACACACAAACACAAACACACACACACACACACACACACAAATAATGTTAATATTCTGGCTACCTCTATTGCTGTGAATAATAAACTATATTATTTCTGAAACATGAGTCTGCGTCTTCTATCAACACCCAAGAAACTACGGCAGACTCATACACCAGCTTTCAAATAAGGGAAAATAATCTCAGATGCTTTATATTTTTTGATAGTGTTACCTACTTCTGAACATATGACTGAGCACATATAAAGCTGGAGCCATGACCATTTAGAGCTTCTTCTGTGGAAGAACTATGCATTCACTAGTAAACAATAGTAGTTTCATCTTTTTTTTTTTCCTCCTGGACACCATTTCCTCTCTCAAACTGTTGCTCAAATTGGATGGAGTCTAAGGTCCTTTGAGGAAATTTTTGTTTAATGATTCAAAATAAAATAGGAAGAGTCTAAAGTGCTAAAAATACTTCTAGATAAAAGGTATAAGATCATGCCAGAAAGGATAGTAATTTTATCTAACAACTGCCTGTTCACCCCTTTTTTGTTCATTAACTAATCTCCAAATTCCTGACTAAATCCCTTTTGTAAGCCAGAATGTGAGCTAAAAACTGGGATTTTAAAAAATGTTCATTTGAAATCCAGTTAGTTAACATATATGGTTGTATTAGATTCATGTGTACAATATAACATATAGCACTCAGTGCTCATCATGACAAGTGCTCTAATTAACCCCCATCACTTATTTAATCCATCACTCCTTTCAGATCCCGTCAAGTAACCATCAGTTTGTTCTCCGTAATGAAATGTCTGTTTCTTGCTTTGTTTCTCTTTCTATGTCTTATTATTTCCCCTTTGCTTGTTTGTTTTGTTTCTTTTATTCCATATATGAGTAAAGGTATTTGTCTTTCTCTGACTGACTTATTTCACTTTTAGCATTATACTGTCTAGTTCCAACCATGTTATTGCAAATGGCAAGATTTCAGTCTTTTTTATGGCAGAATAATATTCCATTGTATATACATACCACTTATTCTTTATTTATTCATCAATTGATGGATACTTGGGCACTTTCCATATCTTAGCTTTATAAATAATGCTGCTATAAATATAGGGGTGCTAGCATCCCTTTGAATAAGTTTTCTTATATTCATTGGGTAAATACACACCAACAGGTTTGTTGGATCAAAAAGGACTTCTATTTTTAAATTTTATGGAAATTCCATACTGTTTTCAAATATGGCTGTATCAGTTTGCATCACCACCAACAGTTCACAATTGTTACTTTTTCTTTTTTTTTTTTAAGATTTTATTCATTTGACAGAGAGAGATCACAAGTAGAGAGAGAGAGAGGAGGGAGCAGGCTCCATGCCTGGCAGAGAGCCCGATGTGGGACTTGATCCCAGGACCCTGAGATCATGGCCTGAGCTGAAGGCAGAGGCTTAACTTACTGAGCCACCCAGGCAGCCCCCACAAGTGTTACTTTTTCACATCCTCTCCAACACCTTTTGTTTCTTGTAGTGTTAATTTTAGCCATTCTGACAGGTGTGAGGTGGTATCTCTTTCTAGTTTTGCTTTGCAATTTCCTGATGATACATGATGATGGACATCTTTTCATGTATCTACTGAACATTTGAATGTGTTCTTTGGGGAAACACTTGTTCATGTCTTCTATCCATGTTTTTATTGGATTATTTGTTTTTGGATGTTGACTAAAAACTGGATATTAAGTAACACACAAGACAGGTTTCCTTGAGCTTAAATTTTATTTGCATGAGTATCATTAACAGGTAAAAATATGCATATGGGTATGTACAAGTGTGTTTATGTATACATCTATCTATCTATCCTCTATCCCATGTCTTCTAATTGTGGTAAATCCTGTAAGGTGGGGAATGGGATAGTCTGAAGAAATATGCTTCTGGATATGCTGGGTAAGCAAATTTAATTGCACTCAGATGCATTGGATATAAGTGAATCACTCAAATGAGTTATTTAATATTATATAGAAACAAATTAAAAGTTTATGTAGTTGAAAATAATAGGTAGTTAAAATAATTTTTTTGTTTGTTGTTTTTGTGTCTTTTTTTGTTTATATATACTATGGTGTGAATGTTTATGTCTCCCAAAATCATATTATGAAATCTAACTCTGTAAGTGCTAGTATTAAAACATAGGGGCCTTTGGGAGGTGATTAGGTCATAAGTGGGATTACAGTCCTTTTAAAGGAGACCCCAGAGAGTTCTCTTGCTTCATTCATCATGTACATTTACAGTGAGAAGATAGCCATCTATGAGGAAGTGGGCTCTCCCTGGATCTGCCCATTCCTTAATCTTGAACTTCTCCGTTCTAGAACTGTGAGAAATAAATTCCTGTTCTTTATAAGCTATTAAGTCTATATCATGTCCGTTATAGCAGCCTGCATGCAGAAGGACACTATGACCTAAAATGAGAGCAATAAATATAAAGTTTCAGTAAAGTCAGTTGGTACAATGTTTTTTTTTTTTTAATTAGAGAAGACATGCTGCTTCATGTTAAACCTTGATATTGTATATGTTTCTTGAAGGGCCACTTCTTACTCCTTTGTGTGTTTTCCACAAAGTCCAGGATGATGCCTTACATAAAGGTAATATTTTATAAATACTGTTGGAAATATATACTTCTCTAAAATCTTATTTTGCCTACAGATTACTTGGATCCACTTTGTCTTGTGTAGAATATTTGAAATATATTAAGAACAGAATGTCTCTCTAAATAACATTTAGAATCATCATTAGTTTATGACTCCGGACTGATTTGTTTATGCAGTGATACTTACTGCAAGAACACTGAAGTTTGTAATATAATTTTGAATTAATCACCAAGCTAGTTTATTTTAACTTATGAAAAAATAATTTCTCATGTTGGTTTAATTCTGCTCTTATGTTATGGTCATGACATTTTCATTAAAATAAAGTAGAAAATAGAAGTAAATAATAAATGAAAAATAAAAATTAAAAAATAAAAAAATAAAAGTAAAACTCTTGTGAAATGTTAAACTTTTCTTACTTATTTTGTTTTGCTTTTCCTCTACCATGCTGGCAAAGCTGTATGTTGTAGATAGGTACAATTTTCTAGGTGCTAGGTTTGTTACTTTTCCTAAAATTTTCAAAATATAAGGAGTTGAATAGTCATGGATTGTTTATTAAACTCCTTATCTACACATATAAAAATAAAACAATGATGGTGACCTGGGTATTTCTAAAATTGTAATCTGTTTTTCCATATTATGGTTTACAATGTAATTAATAAAGATTCTGCATATATTAACATCATCCCATTCTATCTCATCTGTATGTCCATACAGAGCATGTATGATTTCTATTCATTGCTATGTTGTGGTGAAGAGATTGTCTGAAGTAGCCTATATTTATGCAGGTAGATCTTAAGCTACGGTGCTCTTGTTTATTTGCTTGTTCGTGATCAGTATGTTTGAAAGATGGTAACTATTGCATCAGGTGTGACGATTAAAAAATATTATTGGTGCCTGATACACTGTGATAAAATAGGTAAGTCAATTCATAATTTGTTAATTAAATTAGAAAAGAAATTCCTTTGGATTTGTTCTTTATTAAGAGTTTTTTTTTTTTAACGAATGCCTTGGGATGTTTTTTGTGTAATATATATCACATGCCTCAACCTTTAAATTTGAATGTAGAAAAGAGTTATCAGAATGAGCCTAGAAAATATTGTTATGGGGGCGCCTGGGTGGCTCAGTGGGTTAAGCCGCTGCCTTCGGCTCAGGTCATAATCTCAGAGTCCTGGGATCGAGTCCCACATTGGGCTCTCTGCTCAGCAGGGTGCCTGCTTCTTCCTCTCTCTCTGCCTGCCTCTCTGCCTACTTGTGATCTCTCTCTGTCAAATAAATAAATAAAATTAAAAAAAAAAGAAAACATTGTTTTGAAATATTTTTGTTCTGTTGTATTATGTTAACTTAGGAAATAATGGTAGTTATTTTTATTAGCATTTCCTACTTTCCACATGCCCTTACAGATGAGATATCATGTTTTTCCTACTCTTTTTATCGTGGTTGTTATATTCTTCATGATCAATAACAATCAATGAAAATTCCTAACATTAATTTTCTTTGGGAAAGTGATATTTTAGCAGGAATCCATGACCTAAAATTTTAGCTGTTGTTCTTCCAGGAGATGAGACTATCAATGTTCCCGAAATTTCAAGAAATAGAACTTATTAATTGTGTTGGTTGATGTTTATTGTCTCTGAACTTAGAGGTGCATAATTCAATTTAAAATTTATTTTGGGGGCGCCTGGGTGGCTCAGTGGGTTAAAGCCTCTGCCTTTGGCTCAGGTCATGATCCCAGGGTCCTGGGATCGAGCCCCGCATCGGGCTCTCTGCCTAGCAGGGAGCCTGCTTCCTCTTCCCTCTCTCTCTGCCTGCCTCTCTGCCTACTTGTGATCTCTATCTGTCAAATAAAATAAATAAAATCTTAAAAAAAAACGGAGTGGACATTATGGGGGTGCTTATCTGAAATTGAGGGACATTATAAAAAAATAAAAAATAAAATTTATTTTGAATTGAAAACAAGATCTTACTGAAGTTTAGGCATCCCACTTTATATCAGGCCTCCAGTACATTCTAATTTATTTATAGAAAATATCATAAACATGAATGACACTTTTCCTATTGCATTTATATGAAACTGCAATGACTCAAAGATGTCAGATTTGAAAAGCACTACCTTTCTATAATTTCTGTTTCTTAGGAGGAATGGATATACCATTTTAGCTCAATTATCCAACAGTATTCAAAACCACCATGAATTTTAAAACATAGTTATTACACCCTAAAAATCAAGTATGAAAATGTATAAACAACCAAATCTCTATCTGTAAATGAAATACTCCCACACAGACGGGTTTTAAAACTTTCTAACTTAAGGAATTTGATAGCACAGACTCAGGGTAGTAGTTTCAGTGCCTACAGTATACTTTCAGGGAGAGAGTAATGTAAGCTCTGAGTCACTTTCTGCCTAGAGATGACCTAATAGTGGTTCTGGCATTGTTTGTTTGTTTTTGAAAATACGTTCCTGGGCGTCATTCAGAAAATGCAGAGTTTGGCATCTATATAAATTAAGGATGATCTTTTTGAACTTTTGTCTTTCATTACATCAAATTAACATAATTGGACAGAAATTCCACTAAATTAAGCATTGTTAGGAAATGTGTAAATTGGAGCTACTCAAATTAGTTGCTCTTTGAACTATGTGCTGTTGGTTCAGGATTAGATAAGGAGTTTGAAGGCAAACCTAAATCATTGCTTCCTTTTTTGAGAGATTCTCAGCATATTTTCTTAAAATTAGCTGAAATAAACAATGTGTTTAGTCGCAAAGTGATTTGCATTTTTGCACAAACTCCCTATCTCCTTGAGAATTATAACAGATATTTCATGAAACATCATTGATCTTTACTTTGTTACACTGCTGTAAAGTACATTTAGAGTTGCCAGTTAAAGGTGTTAGTGTTGAGATGAAATGTCATGCATTTTTCTTCACTTCCATGCAAATGAACACAGTAAATTATTAAGACACAATGAAGAAAAAAAAATTGACAATGAGTTCCAGATTTTAAAAATCACTTGCCATTCAATCCAAATTGTGAGTTTGATCAGTTACCGAACACTTTATAATGCACCCCCGGTAATTTTACAGAGATTACTTTTTTCTTACCAATTCTTGATTATTCTGTCTTGCAATGCAGAGAAAGCTAACTAATTTAAAATAAACTTCCGTTAATTTTGATTGTTATAAACTTAAAATTGACTAATTTCCATATACAGAGTTTAAAATGTTCACAATTTACATTAAATATATATTCTGTGTATACCTTGGAAAAATTATACTGAAAATTGAAATTAAAATGATGTTGTATATAGCTGCAAGAAGCCGCCTGTCCCATTTCATCTTACTATATAAGTTGTGTCAGGTAATTTATAAAATCCCTGCTGCATAACAAATCTATTTTTTGTTGGAATGGGTAGTAATGTTTCTTCTTATTTCGAAATAAGAGTTGGTCTATGAGTGCCTCTGCAACTGTATTTTTCCTAAGTGGCTTCATGGTCCTGAACTGAGAAAGCTCAGAGCATTAAACATCAAAGTAATATATTTTGACACAATTAGACATCAAGGAAATGCAATTAAAATGACACTGAGAGGGCGCCTGGGTGGCTCAGTGGGTTAAGCCGCTGCCTTCGGCTCAGGTCATGATCTCAGGGTCCTGGGATCGAGTCCCACATCGGGCTCTCTGCTCAGCAGGGAGCCTGCTTCCCCCTCTCTCTCTCTGCCTGCCTCTCCATCTACTTGTGATTTCTCTCTGTCAAATAAACAAATAAAATCTTTAAAAAAAAATGACACTGAGATATCACTACACACTTACCAGAATGGCTAAAATAAAATATAATGACAAGCCCAAAAGAAAAAAATATACCATTTGATGATACACAATGGCAAGTTGTACCATAACTTAACCATCTCAGACTAGTGTAGTGTTAAATTTGTTTTTCTAAGCCATGTTTTGGGTCACTTAGCACTTTTCAAGGATATAAAGTGCTATCATTTTACTTAAAACTGTGAAATTTGGTCAGATTTAAATTTCTATTTATGTTAAAACATTCTGTAAACTGTGTTAGACTTTGACATTTGTTCCCTCAGTTCAGTGAATAACACTATATCATATTCTGAAAAATACGCTAATTTTTATTTTGAAAAATATCCCTTTTTCCTCTTATGGTAATTATTAATATGAATTAATAGTAGAATTTGATATGGTCCAATATGACCATAAATACTTTATAGTATATTATCAAATTTAATAATGAATATAATATACTTCTTTGGACAATTTTTAAAGACCAGTCTACTCTTAAAACAAAAAAAATGGAGATGCACTTCTTTAGTTCACACAAATTTCATTTTATTATATATAACCTCAGATAAATTTCAACCAATCATAATTTATTAAAATCATGTCTACTTAAAAATCTCATAGAAGAGTTAAACCATCAAAAATAAAAATAAACACACACAACACACACACATCACCCATGTATTGGCAAATCACAATTGCTGTAACAATACATTAGGCATTCCACAGTTAAGGGCTATCAAAATTTCCATCAGTGACAAAAAGATTTGTATCCAAATGGACTGATTTTCCAGAATCCAAGAAAAAGTCTCCTAGGATTTATTTAAAGGTAAATATTTGAACAAATACTTCTTAAATTTAGGATATTCAGAACATACGATTAAAGAATATTTGCAGTGCAGACTATATTCAATCCTTCCTTCAAAATGTGCCTTTGAGTACATAATTCTGTTTTCTCGATCTCAATTGAGCTGTCTTCCAAGGAAGTTTTCCAAAATGTGTGTCTCTGTGTGATAAATGTTCTAAGACCTAACATGCTTCATTGTATTTTTACTGTGCTCTCAAATTTAATCAATAATTTGGATTGATGTATAATACCTAGTTTCAAATATCTTTTCCATCTATAAAAACTCCCAGCTGTCTCTTTATATGCTATTACTATTGAGAATTGTGCTGTCAGTATTATTCTTGTACATTTTAGGTGATCTGTTCTTCTCTTGGGCATCATTTATGCTCTTCTCTGTTTTTGATATTCTTAAAACTCACCATAATGTATACGAGTGGTTTTTAGTGTGTGTAGTTTTTGTTTTGTTTTGTTTTGTTTCTGATATCTCGTGTTTGGCATCATTTTAAGTCTGGTATCTTTTATCTTTCTTTAATTCTCCAAAATTTATCTCAGTACATATTTAAATATTTTCTTTATTTTTTTTTCTCTTCTGCTGTATTTGGGCAGAAGTCATTAATTTGTTTGTTTGTTTTTCCCAACTCATTTATTCATTTTACAGCTATATTCATCTTAGTCTCCATTTATTGTATTCTTTATTTCAACAATTTTCACTTAATTTATATTCACAGTATAGTATCTTTCTTTTCCTTGTATATGTATATCATTATTTTATCATATACTTTTAAGCTATTTTTAAAAATATTTTATTTATTTATTTGACAGTGAGAGATCACAAGTAGGCAGAGAGGTGGGCAGAGAGAGAGGAAGAGAAGCAGGCTACCTGCTGAGCAGAAAGCCCTATGTGGGGCTTGATCCCAGGACCCTGAGATCATGACCTGAACGGAAGGCAGCGGCTTAACCCACTGAGCCACCCAGGCGCTCCTTTTAAGCTATTTTTTAAAAGTACAGTCATTCTTTTTTTTTTTTAAGATTTTATTTATTTATTTATTTGACAGAGAGAGATCACAAGTAGACAGAGGGCAGGCAGAGAGAGAGAGAGGGAAGCAGACTCCCTGCTGAGCAGAGAGCCTGATGCAGGACTTGATCCCAGGACCCTGAGATTATGACCTGAGCTGAAGGCAGTGGCTTAATCCACTGTGCCACCTAGGCGCCCCTAAGCTATTTTTTTAATTCCTGTTCCAATAACACTTGGATTGGCATATAAAGTTAACCACATCATATTTTTTAGGTAAGTAATTGTACTTTTTATGTGCATAGTTATTTTGGTCCATGAGTTCAGCTCTTCTTAGGATCATCAAATCTCTGTAAAGTCTGGGTATGCTAGGATTTTCTAAGCAACAATAAAATACATTGAAACCTGGTAGCTTAATTATAATAATGTTTTCTTTCTCAATCATTCATAATAGTATTCCATTCTGAGTAGCTTCCTTCTATTTTGCAGCTTTAGTGTTTGGAAAAACTTGAAATGTGATATTACTGTGATAATGTGAATTAGTCAGGGTTTTTCAGAGAATCGGGAAGAGAAAAAAAGGAAGATATTCTCCAGGGCCAACTCTAGAAGTGACTATTAAAACATCTGTCCAAATTCAATTGAACAAAACTCAGAAATGCCATCTCCAGTGAAATACAAAAAAGATTATATATAGTTCTGGGCACACACATCTCATTTGACCCAATGATGTATATCAATGAAAGACTGAAGGCCAATCACCACTCCATGGGAGAATTTAAAAATAAATTTACTAATGAGGCCAAGAATTCAGAATCACCAATACTTCAGAACTAATAATAACTGCCTTCACTTGATTTTATTCTATAAGATAAATCCTATGATCAAGTTTCAATTTTAAATTCTTACAATTTTAAATTCTTAAATCCTTATGAAGAAGCATCATTTGGAGGGAGCAGTTTTCATAATTTATCATCCATCAGCTTTTTTTTAAAGATTTTATTTATTTATTGGACACAGAGAGAGAGAAAGAGAGAGAGAGAGAGAGATCACAAGTAAGCAGAGAGGCAGGCAAGCAGGGAGGGAAGCAGGCTTCTTTTTGAGCAGAGCCCGATGTGGGGCTGGATCCCAGGACCCAGAGACCATGACTTGAGATGAAGGCAGAGGCTTAACCCACCACCCACGTGATGAGAGAGCCACTCAGGTGCCCCTCATCCATCAGTCTTAATTGATTGGAGGAAAATGTGTGGAGGAATAATGCCTTAGGGAGCTAATCTCTCTAAAGAATTTTCAAGTCTTTACCCCTTCAAGGTTTTTGTAAAGTTCTGATAGCCTCTAAACATCTAGTGGATTTCTACAGTGACAGGCCTGTTAAAACCTGTCTTCAAACCAGGAATAGAGCTTGAAACATACCAGTCAAGGGCAACTTTGAGTCTTTTAAGGAATTTATCATCATTTCTTTCTTTTTGGTTAATATCTGAAATAGTTCCATATTACACTGGCATAATTTCTCCAGAGCTGACTTTGAAGGAGGCATTCAGTTCCAGCTAGTTCCATATTTTGGCAAGAACTATACTTCTATATTAAAAAAAAAACATATTTTAGGGCACCTGGGTGGCTCAGTGGGTTAAAATCTCTTCCTTCGGCTCAGGTCATGATTCCAGGTTCCTGGGATTGAGTCCCACAGTGGGCTCTCTTCTCAGCTGGGAGCATGCTTCCATTCCTCTCTCTCTGGCTGCCTCTCTGCCTTCCTATGATCTCTGTCAAGTAAATAAATAAAATTTTTAAAAAAACATATTTTATACCAGTTATCCATGTTTATTAACTAAGATATCACAATACAAATAATACAAACAGTTGCTCTTTATTAATACCTTCAACCAAGATCAAAAAATATGTCATATTTTCTCCAAAAATTTTATATCATCTGATAGGTCAGATATATATATAAAATTACTTTTAAAGTTTTAAAAATATCAGCAAATATTTTCATTTAAATGCAAATTTGAAAAAAAATCTACTTTTCCAAACACGACTTTTTATCCTATTTATTTTGAATTTTGTCAACAACTGATAAAATGTTTAGCGAGACTATAAATGTTAGATCGAAAAAAATGATTAATAGATGTAGGTTAAAATTATTATGTTCCATTAAAAATGATTTAGTCTTTGATGAACATCTGTTTGGTAATATGTTGATCCAGATATAGGAAATTAAAGACATATATAAAATTATAGGGAAATGACATCTTTCGTTCCATTATGAGTAGAGCTTTTAAAATGCTATTTGTCACAACCTGTCATCTTGTCATTATGTAGCATTATGTAGCAATTAAAAAATGTATACTCTTCACTTAGAAGTCTTTTAGAAATCTAAAATATGACTTTCTATGGTTTGTGTCTCCATATTGCTTTATTGCCAGTTAAAACAAATCCACATGCTTTGATTCAAAGGTAATAAATTCCTCTTATTTGGAAAAAGGATGTTTATTTTTGTTCTCTCACCCTTAGCAGGTGGTTTCATTTTAGCACACTTCAGAGTTATAATTTCATGCTTATTAAAAATATTTATTTTGATCTACATAGATGAATGAAACTTTTATTTTATTAAATTATTTGCCAAAAAATCTGTGAGTTTTAAAAATGTATTTCCTTTGAAGGGTTATTTTAGAGCATTCAAAGAGGATCTAAGAGTGTGGTATTATGCAGTTTTTAAGTAGGTATGAAATGGTTAATTATAGGATTGTTTCTTTAGGCTTATGTATATTGTCCATTATATGCTATAAAATATTTTGAAAGTAAATTTAAAGTATGTTTTATGTAGTTTATTTTTTGGAAAAAAATATTGAAATGACTTATGAAATTCAGTATACTCTCAACATTGATTTATTTTGAAATTTACCACTTGTCTACTGAACTATTATATGGCAGATATTACTTCAGACTACACTGGTAAATGAAATACTTGGCTTTGTAGAACTTTTATTTTAATGGGTGAGACAATTCAAAGCTATAAACCTTAATAAAAATGGCATAGTGCATTCAAAAAGGAAGAGTACAATGGGGAAAAAGAAAAATTCGATCAGGGTGAGAAAAATCAAGGTTGCTAGGCAGGGGATGGGGAGTTAAATCTTTTAATAGAAAGATCAGGGTAGTTACAATGAAGCTGACAATTGAACAAATGTATGGAAAGGTGATGAATTTGCGCAGAACTATCAGCAATAAGGTCACTCCAGACAAAGGAATTGGCTATCTTGAAGGCCATAAGGTTGGATCATGCCTGGCATATCTGAGGAATAGCAAGGAGGCCACTGTGAGTGACTGAAGAGTAGCAGGGAAAGAGGTCACAGAGGTTAAATGAGTGGCTAGATCATGTAAAAGCTTCGAAGTCATTGTAAAACTCTGGCTTTTATATTTGGAAACTTACTGTGTGATAGAATTTTTGCTAATAACTGAGAGTTCAAATGTCCATAAAATTTCAAGGATTCTTATTCTAGTAAGACAGAATAAAGAGAAAGAGTTCATATTTTCACATGGTGTAAGAAATGCTCGGAGATCCAAGTGTAGGAAGCTATGGGAGCACAGAAGAAGGCACTAAAATCACACCATATATTTGATGACTGTGACTATATATAAATTTGTATTTTCTAGATTTTTTGTAGTCATGGAATCACACAGTATATACTATTCATGGCCTGGATTTTCTTTTCTCGGCATCATTACTTTGAGAATCTCCAATTGTCTTTGCTCTATTGATGGACATTGATGAACATTTCCACTGTTTTCAATTCTTAAAAATAAAGCTGCTATGAAATTCACATACAAGTCCTTGTATGAACATAGGGATTGTTTCTCTTGGTGAAATGCCTAGAATAAAATGGCTATTTGTGTAACTGCAACATATTTTTCATTTAAAAAAATTTTGAAACTATTTTCCAAAGTGGTTGTATCATGATATATGCCAACAACAGTTTAGATTTTTTGTTTCTTCTCAATCTAGCTCAGACCAAGTACAATTAGCCTTTATAATTTTAGCCATTCTAATAGATATGTAAGCATGTCTCATTATGATTTTAATTTTTATTTCTTTAATGTTTAAATGTTGAGAAATTGGCCATGTGCTTATAAGCCATCCATATACTTTTGGTGACATGTCTCTTCCATTATTTCCTTCACATGTAAAATTGGATACTCTGTTTGGTTATTAGTAAGGTTTTTTATTTTTATTCATTTTTAAATAATCAGAGTAGATGTCCATTATCAGATATTTAATTTGCAAATCCCTTCTCCATCTTTACGGATTCTCAATGGAGCTTTGATAGCTGTGTCTTTCAAGAAATATGCTACTTCTTTCCTGGTACACGGAGGTATGACTAGAACATTATCAATGTTGACCTTTGCAAAGAAAATCATGGCTTAAGATATATGTAGTCTGCAGTTGTTGGGAGTGTTCACCATCCTTGCCTCTAACTCATCTCTCACTGCCCACACATTCAGGTATAGGGGAATATTGATTGACAAAATATTAATTGCCAAATAACACTAGTTAGAGAATAAGAAAAATGCAGGCACCTGATTATATAATATTCCTTAAATAAAATATGTTTTTATAAGTGCTATTGGAAGTAAATTCCTCAATACTTTAATCACACAGAATGATGGAAATCTAGATTTTTTTTCCTTGTATTTACTAAGAAAATGATCATGCCTCAAGTATATTAAAATGGAATAGGGAAAATTAAAAATTGCTTTAAGTCGATTTGCGTGTGTTGTGCGTATGTGAGAGAGAAAGTGAGAGAGAAAGAGAAAGAGAGAAAAAGAGAAAGGGAAAGACAGAGAGGTGGCTGCAGTGAATTGATGAGTTGCAGGATAGATTTTAAAGTTTTTTCTTTTGCTTTCTACATTTCCTTTTCCTTAGGTTCAAGAGAACAATCAGTAATATCTCAGATGCCTGCTGGTAACATCAGCAGAAAGAGTTAGAGGTTCCTAGAAAATTAAAGAAGAGATATAGTTTTCCTGACATAAGAAAAGTCATTTTTTGTCCCCAGCTATTTTCAATGATCTATACCCCACCTGTGTACTTGCCCCAGCACACTTCTTCCAAAAATTCCTGGGAGGTTCTTACAAAGAAATGCAAAAACCTCACTCCTAAGGATTTTGAGGGAACAAGGCAATGGGAAAACTAACAGTCACCACCAGACCAGGAAATAGCCTAAGCTATTGAGACAATAAATCAGTGGTAAAACTCCTAGTGCTATTTCAAAAGCAATCAAGGCCTTTCATTCCTTGTCCCAGAAAATGAGCCCAAGACCCCATCTAGTTTCTATCTGCTCTTGAAGCCTGCAGAGTTCCTTTCCCTTGTCCAACAGTTACCTCTGCTTTATTCTAACGTTGAAGTTTCTGTCCTCGGTGGAATACAAGCTTCATTCAGGTGAACATGCAATACATATTGCACAAATACATATGTGGATGTGCATGCATCCACAACCTTATGACCAACCATACACGGGATAATAAAACTCTCCCTTCTGAGTATTCATCTTAAATACTAAATAAAAATCTCTCTCCTGTTCAAACAGTCAAGGCTTTGGAACTTATTCCCTGTGAACTCCTTGTATGTTGTAAACAAAGATTCCTTTGTTTGACAACTCCACCTGTTTCTGTGATTCACCAAAGACTGACCTCAGTTAGTTCAGTTACTGTAATGTAATATCAAGCATATCTAGTTAGTTGATCATTTTGTTCAAGTCTTACATATCTTACCAATATGATGACCATTTGTCTATGTAATCTTAAAATAAGGGTGTTGAAATTATTTTCCATTTGTCGTCCAAGGTAGAAGTTATGATTTTTGTTCTTAGTTTTTCCCTATATATCCCCAAATCTGTTGTTACGTATTAAAATTCAAGAATTATTATACTCCCGGGGCGCCTTGGTGGCTCAGTGGGTTAGGCCGCTGCCTTAGGCTCAGGTCATGATCTCAGGGTCCTGGGATCGAGTCCCGCATCGGGCTCTCTGCTCAGCAGGGAGCCTGCTTCCTCCTCTCTCTCTCTCTCTGCCTGCCTCTCTGCCTACTTGTGATCTCTCTCTGTCAAATAAATAAATAAAATCTTTAAAAAAAAAAAGAATTATTATACTCCCTGATGAATTCATCCTTTTACTCTTCTGTAATTTTGACTTGATCTTTATGTCTGATAATGAAATTTGCTTTAAAATCACTTTTCATTATCTTGATATAACCACCAAAGTTATAGTGTGATTAGAGTTAATATAGCATATTTTTTCTTTTACTTTTTAAAGCACTTCTATATTGAATCCTGACAAAGAAACAAAACAACTTTTTAACTCTGGAAGCATCTTTCTAAATTATCCTTTTTTTTTTTTAATGAAGCAGTAGCAATTTTTGTTAAGGGACCTAAACTGAAAGTAGGTTTAGAAATTTATTTATTTTTTTATTTATTTAGTAAAAGATTTTATTTTATTTATTGACAGCAAGAGAGAGAGAGAGAGAGAGAAGAAGCACACAAACAGGGGGAATCATGTGCAAAGGGAGAGGAAGAAGCAAGCTCCTTGGGGTGCAAGTAGTCCCATGCAGGGCTGGATCCCTGTACACTGGAATCATGACCTCAGCCAAAGGCAAACATCTGCTTAAACAACTAAGTCATCCAGGCACCCCTAGAAAATTTAAAAAAAAAAAGGCCTTTTAAAACATTTTGTTTCTTTCTTGTTTTTTTTTTAAATATTTTATTTATTTGACAGACAGAGAGACAGGAAGAGGAACTATAAGCAGGGCAGAGGGAAAAGGAGAAGCAGGTTTCCCACTGTGCAGAGAGCCTGATGTGGGGCTTCATCCCAGGACCCTGGGATCATGACCTGAAAAGAAGGGACACTTCTTGGAGGAAGCCACCCAGACACCTCTTTTCTTTGTTTTTAATATATGGCAACTGATGCTTCCCAGCCACGAGGAGCATATTACCCATTGATTAAATCTTTGATAACAACCTATTTAAAAAGGTGTGTAAATATATACTTACTCAGATTTATACACTTTGTGTTTTCTTCATAGTTTGGGGCTGGACCCCATGGTCACAACACTGCTTCCAGTCTTTGCCTTCCCATCTTTTGATACCAGGTATTTGGTCAGCAAAGCAAATTAGTATCAAAATTGATAAGCCCTTGGCACCATATCTCTGGAGCAGGGCTTGCTCTTAGCCAAGGCCCAGAGCAGTTGACCTCCCCTCACTAGTGCTATAGCCCCAAGGACTAGGTCCCTGCCACCAGAACTCAGTCTTACATGTTATGCTAAGCAGACAAAACCAAACCAGGAAAGCTCCGACAGCTTTCACTGGCATGCCTCATCTCCAACTCTCTCGACGTCTAGGCAGTACCAGATGACAGGGAGGGGTCTTGGTCCAACATATGGGAGGGAAGGAAGTAGCCACGAGCAAGTACCTGCCTCTCTGTTCCTTTCTTTCATGAGCAGGTTGTAAGGAGGAGGAAGAGGAAGGGGAAGAGAGGTGAACTTCAAGGGGTGAAGGCCTCAGGTAGGCAGCTGGCTCCTGCCAGTAGGAAAGGGACAAAGGAGAAGGCAGTGAGTCTTGCAGGGAGGGTGGGGGGTAAGGGTTACAGCTTATGACGGAATCTGGACAGGAGTAATAGGGATACTAGTCATTTGAGTCCACCATTGGCAAGCTGGGCTGGGTGTCAGGGCAGATAGGCCTCCCTGGGCAACGGCACATGAGAGAAGGTGGAATTCTTCTCTGAGGAGCAGGTGAAGCTTTGGGTGTTGGGAAAGCATAGACAGTATTGTTCCAGGGCCAAGGACAGGTCCGGGTACTCCTGGTTGGAGGTCAAGGCCACAGTATGATCCAGGTCTTCTACCAGCAGCTTGAAGGTACCACATGCCAGCCACCCCTCATTATTGTGTATAACTCTCTGGTGCACTTATTGGCTTATCCATCAAATGACTCCTTCAGCAGCTTGAAAACCACCTCCACAGGCACTCCAGGATATGGGAGGCTTCCAGAGTGAAAATTTTGCACAGGATCACCCCCAAAAGACCAGAAGTCACTCTGGTGGATGTAGATCTGGTCAAACATGGCCTTAGGGACCATCCACTTCACAGGCAGTCCACTGTTGGTTCTCATTTTATAGTAACTGATGTGGTGATATCTCTGGCAAGGCTGAAGTCTGAGATCTTCATCATGTTGTCCTTTGTCACCAGCACTTCCCTGGTGGCCAGGTCTTGGTGTATGCACTTCTTGGAGGCAAGGTACTCCATGCCTCAGGCTACCTGGTAGGCAAAGTATACCGGGTGCTTGGAGGAGAGTTGCTCTGCTGCATTGTGGCTGATATTGTAACAGTACTCCAGGTCAGGAGGCCTCTGGGCCTGCAGGTACTCCTGTATGTTGTCTTTGGAGGCATATTCCATGATAGTGTACGAAGGACCATCCTGTGTGCAGGACCCAGCAGGTTGATGGTGTCCTTGTGCTGTCCAATCATCTTCATCATCTCCATTTCTGAGATTAGGTTTGACAGGTCTTTCTCTGCTGCATCTGACTTCAACATCTTCACAGACACTTTAGTCAAATGGTTGGATTTGTCTTTGTCCAGCCCAATGGCCTCCTCCAACACCACTTGCCCAAAGTAGGCCTCTCTTAGGGGTCTGCCTAAACTGCCTACAACCAGCCTGCCTCAAGGCAGTTATGAACTCTAGATTATCCTCAAAAACATTAAACCACAAGCTAAAAATTCTCTTCACTAGGTCTCTGTCGCAGGTCTAATTTTCTTATCTTTCATCATTTATCTTTTTCCTAATTCTTATTTTCAGTATAGTTTATTTGGCTTCCAGGTGTTTCCCCGGGTTTCTGTATGCTGTTTCATAGGGAAGAATTATCCTGTCATAAAATTATTTCTTGAGCATTCATTACATCTCTCAGTTAAAATGGGTTCTTTTATGGTTTTGATTCATTTGAGTTTTCTCAAAATGGGAAGAATTTTCAAAATGGTGTTTTCCTCAAGGTTCAGAGTATGTCTTAGCCTCATCTTTACTCTTTTTGAAATTCACTTTTCAAATTCTTGTCCCTCTTTTTATCTTTTTAAATTAAAATGTTTTATTTTTACTATTTTTTTATTTGAGTGTAGTTGATAGTCAGTGTTACATTGGTTTCAGGTTTTCAATATCTCCATACATTATTCTATGATCACTACAAATATAGCCGCCATCTGTCACCATATTACACTATTATAATATCATTGACTATATTCTCTACACTGTCCCATATCTCTTTTTAAAATCTCTAATTTTTATGTTTTCTGTTATTCCAGTTTTCGACCATCATTTTACTTGGTTACTTTAATAAAATATGCCTGATTACACACTCTATGCTGAAAACCTTAGCATTTGATTTATAGTAGTCTTTTTCTTCTTCTTCTTCTTCTTCTTCTTCTTCTTCTTCTTCTTCTTCTTCTTCATTAACATATAATGTATTATTAGCCCCAGGGGTACAGGTCTGTGAATCACCAGGTTTACACACTTCACAGCACTCACCACAGCACATACCCTCCCCAATGTTCATAACCCCACCACCCTCTCCCTAACCTCCCCACCCCCCCCCGGCAACTCTCAGTTTGTTTTGTGAGATTAAGAGTCTCTTATGGTTTGTCTCCCTCCCGATCCCATCTTGTTTCATTTACTCTTTTCCTGTTCCCCAAACCCCCCACATTGCACCTCCATTTCCTCATATCAGGGAGATCATATGATAGTGCCTTTCTCTGGTTGACTTATTTTGCTAAGCATAATACCCTCCAGTTCCATCCATGTCAACGCAAATGGCAAGATTTCATTTCTTTTGATGGCTGAGTAGTATTCCATTGTGTGTGTATATATATATATATATATATATATATATATATATATATATATATATCATTCATTTGTTGATGGACATCTATGTTCTTTCCATAGTTTGCCTATTGTGGATATTACTGCTATAAACATTTGGTGCACGTGCCCCTTTGGATCATATAGCAGTCTTCTTTACCTCTATCAGAACCCCAGGAAGCTTTATTTATTTATTTACTCACATAAACAGATGATCCAACACAACGTTTTTTGATGTTCCAATGTATTATAATGTCTTACCGCTTAACACTATGCTTACTGCTCTCTTTCACTGTCTGACTAAATCCTCATCATCACTATGCCATTTAATGAGAAAGAACATTTGAACTCAGAGTTCTCTCCATATCAGGGAATGAAGACTCCACCCTTCTGTTTGTGCAGGTAAAATAAATGTTGATGTCTGTCCTGCACATACCCCATCCTGTTCACCAGAATATTCACCATCAAAATATATACACAATGAAAACCATACCTCACCACTTCTATTACCACCCAGCATGCTAAAAACACCATCATATGTTCCTGAATTATTGACTTGATTGATAACCCCACTTCCGCACAAACTGCACTCCTTTCTCCCTGCAAATTTATTTTAGTACAGCAATTTAACCTAAAAATCAAGTCAGATGATTTTATTCTGCTGTTGAGGGTCTTTTGGTATCTTCCCCTTTCATATTAAATAAAAACTGAAGGCGTTTTAATGTACTAGAAGGTCATACATCAATACGTTCTTCCTCTCTCCACCACTATGAACTCCTCATTGGCCTCCTTGCTTTTCCTCAAAAGTAACAGACAAGCTGTTCACACAAAGTCTATATACTTACTTGCTCTGCCTAGAGCAATCTTTTCCTTTAATATTTGTATAACACTCTCCTTCACTTCCTGGGTCTTTGTGCAAATAACATCTCATAAATGAGATATAACCACCCAACACAAAATAAAATTAACTTTCATACCAGCATTCTCCAATGGCTTTTACCTTTCTTGTATTTCTTTGTATCACTTATCACCATCAACCATCAATCATTATTCTATTACTGGTTTATTTTCTTATTTGAGACAGAGAGAGAGAGAATTGGGAGGGTGCGCAGAGGAAGAAGAAAACACCCCACTGCCTAGAAAGCCTGCTGGGGAGTTACATCCTAGGACCCTGAGATCATGACCCAAGCCAAAGGCAGTCACTCAATGGACTGAGCCACCAAGGTGCCCCTCTATTATTGGTTTATTTCACTATTATATTTCAAAAGAATGTAAGCTCTTTGTGGTCAGGTATTTTATATGTTTTATTAATTGAAGTATTCTCAGAAAGGTAGCTGGCAGATTGTAAGGGCTCACTAAACTGTATTTTGTTGTTATTATTGGGCTCCTTTATGGGCTTTACCTCTTACGCTAGAAGTCTATCCTTCAGATGTAAGCGATAAGAATAGAGCCCTGCTGCCTGTTCAAATGTGTAAAAAGCCTGTATTAAGTGGATATTTTAAAAGCTAAATGAATGGCTTAATATTTGTATATAGGGGGAAAGGGAACATATTTTCCACAGTTTAGAAGTGGAGTTCTTTTATAGAGTTCTTGTACAAGCCTACACTATGGAACGATAATGGGCAGTTGTACATTACAATTATACAAACACTTTGGTAATTTATATCCTTTTTTAGTAATTCTTGACTGGATCATTTAATTCCTTAGGAGCATTATAGCATTTCAACTTTTCATGTTCAATAAACTTATTGGGGTTGCTACCTTTTTTATTCAAATGGAGAAATAGTCATGATTTAATCTAAATAAAGTGTTATTGATTGTGTTGTTTTCTAGGAATGAGTCGCACATGCTAGTTTAAAAGTTTTGTTAAAGTCCCAAGTCTGTCACTGATAAAAGCCTTTTGTAGATTAGTAACTTGATCAAAACGGAAAAGTTATGTAACACCAATTGTTATACTATCTTTGTTTCCATCTTGCATTGTAATAACACCCATCTTAACTCTATTTAAGACAAATCATTGCCAGATGGATTTCTGGCATTGATTGCAGGATATGAAATCTAGTATAACTAAAAGTTTTTGGTTTTAGTAGCATATAAATCAATTTAGAAAAATATATGTATTTGAATATAAGATAAAGTTTTAAATTATTTGGCAATAGTAAACTAAACTTTTTTTTTGTAAATTTTTATTTTCTAAAATTTCATTGAGCTCTCTTGCAATAAGAAACAAGTTACAAAAAATTAAGGTTTATTTACCCCAATTCAAAATTATTAGGAATATAATCATAGAGGTTGAAGTATTTAAAATATTGAACCCAAAATGTTTTATTAGGTAAATTCATGAATGCTGAGCATTCACTGTTAAAATATACTAATACTATTGATAGACTGGTAGAAGCCTAAAATCAAATATTTATTAAATATTTATATCCATATCTTTTCATAGCTTGGTAATTCATTTCTCTAGCATTAAATAATATTCCATTGTTTGCATGTACTACACTTTCTTTGACCTTTCACTTATGGAAGGATATCTTGGTTGCTTCCAAGCTTTTGTCAGTTATGAATAAAACTACTATAGACATCTTTGTGGGTATAGATTTCATCTTCTTTGGATAAATACCAAGAGCTGCTACTGCTGAATCATCTGGCAAGAATATGTTTAGTTATGTAAGAAACTGCCAAGTTGTTTTCCATTCTTTATTCTCAATACACATGGAAGAACATTCCTGTTGCTCCACATCCTCACCAACATTTCATGTTCTGTTGTCAGTGCTCTGGATTCTGGGTATGTACTGGTGTCTCTTTTTTGTTTTAATTTGCATTTTCCTGATGACCTTTGATGTGAAGCATCTTTTTATATGCTTATTTGCCATCTGTAATATTTTCTTTTGTGAGGTATCTGCTAAGGTCTTTGGCTCATTTTTTAATCAGGTTTTTCCCCCATTGTTGAGTTTTAAGGGGTCTTTGTGTATTTTTGATTAACAGTCCTTTGCCAGATGTGTATTTTGCAAATTTTTTTTCATAGTCTGTGCTTTGCCTTTTCATTCTCTTGGCATTGTGTTTCACAGAGTAGACATTTTTAAATTCAGTGCTTGTGTTTTTTAGCTAAAGTTATTGCGAAAACCAAGGTCATTTAAATTTTCTTCTATATTACCTTCTACATGTTTCATGTTTAGGTTTATAATCCAATCTGAGTTCATTTTTGTGAAGAGTGTAGGATATCTGCCTGGATTTATTTTATTTTATATTTTTAGATTTAGCTTCACCATTGCTACAGAACCATTTGTTTAAAAGATTGTATTTTGCTCTCTTGTATTGCTTTTGCTTTTCTATTATATATAAAATATAATTGATAATATATATTCTGTTGCTTTAATCTAGTCTTTCTGTGGTATTACAATATCATGCTTACAATTATCGTTATGGTAAACTTTTTTTAAAGATTTTATTTATTTATTTGACAGAGAGAGAGATCACAAATGGGCAGAGAGACAGCCAGAGAGAGAGATGAGGAGAAGCAGGCTCCCTGCTGAGCAGAGAACCCAATGCGGGACTCGATCCCTGGCCCCTGGGATCATGACCTGAGCCGGAAGGCAGAGGCTTAACCCACTGAGCCACCCAGGCGCCCAATCGTTATGGTAAACTTTGAAGTCAGTCCTCAGTCTTTGTTCTCCTTCAACACTATGTTTACTATTGTGAGTCTTTGCCTCTCCATATAAACTTTAAAATAAGTTTGTTAATATTAAAAAAAAAGAACTTGCTGGTATGCATTAATTGTATAGATAAACTTGGAAACCAGTGACCTCTTGAGCTTAGCAGGAGATAGACCATGGACATCAGTTGTCACAGTGGTGCCTCTGGCAGAACCTATTGCAAATCCCTAGGCAAAATGACACCTCAAGGATCTGAGAGAATGTCTAAGAAGTACTTGATACATCCCTTGGGTATGGTTTATTGAAGTGTCCACCTGTCTGAAAGCTGGGGAATCTAGATAAGGGAGGGAAAATTAGTTATGATAAAACATATCAACAAACATCAATAAATTTTGTAAAACTAATTGTCATGGCTCATATACAATATGACCAACAGAGGGACCATCAGAAGGAAAGCATCAGTTATGTTTATTGTGAAATTTTTTATTCAAAATAAAGCAATGTGAGGGGAAGACACAATGAGAAAATTACCAGCTTTTAAATGGTAAACATCTTACAAAATGGAATAGGTTTTATATTCTAAGTAGTATATTGAAAAGTAAAACATTGGGGCGCCTGGGTTGCGCAGTGGGTTGGGCTGCTGCCTTCAGCTCGGGTCATGATCTCAGGGTCCTTGGATTGAGCCCCGCATCTGGCTCTCTGCTCCGCAGGGAGCCTGCTTCCCCCCCCCCTCTCTCTGCCTGCCTCTCTGCCTACTTGTGATCTCTGTCTCTCAAATAAATATATAAAATCTTTAAAAAAAAAGAAAAGAGAAGTAAAACATTAAAAAATAAAATTTCAATGAAAAAAATTATTTAATTTTAAAAAAAGGTTAAAAATAGCAGAACCATTTTTCTTATAACTGGAAAATACACTGTATATACATCTATCAAAATAACTTGTCATGGGGGAGCCTGGGTGGCTCAGTAGGTAAAAGCATCTGCCTTCGGCTCAGGTCATGATCCTAGGATCCTTGGATCGAGGCCCACATCGGGCTCTCAGCTCAGCAGGGAGCCTGCTTCCTCCTCTCTCTCTCTGCCTGACTCTGCCTAATTGTGATCTCTGTCAAATAAATAAATAAAAACTTTTATAATAAATATTTGAAAAAATAACTTGTCATGTGTGAAATCAGGAGCATATGGAAAAAAATAATATCTGAGGACAATACTTCTGCCATGTTTTGTGCCTTGCTAATATTTTTAAACAGTCAGGCAACTTTTAGCCTTATTGAAATACCTGCTAAGATACCTGCAGTGCCTTTTGGAGCCCTATGACTATAAAAATTAATTGCAAATATTCAAAATGTTTACTATGGTGTCACTATTTAGGGCCACCACCAAGTATGTTTCAGAAGTAAGCATAACTGTTACTCTTCCATAAGGCAAAAGGGCATATTTTCAGGAGTTCCATCTGCTGTACCAGGAGGTGAATCAAGTAATGATTTTTGTCTATAAAATAATTCACTTTTCAATCTAACATTCCTCATTCCACATTATAATAATAAAAACTAGGAGGAGACTAAAACAAACAAACAACTACAACTACAACAACCAGCTTTTCCCACAGTGGAAAAGTAAATATAACCTTAGGAGTAGCCTGAAATTTATTTTTAAATATTTTAAGATAAACGTTTTTGTTAGAAAACCATATATTTTATATTACTAAGAAATAACAGGCAACGTTTTATGAACTTCTAAAAAGTCTAGTTACTTGTATTTATCTATTAACTCATCTCTTTATGAAGTAGAACATGATCACACCTCTTGTATCTACCCAAGTTTGTATGCTTTGGTTGTTTTATGTTTGCTATTTCCTTGCTTAATTTTTACAATATTTGATACATAATAGTATCTTTAAGTCCATCTATGGTTTCACAGAATTTGTTTGAACTTCATAAAAATGTACCATACTTTTTGCACTGTCCTTGTTTTACTTCTCTATTAGCTTTCCAAGTTTTATTCACTTTAGAGTGTGTAGCTATCATTTATTTTTACTCCTCCATAATGCTATGTTTACAAATTTGTATTTATCTGTACTTTTAAAAATATCTTAATTATATACCATTTCTCATCTCACGTAACACTCATGTTACTTCTACACTTATCAGATATTATGTAACTGAAAACCACAACTCAGCAACAATAGAACACCATTTTTCAAAATTAAATGGCTTACCAGAATTCTTTAATTCTATCCTTTATTTGTATTAGATGACCCTTTATTCTGGTATTTGGCATTGTTCATATGGAGGAAAGCTTATAAATTGATATTCCATAAATAGAATGATTTTTATGATTGATTAATTATTTTCATTTAGAATGCATAGAATATGGTTGATTTAATATTTCTTTCTTACTCTCTGCCTGGAACATAGTGCTATCTATACAATAGCCACTAAAATATTAAGTTAATTACCTAGACTTTAAACTGCATATTAATAGGAATAGCATACAGAACTCTTCTCAGATTGGGACACCTGGGTGGCTCAGTCAGTTAAACGCCTGAGCCTTTAGCTAGGGTCATGATCTTAGGGTCCTGGGACTCAGTTCTGCAACAGATTTCCTGCTTAGCCGGGAGTTTGCTTCTCCCTCATCCTGCTGCTCCCCCTGCTTGTGCTCTCTCTCACTCTCTCTCTTACAAATAAATAAAATTAAAAAAATAAATTCTTCTCAGATAGCTAATATAGAATATCGTCTTTGTATTCATCAAAGGGAAAGTGCCATATAATAATGAAATCCAGACTACTTCAAATTCACTTTTTAACCAGTAAGAAAGTACTGGAAACAAGCCAAAAATGTCTTCAATGAATTAAAGAAATAGATTGATTTTCAATATCTTAATGTTTCTACTGTTAAATTGCAAGATTTTTATACTAGATATCAGTGTAAATATTCATTATACAAGGATATTCTAAAAATAAACCCGAGAAAACTACTTGATATATATGATGACAAAAACGAGTTTGACCAATGTCAGTTTGGGTAAAATTTACAACACCTACCACCTGAAACTCTTGTTCTATATGGTGCCATCTTGTGATGCTGGGCAGCGGCAGTGAGCCACAGCTCCCAGTCAGCTAGAAGATTACAGGGGTGAACACCTGATATTCTTACAAGCATTCTATATATAGAATATATATATAGAATATATATATTCTTCTTTTTTAATGTAATATTTAATAAATTGCATGTGATATTTGATACTTTGTTATAAAATAGGCTTTGCTTAAGATGATTTTGCCCAAATGCAGGCAAATGTAAGTGTTCTGAGTATGTTTAAATAAGCTTAAGGTAAGCTATGATATTTGATTGTTTAGGGGTATTAAATGCATTTTCAATTTTTTATGTGTTTCTCTGTACATAGCCCCCTTGTAAGCTGAGGAACATCTCTATATGTATATGTAGCCTTGGTATGGCTTACATATTATTGGCATGAAACATCTAGAACAGTACGTGTGCCATAGAATTGTCTACAACATCAAACAAGTTTCTTGAAAACTTGTGCCAAAGGGGTTATGTCTTTAAGGATTCTTATTTCAGAAGGGTTCTCTCAAACGTAAGATTTTTCAGAAGTTAAGTGAAAATCTGACCAAACTAAACATTTTTCCATTTTCCCTAGTGAGCAAAGATAGCTAAAATCTATCTGCCATTTTCAACACTGTACTCAACGATTGTAATTCTAATTTAAGAACAGATTATTTATATCAAAACCACATGTTGGCCTAATCTTATACAATATTCATAAGTCACACTCAGACCCTTGGACACTTTTATTTGTTGAGTCTATATGGTACTACGGACATTCATCTTTTTTGACCTCATAGCTTCATGTATGTCTATACTTTTGAAAATACATGCATCATAGTTCCATTGTAAAATGTCTGGGTTATAAAATGTGCTATGCTATCAAAATGGTAATAAGAACATACAAATGACCTGATGTAATGAACTGGACCAGATTGCCAGATATCACATTGCATACCAGAAAGATTCAGTGGTAAGTTTTAAAATGGCCAGCTATACACTGACTGAATTATAACTCATTTAGCTTCTTTCTTTGTGTACAGTATTATACATTAGTCAGTATTATAGTAGATAAGTACTTTGGACAGATGTAAATATGCTGTAATAAAAAATGTTTTTCTTCTTTCTTTTAGTCCTTTTTACTTGTAAGACTAGCCACAAATACCACGCCTCCCCCAAAATAATTTGCAATCCAAATTTATCTCTAAATGAATTTATTGCACAGGAAAATATGTATATATATATATATATATATATATATATATATATACACTTACAGAAGACATGTTCAAAAATAGTTACACAACAGCAGGGCCCTAAATGTAAGCAGTATAGTTGTTTTGTTTTGTTTTGTTTTGTTTCTTTTAAAAAAAGAGGTTATGTGAAATATTAGGATTTTATTTCCAGGCGTAGTATTTCAAGACAGTTAACTACACCTATGGTGTCAACAGCCTCTTGTTGGCAGTATGATTTTATTGGCTCCATGGAATAACAGCAAGAATTTACTATTGCTTCTTTCTTTTATGACACACACAGAATAAAAAAATTGACACATTTGCTCAAGACCAACCAGAATCCTTTTAACCTATCAAAATTGATGGGAGGCCTTCACTGCCAAAGTCACTGCTGGGTTTTCACAATTCATTGCAGACAATGTGCTACTCCCATTATGATAAAGGAGAGAAGAGTCATAATCAGGGAAGAAAGCTAGATTAATACTTGTAATTATCATTGAATTATTTAGCCTGCTATAGTATTATTATTATTAGTGCCATTTGATAATTTTCTCTCATTATATTAAACACAACTGTGAGTAATTACCCTACCTAATATTTCTCTGTATTGGCTGACTAGCTAGCAAACATTCATGAAAATATCCATTAGCCACACATATAAAATGCTGCATTATGATGCTGTTGAATCAGAACATACCACTACCTGATCCTGTAGCTCTTTGAGGATTTGCAAATCAATTAATTCTATCTTTGTTGGATTCTTCCCATACAATTAGAAAATTTATAATCGAGTCCATGAACATTATTAGTTTTACCATTTTAAACCAGCAATCACACTTTGATTTTTACAACAAAAGCAGAAATATAAACACACACATTTGGATCAGTTTTCTGTTAGTCTGTCTGGACTTCAAAATCCTATTCCTCAAGATGATGCACACCAAAGTTCTGGATTAAACAAGAAATTAGATGGCACCTGAACACTTGGTTTAATATTCTCAAAAGGACTATGCAACTTCTTTCTTACATTAAGACATTGTTTTACAAAGATCCACACTTTTATAATGTTAGTATTTTTAATAATCAATAAAGTCAATTAATCATGATTAAAAATCAAACATAAAAATTTCTACTTTTTGCTTTTGCTCCCTCCATTTAGAACTTATTTATAGCCTGATAATTCAAAGGTCCCTATGTTTATGAAAATCTGGACAGAAATAGCTCTAAGATCCCATTCAGAACTTGATATTAATCTAAGTCTTTTGGCTCCATTTATCCTGAGAGCAAAGAGTAGGACAAAGGATTTGAGTACTGTTAGTTTATCTGGGAGATTATCCAAGGTAGAAAAGAATGGGAAAGTGATACAGTGAAGAAGCAACTTTGTCAAAGAGGTACATTGTTGATATAATTGTTGTGGATAGAAAATGAAGGCTTGCTTTTACTGAAAGGTCCTGAGAAACTTCTTTAAGTTGTCCTCATGAAGACCTGAAAACTGACAATTTTACCTATGGTTCTTATTTCCACTTCACTGAGAGCTGTCCTCAGAGGACATTAACTCTCCTACACTTTTGGGTTGTGTTGGAGACATTCCAAAATGAGAGAGAGAACATGAGATCCTATCAGTGTTAAGTAACTGCAATTTCCCATGGAACTATCCACCACAGGTTTGGCTATAATCAGGAGTTGGGCCTTGATATCAGAGGGATTTGAGGCAGTATCATTTTAGGTTAATCATTATATCTGAAAATTCCAAAAACTTCAACTGATGAAACTTTGATTATAAATCTATAAATATAACAATAAATCTACAGTATTCAAATTATTTTCATAGAAATACACAAACAAAGCATCAATTGACTAATATTTAAATGTTACAAAATACTGAACTGAAAGAATTTGGTCATATAACAACGTGTAAGAAGTAGAACTTAGGTTTAGGTTAGAAGTCAGGATGCATTTGGGACTCAGTTAAGAAATTGAATGGAGGGACGCCTGGGTGGCTCAGTGGGTTAAGCCGCTGCCTTCGGCTCAGGTCATGATCCCAGGGTCCTGGGACCGAGCCCCAAATCAGGCTCTCTGCTCAGCAGGGAGCCTGCTTCCTCCTCTCTCTCTGCCTGCCTCTCTGCCTGCTTTTCATCCCTCTCTGTCAAATAAATAAATAAAATCTTAAAAAGAAATTGAATGGATGTCTGACTATCTTATAGGTTTGCTAAAAATCAGTGACTTTGTGTTCACGTGTGGCTATGCAGGAATTTTTAACTTTCTCTAAGAAGTTATTAGATTTGATTATATAATGGCAGTAAAGAATGGGGAAAAGCAAAGTACAAACCCCATAAAGACAAAGACACTGAGTATGAGAAAAGAGTAATAGATAAGAAGAATCAATGCATTTGAGGAAAATGGGAATTGAAATACACAATGATTGTTGATTTTTTTAGATGGAGAAAACAAAACTAGCTTGCAAGAAGGAAATAACAGAAGACATGCTGTGATGTGATACAGAATCCTGGAAAAGGCAGTAACGTGGAATAAAGGAGTAGGGAGAGCATATCAGGTAATTTGGATAGGAAGGAGTTAGGAGATAATTGCTTGATAAATTTTATATGGCCCACTTAAATGCACAGATTTCTCTTCTTTAATTTATATGGAGAACAGGGTGTCCTTTCTCTTCCCTTTCAGAGCACCCGAGGTGTACTCTTTCAGACTGAAAACCTAAAAAGCTCAGGACTCAGTTGCTTAAGCACAGCTGAGAGGACATATTTCAATTAAGATTTACAGTTTGCTGTAGGTAGTAGACTGTCAAAAGTGGTTTAACCATATTTTTCATTTAACAAGAAGACTACAGAGAGTGTTTTCTGGTGTTGGTTCAGAGTCTTAAGAAAGTCAAGTGAACTATCTTAGAGGTTTTCATGGCTTTTCATTCACAGTTGCAAAAATGTAATGTGTTGGTTCAGAGTCTTAAGAAAGTCAAGTGAACTATCTTAGAGGTTTTCATGGCTTTTTATTCACAGTTGCAAAAATTGCTGTTGGAGTTCTCACTATTAAGCCCACATTTCTGGCAGAAAGATAGAGGTAAAAGAGAATGATATCTTGTACGACTGATACTTTGTCATAAGGTTACAATGTAACTAGAAAAGAGACAATAAAATATTTGATGTTGTTTTAAGTTTCCTTGTTGTCAATCCCTCAGTGCTTTCTGATATTAAAGGAAAGAGTAGATGGATATTGACCTGGCAACTATCAACACCTGTCAGTCTCTCTTGGATAACCAATATCTCTATAATCTCTTCTTCCCAGTAAAAAAAAATAAAATATATTCATAACCCACACTGTGCCATCTCAAGTTACTGCACCAAGATAAAATTACAATGATTTTCAGTTGTTCCAAATGGACAGAATAACCTTCCTTATGATATCATGTCTTATAAGATAGATAATTGGCTTGCTACCAATATACCCAGATGTGACTGTGGAAGAGACAGGAAAAAAAATAATAATATTTATTTATTCCTTGGGTTGACCCTGTTTACACAGATGCATTACTATTAGAAAAGGTTGGTTTGGGACATTGGAATGAATTTACTTAATGGGTCTGTATGTAATTGGGTTGGAGGAAATTTTTAATTTCTACAAAAATTATTAGAATTCGATCTTATTCTCTTTTGTTGATTTTCACATGTTAACAAAGCCAACGTTTTTGTCTAGCAGACAAGATCTTAAATCCTAACAAAACTCAATTTTTTCCTTATTTTTTTTTAAAGTTTGAGAGCCTCATGTTCTCTCATGCTGCTTTAAATACAACTCAAAAAAACAAAAGGAGCTAAATGGGGCAGTAAGACCAGACTTTTTATTTTATTTTATTTATCTTATTTTTAATTAAAAAATTAAAGATTGTATTTATTTATTTGAGAGAGAGAGAGAGCATGAGTGGGGCAGGGGGATGTAGCTGCAGAGAGAGACTGAGAAATATACTCCCTAATGAGCAGGAAGCCCGAAATGGGGCTCGATCCCAGGATCCTGACTGAGATCATGACCAGAGACAAAGGCAGATACATGTGCAAAATCCCTTTTTTTCTGGGAAACAATACTTTACAAGAGATGTTTGAAAAAGTACTGGGGAATCAACTTTAATCGGAGATACAAAAATTTAATTGACTTTTGTAAAGCTACAGGGATCCAAATGATGGGAATCCCAGCCCGTTTAGGTTGTGGACCACAGAGTATTCTTCTCTGTAATATTTTATTTTCTTCCATGTCTACTAACTCCAGTCCAAGTTCACTGATCTCTTTTTAGATAGTGCAAAACATGGCAAAGAATACCAAACAAGTGCCCAATATTCTACATTTATTACATCATTTCTAACATATAGAAGTGTGTTATCAAGGCTGGTTCTGTGAACGAACCTAGTTATGCTAAAGTGTGTTTCGTTCTCCAAGAAATTAAATGCATGGTTATCACACAATTATAAAATACTTGTGTCAATTCTGATACCCTGTGTCTTTTGACAGGGGCATTTAGCCCATTCACATTCAGGGTAACTATTGAGAGATATGAATTTAGTGCCATTGTATTGCCTGTAAGGTGACTGTTATTGTATATGGTCTCTGTTCCTTTCTGATCTACCACTTGTAGGCTCTCTCTTTGCTTAGAGGACCCCTTTCAATATTTCCTGTAGAGCTGGTTTGGTATTTGCAAATTCTTTCAGTTGTTGTTTGTCCTGGAAGCTTTTAATCTCTCCTTCTATTTTCAATGATAGCCTAGCTGGATATAGTATTCTGGGCTGCATGTTTTTCTCGTTTAGTGCTCTAAAAATATCATGCCAGCTCTTTCTGGCCTGCCAGGTCTCTGTGGATAAGTCAGCTGCCAATCTAATATTTTTACCATTGTATGTTACAGACTTCTTTTCCCGGGCTGCTTTCAGGATTTTCTCTTTGTCACTGAGACTTGTAAATTTTACTATTAGGTGACGGGGTGTGGGCCTATTCTTATTGATTTTGAGGGGCGTTCTCTGAACCTCCTGAATTTTGATGCTCGTTCCCTTTGCCATATTGGGGAAATTCTCCCCAATAATTCTCTCCAGTATACCTTCTGCTCCCCTCTCTCTTTCTTCTTCTTCTGGAATCCCAATTATTCTAATGTTGTTTCGTCTTATGGTGTCACTTAATTCTCGAATTCTCCCCTCGTGGTCCAGTAGCTGTTTGTCCCTCTTTTGCTCAGCTTCTTTATTCTCTGTCATTTGGTCTTCTATATCACTAATTCTTTCTTCTGCCTCATTTATCCTAGCAGTTAGAGCCTCCATTTTTGATTGCACCTCATTAATAGCTTTTTTGATTTCAACTTGGTTAGATTTTAGTTCTTTTATTTCTCCAGAAAGGGCTTTTATATCTCTCGAGAGGGTTTCTCTAATATCTTCCATGCCTTTTTCGAGCCCGGCTAGAACCTTGAGAATTGTCATTCTGAACTCTAGATCTGACATATTACCGATGTCTGTATTGATTAGGTCCCTAGCCTTTGGTACTGCCTCTTGTTCTTTTTTTTGCGTTGAATTTTTACGTCTTGTCATTTTGGCCAGATAAGAGTAAATGAAGGGGCAAGTAAAATACTAAAAGGGTGGCAACAAGCCCAGGAAAATATGCTTTAACTAAATTAGAAGAGATCCAAAATCGTGAGTGGGGAGAAAGGGGATAAAAAGAGGTTCAAAAAGGAAGAAAGAAAAAAAAAGAAAAGAAAAAAAATTTTTTTAAAAAAAGAAAACACCTGAGAAAAATGTAAAAAAGAAAAAATATATATATTAGATAAACTAGTAAAAAATCGTTAAAAAAGAAAAAGGTAACAGTTAAAAAAAAAAAATTTTACCCGAAGGCGAGAAGAAAAAGAAAAAAAGAAAAAAAAAATGAAAAAGAAAAAATTAAATTAACTGCAAGACTAAAAAAAAAATCACAGGAAAAAAGCCATGAGTTCCGTGCTTGGCTTTCTCCTCCTCTGGAATTCTGCTGCTCTCCTTGGTATTGAAACCGCACTCCTTGGTAGGTGAACTTGGTCTCGGCTGGATTTCTTGTTGATCTTCTGGGGGAGGGGCCTGTTGTAGTGATTCTCAAGTGTCTTTGCCCCAGGCGGAATTACACCGCCCTTACCCGGGGCCGGGGTGAGTAATCCGCTCGGGTTTGCTTTCAGGAGCTTTTGTTCCCTGAGCGCTTTCCGTAGAGTTCCGGAGGACGGGAATACAAATGGCGGCCTCCTGGTCTCCGGCCCGGAGGAGCCGAGAGCCCAGGGCCCCACTCCTCAGTGCGCCCTCAGAGAACAGCGCCCAGTTACTCCCGTCTGCCTGACTTCCGGCCGCGCTCCGAGCTCACCGAGCCTGCGATCGGTTCAAGGTAACACCGAGCTGTGAGCTTACTGTCGGCTCTGTCTCTGTAGCCGGCTTTCCCGTTCCAATACCCGCAAGCTCTGCGACACTCAGACACCCCCGATCCTTCTGTGACCCTGCGGGACCTGAGGCCACGCTGACCCCGCGTGGGCTTCGCCCCGGTTTAGCCTCTGGACTGATGTCCCTCAGCGGAACAGGCTTTTAAAAGTCCTGATTTTGTGCGCGGTTGCTCCGCCGCTTGCCGGGAGCCGGCCCCTCCCCCCGGGGTCTATCTTCCCGTCGCTTTGGATTCACTTCTCCGCCGGTCCTACCTTTCAGAAAGTGGTTGTTTTTCTGTTTCCAGAATTGCTGTTCTTCTTCTCTTCGGTCTGCCGATGGATTTTCAGGTGTTTGCAATCTTTAGATAAGCTATCTAGCTGATCTCCGGCTAGCTGAAGCAGTCTCAGCTTGCTACTTCTCCGCCATCTTCGCAAGCAGTGTCTTTTAATGTCACTGAGCCTGAGCGTTATCATCCACTTCATCACTGCCCCTGGGGGAGCTGCTGTCATTTGTCCTGGATTACCCCACAGCCTCTCCAGCAGCCTCCATGCTTCTATTCTTGCCTCCACAGGGTACGCACAGCAGAGCAGCCAGAGTGAGCTTCCCAGGGTGCAAGTCAGATAATACCTTTATTTATTTATTTGACAGAGATCACAATAAGGCAGAGTCAGGCAGAGAGAGAGAGGAGGAAGCAGGCTCCCTGCTGAGCTGAGAGCCCGATGTGGGCCTCGATCCAAGGATCCTGGAATCATGACCTAAGCCGAAGGCAGATGCTTTAACCTACTGAGCCACCCAGGCTCCCCCATGACAAGTTATTTTGATAGATGTATATACAGTGTATTTTCCAGTTATAAGAAAAATGGTTCTGCTATTTTTAACCTTTTTAAAAATTAAATAATTTTTTTCATTGAAATTTTATTTTTTAATGTTTTACTTTTCTTTTCTTTTTTTTTAAAGATTTTATTTATTTATTTGAGAGACAGAGATCACAAGTAGGCAGAGAGGCAGGCAGTGAGAGAGAGAGAGAGGGGGGGAAGCAGGCTCCCTGCGGAGCAGAGAGCCCGATGCGGGGCTCAATCCAAGGACCCTGAGATCATGACCCGAGCTGAAGGCAGCAGCCCAACCCACTGCGCCACCCAGGCGCCCCAATGTTTTACTTTTCAATATACTACTTAGAATATAAAACCTATTCCATTTTGTAAGATGTTTACCATTTAAAAAATGGTAATTTTCTCATTGTGTTTCCCCTCACATTGCTTTATTTTGAATAAAAAATTTCACAATAAACATAACTGATGCTTTCCTTCTGATGGTCCCTCTGTTGGTCATATTGTATATGAGCCATGACAATTAGTTTTACAAAATTTATTGATGTTTGTTGATATGTTTTATCATAACTAATTTTCCCTCCCTTATCTAGATTCCCCAGCTTTCAGACAGGTGGACACTTCAATAAACCATACCCAAGGGATGTATCAAGTACTTCTTAGACATTCTCTCAGATCCTTGAGGTGTCATTTTGCCTAGGGATTTGCAATAGGTTCTGCCAGAGGCACCACTGTGACAACTGATGTCCAGGGTCTATCTCCTGCTAAGCTCAAGAGGTCACTGGTTTCCAAGTTTATCTATAAAATTAATGCATTCCAGCAAGTTCTTTTTTTTAATATTAACAAACTTATTTTAAAGTTTATATGGAGAGGCAAAGACTCACAATAGTCAACATAGTGTTGAAGGAGAACAAAGACTGAGGACTGACTTCAAAGTTTACTAAAGCGATTGGGCACCTGGGTGGCTCAGTTGGTTAAGCCTCTGCCTTCCGGCTCAGGTCATGATCCCAGGGGCCAGGGATCGAGTCCGGCATTGGGTTCTCTGCTCAGCAGGGAGCCTGCTTCTCCTCATCTCTCTCTCTGGCTGTCTCTCTGCCCATTTGTGATCTCTCTCTCTGTCAAATAAATAAATAAAATCTTAAAAAAAAAGTTTACCATAACGATAATTGTAAGCATGATATTGTAATACCACAGAGAGACTAGATTAAAGCAACAGAATATATATTATCAATTATATTTTATATTTAATAGAAAAGCAAAAGCAATACAAGAGAGCAAAATACAATCTTTTAAACAAATGGTTCTGTAGCAATGGTGAAGCTAAATCTAAAAATATAAAATAAAATAAATCCAGGCAGATATCCTACACTCTTCACAAAAATTAACTCAGATTGGATTATAAACCTAAACATGAAACATGTAGAAGGTAATATAGAAGAAAATTTAAATGACCTTGGTTTTCGCAATAACTTTAGCTACAAAAGCACAAGCACTGAATTTAAAAATGTCTACTCTGTGAAACACAATGCCAAGAGAATGAAAAGGCAAAGCACAGAGTATGAGAAAAAATTTGCAAAATACACATCTGGCAAAGGACTGTTAATCAAAAATACACAAAGACCCCTAAAAACTCAACAATGGGGGAAAGACCGGATTAAAAATGAGCCAAAGGCCTTAGCAGATACCTCACCAAAGAAAATATTACAGATGGCAAATAAGCATATAAAAAGATGCTTCACATCATATGTCATCAGGAAAATGCAAATTAAAACAAAAAAGAGACACCAGTACATACCCAGAATCCAGAGCACTGACAACAGAACACGAAATGTTGGTGAGGATGTGGAGCAACAGGAATGTTCTTCCATGTGTATTGAGAATAAAGAATGGAAAACAACTTGGCAGTTTCTTACAAAACTAAACATATTCTTGCCAGATGATTCAGCAGTAGCAGCTCTTGGTATTTATCCAAAGAAGATGAAATCTATACCCACAAAGATGTCTATAGTAGTTTTATTCATAACTGACAAAAGCTTGGAAGCAACCAAGATATCCTTCCATAAGTGAAAGGTCAAAGAAAGTGTAGTACATGCAAACAATGGAATATTATTTAATGCTAGAGAAATGAATTACCAAGCTATGAAAAGATATGGATATAAATATTTAATAAATATTTGATTTTAGGCTTCTACAAGTCTATCAATGTTATTAGTATATTTTAACAGTGAATGCTCAGCATTCATGAATTTACCTAATAAAACATTTTGGGTTCAATATTTTAAATACTTCAACCTCTATGATTATATTCCTAATAATTTTGAATTGGGGTAAATAAACCTTAATTTTTTGTAACTTGTTTCTTATTGCAAGAGAGCTCAATGAAATTTTAGAAAATAAAAATTTACAAAAAAAAAAGTTTAGTTTATTATTGCCAAATAATTTAAAACTTTATCTTATATTCAAATACATATATTTTTCTAAATTGATTTATATGCTACTAAAACCAAAAACTTTTAGTTATACTAGATTTCATATCCTGCAATCAATGCCAGAAATCCATCTGGCAATGATTTGTCTTAAATAGAGTTAAGATGGGTGTTATTACAATGCAAGATGGAAACAAAGATAGTATAACAATTGGTGTTACATAACTTTTCCGTTTTGATCAAGTTACTAATCTACAAAAGGCTTTTATCAGTGACAGACTTGGGACTTTAACAAAACTTTTAAACTAGCATGTGCGACTCATTCCTAGAAAACAACACAATCAATAACACTTTATTTAGATTAAATCATGACTATTTCTCCATTTGAATAAAAAAGGTAGCAACCCCAATAAGTTTATTGAACATGAAAAGTTGAAATGCTATAATGCTCCTAAGGAATTAAATGATCCAGTCAAGAATTACTAAAAAAGGATATAAATTACCAAAGTGTTTGTATAATTGTAATGTACAACTGCCCATTATCGTTCCATAGTGTAGGCTTGTACAAGAACTCTATAAAAGAACTCCACTTCTAAACTGTGGAAAATATGTTCCCTTTTCCCCTATATACAACTATTAAGCCATTCATTTAGCTTTTAAAATATCCACTTAATACAGGCTTTTTACACATTTGAACAGGCAGCAGGGCTCTATTCTTATCGCTTACATCTGAAGGATAGACTTCTAGCGTAAGAGGTAAAGCCCATAAAGGAGCCCAATAATAACAACAAAATACAGTTTAGTGAGCCCTTACAATCTGCCAGCTACCTTTCTGAGAATACTTCAATTAATAAAACATATAAAATACCTGACCACAAAGAGCTCACATTCTTTTGAAATATAATAGTGAAATAAACCAATAATAGAGGGGCACCTTGGTGGCTCAGTCCATTGAGTGGCTGCCTTTGGCTTGGGTCATGATCTCAGGGTCCTGGGATGTAACTCCCCAGCAGGCTTTCTAGGCAGTGGGGTGTTTTCTTCTTCCTCTGCGCACCCTCCCAATTCTCTCTCTCTCTGTCTCAAATAAGAAAATAAACCAGTAATAGAATAATGATTGATGGTTGATGGTGATAAGTGATACAAAGAAATACAAGAAAGGTAAAAGCCATTGGGGAATGCTGGGATGAAAGTTAATTTTATTTTGTTTTGGGTGGTTATATCTCATTTATGAGATGTTATTTGCACAAAGACCCAGGAAGTGAAGGAGAGTGTTATACAAATATTAAAGGAAAAGATTGCTCTAGGCAGAGCAAGTAAGTATATAGACTTTGTGTGAACAGCTTGTCTGTTACTTTTGAGGAAAAGCAAGGAGGCCAATGAGGAGTTCATAGTGGTGGAGAGAGGAAGAACGTATTGATGTATGACCTTCTAGTACATTGAAACGCCTTCAGTTTTTATTTAATATGAAAGGGGAAGATACCAAAAGTCTTTCAACAGCAGAATAAAATCATATGACTTGATTTTTAGGTTAAATTGCTGTACCAAAATAAATTTGCATGGAGAAAGGAGTGCAGTATGTGTGGAAGTGGGGTTATCAATCAAGTCAATAATTCAGGAACATATGATGGTGTTTTTAGCATGCTGGGTGGTAATAGAAGTGGTGAGGTATGGTTTTCATTGTGTATATATTTTGATGGTGAATATTCTGGTGAACAGGATGGGGTATGTGCAGGACAGACATCAACATTTATTTTACCTGCACAAACAGAAGGGTGGAGTCTTCATTCCCTGATATGGAGAGAACTCTGAGTTCAAATGTTCTTTCTCATTAAATGGCATAGTGATGATGAGGATTTAGTCAGACAGTGAAAGAGAGCAGTAAGCATAGTGTTAAGCGGTAAGACATTATAATACATTGGAACATCAAAAAACGTTGTGTTGGATCATCTGTTTATGTGAGTAAATAAATAAATAAAGCTTCCTGGGGTTCTGATAGAGGTAAAGAAGACTGTATATGATCCAAAGGGGCACGTGCACCAAATGTTTATAGCATTAATATCCACAATAGGCAAACTATGGAAAGAACCTAGATGTCCATCAACAAATGAATATATATATATATATATATATATATATATATATATATATATATACACACACAATGGAATACTATTCAGCCATCAAAAGAAATGAAATCTTGCCATTTGCGTTGACATGGATGGAACTGGAGGGTATTATGCTTAGCAAAATAAGTCAACCAGAGAAAGTCACTATCATATGATCTCCCTGATATGAGGAAATGGAGGTGCAATGTGGGGGGTTTGGGGAACAGGAAAAGAGTAAATGAAACAAGATGGGATCGGGAGGGAGACAAACCATAAGAGACTCTTAATCTCACAAAACAAACTGAGAGTTGCCGGGGCGGGGGGGGAGGTTAGGGAGAGGGTGGTGGGGTTATGAACATTGGGGAGGGTATGTGCTGTGGTGAGTGCTGTGAAGTGTGTAAACCTGGCGATTCACAGACCTGTACCCCTGGGGCTAATAATACATTATATGTTAATTAAGAAGAAGAAAGAAGAAGAAGAAGAAGAAGAAGAAGAAGAAGAAGAAGAAGAAGAAGAAGAAGAAGAAGACTACTATAAATCAAATGCTATGGTTTTCAGCATAGAGTGTGTAATCAGGCATATTTTATTAAAGTAACCAAGTAAAATGAGGTCGAAAATTGGAATAACAGAAAACATAAAAATCAGAGATTTTAAAAAGAGATATGGGACAGTGTAGAGAATATAGTCAATGATATTATAATAGTGTTATATGGTGACAGATGGTGGCTATATTTGTAGTGATCATAGAATAATGTATGGAGATCTTGAAAACCTGAAACCAATGTAACACTGACTATCAACTACACTCAAATAAAAAAATAGTAAAAGGAAACATTTTAATTTAAAAAGATAAAAAGAGGGACAAGAATTTGAAAAGTGAATTTCAAAAAGAGTAAAGATGAGGCTAAGACATACTCTGAACCTTGAGGAAAACACCATTTTGAAAATTCTTCCCATTTTGAGAAAACTCAAATGAATCAATACCATAAAAGAACCCATTTTAACCGAGAGATGTAATGAATGCTCAAGAAATAATTTTATGACAGGATAATTCTTCCCTATGAAACAGCATACAGAAACCCGGGGAAACACCTGGAAGCCAAATAAACTATACTGAAAATAAGAATTAGGAAAAAGATAAATGATGAAAGATAAGAAAATTAGACCTGCGACAGAGACCTAGTGAAGAGAATTTTTAGCTTGTGGTTTAATGTTTTTGAGGATAATCTAGAGTTCATAACTGCCTTGAGGCAGGCTGGTTGTAGGCAGTTTAGGCAGACCCCTAAGAGAGGCCTACTTTGGGCTGGACAAAGACAAATCCAACCATTTGACTAAAGTGTCTGTGAAGATGTTGAAGTCAGATGCAGCAGAGAAAGACCTGTCAAACCTAATCTCAGAAATGGAGATGATGAAGATGATTGGACAGCACAAGGACACCATCAACCTGCTGGGTCCTGCACACAGGATGGTCCTTCGTACACTATCATGGAATATGCCTCCAAAGACAACATACAGGAGTACCTGCAGGCCCAGAGGCCTCCTGACCTGGAGTACTGTTACAATATCAGCCACAATGCAGCAGAGCAACTCTCCTCCAAGCACCCGGTATACTTTGCCTACCAGGTAGCCTGAGGCATGGAGTACCTTGCCTCCAAGAAGTGCATACACCAAGACCTGGCCACCAGGGAAGTGCTGGTGACAAAGGACAACATGATGAAGATCTCAGACTTCAGCCTTGCCAGAGATATCACCACATCAGTTACTATAAAATGAGAACCAACAGTGGACTGCCTGTGAAGTGGATGGTCCCTAAGGCCATGTTTGACCAGATCTACATCCACCAGAGTGACTTCTGGTCTTTTGGGGGTGATCCTGTGCAAAATTTTCACTCTGGAAGCCTCCCATATCCTGGAGTGCCTGTGGAGGTGGTTTTCAAGCTGCTGAAGGAGTCATTTGATGGATAAGCCAATAAGTGCACCAGAGAGTTATACACAATAATGAGGGGTGGCTGGCATGTGGTACCTTCAAGCTGCTGGTAGAAGACCTGGATCATACTGTGGCCTTGACCTCCAACCAGGAGTACCCGGACCTGTCCTTGGCCCTGGAACAATACTGTCTATGCTTTCCCAACACCCAAAGCTTCACCTGCTCCTCAGAGAAGAATTCCACCTTCTCTCATGTGCCGTTGCCCAGGGAGGCCTATCTGCCCTGACACCCAGCCCAGCTTGCCAATGGTGGACTCAAATGACTAGTATCCCTATTACTCCTGTCCAGATTCCGTCATAAGCTGTAACCCTTACCCCCCACCCTCCCTGCAAGACTCACTGCCTTCTCCTTTGTCCCTTTCCTACTGGCAGGAGCCAGCTGCCTACCTGAGGCCTTCACCCCTTGAAGTTCACCTCTCTTCCCCTTCCTCTTCCTCCTCCTTACAACCTGCTCATGAAAGAAAGGAACAGAGAGGCAGGTACTTGCTCGTGGCTACTTCCTTCCCTCCCATATGTTGGACCAAGACCCCTCCCTGTCATCTGGTACTGCCTAGACGTCGAGAGAGTTGGAGATGAGGCATGCCAGTGAAAGCTGTCGGAGCTTTCCTGGTTTGGTTTTGTCTGCTTAGCATAACATGTAAGACTGAGTTCTGGTGGCAGGGACCTAGTCCTTGGGGCTATAGCACTAGTGAGGGGAGGTCAACTGCTCTGGGCCTTGGCTAAGAGCAAGCCCTGCTCCAGAGATATGGTGCCAAGGGCTTATCAATTTTGATACTAATTTGCTTTGCTGACCAAATACCTGGTATCAAAAGATGGGAAGGCAAAGACTGGAAGCAGTGTTGTGACCATGGGGTCCAGCCCCAAACTATGAAGAAAACACAAAGTGTATAAATCTGAGTAAGTATATATTTACACACCTTTTTAAATAGGTTGTTATCAAAGATTTAATCAATGGGTAATATGCTCCTCGTGGCTGGGAAGCATCAGTTGCCATATATTAAAAACAAAGAAAAGAGGTGTCTGGGTGGCTTCCTCCAAGAAGTGTCCCTTCTTTTCAGGTCATGATCCCAGGGTCCTGGGATGAAGCCCCACATCAGGCTCTCTGCACAGTGGGAAACCTGCTTCTCCTTTTCCCTCTGCCCTGCTTATAGTTCCTCTTCCTGTCTCTCTGTCTGTCAAATAAATAAAATATTTAAAAAAAAAACAAGAAAGAAACAAAATGTTTTAAAAGGCCTTTTTTTTTTTAAATTTTCTAGGGGTGCCTGGATGACTTAGTTGTTTAAGCAGATGTTTGCCTTTGGCTGAGGTCATGATTCCAGTGTACAGGGATCCAGCCCTGCATGGGACTACTTGCACCCCAAGGAGCTTGCTTCTTCCTCTCCCTTTGCACATGATTCCCCCTGTTTGTGTGCTTCTTCTCTCTCTCTCTCTCTCTCTTGCTGTCAATAAATAAAATAAAATCTTTTACTAAATAAATAAAAAAATAAATAAATTTCTAAACCTACTTTCAGTTTAGGTCCCTTAACAAAAATTGCTACTGCTTCATTAAAAAAAAAAAAAAAAGGATAATTTAGAAAGATGCTTCCAGAGTTAAAAAGCTGTTTTGTTTCTTTGTCAGGATTCAATATAGAAGTGCTTTAAAAAGTAAAAGAAAAAATATGCTATATTAACTCTAATCACACTATAACTTTGGTGGTTATATCAAGATAATGAAAAGTGATTTTAAAGCAAATTTCATTATCAGACATAAAGATCAAGTCAAAATTACAGAAGAGTAAAAGGATGAATTCATCAGGGAGTATAATAATTCTTTTTTTTTTAAAGATTTTATTTATTTATTTGACAGAGAGAGATCACAAGTAGGCAGAGAGGCAGGCAGAGACAGAGAGAGGAGGAAGCAGGCTCCCTGCTGAGCAGAGAGCCCGATGCAGGACTCGATCCCAGGACCCTGAGATCATGACCTGAGCCTAAGGCAGCGGCCTAACCCACTGAGCCACCCAGGCGCCCCGGGAGTATAATAATTCTTGAATTTTAATACGTAACAACAGATTTGGGGATATATAGGGAAAAACTAAGAACAAAAATCATAACTTCTACCTTGGACGACAAATGGAAAATAATTTCAACACCCTTATTTTAAGATTACATAGACAAATGGTCATCATATTGGTAAGATATGTAAGACTTGAACAAAATGATCAACTAACTAGATATGCTTGATATTACATTACAGTAACTGAACTAAATGAGGTCAGTCTTTGGTGAATCACAGAAACAGGTGGAGTTGTCAAACAAAGGAATCTTTGTTTACAACATACAAGGAGTTCACAGGGAATAAGTTCCAAAGCCTTGACTGTTTGAACAGGAGAGAGATTTTTATTTAGTATTTAAGATGAATACTCAGAAGGGAGAGTTTTATTATCCCGTGTATGGTTGGTCATAAGGTTGTGGATGCATGCACATCCACATATGTATTTGTGCAATATGTATTGCATGTTCACCTGAATGAAGCTTGTATTCCACCGAGGGCAGAAACTTCAACGTTAGAATAAAGCAGAGGTAACTGTTGGACAAGGGAAAGGAACTCTGCAGGCTTCAAGAGCAGATAGAAACTAGATGGGGTCTTGGGCTCATTTTCTGGGACAAGGAATGAAAGGCCTTGATTGCTTTTGAAATAGCACTAGGAGTTTTACCACTGATTTATTGTCTCAATAGCTTAGGCTATTTCCTGGTCTGGTGGTGACTGTTAGTTTTCCCATTGCCTTGTTCCCTCAAAATCCTTAGGAGTGAGGTTTTTGCATTTCTTTGTAAGAACCTCCCAGGAATTTTTGGAAGAAGTGTGCTGGGGCAAGTACACAGGTGGGGTATAGATCATTGAAAATAGCTGGGGACAAAAAATGACTTTTCTTATGTCAGGAAAACTATATCTCTTCTTTAATTTTCTAGGAACCTCTAACTCTTTCTGCTGATGTTACCAGCAGGCATCTGAGATATTACTGATTGTTCTCTTGAACCTAAGGAAAAGGAAATGTAGAAAGCAAAAGAAAAAACTTTAAAATCTATCCTGCAACTCATCAATGCACTGCAGCCACCTCTCTGTCTTTCCCTTTCTCTTTTTCTCTCTTTCTCTTTCTCTCTCACTTTCTCTCTCACATACGCACAACACACGCAAATCGACTTAAAGCAATTTTTAATTTTCCCTATTCCATTTTAATATACTTGAGGCATGATCATTTTCTTAGTAAATACAAGAAAAAAAAATCTAGGATTCCATCATTCTGTGTGATTAAAGTATTGAGGAATTTACTTCCAATAGCACTTATAAAAACATATTTTATTTAAGGAATATTATATAATCAGGTGCCTGCATTTTTCTTATTCTCTAACTAGTGTTATTTGGCAATTAATATTTTGTCAATCAATATTCCCCTATACCTGAATGTGTGGGCAGTGAGAGATGAGTTAGAGGCAAGGATGGTGAACACTCCCAACAACTGCAGACTACATATATCTTAAGCCATGATTTTCTTTGCAAAGGTCAACATTGATAATGTTCTAGTCATACCTCCGTGTACCAGGAAAGAAGTAGCATATTTCTTGAAAGACACAGCTATCAAAGCTCCATTGAGAATCCGTAAAGATGGAGAAGGGATTTGCAAATTAAATATCTGATAATGGACATCTACTCTGATTATTTAAAAATGAATAAAAATAAAAAACCTTACTAATAACCAAACAGAGTATCCAATTTTACATGTGAAGGAAATAATGGAAGAGACATGTCACCAAAAGTATATGGATGGCTTATAAGTACATGGCCAATTTCTCAACATTTAAACATTAAAGAAATAAAAATTAAAATCATAATGAGACATGCTTACATATCTATTAGAATGGCTAAAATTATAAAGGCTAATTGTACTTGGTCTGAGCTAGATTGAGAAGAAACAAAAAATCTAAACTGTTGTTGGCATATATCATGATACAACCACTTTGGAAAATAGTTTCAAAATTTTTTTAAATGAAAAATATGTTGCAGTTACACAAATAGCCATTTTATTCTAGGCATTTCACCAAGAGAAACAATCCCTATGTTCATACAAGGACTTGTATGTGAATTTCATAGCAGCTTTATTTTTAAGAATTGAAAACAGTGGAAATGTTCATCAATGTCCATCAATAGAGCAAAGACAATTGGAGATTCTCAAAGTAATGATGCCGAGAAAAGAAAATCCAGGCCATGAATAGTATATACTGTGTGATTCCATGACTACAAAAAATCTAGAAAATACAAATTTATGTATAGTCACAGTCATCAAATATATGGTGTGATTTTAGTGCCTTCTTCTGTGCTCCCATAGCTTCCTACACTTGGATCTCCGAGCATTTCTTACACCATGTGAAAATATGAACTCTTTCTCTTTATTCTGTCTTACTAGAATAAGAATCCTTGAAATTTTATGGACATTTGAACTCTCAGTTATTAGCAAAAATTCTATCACACAGTAAGTTTCCAAATATAAAAGCCAGAGTTTTACAATGACTTCGAAGCTTTTACTTGATCTAGCCACTCATTTAACCTCTGTGACCTCTTTCCCTGCTACTCTTCAGTCACTCACAGTGGCCTCCTTGCTATTCCTCAGATATGCCAGGCATGATCCAACCTTATGGCCTTCAAGATAGCCAATTCCTTTGTCTGGAGTGACCTTATTGCTGATAGTTCTGCGCAAATTCATCACCTTTCCATACATTTGTTCAATTGTCAGCTTCATTGTAAGTACCCTGATCTTTCTATTAAAAGATTTAACTCCCCATCCCCTGCCTAGCAACCTTGATTTTTCTCACCCTGATCGAATTTTTCTTTTTCCCCATTGTACTCTTCCTTTTTGAATGCACTATGCCATTTTTATTAAGGTTTATAGCTTTGAATTGTCTCACCCATTAAAATAAAAGTTCTACAAAGCCAAGTATTTCATTTACCAGTGTAGTCTGAAGTAATATCTGCCATATAATAGTTCAGTAGACAACTGGTAAATTTCAAAATAAATCAATGTTGAGAGTATACTGAATTTCATAAGTCATTTCAATATTTTTTTCCAAAAAATAAACTACATAAAACATACTTTAAATTTACTTTCAAAATATTTTATAGCATATAATGGACAATATACATAAGCCTAAAGAAACAATCCTATAATTAACCATTTCATACCTACTTAAAAACTGCATAATACCACACTCTTAGATCCTCTTTGAATGCTCTAAAATAACCCTTCAAAGGAAATACATTTTTAAAACTCACAGATTTTTTGGCAAATAATTTAATAAAATAAAAGTTTCATTCATCTATGTAGATCAAAATAAATATTTTTAATAAGCATGAAATTATAACTCTGTGAATTTCATAGCAGCTTTATTTTTAAGAATTGAAAACAGTGGAAATGTTCATCAATGTCCATCAATAGAGCAAAGACAATTGGAGATTCTCAAAGTAATGATGCCGAGAAAAGAAAATCCAGGCCATGAATAGTATATACTGTGTGATTCCACCTGCTAATGAAACCACCTGCTAAGGGTGAGAGAACAAAAATAAACATCCTTTTTCCAAATAAGAGGAATTTATTACCTTTGAATCAAAGCATGTGGATTTGTTTTAACTGGCAATAAAGCAATATGGAGACACAAACCATAGAAAGTCATATTTTAGATTTCTAAAAGACTTCTAAATGAAGAGTATACATTTTTTAATTGCTACATAATGCTACATAATGACAAGATGACAGGTTGTGACAAATAGCATTTTAAAAGCTCTACTCATAATGGAACGAAAGATGTCATTTCCCTATAATTTTATATATGTCTTTAATTTACTATATCTGGATCAACATATTACCAAACAGATGTTCATCAAAGACTAAATCATTTTTAATGGAACATAATAATTTGAACCTACATCTATTAATCATTTTTTTCGATCTAACATTTATAGTCTCGCTAAACATTTTATCAGTTGTTGACAAAATTCAAAATAAATAGGATAAAAAGTCGTGTTTGGAAAAGTAGATTTTTTTTCAAATTTGCATTTAAATGAAAATATTTGCTGATATTTTTAAAACTTTAAAAGTAATTTATATATATATCTGACCTATCAGATGATATAAAATTTTTGGAGAAAATATGACATATTTTTTGATCTTGGTTGAAGGTATTAATAAAGAGCAACTGTTTGTATTATTTGTATTGTGATATCTTAGTTAATAAACATGGATAACTGGTATAAAATATGTTTTTTTAAAAATTTTATTTATTTACTTGACAGAGATCATAGGAAGGCAGAGAGGCAGCCAGAGAGAGAGGAATGGAAGCATACTCCCAGCTGAGAAGAGAGCCCACTGTAGGACTCAATCCCAGGAACCTGGAATCATGACCTGAGCCGAAGGAAGAGATTTTAATCCACTGAGCCACCCAGGTGCCCTAAAATATGTTTTTTTTTTTTAATATAGAAGTATAGTTCTTGCCAAAATATGGAACTAGCTGGAACTGAATGCCTCCTTCAAAGTCAGCTCTGGAGAAATTATGCCAGTGTAATATGGAACTATTTCAGATATTAACCAAAAAGAAAGAAATGATGATAAATTCCTTAAAAGACTCAAAGTTGCCCTTGACTGGTATGTTTCAAGCTCTATTCCTGGTTTGAAGACAGGTTTTAACAGGCCTGTCACTGTAGAAATCCACTAGATGTTTAGAGGCTATCAGAACTTTACAAAAACCTTGAAGGGGTAAAGACTTGAAAATTCTTTAGAGAGATTAGCTCCCTAAGGCATTATTCCTCCACACATTTTCCTCCAATCAATTAAGACTGATGGATGAGGGGCACCTGAGTGGCTCTCTCATCACGTGGGTGGTGGGTTAAGCCTCTGCCTTCATCTCAAGTCATGGTCTCTGGGTCCTGGGATCCAGCCCCACATCGGGCTCTGCTCAAAAAGAAGCCTGCTTCCCTCCCTGCTTGCCTGCCTCTCTGCTTACTTGTGATCTCTCTCTCTCTCTCTCTTTCTCTCTCTCTGTGTCCAATAAATAAATAAAATCTTTAAAAAAAAGCTGATGGATGATAAATTATGAAAACTGCTCCCTCCAAATGATGCTTCTTCATAAGGATTTAAGAATTTAAAATTGTAAGAATTTAAAATTGAAACTTGATCATAGGATTTATCTTATAGAATAAAATCAAGTGAAGGCAGTTATTATTAGTTCTGAAGTATTGGTGATTCTGAATTCTTGGCCTCATTAGTAAATTTATTTTTAAATTCTCCCATGGAGTGGTGATTGGCCTTCAGTCTTTCATTGATATACATCATTGGGTCAAATGAGATGTGTGTGCCCAGAACTATATATAATCTTTTTTGTATTTCACTGGAGATGGCATTTCTGAGTTTTGTTCAATTGAATTTGGACAGATGTTTTAATAGTCACTTCTAGAGTTGGCCCTGGAGAATATCTTCCTTTTTTTCTCTTCCCGATTCTCTGAAAAACCCTGACTAATTCACATTATCACAGTAATATCACATTTCAAGTTTTTCCAAACACTAAAGCTGCAAAATAGAAGGAAGCTACTCAGAATGGAATACTATTATGAATGATTGAGAAAGAAAACATTATTATAATTAAGCTACCAGGTTTCAATGTATTTTATTGTTGCTTAGAAAATCCTAGCATACCCAGACTTTACAGAGATTTGATGATCCTAAGAAGAGCTGAACTCATGGACCAAAATAACTATGCACATAAAAAGTACAATTACTTACCTAAAAAATATGATGTGGTTAACTTTATATGCCAATCCAAGTGTTATTGGAACAGGAATTAAAAAAATAGCTTAGGGGCGCCTAGGTGGCACAGTGGATTAAGCCACTGCCTTCAGCTCAGGTCATAATCTCAGGGTCCTGGGATCAAGTCCTGCATCAGGCTCTCTGCTCAGCAGGGAGTCTGCTTCCCTCTCTCTCTCTCTGCCTGCCCTCTGTCTACTTGTGATCTCTCTCTGTCAAATAAATAAATAAATAAAATCTTAAAAAAAAAAAAGAATGACTGTACTTTTAAAAAATAGCTTAAAAGGAGCGCCTGGGTGGCTCAGTGGGTTAAGCCGCTGCCTTCCGTTCAGGTCATGATCTCAGGGTCCTGGGATCAAGCCCCACATCGGGCTTTCTGCTCAGCAGGTAGCCTGCTTCTCTTCCTCTCTCTCTGCCCACCTCTCTGCCTACTTGTGATCTCTCACTGTCAAATAAATAAATAAAATATTTTTAAAAATAGCTTAAAAGTATATGATAAAATAATGATATACATATACAAGGAAAAGAAAGATACTATACTGTGAATATAAATTAAGTGAAAATTGTTGAAATAAAGAATACAATAAATGGAGACTAAGATGAATATAGCTGTAAAATGAATAAATGAGTTGGGAAAAACAAACAAATTAATGACTTCTGCCCAAATACAGCAGAAAAGAAAAAAAAAATAAAGAAAATATTTAAATAAGTACTGAGATAAATTTTGGAGAATTAAAGAAAGATAAAAGATACCAGACTTAAAATGATGCCAAACATGAGATATCAGAAACAAAACAAAACAAAAACTACACACACTAAAAACCACTCGTATACATTATGGTGAGTTTTAAGAATATCAAAAACAGAGAAGAGCATAAATGATGCCCAAGAGAAGAACAGATCACCTAAAATGTACAAGAATAATACTGACAGCACAATTCTCAATAGTAATAGCATATAAAGAGACAGCTGGGAGTTTTTATAGATGGAAAAGATATTTGAAACTAGGTATTATGCATCAATCCAAATTATTGATTAAATTTGAGAGCACAGTAAAAATACAATGAAGCATGTTAGGTCTTAGAACATTTATCACACAGAGACACACATTTTGGAAAACTTCCTTGGAAGACAGCTCAATTGAGATCGAGAAAACAGAATTATGTACTCAAAGGCACATTTTGAAGGAAGGATTGAATATAGTCTGCACTGCAAATATTCTTTAATCGTATGTTCTGAATTTCCTAAATTTAAGAAGTATTTGTTCAAATATTTATCTTTAAATAAATCCTAGGAGACTTTTTCTTGGATTCTGGAAAATCAGTCCATTTGGATACAAATCTTTTTGTCACTGATGGAAATTTTGATAGCCCTTAACTGTGGAATGCCTAATGTATTGTTACAGCAATTGTGATTTGCCAATACATGGGTGATGTGTGTGTGTTGTGTGTGTTTATTTTTATTTTTGATGGTTTAACTCTTCTATGAGATTTTTAAGTAGACATGATTTTAATAAATTATGATTTGTTGAAATTTATCTGAGGTCATATATAATAAAATGAAATTTGTGTGAACTAAAGAAGTGCATCTCCATTTTTTTTGTTTTAAGAGTAGACTGGTCTTTAAAAATTGTCCAAAGAAGTACATTATATTCATTATTAAATTTGATAATATACAATAAAGTATTTATGGTCATACTGGACCATATCAAATTCTACTATTAATTCATATTCATAATTACCATAAGAGGAAAAAGGGATATTTTTCAAAATAATAAAAAATTAGCGTATTTTTCAGAATATGATATAGTGTTATTCACTGAACTGAGGGAACAAATGTCAAAGTCTAACACAGTTTACAGAATGTTTTAACATAAATTGAAATTTAAATCTGACCAAATTTCACAGTTTTAAGTAAAATGATAGCACTTTATATCCTTGAAAAGTGGTAAGTGACCCAAAACATGGCTTAGAAAAACAAATTTAACACTACACTAGTCTGAGATGGTTAAGTTATGGTACAACTTGCCATTGTGTATCATCAAATGGTATATTTTTTTCTTTTGGGCTTGTCATTATATTTTATTTTAGCCATTCTGGTAAGTGTGTAGTGATATCTCAGTGTCATTTTAATTGCATTTCCTTGATGTCTAATTATGTCAAAATATATTACTTTGATGTTTAATGCTCTGAACTTTCTCAGTTCAAGACCATGAAGCCACTTAGGAAAAATACAGTTGCAGAGGCACTCATAGACCAACTCTTATTTCGAAATAAGAAGAAACATTACTACCCATTCCAACAAAAAATAGATTTGTTATGCAGCAGGGATTTTATAAATTACCTGACACAACTTATATAGTAAGATGAAATGGGACAGGCGGCTTCTTGCAGCTATATACAACATCATTTTAATTTCAATTTTCAGTATAATTTTTCCAAGGTATACACAGAATATATATTTAATGTAAATTGTGAACATTTTAAACTCTGTATATGGAAATTAGTCAATTTTAAGTTTATAACAATCAAAATTAACGGAAGTTTATTTTAAATTAGTTAGCTTTCTCTGCATTGCAAGACAGAATAATCAAGAATTGGTAAGAAAAAAGTAATCTCTGTAAAATTACCGGGGGTGCATTATAAAGTGTTCGGTAACCGATCAAACTCACAATTTGGATTGAATGGCAAGTGATTTTTAAAATCTGGAACTCATTGTCAATTTTTTTTTCTTCATTGTGTCTTAATAAATTACTGTGTTCATTTGCATGGAAGTGAAGAAAAATGCATGACATTTCATCTCAACACTAACACCTTTAACTGGCAACTCTGAATGTACTTTACAGCAGTGTAACAAAGTAAAGATCAATGATGTTTCATGAAATATCTGTTATAATTCTCAAGGAGATAGGGAGTTTGTGCAAAAATGCAAATCACTTTGCGACTAAACACATTGTTTATTTCAGCTAATTTTAAGAAAATATGCTGAGAATCTCTCAAAAAAGGAAGCAATGATTTAGGTTTGCCTTCAAAATCCTTATCTAATCCTGAACCAACAGCACATAGTTCAAAGAGCAACTAATTTGAGTAGCTCCAATTTACACATTTCCTAACAATGCTTAATTTAGTGGAATTTCTGTCCAATTATGTTAATTTGATGTAATGAAAGACAAAAGTTCAAAAAGATCATCCTTAATTTATGTAGATGCCAAACTCTGCATTTTCTGAATGACGCCCAGGAACGTATTTTCAAAAACAAACAAACAATGCCAGAACCACTATTAGGTCATCTCTAGGCAGAAAGTGACTCAGAGCTTACATTACTCTCTCCCTGAAAGTATACTGTAGGCACTGAAACTACTACCCTGAGTCTGTGCTATCAAATTCCTTAAGTTAGAAAGTTTTAAAACCCGTCTGTGTGGGAGTATTTCATTTACAGATAGAGATTTGGTTGTTTATACATTTTCATACTTGATTTTTAGGGTATAATAACTATGTTTTAAAATTCATGGTGGTTTTGAATACTGTTGGATAATTGAGCTAAAATGGTATATCCATTCCTCCTAGGAAACAGAAATTATAGAAAGGTAGTGCTTTTCAAATCTGACATTTTGAGTCATTGCAGTTTCATATAAATGCAATAGGAAAAGTGTCATTCATGTTTATGATATTTTCTATAAATAAATTAGAATGTACTGGAGGCCTGATATAAAGTGGGATGCCTAAACTTCAGTAAGATCTTGTTTTCAATTCAAAATAAATTTTATTTTTTATTTTTTTATAATGTCCCTCAATTTCAGATAAGCACCCCCATAAGGTCCACTCCGTTTTTTTTAAGATTTTATTTATTTTATTTGACAGATAGAGATCACAAGTAGGCAGAGAGGCAGGCAGAGAGAGAGGGAAGAGGAAGCAGGCTCCCTGCTAGGCAGAGAGCCCGATGCGGGGCTCGATCCCAGGACCCTGGGATCATGACCTGAGCCAAAGGCAGAGGCTTTAACCCACTGAGCCACCCAGGTGCCCCCAAAATAAATTTTAAATTGAATTATGCACCTCTAAGTTCAGAGACAATAAACATCAACCAACACAATTAATAAGTTCTATTTCTTGAAATTTCGGGAACATTGATAGTCTCATCTCCTGGAAGAACAACAGCTAAAATTTTTGGTCATGGATTCTTGCTAAAATATCACTTTCCCAAAGAAAATTAATGTTGTGAATTTTTATTGATTGTTATTGATCATGAAGAATATAACAACCACGATAAAAAGAGTAGGAAAAACATGATATCTCATCTGTAAGGGCATGTGGAAAGTAGGAAATGCTAATAAAAATAACTACCATTATTTCCTAAGTTAACATAATATAACAGAACAAAAATATTTCAAAACAATATTTTCTTTTTTTTAAGATTTTGTTTATGTATTTGACAGAGAGAGATCACAAGTAGGCAGAGAGGCAGGCAGAAAGAGAGGAGGAAGCAGGCACCCTGCTGAGCAGAGAGCCCAATGTGGGACTCGATCCCAGGACTCTGAGATTATGACCTGAGCCAAAGGCAGCGGCTTAACCCACTGAGCCACCCAGGCGCCCCCATAACAATATTTTCTAGGCTCATTCTGATAACTCTTTTCTACATTCAAATTTAAAGGTTGAGGCATGTGATATATATTACACAAAAAACATCCCAAGGAATTCGTTAAAAAAAAACTTTAATAAAGAACAAATCCAAAGGAATTTCTTTTCTAATTTAATTAACAAATTATGAATTGACTTACCTATTTCATCACAGTGTATCAGGCACCAATAATATTTTTTAATCGTCACACCTGATGCAATAGTTATCATCTTTCAAGACATACTGATCACGAACAAGCAAATAAACAAGAGCACCGTAGCTTAAGATCTACCTGCATAAATATAGGCTACTTCAGACAATCTCTTCACCACAACATAGAAATGAATAGAAATCATACATGCTCTGTATGGACATACAGATGAGATAGAAGGGGATGGATGTTAATATATGCAGAATCTTTATTAATTACATTGTAAACCATAATATGGAAAAACAGAATACAATTTTAGAAATACCCAGGTCACCATCATTGTTTTATTTTTATATGTGTAGATAAGGAGTTTAATAAACAATCCATGACTATTCAACTCTTTATATTTTGAAAATTTTAGTAAAAGTAACAAACCTACCACCTAGAAAATTATACTTATCTGCAACATACAGCTTTGCCAGCATGGTAGAGGAAAAGCAAAACAAAATAAGTAAGAAAAGTTTAACATTTCACAAGAGATTTGCTTTTATTTTTTATTTATTATTTTTTATTTTTCATTAATTATTTACTTCTATTTTCTACTTTATTTTAATGAAAATGTCATGACCATAACATAAGAGCAGAATTAAACCAACATGAGAAATTATTTTTTCATAAGTTAAAATAAACTAGCTTGGTGATTAATTCAAAATTATATTACAAATTTCAGTGTTCTTGAAGTAAGTATCACTGTATAAACAAATGAGTCAGGAGTCATAAACTAATGATGATTCTAAATGTTATTTAGAGAGACATTCTGTACTTAATATATTTCAAATATTCTACACAAGGCAAAGTGGATCCAAGTAATCTGTAGGCAAAATAAGATTTTAGAGAAGTATATATTTCCAACAGTATTTATAAAATATTACCTTTATGTAAGGCATCATCCTGGACTTTGTGGAAAACACACAAAGGAGTAAGAAGTGGCCCTTCAAGAAACATATACAATATCAAGTTTTAACATGAAGCAGCATGTCTTCTCTAAGTAAAAAAAAAAAAAACATTGTACCAACTGACTTTACTGAAACTTTATATTTATTGCTCTCATTTTAGGTCATAGTGTCCTTCTGCATGCAGGCTGCTATAACGGACATGATATAGACTTAATAGCTTATAAAGAACAGGAATTTATTTCTCACAGTTCTAGAACGGAGAAGTTCAAGATTAAGGAATGGGCAGATCCAGGGAGAGCCCACTTCCTCATAGATGGCTATCTTCTCACTGTAAATGTACATGATGAATGAAGCAAGAGAACTCTCTGGGGTCTCCTTTAAAAGGACTGTAATCCCACTTATGACCTAATCACCTCCCAAAGGCCCCTAAGTTTTAATTCTATCACTTCCAGAGTTAGATTCCATAATATGATTTTGGGAGACATAAACATTCACACCATAGTATATATAAACAAAAAAAGACACAAAAACAACAAACAAAAAAATTATTTTAACTACCTATTATTTTCAACTACATAAACTTTTAATTTGTTTCTATATAATATTAAATAACTCATTTGAGTGATTCACTTATATCCAATGCATCTGAGTGCAATTAAATTTGCTTACCCAGCATATCCAGAAGCATATTTCTTCAGACTATCCCATTCCCCACCTTACAGGATTTACCACAATTAGAAGACATGGGATAGAGGATAGATAGATAGATGTATACATAAACACACTTGTACATACACATATGCATATTTTTTCCTGTTAATGATACTCATGCAAATAAAATTTAAGCTCAAGAAACCTGTCTTGTGTCTTACTTAATATCCAGTTTTTAGTCAACATCCAAAAACAAATAATCCAATAAAACCATGGATAGAAGACATGAACAAGTGTTTCCCCAAAGCACACATTCAAATGTTCAGTAGATACATGAAAAGATGTCCATCATCATGTATCATCAGGAAATTGCAAAGCAAAACTAGAAAGAGATACCACCTCACACCTGTCAGAATGGCTAAAATCAACACTACAAGAAACAAAAGGTGTTGGAGAGGATGTGAAAAAGTAACACTTGTGGGGGCTGCCTGGGTGGCTCAGTGGGTTAAGCCTCTGCCTTCAGCTCAGGTCATGATCTCAGGGTCCTGGGATCAAGTCCCACATCGGGCTCTCTGCCAGGCATGGAGCCTGCTCCCTCCTCTCTCTCTCTCTACTTGTGATCTCTCTCTGTCAAATGAATAAAATCTTAAAAAAAAAAAAGAAAAAGTAACAATTGTGAACTGTTGGTGGTGATGCAAACTGATACAGCCATATTTGAAAACAGTATGGAATTTCCATAAAATTTAAAAATAGAAGTCCTTTTTGATCCAACAAACCTGTTGGTGTGTATTTACCCAATGAATATAAGAAAACTTATTCAAAGGGATGCTAGCACCCCTATATTTATAGCAGCATTATTTATAAAGCTAAGATATGGAAAGCGCCCAAGTATCCATCAATTGATGAATAAATAAAGAATAAGTGGTATGTATATACAATGGAATATTATTCTGCCATAAAAAAGACTGAAATCTTGCCATTTGCAATAACATGGTTGGAACTAGACAGTATAATGCTAAAAGTGAAATAAGTCAGTCAGAGAAAGACAAATACCTTTACTCATATATGGAATAAAAGAAACAAAACAAACAAGCAAAGGGGAAATAATAAGACATAGAAAGAGAAACAAAGCAAGAAACAGACATTTCATTACAGAGAACAAACTGATGGTTACTTGACGGGATCTGAAAGGAGTGATGGATTAAATAAGTGATGGGGGTTAATTAGAGCACTTGTCATGATGAGCACTGAGTGCTATATGTTATATTGTACACATGAAACTAATACAACCAAATATGTTAACTAACTGGATTTCAAATGAACATTTTTTAAAATCCCAGTTTTTAGCTCACATTCTGGCTTACAAAAGGGATTTAGTCAGGAATTTGGAGATTAGTTAATGAACAAATAAGGGGTGAACAGGCAGTTGTTAGATAAAATTACTATCCTTTCTGGCATTATCTTATACCTTTTATCTAGAAGTATTTTTAGCACTTTAGACTCTTCCTATTTTATTTTGAGTCATTAAACAAAAATTTCCTCAAAGGACCTTAGACTCCATCCAATTTGAGCAACAGTGTGAGAGAGGAAATGGTGTCAGGAGGAAAAAAAAAAAAAGATGAATCTACTTTTGTTTACTAGTGAATGCATAGTTCTTCCACAGAAGAAGCTCTAAATGGAAAGGGCTCCAGCTTTATATGTGTTCAGTCATATGTTCAGAAGTAGGTAACACTATCAAAAAATATAAAGCATCTGAGATTATTTTCCCTTATTTGAAAGCTGGTGTATGAGTCTGCCGTAGTTTCTTGGGTGTTGATAGAAGACGCAGACTCATGGTTCAGAAATAATATAGTTTATTATTCACAGCAATAGAGGTAGCCAGAATATTAACAGTATTTGTGTATGTGTGTGTATTTGTGTGTGTGTGTGTGTGTGTGTGTGTGTAGGGGTGGGAGTTATATATCAGTTCTGAGCCTCAGTTCCCACAAGAAGAATCAAAACAGAGGCAGATAATATTTGCAAACACAACAGGTTAAGTTAAAAAAAAAGATACTATTTCTGTCTTCCAAGTCTATTCAATACAACCATCTTCAAAGGATGGCCTAGAACAAATAATAAATGCAGAAATGTAAGCAACCAATTGAAAAGTGTCTCCCAAGAAACATACTTTGAGAGTATTCATTTGACAAAAATACTATAGGATATTACATGGATCAGGTGCATTGAATACTGGAAGGTTAAAATTACAAGGGACCAAATATTTTTAAGCAGTTCTGGCATCCAGTAGAGTTCACATAGGTTTTATAAGATTGAGGAAAGAAGCCATCAAAACCTGGGCCCAGGGGCCCCTGTGTAGCTCAGTGGGTTAAGCCTCTGCCTTCGGCTCAGGCCATGATCTCAGGATCCTGGGATCAAGCTCTGCATCAGGCTCTCTGTTCAGCAGGGAGCCTGCTTCCCCCCCCCCTGCCTCTTTGCCTACTTGTGGTCTCTGCCTGTCAAATAAATAAATAAAATCTTAAAACAAAACAAAACAAAAATCCTGGGCCCAATTTTCCCAAAAGTATGATTCTGATTCTAGTCTCTATGATGTTATCCCTTGAAGACAATGCCTCTCATTGAGTTGAATTAGTTTACTAAAGAGCATACCCCCATTTGTTGTAGGAGATGAACAATATGCAAGAGGCAAAATGCCACATGGAAGCCACCTGGTCTTCAGTGGAATATAGAATCAGTTCCTTTGGGATGAATTTGTTCCACATTTGACTTCCCACTTAAGGGAAAATAAGAGTGCCTTCTAATAGATTTTAAATAGGAAATGACAACGGAAGCTTATACAAGATTATAAAATGGGAAATTTCATTTAGATAAGCAATCATTTCAAAGTCATCTTCTTAATATTACAGACTCTTCACATAATCATAATTTTATTTTGGTATTATATGGTAATTTCAAATATAGTAAATATAAAGAATTTACCTCTGTAATTATAGCGAGTCTGGTCATAGTTTAATGGCAACAAATCTTCAATTTAGAAGTATGGTCTACCAATTATTAATACATTTGGAAATGGTGTGTCATCTTCACTCCACTTGTCTCACTAAAACAGTGAGCCAAAAAAAGTAGGTCCAAGCTGTTTACTATGGTCAAAATGGGTTGCTTTTGCACTTGGTAAAGAAGCAGTCATATTTTGGAAGAAGAAACTGAGGCTATTAATATTTTCAACTTATTTTCAGAAAAGGAAAGAAAGGATAATCTAAGCTAAAGCCAAAATCTTACACAAGGTGGCAGGAGAATGATCTTTTCCCAGATAAAGGGTTTTTCATCTTAGCCATGTTAGGAGGAAGAAGAGATGAGACATTGTGGACTTGACTAACGTTTGTACACTGTTCAAAAAGTTTTCAAAATAATGTGTATTATTTTTCTTCTTTTAGTTGAGACAAAAACAAACAAACAAACAAAAAACACTAATGAGCTTACTCTTAAAAGGAGGTAAACAAGAAACTAGCAAAGATTGAGTGTTAGGTATTGTCCCCCTCCTTTTCTTTTTAATTATGTTATGTTAGTTACCATACAATACATCATTAGTTTTTGACGTAGTGTTCCATGATTCATTGTTTGTGTAAAACACCCAATGCCCCATGCAATATGTGCACTCCTTAGTACCCATCACCAGTCTCACCCATCCCCACATCCTTCTCATCTTTAAAACCCTCAGTTTGTTTCTTGGAGTCCATAGTTTTTCATGTTTCATTTCCCCTTCCAATCCCCCCACTTCATTTTTCCTTTCCTTCTCCTAATGTCCTCCATGCTATTCCTTAGGTTCCACAAATAAGTGAAACCATATGATGATTGACTTTCACTGCTTGACTTATTTCACTTAACATAATCTCCTACAGTCCCATCCATGTTGATGCAAAAGTTGGGTATTCATCCTTTCTGATGGCTGAGTGATATTCCATTGTATCCTTGGATCACATCTTCTTTATCCGTTTGTCTGTTGTAGGGGATCTTGACTCTTTCAACAGAATGGCTATAGTGGACATTGCTGCTATGAACACTGGGGTGCATATGGCCCTTCTTTCCAGTAAAATAGAGCTAGCCTATGACCCAGCGATTGCACTACTGAGTATTGACCTCAAAGATACAGATGCAGTGAAAAGAATTAGGTATTGTTAAAGCACAAATGCAGGGGATAGAAGTTATGGTACAGAAGAGGGAAGGGCAACCATATGGCAGAGTAGAATAAAGTAGCTCAGGAAGAAATTAGTCATATCCAGATATTGTAAGGCATGAGGGGTTGGCAGGGAGAGCATGAGAAATCATGAGAGAAGAGAGAGAAAATGGACCAGGCAGGAGAGGTTTATAACATTTTAACATCTAAGGTAAGCATATGCAAAGCAGAATAGGGAAAGAAATAAAAGTTCTTATAAGAATCAATACATAAGGAATAACGTGGAGGACACTGGGAGATGGAGAGAAGTGTGCTGGGGGAAATCGGAGGGAGAGACAAACCATGAGAGACTGTGGACTCTGAGAAACAAACTGAGGGTTTTGAAGAGGAGGGTGGCAGGTGGTTGGGTGAGCCCAGTGGTGGGTATTAAGGAGGGAATTTATTACATGAAGCACTGGGTGTGGTGCATAAACAATGAATTTTGGATCCCTGAAAATAAACTAAAAGAAAAAAAAGACTGACTACAGACATGGACCTCAGTGTAACACAGATATGGAACTCACTGTAATACCAGCCACTTCCCACCGACACACACAGACTATGATAATAATAAATAATAATGCAATTAAGAAAATTTCCTGCCAAATAATTTTTCCTCTTTTTTATTTTTATGATTATTATTTTTATTTTATTTTTAAAGTTTTTATTTAAATTCCAGTTAGTTAAAATAAGGTTAATATTAGTTTCATGTGTACAATATAGTGATCAACACTGCCATACAATGGCTTAAATAAAAAAATGAAAAAAATTTTTTTAAAGATTTTATTTTTAAATAAAACCTCTACACCCAAGGTGGATTTCAAACGTACAACTCCAAGATCAAGATTTATATATTTTACTGACTGTTCCAGCCAGGCACCCCAACAAATAAAAATTTTATAAAATTGTTGAGTTTGTGGGAGTCTCATTTGCTTAGTCAGTTAAGTGTCTGCCTTTGGTTCAGATCAGGATCTCAAGAGTCCTGGGATCGAGCCCCATATTGCTCATGCTCTCTCTCTCTCTCTCTCTCTGGCTTTTGCTCTTAAATAAATAAATAAAATATTTTTTAAAAAATTGTTGAATTTGTTTAACTAGTTTTAAACTAGTAGACAGAGATGAAGATAAAGTATGATGTCATGGCACGGAATAATACAACTTACACTTTTTAAAAAAAAATGTGCAATGCAAGTTACCTCACTTCTTTTATCACCACACTGGGACTTTCCCTACTGAGTTGTTGTTATGTAAGGACCTATTTTATATTTTTATATTTTAGCAAGAGGCTTTCATTGAGGTTAACCCTTAAACTGTCCTTGCTCCCCTTCCCCCAGGGGATTCACTTAAAAACAAGTCCTGGAAATCAGCTCCAGGTAACAAAGCCCATATACAAGGGTGGGTCAGGCCAGGTGGAGACATCAATGAGCAGAGGGGGGGCGCGGTGTTTGCATATTGTCTCCCTAGATACTAATGAGTATGCCCCACTCCTCTGCTCTTTGGGAACCTTTTTGGCACTAATCCTAATCAAGGTGTAATAGGCTGGGTCAAATGTCTATACTAGGGTAAATTGAACCTCAATTGGTCACCTAGCCTCACTGTGGAGTTTCCTGTGTGTGTTAAAATCTCATTGGTCACCTGTGCGTGGCCAGGCCTGACTGCATGGCCTTTGCCCTTAAAAGCTAGACTGTGAAACAGCAAAGGGTTGCCTTCTCTCATAAGAGGTGTGGCCCCAAACGTTCGGTTAGATTCTTGATGCTTGGCATGAAATAAAGCTTTGCTTGACCTTTGCTTTACATCAGTCTCGCTCCTTTAATCATAGACCCATTATTGGGGCATAACAGTATTAATCTTAAAGTTATAAGTCCACAATGCATCCATCATCCATTCTACCCCTTAACATTCCCCTTTGGACAGACCCATGATCTAGAACAAGCCTTATTTTATAGTGCCTTGTAGGAGATTTTTGCTGCTGCCTAAATTGCCTACTTTCCTCTCACCATTACCACGGAAATTGGGTCCACTGAAACAAAGGGGTAGTGTAAGAAATTAAGACTTCCATAAATCTCTTTAAATAATAAAGTATAAGATAGTGATACCTTTTTTTCTGCCACATAACCAATTCTTGCAAGAATAAGGTCATATAAAAGAATTTACAACACATGCTAGCATTATCCTACTGGACCCAGATCATTTGTATGTTTCTCTGTCTCTGAGAAATGTAGTTATTTACATGACTGAAACCTGAAAATTGTTTGATATGACCACTAATATCACCTTCTTTTTTTAAAGCCTGTTTAAGGCTTCTGTAATACATAGGTTTTTTAAAAACTTATTAAGCATATTGTATATATCAAACACTTTAAAAATCTCTGCTTTAAAAAAAAAAAAACTCTACCTCAATGGAACTTTGAGTCTGAAAAAGATACAGGCAATATACAAGGCAACAGATAGAATAATTACATATTTGATTATATACTCTGAGGATGTCACATTAAATTGATATGAAAACGATCAGAAGGATCTGGATTTCTTGTCAAAATTTTTTGCCTTACAAAGAAATTGATATTTAGGGAAAGTTGTTACTGAAAGAGGTCCTGTGTCAACCAAAAATGTTAAATCATGATCTCGCTAAATTTTCCAGTTGTGATCATTGCTTTGTTTAGCTGTCTTCTATTAAGACTGAATTTAGTAATTCAGTCTCAGATTTCAGTAAGTCTTTTTTTTAAAGATTTTATTTATTTATTAGAGAGAGAGAGGGAGGGGCAGAGGGAGAGGAAGAACCAGACTCCTTGCTGAGCAGGCAGCTGATGCAGGACTGGATCCTAGTACCCTGGCATCATGACCTAAGCTGAAGGAAGACACTTAACCAACTGAGCCACCCAGGCACTCTAGACTGTAAACTTCTTAAAGGTAAAAAAGTTTATTCTTCTAGTAGTTCCACAGACATTTCTAACATCCATAAGAAAGCATGTACTGATGTAAAATGCCAGCAAATCAAATTATTTAAAAAAGAAAGAAAGAAAGAAAAGATATATCTGGATAAAGAGAAAAACAGAAAATCTAATAATACATTGAATTATTAGAGCAAAGAGTGGAGGAAGAGAAAATAAATATGAAATAGAGATTTCCACTAAAAGAAAAAAATTGAATAAGGCAGGAGATTTAGAAAATTATTATGACAGACTTGAGAAAAAAATAAAATAGGAATTTTTAGAAAATAGCAATAAATGAAAAGGTAAATTGTTCCTACCTTTATAATATTAGCTGTTTGTTGTTGTTGTTGTTGCTAATTTACCTATTTAAGCTAATAAACAAAGAAAGGTTTCATTTAGGAATAAGGTTTCTATGTATATATATATATATATTTTTTTTTCCATTTAGGGATAAGGTATATATATATATATATATATTTTAATTTTAATTGTTAGAAAATGTGTCACAGAAAGTGTTTAAACTTTAAGATACAGATGCAACATGTAATGAACTGCATTGTTTGAACGTCTAATTTGTAAATGCTGTTAGAGGAAACTTGGTGGAAATGTTCCTATGTGCTTGTGTTTCTGGAACTAAGTATATTTATTAATAAGGAATAGTTTAAAATTATGAAATGACCAGGAGTGGACAATTTTCCTAATCCTATCAGCTCTTTGCAGCTCTTTTATTAGCCCCCTTCAGGAATATCAGCTTTTTTATCTAATTAAATTTTATATTAATGTGCTTTTGACTTTTGGCCTTTCTCTTCCTTCTGTTCTTTTTTTTCCCCTAAATTACATGTTTCTGTTTAACAGCTACTATCAATTCTTTGATATGAATTCTCAACATCAATTTACTAACTCCAGAGATGAAGGAGCATCAATATTTAGAAGCGAAGAATACAAAGCCTTGGGCATCTGGATGGCTCAGTCACTTAAGCATCTGCCTTCGACTCAGGTGGTGATCCCAGGGTCGTGGGATGGAACCCCAGGTTGAACTTTCTGCTCAGCTGGGAGCCTACTTCTCCCTCTCCTTTTGCCTGCAGCTCCCTTTGTTTGCGTTCTCCCTCTCTTTGTCAACGAAATAAAATATAATAAAATAATGTAAATAATACATTTATTTATTTATTAAAATGCAATTATTACACAATACATAATGTATTGCATAATTATAATAATGGTTAAATAATTTATTAAATATTTATATTAAATATATCAATTTAATTAAATATTTTTAGAATTTAAAATATTTCAAATTTAGATTATTAAATATTAAATCATTAATTTAATAAATAAATATCTAAACATAATTAAATAAAATAATTTATTTATTAAAATGAATAAAATAATGTTGTCATTATCTCAGCATGTATTTTTAAATAGTCTAAAAAAAAAATCTAATAAAGTCTAAATACATTGAGTTCAGATATTTATACAAGTTAACCCAGACACTCAACCCACAGTTTCAAAACTTTTGTTTTTATCTACTACTCAAAATACGATTTTAATGTATTTATTTGTAACTTTGACATAGCAAGGAAACTTGGAGGAAAAGGAGACATTTGCTTTTAATATTTGAAAATTATTTTGTTGATTTAAAAAAATAAAAACCTTAACACGTGAGCATTTCTTCTTAAATAACACTGTGAAGTTTCTGAGTCGCATTCTATTAAAAGTGCTGATAAAATGGCCTCAGTTACTCATTTAAATTATCAGCTGAATGGGTAACAAATGAAGTAGAGAGCTTTTTAATTATTTATGAATGTATTGCTTGTGGATGGAGTGCCACATAGAGTTACCTCTCTTTTTGGCTTTGTTTTGTGAGCAGCAGTGGAATCTATGAATGAGATTAAACATAAGGACATTCACAGAAATTCTTAATGAACTTCTGGGGAAGGGCAATAAGTGCAAGGAAAAACTGCAGCAAGACTAATTACAAATTTCAAGTGGTCATCGCTTAATTATAGAAGCTTTTAAGTTCAAGTAATATATCATTTTTATGAGCCTATCATATTGTATTAATTACCACAAACTGCACTCTTGAACACTTATCTTTTCACATATTTCTTATTCTTAGTACTTAAAATTACCCTTATGATTGATAAGTAAATGGATTTTACTGACAATGCATTTATTTACATAAATAAATAATGCTGTTTATATATATAAAAACAATTGAATATGTGTATGTGTTCAATGAATTTTTTTTCAAATTAACATCTTAATTCTACCACATTAGTTACAAATAGATATAGACTTTATAGATTCATCAAATATTTTATTCTCAAATTTATATGTCCTTTGTGAAGTAAATGAAACTGTATATATTAAATATAATCCTATCACATGTAACAGTTACTAGTGCATCCCAGGACATACATAGGTCAGGTCCTCCTCAAGGCATCACGGATAACTGGATTTAACTTTCTATCCTAGGAGTCTTCTGTATATTTCTGTGGCTTTTATACTACAATCAGGAGGAAGAATTCTTTTGCTAAAAGCTTCCAAATGACTATGCGAGTAGATTATTTGTAGACTAGTGATATAATATTATTGTTTAATATGTGAAGCATGATAAAATAAAATGCTATTGCCATATTTAATTTGTTCAGTAAAGCATTCATTTAGTTATCAAGCATTCATTTTCTTTTTTTAAAGATTTTATTTATTTATTTGACAGACAGAGATCACAAGTAGACAGAGAGGCAGGCAGAGAGAAAGGAAGGGAAGCAGGGTCCCTGCTGAGCAGAGAGCCTGATGTGGGGCTCTATCCCAGGACTCTGGGATCATGACCTGAGCAGAAGGCAGAGGCTTTAACACACTGAGCCACCCAAGAGCCCCAAGCATTCATTTTCTTTATACAGAAGAGATAGAACAATATTATATAGTAGAAAATACAGTAAATAATCTAGAAACCTTGATCATTTTGTTTTGGCAATTTTAGAACATAAAATTAGCTAAAGCTCAAGTGCAAGTTATATTTGTATCATAGGAGGAAAAGTTAATTAAAAGTTTGTTTATTACCATAGTTTAACACTTCAACGAAATGATAACGAGTCCAAAATCAATGAATATATGAAGTATACAATAAAAACAATAATCTTGAGTGTATGTGACTCACTGTAGGTATTGATAGGCTAGAAATCAAAGGGAAAGTATCTATAGGGTTTGTTCAGTTCCATGCTCATCAGATTAATAGGCTTTCTCATATTGCTTCCTTCACCACATTAATTTGTCTAATGAAGTTTTCAAGAGTTAAAGACAGTGATAGGTTCATGGCTGGAGAGAAGGTACAGAATCTAAGATAGTTCAGCAGTGCTTATTATTTAAGAGAAAGACAGCATGGGAGGTGAGGGGTATATCATGCATCCTGTTTTCACTCCCTTTGTGGAGCACCTACCCTGGAGGTCATGTAATAATAACCAATGACCAAAAAACAATAAAAAAACCCAAACATCCATGTGGAAGTGCCATCCCTGCCTGGAGATGAGTAGACTGCTCAAACAGATCCTGGGCAGGCATCTCAGCCCAGGCCTGTGTTGGGGAAGCTGGTTCCTGGCTTTGGGCGCAATCTGGAAGCCAGCAAACTGACGGGAGAGTGCAGCCAGGGTTAACAGGACTGATGATCTTTTTGCAGCCAGGCCGCGGGTGGACACCCGCTCAAGGAGCCAGGCTAGGAGGCTGCCCAGCGCCAGCGCTGGTCAAGCTTGTAGCCACCGGGGCTTCCCCCGCGCCCCAGCCAGGGCGGGGCCTCAGGAGGGAGGGGGCGGGGGCAGGGCAGAGAAGGGGCTTTGCTAATTGCCAAAGCGAAAAGGGAGCTCACGGAGGACTCAGGAGGGAGGGGGGCGGGGGCGGGTGGAGGGCGGCGGGGAGAAGGCGCTTTGCTAATTGCCTAAGCTGGAAGTGAGCTCACAGAGGATGTGGCTGAGAGTCTGGGAGGAGGTGGAGGGGCTGGCGGAGGAGGGGCGGGCAGCGCCGCGGTGCTGTGCTGCGGCTCAGTCGGGACTGCAGGACCCACCGGACTCGCCGCCCGTACGCTCCCATGTGAGGCTCCGCTGTCCCGCTCCTGCTGCCTGCTGCCCCTCCCTGCCCCAAGGCTTCTCCGGACCACCCTCTGCACAGGGGTAAAGTGACACCGCGCCGCGCCCTCACCTGGAGCAGAAAGCGCGGACCCGACCTGGGGGCGAAGAGGGGGGTTGTGGAGGCCCAGCCTCCCGCGAACCCCAGGGCACCGGGACCACCCCGGACGCTGCGCCAAACCCGGGTCCTCATGGGGTCGGGCTGGGGACAGCGCCTTGCGAGGTGCCCCCCGCCAGCAGGCACGCTAGCCCCCATCTTTCCGCAGCCCCATGCGCCCGTGCTGAGGACCCCCTTCCCTCCCCCGCCGTGGCCCCGCTGCTTTTGTTCTGGACTTGGGATCCCAGGTGGAAACTAGTCCCTCAGACCTCCCTGGCAGCAAGGAGGGCAGGGAGGGATTCTTGGTTTCCTGCCCTGGGTCCTCCTCTCTCCCCATTCACAAGCCTTCTGGCTTCCCTTTACTCTCCTCATTGTCAGTTTTCTGAAATGGTTTTCTTCTGCATGTTGACCCAAAGAGCTATTTCATGAATGAATATACACGAAACTGAGTTGGAGCCCACCTGTAGAGGCCTTTCATTAGAATGGTCTCTGGTTCTAGCCTCAGTTCAGAATACTGCATGTACCTGAGGACCAAGTCCAGATGTTTCTTTCATCTCTGACTTGAATTTGAAATCCTCCTCAGACTTCAGCTTCCAGGATTTCTCCAGTCCTTGCTCTCCCACTGTCTTGCTGGGGATCCGCCATGAGTGTTGAACACAGGAATGAATGAATGATAATACCCCAGACTGCTGGGGCTTTGTCTTCTTTTGCTGAGGTTGGAAATGCTTGGGAGAGACCCCCTGTATGCAGATAGAGAGCTGCATGCAATTGCTTAGATAAACGTGTTCCCCACTTAATTGCTTGGGCATTGAACATTTCGCCCTTAACCAGTGGCTTGAGCAGTTAGGAGGAGACAATCTGGAGGTGAATCAGAAGATGGCTGAATCCACATGGTGGTGGTCTGGGTTTGGGAGATTTTCCTGGAGATTCAAAGGAAAGATATAAATTCTTCCAGTGTGGAGTGGTAAACATTTTATCGATGGGAGATGGAAAATAAATGGTCTGGTTAAACTTTCCCGCCCCCTCAAAACCCATTATTTGAAAACACAAAAAGGGAAGTGAAGGGAGAAATCCTCCCACTCCCATTCCCACTCACCTCCATAGCCATCTCCTCTTCCAAGAACCTAACAGACAAGGTGCCAAGAAGTGTTAGGTAGCAGCAGTGGTCCTGGATCTCATTCAAGAATCATGGTGAAAGGCTTTCAAATAGATTGTGGGGGAACAGGGATCCAATTAGGGGGGGACAAGTTTAAGGTTTGCCTGGTCCCCTAAAAATTAATGGCACTAGAGAAGATGAGCTTTGGGAACTATAGCTTAATGGATACAATGTGTAAAAAGCTTCAGTGAGTCATGGTGGGAAGAGGCCAAGAGGGCAGCAAACACAGTCTTAGATGATGTTATTAATAGCACTACAGGCTCTAGATTTCCTGTGGTGGTGTTCTTGGCAAGACCAGCCCGGCCAAAGTGGATACTCTCAACCTGGAACAGAGGGTCTTGGAGATGCCAGCACGTGAGGTATGATGAGAGGGTAAAATGATAGGAGGTGTCCTTTGGAAGGACTGACTCCTTGACCCAAATCTGTAGGTGAAATCTTTCTGGCTACAAAGAGGGCCAAGGCCTCCTAAGGTCAAGGTCTCCTCGTCACTTGCAAAGATGTGGAAGAACATATTCAGACATTTCAAAGATGTCCTCATATCATTGGTTCCCACTCTGGAATTCTATCAATAAGGTGAGAGTTCCTCTAGTTGAAAAAGAGATCTAAAAAGACTTCCCTTTCTCATGTAATTTCTGTAACCTCCAGGACACACCCACCTCCCCCTTCCAGCTCTGTAATGAAGCCACAGCTGGTGCCAATTTGTGGAACTCCTTAAAGGCTATTCTCCCTTATATACCCCGGGACCAAGTTCCCATGCTCCCTCACCCGATTTCCTGCACTCACCTCCCACCTGGTGTGTTCACACCTGCAAGTGCCTTTTACCAACCCCTTTGCCAAAAGGCAGCCAGAGTGACCTTTCAAAGACCTATCAGTTCCTGGCATTTGTCTCCATAGAAATCTGCACTGATCTTCTAACAAATTCTCAGTCCTCCAAAGGCACCCATAATCCTCCCATCAGTCTATTCATACCCCTCCAACTGACTGATGCCTGTTCTGCCCCATCTCTCTGCCCTTCAACCACACTGCCTCCTTCTTCCTGTGGAGACCTCTCATGGCACCTGCCTCCAAGCACAGGTGATTCCCATTGATGGGAAGACCCTCTTCTCTCCCCCATCTCCCCACTCCAGTTACTCCCACTTATTCGTGAGCTCACAAGCCCCATGGTACACACTCTCCATGCAGCCTGCTCTCTCTTTTCTAGCACTGGCCTCCGTTTCTAGCTGTGCTTGTGTCATGGATGTCCCTCCCCAGCCAGCCTCCAAGCTCTCCTTCCCTTTAGCTCCAACACCTGACACAGTGCCTGGCACGTAGTAAGCCCTGGCTAGCTTCTAAGAGCCTCACTGAGGGACTGAAAGCATTTTAAAAATGTCACTACGTAGGCTCCAAACTGTAGGCAGAAAAAGCTTTGCCTGGATTGACATTTTAGAGACGTATTGGTCAAGTTGAATGTGTTCACTGACTTTGCCTTGTAAAATTAAAAAAAAAAAAAGGACCTCTGTATCGCTTCGCATCTACCGAAGGCGCATGTATACTACTAGACCACGTTATGAGCTTAATGGAAGGAGACAAGATGTTTTCGCTAAGAAAATGTATAAGACTGTTGAGGTCAAGTGGGAGGAAACAGTCCGTTTGTTGGAGCATTGCTATCTTACTCTATCACAGCCACTCATAAAAATCTGACATGGGGTGAGTCAGAATTGTCTGTCGGAGACGAGTTAGATCTGGCTCATGTTCCTACAGACATGAAAGCCAGAAACGAAGAAGGAGGCTTTGAAAGCGTGGGTTGAGGAGGCCGTGTGGTTCACTGCGATGAGCTAAGTGCCCAGGGCCACCAGCAGACATGCTGGCCTGTGTCCCTCCTTTGTTCTGGGGTCCCTCTTGCACCATGTGGTGAGGCTGGTGGCTGGGAGCAGCTCAGGACAGGACCTGGTGGCATCTTACCTCTCCCACCCTCCTGTGGGCTCCAGTGGGTCCCAAGGGACAGCCTGCCTTCCTTGAAAAGCCCAGTAGCACTGGGAGCAGAAACTGGGGCCAAAGAGTGAGCACCCTGTTTCACAAGCTGGACCAGCCACCTCTTCTTCAGATGCAGGGGGAGCCCTGGCATGCTGACTCCTCCCTTCTCCCTTTCCCCTTTCCTCTCTTCCTCCCTCTTTCCTTCCCCTCTCTCCTTCCCTGGTGGTGCCCTTTCCCAATGCCCACTTCATCCCTTTTCCTTTCTACATGCCTGTCTTCTAGAGTTTCTTCTCTTTCCTCCCCATTACTTCCCTTCATCTGAATCTCCTCTTTGGTTCCTTTGTCCCTGCTCTCTGCTCCTCCTCCCCTTCCCTGGCTCCTGTTCAGCTCCATCGCTAATGCAGGCAGAGCTGGATTAACATGCTCACTTGCTAGCTCAGCCACCCTCCAGAGAAGTCACTCTTCGGTGGCCACCTTCCTGACCCCCTGGTCGCTTCTCCACTTGTTCAGATATTGCTCTGAAGTCTGAGGAGGACAGAGCGGGGCTGCCACAGAAGCAGGCCAGAGGAGAAACCAAACCATGTGTCCACACTGTCCCCCAGCACTGCTGCTCTGAGAGCTTTCTGAGTCCTCAACAGGGTTAGGATTTAGGGGCTTCTTCAGAACCGGGAGTGAAAACAACCATAGGTCAAAAGAAAAGCTACGGCCCCCACACAAAAATAATAATCACAAATGAAAACTATGTTAACTCTGAGTCCCAAAGTCGAAAAATTGCCTTGAATCTGTCACTAGAAAGCACCCAAGGCCTCACTCTCTGGGTTCTGGGTGCCCTGGGAATGGCAGGAGGCTCTGACAGGCGCGTGGGAGTGCGGAACTATGGGGGCTAGCCTGCCGGCTGGCGGGGGGGAGGAGGGGGTACCTCCTGTGGCGCCGTCCTGGCCCGACCCCCTGCGGACAGGGTGTGGTGCGGCGTCCGGGGTGGTCCTGGTGCCCTGGGGTTGGCGGGAGGCTGGGCCCCGACCACCCCACACCCCGCTCCTGTCCTGCGTTTTCTGCTTCAGGTGAGGTCGCGTCGCGGTGTCACTTTACCTGTGAGCAGAGGGTCCTCCAGAGAAGCCATGGGGCGGGGAGGGGCAGCAGGCGGCCTGAAGGCCTGAACGGGAACGGGACACCGCTGCGTCAGGGGCTAGGCTGCAGCGTCGGAGCACAGGGGCAGCGAGTATGGTGTGTCCTGCAGTCCCGAATGGGCTGCAGCACAGCACCCTGGCGCTGTGCGCCCCTCCTTCCCGCCTGGGCAATTAGCAAAACCCCTGCTCAAGGCCGCCCCCGACCCGCCCCCCCCTTCCCTCCTGAGTCCTCAGAGAGCTCACTTCCAGCTTCAGAAATTAGCAAAGACCCTTCTCTGCTCCGGCCCCGCCCCCTAACTTCTGAAACCTGAGCCATGGCTGGGGTGCGGGGCTAAGCCCTGGCATGCTACTGCATTGCCAGCGCCAGCGCTGGGCAGCCTCCTAGCCGGGCTCCCTGAGCGGGTGTCCACGTGCAGCCTGGCTGCGAATAGATCATCAGTCTTAAACGCCGGCTGCACTCTTGGGTCAGTTTGCTGGCTTCCAGATTGCGCCCAAAGCCAGGAACCAGCTTCCCCAGCACAGGCCTGGGCTGAGATGCCTGCCTGGGATCTGTCTGAGCAGTCTCCTCCACTCCAGGCAGGGATGGCACTTCGACCTGGATGTTTGGGTTTTTTGTTTGTTTTTTTTGGTCATTGGTTATTACATGACCTCCAGGGTAGGTGCTCCACAAAGGGAGTGAAAACAGGACGCCATATATAAGCATACAGCCATTCTAGAAAAATAGCTTGGGGTTCTCCTGGAAACGCTGCATTGGTCCTTGCACTATGGTTTAATAGAAAAGGGATTATGCACCAAGTTACTTAAATGAGCATAGGTTGAAATCGTTTACTGAGAGTAAATATTTTAAATAGTTATATTTTAACTAAATCTATCATCAATCATAAATCTATTACACGAAGGTTACAGGCAATTTAAAAGCAAGAGCACTCTCTTCAGGGTTTTAAATAATCCCTGTCTGTCTTGGCACATGAGAATGCAAAGATAGGAAATGGTTTGTAAAAGATCATATAATAGCTTTTACTAATTCTATTTATTTGACAGACAGAGATCACAAGTAGGCAGAGAGGCAGGCAGAGAGAAAGATGGGGAAGCAGGCACCTCGTCAAGAAGAGAGCCTGATGAAGGGCTTGATCCCAGGACCCTGAGATCATGACCTGAGCCCAAGGCAGAGGCTTAACACACGGAGCCACCCAGGCGCCCCCAGATGAAATACATTTCTGACTTAGAAACTTCAGATAGAATTATTTTGTCCATGATGACAACTGAAAAAAATGTGTCATCCCTAAACCTAACCTTAAACCCTACCAACGCTGAAACCTAAGCTGACCTTAAAGCCCAAACTAGAACCCTGAATCCCAAACCTGGAATGGAACCCAAAGCCTGTACCTGAGCCCTGGATCCAAGCCCTGAACCACGAACCCAAACCCTAAACCAGACCTCCAAGTCATGAAACCTGAACCCAAATCTCAGCATGAAGTCAAACCCCAAATTAGACCTTGAACTTTATCCCATAAGCCCTGAGTCTTAAAGCCTAAATCATAAACTTAAAGCCCTAAACTATAACTCTGTTCCCTTGTCCTTCACTCTAAACCCTCACCCTAACACTAAACCCAAAGCCTGATCTAGAACTCTGACTAAAACCTGAACCTGTATCCAAATTCAAATGCTTCACCACACTTTGCTTAGGCACTTGCCATTGATGGATATTTGCAGTTTCTACCTTTTGATTCTTGTGAACATTGTTTGGGTTGGGGGCTAGGGTTAGGGTCTTGGATTAGGGTAGGGTCCAGGCTTGAGACCAAGTTGAGGTCAGAGTGTGGGTCTGCATCAGGGCCATGTTCAGTGACACTGTTTGGGTCAAGGACTGTTGTAATTCCACATTGTTTCCAATTCATTGTTCCTTAGCTATTTGGGGGGAAGTTGGGGGGTATTGGGCTCCATGCAGCTTGAATTTCCGGAATGAAATGGCATCAGCTGGACCCCAGGAGGGAGCAGGACCTTCCACTGAAGTGTGAGCTCCCACAGTCCTGCACTGCCTTGCACCGCCTGCAGAGGGCGCCAGACCCCAGCTCCGCCCTGAGCCAAGGCTGCACAGCCACAGCTGGGACCAGAGCCCCGCCTCTTCAGGACCCACTGTGGAGACTTCTGGAGAATGTGGGGCGCCTCCCACCCTGACAGGACAAGCTGAGGAGGGTGTGGCTCTGCATCCACACTGACCGGACCCGTTGTGGAGGACGCGCCCACACTGGCAGCAGTCCAACCTCCTAAGGACCAGATGCTGGAGGAGCTGAGGAGAAGCTGCCTGAGTGCACTGTCAAGGGTTTCGTGGTCTCAGGACCCCACAGAGGAAGGGCGCCCTGTGTAGACACTGGGGCTTCCGTCGTTTTGTGTGAGGAGACGTGGCCTCCTACTGTGCTGTGCACGGGGCTGTGGGGTCCCCCCTTTCTGGGCTCGGGTGCTCCTCGGTCCTCGTCTGTGTTTGTGTGCTCGCGGATTCGGTTCCTTGGGCTCCTCAGATGGTCTGCAGTCAGGGAGCATCAGCCTTCTTCGGTGTTTGTGCTCTCCCCACCTCAGCCCTGCGGGGTCCTTCCCGTGTCCACACCCACTCCAGGCTTGCGCCGAGTCCAGAAATTCCTGAGCCAGAGTGAGGACTCTGTAGACGGTTTTGGGGAGAGTAGGTATTTTCCCAGTGTGGGTTCTACCCTGAGCACAGTGCCTCCCCATCTCCGTGTGTACCCCTCCCTGTCTGTCGTCATTGTTGCAGGGCTGTCAGATGACAGGTCTGTCACCTTCTTGGTTCAGGGGCCTCCCGGGTATCTTGCTGTCTTGGATGCAGGTGTAAATGAGATCGTTCTCCGCAGTCTCTTTTTGATGGTTCCTTCCGAGCACCTAGGAGTGCCACTAATTTGTGCATATTGATTTTGTTCCTTGCAAGATCTTGAATTTATTTGTTCGATTGGCCTTAAACTCAATCTGCCAGTTATTTGACCAGCAGCATGGATTTAATTGGGAAGAGCAGAGAATGGCAGTCTGGGCTGAGCAAGCTAAGGTCCCATCACAGGCAAGTGCGAGAAACAAAGGAGAGTAACATTATTTCATGGAGGAGGAAGAAGTTGGGAAGGGTGCTTGAAGAAAAGTCCCTTGGAGAAAGGCAGGGTGATGGAGAATTCTCACCAGCTGAGCTGCAAAGCTCCTACAAAAAGTCAGGAGATGAACCTCCAGCTTCCCCTGTGGGGCCTAAAATTGGTGAGTCTCTCCTGTGGGGGATTGCAATGTGGAGTCTGTAATGGGCACTGAGCAGCAGGCGCCCCCTTCCAGCCTCCCCTTCTGGCATCCCCAGTCCACTTTACTGGGGCTTCCCTTCCTGCTTTTGCACAGTTCTAACCAGCTTGTGGTGGAACGTTGTGGAAAAACTGAAATTCCAAATCCACTGCTTCTACTGCACCTGTGATACAGGGGCCCATGATTTAATTCTCCCACGAGTCTCTTGCTAACATGTGTCCTCTCCATGTTGGGTGACCTGGATCTGGGAGGGCTTGGACTCCATCCCAAAGTCTGATGTTCTCTCTGCTTCCGTGTCGTCGTGCTAACATGGTTGTTTGGAAGATTCATTTCCTCTGTGGTGATTTCAAAGTGCAGTCAGCTTGTTATAGCAGCACAAATACGTGCTGTCTCCACACTCAGATTCCCCAGCCGTCATTTCTTTACCACGTTTGCCACTTCACACGGGATGCTTCAGTGTGTTTGATCCCACACCAGGACAATGTCCTGCAGAACCACCACATAACCTGAAATGAGGAGATCATTACAGAACCCATCCAAGGGTTAGTGTTAGGAACCAGGGACATGGCAGGCCTGACCTGAAGACCCCATGGAGAGCTGTCAGGGTGGCTGAGTTGACAGTGGAGGTGAGGGTGAGTGTCTGGCTCTGGCTTTGTGTCCAGGAGTCAGCTCTGTGTGGGTGTGTCCTCAGCTAGGCATGCAGATTTCTGCTCCTCTGAATCCTTTCCGGAGTTCCAAATGGCACAGTTTCCTTCTGGGCAGCAGGCTGAGTCCTCTGGGATTGCCCATGTGTCCCCAAATTGTAGGGCACCTACTGCAAGGCCTTTGGGGTCACAATCCTGAGAACCGAACCAAACCAAAGGTTATGGTTAGGGCCCACCACATGGCAGGCCCGATCTGCCAGCACTCTGTCCATCTTTCTGGGGGAGGAAGCAGTCGAGGGATTTGTTCAGGGTGAGTGTCAAGCTCCAGGTTTGCATCCAGGGGCCTGCTGAATATGGGGGTGTCCAGAGGTAGGAATGCAGATTTCAGTTCCTCTGAATCCTTTCTGGAGTTCCAAATGGCATGGTTCCTTTCAGGGTGGCAGGGTGAGTCCTATGGTGTTCCTCACTGTCCCCAATCTTTGAGGATTTGGAGCCAGGCCGTCGGGGACACACCTCTCAGGACAGAATCTAGGCTTAAGAGTTTGTGCCTATGGGCATGGCTGCACTGATCTGAAAGCACTGTGGCGAGGATCACAGGGGTCTGAGTTGAGAGCATGGTTCAGGATCAGTATCAAGGTCTGGGTTTGTGTCCAGTGGACCGCTGAATGTGGGGGTGGTCTCAGATGTCCAAGACGATTTCCCCTACTCTGAATCCTTTCCAGCATTCCAAATAGCCTGGTTTCCTTCTGGGTGGCAAGCTGAAATCTCTGGGATTTCTCAGGTCTTGCCATTGCCCTTGCAAGGGCAAGATACTTTTTACAGTAAAAGAATTCACCAGATGAGCTGAACAGCAGAAAAGACACAGCTCAAGAGTTAATCAGTGAACAGGAATATCATGCCAAAAACTTCTTTGATAACACACTACAGAGCAGGGGAAGATAGGAGAGAAAGCTGAGATATAAAGGACAAACCCTCCAACTTTACAACATCATTCCCTACTTGTTTATTTCCATTGCTGTCAGCTCCTTCCCAGTCAAAAATATGTCACCTGAGCCAGCCTTTTTTCTTCCTGAGATTGGGGCACTGCAAAGCCCACCAGAGGGGCCAAGGGCACCCCTATACCTGCTGAGCTGAGCCCATTTGTACCCCAACCGTGAGGAGGTACCAGCCTGTCCCCCTGGTGCTCCATGGTCTGTGGCAGTCCTTCCTTCTGGACCCTGCTTTGCTGCTCTATTTTCGCTAACCCTGGTCTCAAACTAGGAATTGCTTCTGGAAGAGGAACTCAGGGAGATGAGGCTCAGGAGGGTCTCCCTGCCTGGAATCTTCGTGTGAGGAGTGCACAGCCAACAGATTTTGCCCAGGGACTTGCAAAATGCAGAGAGGCAGATTTCTTTTCTCTCTTTCTCTCTCTCTCTAGCCTCATACTAACCAGGAGTTTTTAGAACTTTCTTCAGTGACTTCTAGGTGTAGCTTGGCCACTTTTTCACAGAAAGTCCACTTGAGCATGATGAAACACACGTATAAGCAATTACATTAAAAAAAAAAACAATAAGCCAATGCACACAGACCTTTGACAGCAGCACAGGACACTCAAGGGACCAGAGTCCCTACCTTGGGCAATAGTGGTAGAGGCCGGGTTCTGCCATGTAGGTCCCTAGACCTTTGGCAGTTTCCACGATTGCAAATCCAGACATGCAGAATCCTGAGGGACAACCTACTAACTGCAAAAGAGCAAAAATTCATCAGGATTCAGAGAGTGGAAATCCATTTGTACTGGAAAAGAAAGAAGTAGGCTTGCTGTGAATCCAGCAGGGAGGACAGGCATAGATAAAGGCTGGTGTATGGGTCACGGAAACTATTGTTTCTCAAGGGTCCTGCTGTCTCTGTAAAATGCTATGAGGACTGTCTCTTGGGGACCTCCTGCTTTCCTACCAGTGACACCCCCAGATTCTGCTTTGCTAGTCCCATGGATTCCTGGGGATACCCAGTTGATAAGCTATGCTGTCCTCATGACAACACTTGCTAATGGACTGAATGTTTGTGTCTTGTCCCAATTCAGATGTTGAAGCCCTGACCCTCAAGGAGTGCCATCAGGAGGTATGGGCTTTGAGAGGTGGTGAGGTCATGAGATTGGAACACTTGTGAATGAGATAAAAGCACTTCTGAGAAACGACCTGAGAGATTGTTCTGCCAGCTGTCATCCATGCAAGTCTACAACAGAAATATGGGCATTTGTAGATAATGAAGCAGTCTCTTGCTAGATATCAGATCTCCCAGGATCTTGCTTTTGGACTTCTCAGTCTCTAGAACTGCAAGGAATAGTACATGTTTTGCTGTTTCAGCCACCCAGTCTGTCATCATTTGTTGCAGCAACTTGAACTGAATAAAGCAGAGCCCAAGTCCTGGTTAATCCCTGCTTCTACTCATTTCCCCTCAGAAAGAGCTTCTAATCCAGAACTGACCTCTGCTTTCCATACACGTGCTTCAGACTCCTTCTGTGAGAGCCCAGACTTTGTAAAAGACTCCTCCCTCATGGCAACCAGCATTCTGTGACTCCTGAGGACTGTCCTCCCTGACTGTATTGAGTCAATCAAACTGATTTTGATTCTGGAGTCCCAGGATCAAGGACTGCATCAGGCTCCCAGCTTCATGGGGAGTCCGCTTCTCCCTCTGACCTTCTCCCCTCTCATGCTCTCACTCTCACTCTCTCTCTCTCCCTCTCAAATAAATAAATAAAAATCTTTTAAAAATCTGATTTTAACAGACCATAAGCTTGTTCTTGCTGGTCTTTGGAAGATTAGGCATTAGCCCTTCGGAGAAAGTTCTGAATGGCTGCTTCATGAAGGGGTGAACTGTGTCCCCAAAGTCTCTTTTTGCTGCCTTCTAATCACAGATGCTGAGACAAATCCTCCCAGGTGCTGGTTTTTCAAAGCACTTAATGCTTTGGCTTTGAAGTTCCTCACTTGACAGTTCTGCTTTAATCAGTTTGTGACAAAACAGCCAATTGGTGGTGGATGCAAAGTGCACTGATAAAGTTAATATCAGGGAACAATTTTTTGAGTGTCATGCATGTGCACGTGTGTGCACACACATATCCATGTGCTAAGCATTATGGTAAATGTCTGACAAGAACTAAAAGATCAAAAAGTCAGGATACCCCATTAGCTGATATTTTTATTATTCCTACATCCTAATCTATGAAAAACAGGGTCAGAGAATAAGAAGTGGCAAAAAGAATCAAGATTTGAGGCAGTTCGATTTCTCAGCCAGCCTTGATCAATAGGCATGTACACCTGTGTCTAGTTTCAGGTCTGTGTAACCTTGCCATAACCTTGGATAAGCCATTCATCTCTCAAGTTCAGGTTCTTGGTCCAAGGAGGGAAGGGGCACAGGTTGAGTACCTCCAGTGGGACTTCCTGGCAGGCTTGTTCATCCAAGCATTCCTGTTTCAGTTGGAGTAATTGAAGCCAGTCTTTGTTTTACCGAAGGCCAAGCTTGTCCAGTGTGTCCATGCCACCAGCCAACAGCATTTGTCCATGCCATGTAACAACTGAGCAACATTCATAGGAATGGGGGGAGGAAAAGATGTCCACAGGTGTTGACAGATGTTCTGCATGGAGGAACAGGAGCTGGGGCCATCACCTGCTGTTTCTAGTGGCCTTCTCTGTCGAGTTAAAATAAATGGCAATTATTTGCAATGACAGGGGTGAAAGTAGAGGGTATTATGCCAAGCGAAATAAGTCAGTCAGAGAAAGACAATTATCATATGATCTCACTCATATGTGGAGTTCAAGAAACAAACCAGAATCATAGGGGAGTAAAGGAAAAAAATAAAACAAGATGAAGTCAAAGAGGGAGACAAACCAGAAGAGACTTTAAAAAAAAAGATTTTTATTTACTTATTTGACAAACAGAGATCACAAGTAGGCAGAGAGGCAGGAAGAGCGAGAGAGGAGGATGCAGACTCCCCAGGGAGCAGAGAGCCTGATGTGGGGCTCGATCCCAGGACCCTGAGATCATAACCTGAGTTGAAGGCAGAGGCTTTAACCCACTGAGCCAGCCAGGTACCCCTCAGAAGAGACTCTTAATCACAGTAAACAAACTGAGGGTTCTTGGAGGGGAGAGGGATGGGTGGATGGGGTAACTGGGTGATGGACATTAAGGAAGGCATGTGATACAGTGAGCACTGGGTGTTACAAAAGACTGATGAATCACTAACCTGTATGTCTGAAACTAGTATTATATGTTAATTAATTGTATTTAGATTAAAATTTTCTTTAAAAATAATTTTAAAATAAAATAAGTAACAATCCAATAATGATCAGAGTTATCCAGCAGGGAGTATCAGATCTAGAAGTCAGTTAAATTTAAGGGGCTTGCCAAAGTTTAGGAGAGTCACGCTAGGTCATTTTCCTGTGTGGGGAAGTCTTCAGGGGCAGTTCCAAAGACAAAGATTATTAATATTTCTCCTTCCCCCATTCCTCCTAGAGCCAAAGATGTTTCCTCCACTCACCCACTGGCCCTGTATGTAGGTGTTGCTTTCTCTCTACCAATCAAAAAATCAGTGAGTAACTATAACTTCACCTTTTCCAATATCCCCCTACCCCCGACCTTTGGTCTTTAATGGCCATGGGCAACAGGGACAAAGACATTTTTTAAAAACTTACAGAGATCTATTATGCTCTACTACCTTGGCCCGCATGGGCCACTGCAAAGGGATTCTGTGAACCGTGTACTCAGATGAATGGTCATTATCTTCAAAAAGGCAGGGGCAGTGATAGACACAGGAACCAAAAAAGCAAGAGTTAACGGACCATCAGAATAATGGAGTACCAACACTTTTATGTCCTTGGCTTGAATCCTCAAGGTCCAGTGTCTCAACAGAATTTTCATTTTGGTCTCATCTGCCTCACTTGTCCACCCCTGGGCCAGTTGGCAGTTATACTGAGAACCGGAAATTTTCCTTAGAAGAGAGAAAGAGTATTTGTCAGGTAAACCAAGGAAATGTCCATTATAGGAAGTTAGGCCTTTTGTCATGGTACTCCATTAGCACCCTCCTGACTGTTAAAGAAAAAAAAAATATTGTGACACCCATTAAAGAGAGTAAGGAAGATTTTATTCAAGGGATGCTACTATGATGAGATTTTATTGTATAGTATGGGAGAGAAATCTGGCTCAGCTCAGACAAATGGAGATTTACAGCTAAAGAGCATGGTGGGGATCACTGAATGTAAAATTAAGATGGAACATCAAGGGTAAGGATGAAGGGATTCTGGCTAAACCATCTGGACAGTAATATTGTTGAAGGAAGGCTAGGGTCATAAACTATTGAGATCAGGGGATAAGGAATTTTTTAAAAGACTTATTAATACATTTTAGAGAGAGGGAGCAGGGGTAGGGGTAGAGGGAGAGGGAAAGAGAATTTTAATCAGACTCTTCACTGAGCATAGAGCCTGAGGTGAGGCTTAATCTCAGGACCGTGAGATCATGACCAGAGTAGAAACCAAGAGTCAAACGTTCAACCAGCTGCACCAACCAGGTGCCCTGGGAATAAGGGATTGGATCAGATATTAAGGGTTATAGATACTGAAGCACCTGGGTGGCTTAGTTGGTTAAATCTCTGGCTTTGGCTTGGTCATGATCTGATCCCAGGATCAAGCCTGGCATTGGGCTTGCTGCTCAGTGGGGAGTCTGGTTCTCTCTCTCCCTCTGCTATTCCCCCTGCTCAGGCTCTCTCTCTGTCAAAATAAATAAATCTTAAAAAAAAAAAAAGTGGTAAGATACCAGGGGTGAGAGATAAGGAATTTGATCAGATATCAAGAGTAGGATAGAAGATTGCTGAAAAATGACCAAGCAGATTTCTTGCTAAAACTGGGCTAAGTGGGCGGAGCCTAAGGTCAAGGCTAGACAGAAAGAGGACTCAGAGGAACTTGACTCGAGTCTGGTCAAGGAGAAAATCTTCATCATCCATTACCATTGTATTTTCTGCAGTCACACATTTTATTAATTCTTTTATCAGACATTCAGTGAACGAGAAACATGAACGCAGCAGCAATAATATAACAAATGTAAGCGCTCTAGAAGAGACAAAGGCAGTATGGGAATCCACCTCATCAGACTTAGAATATGCATGACTCCATGACTGAATTACTACCACTGCTTGACTGTTGAGATTAAGATGTAGTACAGAGGATCAGAGGGAAGGGAGGGAAATCTGAATGGGAGTCATCAGAAAGGGAGACAAGCCATGAGGCACCTTTAACTATAGGAAACAAACTGAGAGTTGCTGGGGGGGAGGGGAGTGGGAGACATGGAGAAACTGGGTGATAGGCATTAAGGAGGACACGTGATGTGATGAGCACCAAGGGTTATCCACAACTGATGAGTTACTGAATTCTCTGAAACCAATGATGTACTATCTAATGGCTAATTGAATTTAAATATCTAAAAAAGGCACTTCAAAAAAAAAGATGTAGCATAACTCACAATATCCTTTGAGTGGAAGAATGTGCGGACTTTCCACACCTCTGCTGTCCAAGTCCCATGGCTAGTAGCCACATGTGGCTAATGACCACTTAATAGGTGGCCAATTCAAATGGAGAAATGCTGTAAAAGCAGAATAAACACTGGCTTTCAAAGACATATTGTAACCAAAAGTCAGAGAGTATTGCCACCCTCACATCACAAACATCGCATGACTTCTACAGCTAATGAGAGTGGGACCCAAGATGAGAGAGGTCAACCTGAAAGTCCATGATGTCAGAAAGAACATGGAGAAGAAAGAGTCACAATCCTGGAGTGGATGGGCTGAGGACTGTCAGAATGCCTTTTTTTTTTTTTTTTTTTTTGGTGATTCTGTATACGGACAAGGAGAATTCATTGGAGATGACATCTGTATGCCTCACATTTTCAAGGGAAAATTATGAAAACGCATATAGACCCACAGCCATAGTTTAATTATGTTTGAAATATATTCAGAACTACTCCAGTCAGTAAATTGCATATTTTCACATTTAGCTTCTCAATTTTCTCTTCGGCACCTCCCATTCTTGAAATCCCAACACAAATCACATCTCTTGCCTAAGGACCATAAACTACCTCACTATCAAAGGCTACAGTTCATTCATTCATTTGATTCATTCAAAGCAACCTAATCTTGAGTGATGTCTTAGGCGCTCTTCTAGGGACTGGTGACACGGTGAACAAAATAGGTAAAAATCTCACTTTCATGGAGCCTCTCTGGTATTTAGGGGAAAATCTTTCCTTATCAACATGAAAATACTTTTTATGGATGTTGCTTAGAATTTCAGTTTTTTTTTTTCTTGACAGTATCTCAGGTGATCATCTTTGAGGTGGTTCTCCTGAAAATATTTTTGGGGGGTACTGACTCGACTTTCTGAGTCAGACACTTTCCTAAAGACAGGGGTCAAAGGAAAAGTGACAACTGTCACTCTTGCAGTAAGAACAGGGATCACAATGCTTGAAACAGATATGCTGCTCAGCTGTCAGAAAGTCCACAAGGCTCCAAATGTGTGTGGCCAACTAACGGAACCTGTAACTCAGAGGTTATCATCCTGAGAGCAATGGGAAATCCCTCTAGTTAAGGACTCTCCTTGACGGAAGCTTGACAATGGCCTTGATTTACTTACTATGATGTTTAGGTAATTATACACATTAAGAAAAGTGCACAAGGCACTTACATTTCCATGATACCATCAAAGATATTGTTGTTTTATTAAAATGTTACATCTAGAGTTGTAACGTATAGAGTAGTTAAGTCAATCACTATGAGGTACAGGTGAGACTATTGTAACAGCCATACTTCCATAAAAAAGAAAAATTTTTTGTGGTTTCTGATCTAGGAATCAGCCAGTGAATAATTCTATATCAGTGTCCAGTTACCGGGCTAAACATGTAATCTATTTATATTTCTGAGGGTAAGCAGAATTGTGATCACTGAGCCAGCTGTATTCTAGTAACTACTCATTTACCCAACATAACAGATATAAGAAGGTAAAAGGCTTCTAAGGAGACTGGTTACTTATATTTTGAACCACATTTTGGCAGGTATAACTTGCAACTTGTGCTTAGTGGTAAGATTTCTGATATTTACTTTCTCCTTCCTTTGGCAAGTCAAGTTAGTTAAAAAGTAATTAGAGTAGAGTCCATTGTTTTTCTTAAATGCTTACAGAGATATAGAACTCTCAAGTTTCTTTACTAGACAGGATTAGATCACATTAGTGATAAAGATCAGAATGATTTACATTGCTAAAACGAGAACTTCCTGTCAGTTTGGAGAAAGCTCATTTTTATAACCAACATATTGGCTGGGCTAGAGATTAATGAGTGCTATGGGTGGGGTGATGAATGTGATATATTCAATGACCTGTGGAATTTGTTCTGTAATTTCCCCACTCCTCTGGTCAGCAGAGCGTCTTCTTCAGTACCCAGCACTGCCCATAACTGCATTCAGAAAATCACTCTCCAAAAATGGTTATTTGTTTTGCCTTTTTTATAATTTTTTAAAACATTTGATTTATTTACATGTCAGAGAGAGGGAATGAGAGCACAAGCAGGGGGAGCAGGAGAGGGAAGGGGAGAAGCAAGCTTCCTGCTTGGTGGGATTGCACAAGGGCTGAAGAAGACAGAATGGGAAGGGGACAAGGAGAATAGTGGGTTTCAGATTCTTGGGAACAGAGCCCACATCTATTTCTATGTTTATCTCACTGCTATAAACCCAGGTCACAGCAGAGTGCCTGCAGCAGAGTCATGGAAGTGCTCCAGAACTGATAACTATTGCTATTTATACTACTAACATTCCTCCACAAAGGGCCAAGTGTCATAGCTTCTCCCAGTTCCCCACACTGAACGCAATGAAGAATCAAACTATCGGGTGAAGGATGGCGAGGGGCATTTAACAGGACCCAGATCACAGGAGCCATATTGTATTGCAGGACCAGGGGTCTTACCAGTGACTAGGTATTCACTCCTCTTGAGAGGCTAGCTCCTTGGATCTCCCTCTTCAATCCTCTGAACCCATGTCTGGCATCAGAAACAAAAGTAAACATAACGTATCGCCCTTGTTTATTTTTTACTATTATTTGTTACAGAGGAAGAGAGAGATCACAAGCAAGGGGAGCTGCAGGCAGAGGGAAGGCAGGCCCCCCACTAGAGCCTGGTATGGGATCCAATCCCAGGACCCTGGGATCATGACCTGAACCAAAGGTAGATGCTTAACTGAGTAAGCTACCCAGGCGTCCCTTATTGTCCTTCTTTAAAATTTAATGTATTCTCTCTCCCTCTCTCTTTGTCCCCACTCTGTCACTCATACTCACACAATCACAGAGTCACAGACAATAGCAAGGCATTTCCCATTCTAATTCGCTAAGGCACTATGAGCTTAAGCTCAACAGAATCACTTTGCCAGCTGCTGCTCTACCGTGCCCTGATCCCTTCTCTATCCCCAAGCTCGATCTGTAACTCAAGTGTCATGGTGGTGGCTCTTTCTGCCCTCCCTCCACAAGGCTGTCATCAGCACACTCTTCCCCGTGGCTCCACTCCCCAGCACTGGCTGCCTTTGGTCTACGGGTATGCCCTCTCCTAGAGCTTTTCCACACTCCCTGAGGGGAAGACAACCCTTACTTCTCCCCGGTGGCTGTCACGTGTCCGCTATATATTGTGACGATCAGCCCGATTAAGAGATTGGGAACTAAAAGACCGGCTTCTGCTTATGGATCAAACTAACTCTGGGGCTTGGGACACATGACAGCAGCACATGGTGGTAGAACTGAGATGGTTAGGGAGTTAATCTGCATTTTCACATCTGGTCAGCAGCAGAACAAAGAAGACACCCCAGATCTCCTATCTCCCAGAACAGTACTCTTCAAGTAACTTACAGCACCATCCTTCTCCAGCTTTGGAAGTGGCACTTTTCCAACCCCAAAGTCTTGATTCTAGGCAGCACTCCGAGAGATACTCCCTCCAGAATCACCCCTGGCTGGAAGTAGTGGTCGGCCAAGGCCTCCCAAATATCTTCCCTTCAGAGTTGCGCTTGCATCAAACTCAAAACTGTGGCACGTACGGGACTTTCCTGTCAGCCTCTAGCTCTAATGACCTATTGGACTTCAGAGGTGCTCTTTTATACCCACTTACCTTATAACATCAACGTGTGACTCCTCTAGAATTCTCTCCATGGCTTTTCTCCTGTACTAATTGTTATGGACTGAATTGTGTCCCCACAAAAGTCATATGAAGAATTCCTAATCTCCAGTGTGACTGCATCTGGAGATAGGGCCTACCTAGAAGGAGGTACTGAAGGCTTGGTGAGGTCACAGGAGTCCTAATCTGCTAGGACTGGTGTCCTCATAAGGGTGAAACACATGAAAGCACTCCCCCTACCTCCCCTCTGGGGGCCCACAGAGAAGAGGTCATCTGAGGGCACAGTTGAAAAGGTAGTGATCTATAGAACAACAAGAAAAAGCTCACTGGAGACCAACCTTGCTGGCACCTTGATCTGGAACTTCTGGCCTCCAGATCTGTGCGAAAATACATTTCTGACATTAAAGCTCTCCAGCCTGTGTTTGTCTGTCCCCGACGGCCTGGCTCCAAAGCCTCAGAGATTGGGGACAGTGAGGAACACCATAGGACTAACCCTGCCACCCTGAAAGGAACCATGCCATTTGGAACTCCAGAAAGGATTCAGAGGAACTGAAATCTGCATTCCTACCTCTGGACAGCCCCATATTCAGCAGGCCCCTGGATGCAAACCTGGAGCTTGACACTCAACCTGAACAAATCCCTCGACTGCCCCCTCCCCCAGAAAGATGGACAGAGTGCTGGCAGATCGGGCCTGCCATGTTGTGGTCCCTAACCATAACCTTTGGTTTGCTTTTCAAGATTCTGACCCCAAAGGCCTTGCAGTAGGTGCCCTACAATTTGGGGACACATGGGCAATCCCAGAGGACTCAGCCTGCTGCCCAGAAGGAAACTGTGCCATTTGGAACTCCGGAAAGGATTCAGAGGAGCAGAAATCTGCATGCCTAGCTGAGGACACACCCACACAGAGCTGACTCCTGGACACAAAGCCAGAGCCAGACACTCACCCTCACCTCCACTGTCAACTCAGCCACCCAGACAGCTCTCCATGGGGTCTTCAGATCAGCCCTGCCATGTCCCTGGTTCCTAACACTAACCCTTGGATGGTTTCTGTAATGATCTCCTCATTTCAGGTTATGTGGTGGTTCTGCAGGACATTGTCCTGGTGTGGGATCAAACACACTGAAGCATCCCGTGTGAAGTGGCAAACGTGGTAAAGAAATGACGGCTGGGGAATCTGAGTGTGGAGACAGCACGTATTTGTGCTGCTATAACAAGCTGACTGCACTTTGAAATCACCACAGAGGAAATGAATCTTCCAAATATCCATGTTAGCACGTGACACGGAAGCAGAGAGAACATCAGACTTTGGGATGGAGGCCAAGCCCTCCCAAATCCAGGTCACCCAACATGGAGAGGACACATGTTAGCAAGAGACTCGTGGGAGAATTAAATCATGGGCCCCTGTATCTCAGGTGCAGTAGAAGCAGTGGATTTGGAATTTCAGTTTTTCCACAACGTTCCACCACAAGCTGGTTAGAACTGTGCAAAAGCAGGAAAGGAAGCCCCAGTAAAGTGGACTGGGGATGCCAGAAGGGGAGGCTGGAAGGGGGCGCCTGGTGCTCAGTGCCCATTACAGACCCCACATTGCAATCCCCCACAGAAGAGACTCACCAATTCCAGGCCTCACACGGGAAGCTGGAGGTTCATCTCCTGACTTTTTGTAGGAGCTTTGCAGCTCAGCTGGTGAGAATTCTCCATCACCCTGCCTTTCTCCAAGGGACTTTCCTTCAAGCACCCTTCCCAACTTCTTCCTCCTCCATGAAATAATGTTCCTCTCCTTTGTTTCTCGCACTTGCCTGTGATGGGACCTTAGCTTGCTCAGCCCAGACTGCCATTCTCTGCTCTTCCCAATTAAACCCATGCTGCTGGTCAAATAACTGGCAGATTGAGTTTAAGGCCAATTGAACTAATAAATTCAAAAACTTGCAAGGAACAAAATCAATATGCACAAATTAGTGGCACTCCTACGTGCTCGGAAGGAACCATCAAAAAGAGACTGCTGAGAACGATCTCATTTACACCTGCATCCAAGACAGCAAGATACCCGGGAGGCCCCTGAACCAAGAAGGTGACAGACCTGTCATCTGACAGCCCTGCAACAATGACGACAGACAGGGAGGGGTACACACGGAGATGGGGAGGCACTGTGCTCAGGGTAGAACCCACACTGGGAAAATACCTACTCTCCCCAAAACCGTCTACAGAGTCCTCACTCTGGCTCCCGAATTTCCGGACTCGGCGCAAGCCTGGAGTGGGTGTGGACACGGGAAGGACCCCGCAGGGCTGAGGTGGGGAGAGCACAAGCACCGAAGCAGGCGGACGCTCCCTGACCTCAGACCATCTGAGGAGCCCCAGGAACCGAATCCGCGAGCACACAAACACAGATGAGGACCTAGGAGCACCCGAGCCCAGAAAGGGGGGACCCCACAGCCCCGCGCACAGCACAGCAGGAGGCCACGTCTCCTCACACAAAACGACGGAAGCCCCAGTGTCTACATAGGGCTCCCTTTCTCTGTGGGGTCCTGAGACCACGAATCCCTTGACAGTCCACTCAGGCGGCTTCTCCTCAGCTCCTCCAGCATCTGGTCCTTAGGAGGTTGGACTGCTGCCAGTGTGGGCGCGTCCTCCACAACGGGTCCGGTCAGTGTGGATGCAGAGCCACACCCTCCTCAGCTTGTCCTGTCAGGGTGGGAGGCGCCCCACATTCTCCAGAAGTCTCCACAGTGGGTCCTGAAAAGGCAGGGCTCAGGTCCCAGCTGTGGCTGTGCAGCCTGGGCTCAGGGCGGGAGCTGGGGTCTGGCGCCCTCTGCAGGCGGTGCAAGGCAGTGCAGGACTGTGGGAGCTCACCCTTCAGTGGAAGGTCCTGCTCCCTCCTGGGGTCCAGCTGATGCCATTTCATTCCGGAAATTCAAGCTGCATGGAGCCCAATACCCCCCAACTCCCCCACAAATAGCTAAGGAACAATGAATTGGAAACAATGTGGAATTACAACAGTCCTTGACCCAAACAGTGTCATTGAACATGGCCCTGATGCGGACCCACACTCTGACCTCAACTTGGTCTCAAGCCTGGACCCTACCCTAATCCAAGACCCTAACCCTAGCCCCCAACCCAAACAATGTTCACAAAAATCAAGAGGTAGAAACTGCAAATATCCATCAATGGCAAGTGCATAAGCAAAGTGTGGTAAAGGGTTTGAATTTGGGTTCAGGTTCAGGTTCTAGTCAGAGTTCTAATCAGGCTTTGGGTTTAGTGTTATGGTGAGGATTTAGAGTGAAGGACAAGGGAACAGAGTTATAGTTTAGGGCTTTAAGTTTATGATTTAGGCTTTAAGACTCAGGGCTTATGGGATAAAGTTCAAGGTCAAATTTGGGGTTTGACTTCATGCTGAGATTTGGGTTCAGGTTTCATGACTTGGAGGTCTGGTTTAGGGTTTGGGTTCGTGGTTCAGGGCTTGGATCCAGGGCTCAGGTACAGGCTTTGGGTTCCATTCCAGGTTTGGGATTCAGGGTTCTAGTTTGGGCTTTAAGGTCAGCTTAGGTTTCAGCGTTGGTAGGGTTTAAGGTTAGATTTAGGGATGACACATTTTCTTCAGTTGTCATCATGGACAAAATAATTCTATCTGAAGTTTCTAAGTCAGAAATGTATTTCATCTGGGGGCGCCTGGGTGGCTCCGTGTGTTAAGCCTCTGCCTTGGGCTCAGGTCATGATCTTAGGGTCCTGGGATCGAGCCCTTCATCAGGCTCTCTGCTTGACCGGGAGCCTGCTTCCCCATCTTTCTCTCTGCCTGCCTCTCTGCCTACTTGTGATCTCTGTCTGTCAAATAAATAGAATTAGTAAAATCTATTATATGATCTTTTACAAACCATTTCCTATCTTTGCATTTCTTGTGCCAAGACAGACAGGGATTATTTAAAACCCTGAAGAGAGTGCTCTTGCTTTTAAATTGCCTGTAACCTTCGTGTAATAGATTTATGATTGATAATAGATTTAGTTAAAATATAACTATTTAAAATATTTACTCTCAGTAAACGATTTCAACCTATGCTCATTTAAGTAACTTGGTGCATAATCCCTTTTCTATTAAACCATAGTGCAAGGACCAATGCAGCGTTTCCAGGAGAACCCCAAGCTATTTTTCTAGAATGGCTGTATGCTTATATATGGCGTCCTGTTTTCACTCCCTTTGTGGAGCACCTACCCTGGAGGTCATGTAATAACCAATGACCAAAAAAACAAACAAGAAACCCAAACATCCAGGTCGAAGTGCCATCCCTGCCTGGAGTGGAGGAGACTGCTCAGACAGATCCCAGGCAGGCATCTCAGCCCAGGCCTGTGTTGGGGAAGCTGGTTCCTGGCTTTGGGCGCAAACTGGAAGCCAGCAAACTGACCCAAGAGTGCAGCCGGCGTTTAGGACTGATGATCTTTTGGCAGCCAGGCTGCGCGTGGACACCCGCTCAGGGAGCCAGGCTAGGCGGCTGCCCAGCGCAGGCGCTGGCAATGCAGCAGCATGCCAGGGCTTAGCCCCGCACCCCAGCATGGGCTCTGGCCTCAGAAGTGAGGGGGTGGGGCCAGCGTAGAGAAGGGTCTTTGCTAATTTCCAAAGCTGGAAGTGAGCTCTCAGAGGACTCAGGAGGGAGGGGGGCGGGGGCGGGGGCGGGTCGGGGGCGGCCGGGAGAAGGGGCTTTGCTAATTGCCCAGGCGGGAAGGAGGGGCGCGCAGCGCCAGGGTGCTGTGCTGCAGCCCATTCGGGACTGCAGGACCCACCATACTCGCTGCCCCTGCACTCTCATGCTCCAGCCTAGTCCATGAGGCCGTGGTGTCCTGTTCCCGTTCCCGCCGCCTGCTGCCCCTCCCCCCCCAATGGCTTCTCTGGAGGACCCTCTGCTCACAGGTAAAGTGACACCACGACGCGCCCTCACCTGAAGCAGAAAACGCGGTCCAGAAGCTGGGCGTGGGATGTTTGGGCCCCAGCCTCCCGCCAACCCCAGGGCACCAGGACCACCCCAGACGCTGTGCCACACCCTGTCCGCAGGGGGTCAGGCCAGGACAGCGCCACAGGAGGTACCCCCCCCCCCCCGCCAGAGGGCAGGCTAGCCCCCATAGTTCAGCACCCCCACGCGCTTTTCAGATCCTCCTGCCATTTCCAGGGCACCCAGAACCCAGAGAGTGAGGCCTTGGGTGCTTTCTAGAGACAGATTCAAGGCAATTTTTCGACTTTGGGACTCAGAGTTAACATAGTTTTCATTTGTGATTATTATTTTTTGTGGGTGCCATAGCTTTTCTTTTGACCTATGGTTGTTTTCACTCCCGGTTCTGAAGAAGCCCCTAAATCCTAACCCTGTTGAGGACTCTGAAAGCTCTCAGAGCAGCAGTGCTGGGGGACAGTGTGGACACATGTTTTGGTTTCTCCTCTGGCCTGCTTCTGTGGCAGCCCCGCTCTGTCCTCCTCAGACTTCAGAGCAATATCTGAACAAGTGGAGAAGCGACCAGGGGGTCAGGAAGGTGGCCACCGAAGAGTGACTTCTCTGGAGGGTGGCTGAGCTAGCAAGTGAGCATGTTAGTCCAGCTCTGCCTGCATTCAGTATGGAGCTGAACAGGGGCCAGGGAAGGGGAGGAGGAGCAGAGAGCAGGGACAAAGGGACCAAAGAGGAGATTCAGATGAAGGGAAGTAATGGGGAGGAAAGAGAAGAAACTCTAGAAGACAGGTATGTAGAAAGGAAAAGGGATGAAGTGGGCATTGGGAAAGGGCACCACCAGGGAAGGAGAGAGGGGAAGGAAAGAGGGAGGAAGAGAGGAAAGGGGAAAGGGAGAAGGGAGGAGTCAGCATGCCAGGGCTCCCCCTGCATCTGAAGAAGAGGTGGCTGCTCCAGCTTGTCAAACAGGGTGCTCACTCTTTGGCCCCAGTTTCGGCTCCCAGTGCTACTGGGCTTTTCAAGGAAGGCAGGCTGTCCCTTGGGACCTACTGGAGCCCACTGGAGCCCACAGGAGGGTGGGAGAATTAAGATGCCACCGGGTTCTGTCCTGAGCTGCTCCCAGCCACCAGCCTCACCACATGGTGCAAGAGGGACCCCAGAACAAAGGAAGGATACAGGCCAGCATGTCTGCTGGTGGCCCTGGGCACTTAGCTCATCGCAGTGAACCACACGGCCTCCTCAACCCACGCTTTCAAAGCCTCCTTCTTCGTTTCTGGCTTTCATGTCTGTAGGAACATGAGCCAGATCTAACTCATCTCCGACAGACAATTCTGACTCACCCCGTGTCAGATTTTTATGAGTGGCTGTGATAGAGTAAGATAGCAATGCTCCAACAAACGGACTGTTTCCTCCCACTTGACCTCAACAGTCTTATACATTTTCTTAGCGAAAACATCTTGTCTCCTTCCATTAAGCTCATAACGTGGTCTAGGAGTATACATGCGCCTTCCTTAGATGCGAAGCGAAACAGAGGTCTTTTTTTTTTTTTTTTTAATTTTACAAGGTAAAGTCAGTGAACACATCCAACTTGACCAATACGTCTCTAAAATGTCAATCCAGGCAAAGCTTTTTCTGCCTACAGTTTGGAGCCTACGTGGTGACATTTTTAAAATGCTTTCAGTCCCTCAGTGAGGCTCTTAGAAGCTAGCCAGGGCTTACTACGTGCCAGGCACTGTGTCAGGTGTTGGAGCTAAAGGGAAAGAGAGCTTGGAGGCTAGCTGGGGAGGGACATCCAAGACACAACCACAGCTAGAAACGGAGGCCAGTGCTAGAAAAGAGAGAGCAGGCTGCATGGAGAGTGTGTACCATGGGGCTTGTGAGCTCACGAATAAGTGGGAGTAACTGGAGTGGGGAGATGGGGGAGAGAAGAGGGTCTTCCCATCAATGGGAATCACCTGTGCTTGGAGGCAGGTGCCATGAGAGGTCTCCACAGGAAGAAGGAGGCAGTGTGGTTGAAGGGCAGAGAGATGGGGCAGAACAGGCATCAGTCAGTTGGAGGGGTATGAATAGACTGATGGGAGGATTATGGGTGCCTTTGGAGGACTGAGAATTTGTTAGAAGATCAGTGCAGATTTCTATGGAGACAAATGCCAGGAACTGATAGGTCTTTGAAAGGTCACTCTGGCTGCCTTTTGGCAAAGGGGTTGGTAAAAGGCACTTGCAGGTGTGAACACACCAGGTGGGAGGTGAGTGCAGGAAATCGGGTGAGGGAGCATGGGAACTTGGTCCCGGGGTATATAAGGGAGAATAGCCTTTAAGGAGTTCCACAAATTGGCACCAGCTGTGGCTTCATTACAGAGCTGGAAGGGGGAGGTGGGTGTGTCCTGGAGGTTACAGAAATTACATGAGAAAGGGAAGTCTTTTTAGATCTCTTTTTCAACTAGAGGAACTCTCACCTTATTGATAGAATTCCAGAGTGGGAACCAATGATATGAGGACATCTTTGAAATGTCTGAATATGTTCTTCGACATCTTTGCAAGTGACGAGGAGACCTTGACCTTAGGAGGCCTTGGCCCTCTTTGTAGCCAGAAAGATTTCACCTACAGATTTGGGTTCTCCCTTTTAAAGTCAAGCAGTCAGTCCTTCCAAAGGACACCTCCTATCATTTTACCCTCTCATCATACCTCACGTGCTGGCATCTCCAAGACCCTCTGTTCCAGGTTGAGAGTATCCACTTTGGCCGGGCTGGTCTTGCCAAGAACACCACCACAGGAAATCTAGAGCCTGTAGTGCTATTAATAACATCATCTAAGACTGTGTTTGCTGCCCTCTTGGCCTCTTCCCACCATGACTCACTGAAGCTTTTTACACATTGTATCCATTATGCTATAGTTCCCAAAGGTCATCTTCTCTAGTGCCATTAGTTTTTAGGGGAACAGGCAAACCTTAAACTTGTCCCCCTTAATTGGATCCCTGTGCCCCCACAATCTCTTTGAATGCCTTTCACCATGATCCTTGAATGAGATCTGAGACCACTGCTGGTACCTAACACTTCTTGGCACCTTGTCTGCTAGGTTCTTGGAAGAGGAGGTGGCTATGGAGGTGAGTGGGAATGGGAGTGGGAGGATTTCTCCCTTCACTTCCCTTTTTGTGTTTTCAAATAATGGGTTTTGAGGGGGAGGGAAAGGTTAACCAGACCATTTATTTTCCATCTCCCATCGATAAAATGTCACACAGGAGAGGTGGCAGAAACGCACTTTCAGGTTAATTTTTTTACAAGGAAGATTGACTTATGAACCTACTTTGTTATTCCCTTTCATTCAATTTCCCTGTACCTCCTTTTCTATGAAGTGTAACGGTAACCCATTATTATTTTTATTGTTGGCACGTGCTTTGTGAACCATAAAGTGTACGCTATAAATGGGAGCGCTTTTCTTTTTTTTTTTTTTTGTAGTTTACGAAAAACTAATATTTTTTAAATTAATTTTTTATTTATTTTCAGCATAACAGTATTCATTCTTTTTGCACCACACCCAGTGCTCCATGCAAGCAGTGCCCTCTATGATACCCAACACCTGGTACCCCAACCTCCAAATCCCCCGCCCCTTCAAAACCCTCAGATTGTTTTTCAGAGTCCATAGTCTCTCATGATTCAGCTCCCCTTCCAATTTCCCCCACCTCCCTTCTCGTCTCTAACTCCCCATGTCCATGAAAAACTAACTTAAAAACATTCATCCACCAGAGTACCCAAAGGGCTCCCATATAAACTATCTGTCGTTACATTATGTCCCGATGTGGAGCTCGATCCCAGGATCCTGAGATCATGACCTGAACTGAAGGCAGAGGCTTTAACACACTGAGCCACCAGCCCCAATGTATTCTCTTCAGTACCAGAATTTGTAACCAATTGACAGATGAAAAAGGAGGCAGTCAAGTGAAAAACAATAGGTCTTAGACCTGCAAGAAATTTGAATTAGATGAATTCAGCTACTCAGGCACTGTTTCACATTTTCAGATCTCTGCAGAAAAGGGGTTAACCTTTTTACAGCATGTAAAAGAGAAGACTATAACACATACTATGTGTAAGCATGTAAATATCAAAAAATATCCCATTAGATGCTAAGACACACAGGGCCTATATTTTCTCTCAAATTCATGAATATGTAGGAGCAATAAGTGAGAAGTGAATGTATACTCTTCACTTCGAAGTCTTTTAGAAATCTAAAATATGACTTTCTATGGTTTGTGTCTCCATATTCCTTTATTGCCAGTTTGAACAAATCCACATGCTTTGATTCAAAGGTAATAAATTCCTCTTATTTGGAAACATGATGTTTATTTTTATTCTCTCACCCTTAGCAGGTGGTTTCATTTTAGCACACTTCAGAGTTATAATTTCATGCTTATTAAAAACATTTATTATGATCTACATAGATGAATGAAACTTTTATTTTATTAAATTATTTGACAAAAAATCTGTTATTTTTAAAAATGTATTTCCTTTAGGGTTATTTTAGAGCGTTCAGAGAGGATCTAGGAGTGTGGTATTATGTAGTTTTTAAGTAGGTATGAAATGGTTATTTATAGGATTGTTTCTTTAAGGCTTATGTATATTGTCCATTATATGCTATAAAATATTTTGAAAGTAAATTTAAGGTATGTTTTACATAGTTTATTTTTTGGAAATAAATATTGAAATGACTTGTGAAATTCAGTATATTCTCAACATTAATTTATTTTGAAATTTACCAGTTGTCTACTGAACTATTATATGGCAGATATTACTTCAGACTACACTGGTAAATGAAATACTTGGCTTTGTAGAACTTTTATTTTAATGGGTGAGACAATTCAAAGCTATAAACCTTAATAAAAATGGCATACTGCATTCAAAAAGGATGAGTACAATGGGGAAAAAGAAAAACTCGATCAGGGTGAGAAAAATCAAGGTTGCTAGGCAGGGGATGGGGAGTTAAAATTTTTAATAGGAAGATCAGGGTAGTTACAATGAAGCTGACAATTGAACAAAGGTATGGAAAGGTGATGAATTTGCGCAGAACTATCAGCAATAAGGTCACTCCAGACAAAGGAATTGGCTATCTTGAAGGCCATAAGGTTGGATCATGCCTGGCATATCTGAGGAATAGCAAGGAGGCCACTGTGAGTGACTGAAGAGTAGCAGGGAAAGAGGTCACAGAGGTTAAATGAGTGGCTAGATCATGTAAAGCTTAGAAGTCATTGTAAAACTCTGGCTTTTATATTTGGAAACTTACTGTGTGATAGAATTTCTGCTAATAACTGAGAGTTCAATTGTCCATAAAATTTCAAGGACTCTTATTCTAGTAAGACAGAATGAAGAGAAAGAGTTCATATTTACACATGGTGTAACAAATGCTCAGAGATACAAGTGTAGGAAGCTATAGGATCACAGAAGAAGGCACTAAAATCACACCAATATATTTGATGACTGTGACTATATATAAATTTGTATTTTCTAGATTTTTTATAGTCATGGAATGACACTGTATATACTATTCATTGCCTGGCTTTTCTTTTCTCAGCATCATTACTTTGAGAATCTCCAATTGTAAATAGTTCATTTTGATGTTGAATAGTAATCTCTTTAATGAATAGATCATAATTTTTCTTTGCTCTATGGATGGACATTGATGAACATTTCCACTGTTTTCAATTCTTAAAAATAAAGCTGCTATGAAATTCATATACAAGTCCCTGTATGAACATAGGGCTTGTTTCTCTTGGTTAAATGCCTAGAAGTAAAATGGCTATTTTTGTAACTGCAACATATTTTGCATTTAAAAAAATTTTCAAACTATTTTCCAAAGTGGTTGTATCATGATATATGCCAACAACAGTTTAGATTTTTTGTTGCTTCTCAATCTAGCTCAGACCAAGTACAATTAGCCTTTATAATTTTAGCCATTCTAATAGATATGTAAGCATGTCTCATTATGATTTTAATTTGTATTTCTTTAATGTCTAAATGTTGAGAAATTTGTCATGTGCCTATAAGCCATCCATATACTTTTGGTGACATGTCTCTTCCATTATTTCCTTCACATGTAAAATTGGATACTCTGTTTGGTTATTAGTAAGGTTTTTTATTTTTATTCATATTTAAATAATCAGAGTAGATGTCCATTATCAGATATTTAATTTGCAAATCCCTTCTCCATCTTTACGGATTCTCAATGGAGCTTTGATAGCTGTGTCTTTCAAGAAATATGCTACTTCTTTCCTGGTACACGGAGGTATGACTAGAACATTATCAATGTTGACCTTTGCAAAGAAAATCATGGCTTAAGATATATGTAGTCTGCAGTTGTTGGGAGTGTTCACCATCCTTGCCTCTAACTCATCTCTCACTGCCCACACATTCAGATATAGGGGAATATTGATTGACAAAATATTAATTGCCAAATAACACTAGTTGGAGAATAAGAAAAATGCAGGCACCTGATTATATAATATTACATAAATAAAATATGTTTTTATAAGTGCTATTAGAAGTAAATTCCTCTATACTTTAATCACACAGAATGATGGAATCCTAGATTTTTTTTTCTTGTATTTACTAAGAAAATGATCATGCCTCAAGTATATTAAAATGGAATAGGGAAAATTAAAAATTGTTTTAAGATGATTTGTGTGTGTTGTGCATATGTGAGAGAGAAAGTGAGAGAGAAAGATAAAGAAAAAGAGAAAGGGAAAGACAGAGAGGTGGCTGCAGTGAATTGATGAGTTGGAGGATAGATTTTAAAGTTTTGTCTTTTGCTTTCTACATTTCTTTTTCCTTAGGTTCAAGAGAACAATCAGTAATATCTCAGAAGCCTGCTGGTAACATCAGCAGAAAGAATTAGAGGTTCCCAGAAAATTAAGATGACATATAGTTTTCCTGACATAAGAAAAGTCATTTTTTGTCCCCAGCTATTTTCAATGATCTATACCCCACCTGTGTACTTGCCCAAGCACACTTCTTCCAAAACTTCCTGGGAGGTTCTTACAAAGAAATGCAAAAACCTCACTCCTTAAGGATTTTGAGGGAACAAGGCAATGGGAAAACTAACAGTCACCACCAGACCAGGAAATAGCCTAAGCTATTGAGACAATAAATCAGTGGCAAAACTCCTAGTGCTATTTCAAAAGCAATCAAGGCCTTGCATTCCTTGTCCCAGAAAATGAGCCCAAGACCCCATCTAGTTTCTATCTGCTCTTGAAGCCTGCAGAGTCCCTTTCCCTTGTCCAACAGTTACCTCTGCTTTATTCTAACGTTGAAGTTTCTGCCCTCGGTGGAATACAAGCTTCATTCAGGTGAACATGCAATACATATTGCACAAATACATATGTGGATGTGCATGCAGCCACAACCTTATGACCAACCATACATGGAATAATAAAACTCTCCCTTCTGAGTATTCATCTTAAATACTAAATAAAAATCTCTCTCCTGTTCAAACAGTCAAGGCTTTGGAACTTATTCCCTGTGATCTCCTTGTATGTTGTAAACAAAGATTCCTTTGTTTGACAACTCCACCTGTTTCTGTGATTCACCAAAGACTGACCTCAGTTAGGTCAGTTGCTGTAATGGCTTTCACTACTCTGATTCTACCTCTGCAAGTCTCCAAATTTAACTATTTTTTCTCCCAATTCCGCATGTTCTTGGCTTTAAACTGCAACTCTGAAGAGAAGATTTGCTTGTTTAAAAAAAAAAATCAAGAAAAGGGAGTAGTAGTCAACATTGTTACTTTGAACTTCCTGCCCTACGGGGCTCTCCTGTTCTTTCTCTTTGACTTCCTGGACTAAAACGACAGAAATTTGGCAATACATCACTCCCCAATCCAGATTACTGCCAGAACAGTTTATACTCTTAGAAAAATATTAGTTTAAAAGATCACATAATTAAATACTTAAGCATGTAGTGTAATATAGTGGTTTACAAGAAATATATTTTGGTCATCTGAATATTTGGTTTTCAACCATGGCTACTGACTCACAGCTCCTAAAACTCTTGGGATTTCCTGTGATAAGGGTGAGAGAGGTGTGTTTTGTTCTGTTAATGAAGTGACCTTCAGACCTCACTCAAGGCAAGGGCTGTTTGCCTGAAGGACCAACCACTTGGTGAAAGCCTTCACAACTTTTTGCCCAACGTGCCTCCCCTTCCTCCCAATACAGGATTATCTGGGGAGGGAAGAGGATCTGGAGATTAGATCAGCAAATGACAATGATTTAGTCAGTCATGACTATGTCATGAAGCCTCCACAGAAAAGCTGAAAGGACTGGGTTCAGAAAGCTTTTAGTTTGTGAAATGTATGAAAAGGCAGGAAGAGTGGCAGTCTTACAGAAGGTAATAGAAGCTCTGTGCCCATTCTCCATACCTTGCCCTGTGCACTTCTTTATCTATCTATTGATTTAAATCTTCTATTATATCTTTTAATAAGCTGGCAAACATAAAGTAAGTATTTTTCTGAGTTTTGTGAGTCCCTGTAGCAAATTAAAAGAACGTAAGAAGTAGGCCATTGGGACCTCCAACCTGTAGTTGCTCAGTCACAAGCACAGGTAATAACCTGGGGCCTACAGTGAGACTGGCATCTGAGGTGGGGTTGGAGATAGTCTTGGAGGACTGATCCCTTAACTGATGAAATCTTACACTATGTTCAGGTAGATAGTGTCAGAATTTAGTTGAATTCTTGGAGATCCTGCTGTTGTCTGAAAATTATTTGGCATTGTTGGTATGATGTCCTAAAACCCAAAAAGATATAGCTACCTCAAAATAAGAATACGGTTGACAGCTTATATATAATAAGTGAGTATTTCAGGGATTTAAAATATACCCAATAAATAATGTAAGGAAATAAGGAAAGATTTTGAAATAAAAACAAGAATAAGAACCTAGTGGTACTAATAGATTAAATATATGTAATCTAGTTGAATTAAGAATACAATGGATAGAATATGTAATGGATTCAATAGAGATAAGAAGTCACTTAAGGATATAGTCATCTGGATACCAGCAAAGCATTAAAATTATCAATATAAAAGAGGTGTAAGATGTAGGTGATGTGTGTGGAACAAAAGCTAGAGAAGAAATTAGATTTCCTTACTACTCATAGCCTGTTGACAAGTCCTTGAAGCTCCTCTGGGGACTCAGCTGCTTCCATGTGGACACATCCACTCAGGGCAAAAAGCATTCTTAGTCCTCCCCCCAGGATACTGAAAATCTACTTTCACATGTAAAAATTACTTTGGAAACTTCTTTATCTCTACTCCCCACCCCTGCCCTCAAGATATACATTGGCAATCATCTCCCAAGCATATACCCACTGATACACATCAGAAGAGTCTCTTCCCTGAGTTTTTACTAAATAGTAATAAATGACCTTTCCCTAACAATAGCTAGCCCCCTCAAGGTCCTGGAAACCTTGTTTATAAAATACCTTGGAGGCTTGTGCTATCCCTAACCTCCTCCCAAATTGAAAGTATATAATCAGCCACTCTTCATGACCCTCTCTCTCTACTCCAAATAAATAAATAAATATTTTTAAATAAAATAAAATAAATGACTTTTTTTAAATGAAAGAAGAAAAAGGAAAGAAATATTTGAATATTAATGTACATCTATTTCTCAAGCATAAAATAGTCAAGACACTGGATTAAAACTTACATACAAGAAAAGAAAGAAAATATTCATAACTAGAGTTGACTCTATGAATCCCAAACTAGGGCATACATACCAAAGACACACAAAAAAAATCACAAGTGTTAGAGAGAAAAAAAATAATTCATTAATAAAGAAACAAGAATCAGACTGACAGAAATTTTTAAATAACATCAGATATAAAAAAGAATGAAGTAATAGCTTTATTATCTTGAAAAAAAATCACAAATGGAAACATTTAGATCCTTATAAAATGTCATTGGCATAGGAAGGCATAATAAAAAAAATATTTTCAGGAATACAGACCACAGATAATTTGCCTTAATTTGTGTAGGCAGCACTTAAATACTAATATTATTTTAACAGTTAAAATATACTCTATGATCTTTGAGGTTGGGGAAAAGAGGATGACCAAGTCATCTTGAAATAATTCAGTTTTATGAAAAAAGTAAAAAGATCAAAAAAAAAGACTTGTAGAAAAGAGAGATAAAACCTATGCATAATAAAAATAAATAAATAAATAAACAGCTGGAGTGCCTGGGTGACTTAGTCGGTTCAAGTGTCTGCCTTCAGCTCAGGTGATGATCCTGGTATTGAGCCCTGCATCAGGCTCCCTGCTCAGTGGAGAGTCTGCTTCTCCCTCCCATTGAGAAAAAAAAATTTGACTTATTATTTGAGAGAGATAATCTTTAAATTTTACTTATTTATTTGAGAGAGAGTGAGAAAAGAAAAACATGCACACAGCAGAGGGAATAACAGAGGGAGAGGGAGAAGCACGCCACTGAGCAGGGAACCCCCTGCGGGGCTCTATCCCAGGACCCGGGTATTATGACCTGAGCTATAGGTAGACACTTAACTCAGGTACCCCAATAAATACAATCTTTTAAAAAAAATAAATAATAATAAAAATAAATAATATTTCAGATAGTATGATTTTTTTTAATGTAAGACTTGGTATAAAAACAGGATGACATACTTGTCTAATTATAGCAAAAGACTTTGATAAGTTTAGATGCAGTAGTACATAAAAAATTTAACTTCTTTCATTAACTGATAATTTAATTAGATTAAATTAAGAGACATCAAAATTTAGAGAATCTAATAGTCCTGATCTATTAATAAATGTAGCCATCCTGACCCCAAAACAAGAGTCTTCAGTAAGTATATAAGCATAAGTTGAACATTTACACAAACAGGCCATTATTTAGGCCAGAAGTATATGCCAATAAATTCCTAGAGTTAAATATCAGGCTATATTTTCCAAGAATAAGGCAATAAAATTAGAAAACAATGACCAAAATATTAAATTCATATAATTGGAAGTTAACTTCATACCTAAAAAGAAATAATACAGCTAATTCAGAAATTTTTAGAATTACAGTACTTTGGTAATATCAACTATCAAAATGAGTAACGGACAGATGGGGCTAGCAAGAGACTCGTGGGAGGATTAAATCATGGGCCCCTGTATCTCATGTGCAGTAGAAGCAGTGGATTTGGAATTTCAGTTTTTCCACAACGTTCCACCACAAGCTGGTTAGAACTGTGCAAAAGCAGGAAGGGAAGCCCCAGTAAAGTGGACTGGGGATGCCAGAAGGGGAGGCTGGAAGGGGGCGCCTGGTGCTCAGTGCCCATTACAGACCCCACATTGCAATCCCCCACAGGAGAGACTCACCAATTCCAGGCCCCACAGGGGAAGCTGGAGGTTCATCTCCTGACTTTTTGTAGGAGCTTTGCAGCTCAGCTGGTGAGAATTCTCCATCACCCTGCCTTTCTCCAAGGGACTTTCCTTCAAGCACCCTTCCCAACTTCTTCCTCCTCCATGAAATAATGTTCCTCTCCTTTGTTTCTCGCACTTGCCTGTGATGGGACCTTAGCTTGCTCAGCCCAGACTGCCATTCTCTACTCTTCCCAATTAAACCCATGCTGCTGGTCAAATAACTGGCAGATTAAGTTTAAGGCCAATCGAACTAATAAATTCAAGAACTTGCAAGGAACAAAATCAATATGCACAAATTAGTGGCACTCCTAGGTGCTCGGAAGGACCCATCAGAAAGAGACAGCTGAGAACGATCTCATTTACACCTGCATCCAAGATAGCAAGATACCCAGGAGGCCCCTGAACCAAGAAAGTGACAGCCCTGCAACAATGACGACAGACAGGGAGGGGTACACACGGAGATGGGGAGGCACTGTGCTCAGGGAAGAACCCACACTGGGAAAATACCTACTCTCCCCCAAAACCGGCTACAGAGTCCTCACTCTGGCTCCCGAATTTCCGGACTCGGCGCAAGCCTGGAGTGGGTGTGGACACGGGAAGGACCCCGCAGGGCTGAGGTGGGGAGAGCACAAGCACCAAAGAAGGCAGACGCTCCCTGACTGCAGACCATCTGAGGAGCCCCAGGAACCCAATCCGCGAGCACACAAACACAGACAAGGACCAAGGATCACCCGAGCCCAGAAAGTGGGGACCCCACAGCCCCGCGCACAGCACAGCAGGAGGCCACGTCTCCTCACACAAAACGACGGAAGCCCCAGTGTCTACACAGGGCGCCCTTTCTCTGTGGGGTCCTGAGACCACGAACCCCTTGACAGTCCACTAAGGGACTTCTCCTCACCTCCTCCAGCGTCTGGTCCTTAGGAGGTTGGACTGCTGCCAGTGTGGGCGCGTCCTCCACAACGGGTCCGGTCAGTGTGGATGCAGAGCCACACCCTCCTCAGCTTGTCCTGTCAGGGTGGGAGGCGCCCCACATTCTCCAGAAGTCTCCACAGTGGGTCCTGAAAAGGCAGGGCTCAGGTCCCAGCTGTGGCTGTGCAGCCTGGGCTCAGGGCGGGAGCTGGGGTCTGGCGCCCTCTGCAGGCGGTGCAAGGCAGTGCAGGACTGTGGGAGCTCACCCTTCAGTGGAAGGTCCTGCTCCCTCCTGGGGTCCAGCTGACGCCATTTCATTCCGGAAATTCAAGCTGCATGGAGCCCAATACCCCCCAACTCCCCCACAAATAGCTAAGGAACAATGAATTGGAAACAATGTGGAATTACAACAGTCCTTGACCCAAACAGTGTCACTGAACATGGCCCTGATGCGGACCCACACTCTGACCTCAACTTGGTCTCAAGCCTGGACCCTACCCTAATCCAAGACCCTAACCCTAGCCCCCAACCCAAACAATGTTCACAAAAATCAAGAGGTAGAAACTGCAAATATCCATCAATGGCAAGTGCATAAGCAAAGTGTGGTAAAGGGTTTGAATTTGGGTTCAGGTTCAGGTTCTAGTCAGAGTTCTAATCAGGCTTTGGGTTTAGTGTTATGGTGAGGATTTAGAGTGAAGGACAAGGGAACAGAGTTATAGTTTAGGGCTTTAAGTTTATGATTTAGGCTTTAAGACTCAGGGCTTATGGGATAAAGTTCAAGGTCAAATTTGGGGTTTGACTTCATGCTAAGATTTGGGTTCAGGTTTCATGACTTGGAGGTCTGGTTTAGGGTTTGGGTTCGTGGTTCAGGGCTTGGATCCAGGGCTCAGGTACAGGCTTTGGGTTCCATTCCAGGTTTGGGATTCAGGGTTCTAGTTTGGGCTTTAAGGTCAGCTTAGGTTTCAGTGTTGGTAGGGTTTAAGGTTAGGTTTAGGGATGACACATTTTCTTCAGTTGTCATCATGGACAAAATAATTCTATCTGAAGTTTCTAAGTCAGAAATGTATTTCATCTGGGGGCGCCTGGGTGGCTCCGTGTGTTAAGCCTCTGCCTTGGGCTCAGGTCGTGATCTCAGGGTCCTGGGATCGAGCCCTTCATCAGGCTCTCTGCTTGACCGGGAGCCTGCTTCCCCATCTTTCTCTCTGCCTGCCTCACTGCCTACTTGTATCTCTGTCTGTCAAATAAATAGAATTAGTAAAAGCTATTATATGATCTTTTACAAACCATTTCCTATCTTTGCCTTCTCATGTGTCAAGACAGACAGGGATTATTTAAAACCCTGAAGAGAGTGCTCTTGCTTTTAAATTGCCTGTAACCTTCGTGTAATAGATTTATGATTGATGATAGATTTAGTTAAAATATAACTATTTAAAATATTTACTCTCAGTAAACGATTTCAACCTATGCTCATTTAAGTAACTTGGTGCATAATCCCTTTTCTATTAAACCATAGTGCAAGGACCAATGCCGCGTTTCCGAGAGAACCCCAAGCTATTTTTCTAGAATGGCTGTATGCTTATATATGGCGTCCTGTTTTCACTCCCTTTGTGGAGCACCTACCCTGGAGGTCATGTAATAACCAATGACCAAAAAAACAAACCAAAAACCCAAACATCCAGGTTGAAGTGCCATCCCTGCCTGGAGTGGAGGAGACTGCTCAGACAGATCCCAGGCAGGCATCTCAGCCCAGGCCTGTGCTGGGGAAGCTGTTTCCTGGCTTTGGGCGCAATCTGGAAGCCAGCAAACTGACCCAAGAGTGGAGCTGGCCTTTAGGACTGATGATCTTTTCGCAGCCAGGCTGCCCGTGGACACCCGCTCAGGGAGCCAGGCTAGGAGTCTGCCCAGCGCAGGCGCTGGCAATGGGGCAGCATGCTAGGGCATAGCCCTGCACCCCAGCCAGGGCTCAGGCCCCTGGAGTGAGGGGGCAGGGCCGGCGCAGAGAAGGGTCTTTCCTAATTTCCAAAGCTGGAAGTGAGCTCTCAGAGGACTCAGGAGGGAGGGGGGCGGGGGCGGGGTGGGGGCGGCCAGGAGAAGGGGCTTTGCTAATTGCCCAGGCGGGAAGGAGGGGCGCACAGCGCCAGGGTGCTGTGCTGCAGCCCATTCGGGACTGCAGGAACCACCATACTCGCTGCCCCTGCGCTCCCACGCTCCAGCTTAGCCCCAGAGGCCTTGGTGTCCCGTTCTCATTCCTGCCGCCTGCTGCCCCTCCCTGACCCATGGCTTCTCTGGAGGACCCTCTGCTCACAGGTAAAGTGACACCTCGACGAGCCCTCACCTGAAGCAGAAAACGCAGGACAGGAGGGGGGGGGGTGGAGTGGTCGGGGCCCAGGCAACCGCCAACCCCAGGGCACCAGGACCACCCAGGACGCCGCGCCACACCCCCTCCGCAGGGGGTCGGGCCAGGACAGCGCCACAGGAGGTACCCCCCGCCCCCCGCCAGCGGGCAGGCTAGCCCCCATATTTCGGCACCCCCACGTGCATGTCGGAGCCTCCTGCCATTCCCAGGGCACCAAGAACCCAGAGAGTGAGGCCTTGGGTGCTTTCTAGTGACAGATTCAAGGCAATTCTTCGACTTTGGGACTTCATAGTTAACATAGTTTTCTTTTGTGATTATTATTTTTGTGTGGGCCATAGCTTTTCTTTTGACCTATGGTTGTTTTCACTCCCGGTTCTGAAGAAGCCCCTAAATCCTAACCCTGTTGAGGACTCCGAAAGCTCTCAGAGCAGCAGTGCTGGGGGACAGTGTGGACACATGGTTTGGTTTCTCCTCTGGCCTGCTTCTGTGGCAGCCCTGCTCTGTCCTCCTCAGACTTCAGAGCAATATCTGAACAAGTGGAGAAGCGACCAGGGGGTCAGGAAGGTGGCCACCGAAGAGTGACTTCTCTGGAGGGTGGCTGAGCTAGCAAGTGAGCATGTTAGTCCAGCTCTGCCTGCATTCAGTATGGAGCTGAACAGGGGCCAGGGAAGGGGAGGAGGAGCAGAGAGCAGGGACAAAGGGACCAAAGAGGAGATTCAGATGAAGGGAAGTAATGGGGAGGAAAAAGAAGAAACTCTAGAAGACAGGCATGTAGAAAGGAAAAGGGATGAAGTGGGCATTGGGAAAGGGCACCACCAGGGAAGGAGAGAGGGGAAGGAAAGAGGGAGGAAAGAGGAAAGGGGAAAGGGAGAAGGGAGGAGTCAGCATGCCAGGGCTCCCCCTGCATCTGAAGAAGAGGTGGCTGCTCCAGCTTGTCAAACAGGGTGCTCACTCTTTGGTCCCAGTTTCGGCTCCCAGTGCTACTGGGCTTTTCAAGGAAGGCAGGCTGTCCCTTGAGACCTACTGGAGCCCACTGGAGCCCACAGGAGGGTGGGAGAATTAAGATGCCACCGGGTCCTGTCCTGAGCTGCTCCCAGCCACCAGCCTCACCACATGGTGCAAGAGGGACCCCAGAACAAAGGAAGGATACAGGCCAGCATGTCTGCTGGTGGCCCTGGGCACTTAGCTCATCGCAGTGAACCACACGGCCTCCTCAACCCACGCTTTTAAAGCCTCCTTTTTCGTTTCTGGCTTTCATGTCTGTAGGAACATGAGCCAGATCTAACTCATCTCCGACAGACAATTCTGAACTCACCCCGTGTCAGATTTTTATGAGTGGCTGTGATAGAGTAAGATAGCAATGCTCCAACAAACGGACTGTTTCCTCCCACTTGACCTCAACAGTCTTATACATTTTCTTAGCGAAAACATCTTGTCTCCTTCCATTAAGCTCATAACGTGGTCTAGGAGTATACATGCGCCTTCGGTAGATGCGAAGCGAAACAGAGGTCTTTTTTTTTTTTTTTAAATTTTACAAGGTAAAGTCAGTGAACACATCCAACTTGACCAATACGTCTCTAAAATGTCAATCCAGGCAAAGCTTTTTCTGCCTACAGTTTGGAGGCTACGTAGTGACATTTTTAAAATGCTTTCAGTCCCTCAGTGAGGCTCTTAGAAGCTAGCCAGGGCTTACTACGTGCCAGGCACTGTGTCAGGTGTTGGAGCTAAAGGGAAGGAGAGCTTGGAGGCTGGCTGGGGAAGGACATCCATGACACAACCACAGCTAGAAACGGAGGCCAGTGCTAGAAAAGAGAGAGCAGGCTGCATGGAGAGTGTGTACCATGGGGCTTGTGAGCTCACGAATAAGTGGGAGTAACTGGAGTGGGGAGATGGGGGAGAGAAGAGGGTCTTCCCATCAATGGGAATCACCTGTGCTTGGAGGCAGGTGGCATGAGAGGTCTCCACAGGAAGAAGGAGGCAGTGTGGTTGAAGGGCAGAGAGATGGGGCAGAACAGGCATCAGTCAGTTGGAGGGGTATGAATAGACTGATGGGAGGATTATGGGTGCCTTTGGAGGACTGAGAATTTGTTAGAAGATCAGTGCAGATTTCTATGGAGACAAATGCCAGGAACTGATAGGTCTTTGAAAGGTCACTCTGGCTGCCTTTTGGCAAAGGGGTTGGTAAAAGGCACTTGCAGGTGTGAACACACCAGGTGGGAGGTGAGTGCAGGAAATCGGGTGAGGGAGCATGGGAACTTGGTCCGGGGGTATATAAGGGAGAATAGCCTTTAAGGAGTTCCACAAATTGGCACCAGCTGTGGCTTCATTACAGAGCTGGAAGGGGGAGGTGGGTGTGTCCTGGAGGTTACAGAAATTACATGAGAAAGGGAAGTCTTTTTAGATCTCTTTTTCAACTAGAGGAACTCTCACCTTATTGATAGAATTCCAGAGTGAGAACCAATGATATGAGGACATCTTTGAAATGTCTGAATATGTTCTTCGACATCTTTGCAAGTGACGAGGAGACCTTGGCCTTAGGAGGCCTTGGCCCTCTTTGTAGCCAGAAAGATTTCACCTACAGATTTGGGTTCTCCCTTTTAAAGTCAAGGAGTCAGTCCTTCCAAAGGACACCTCCTATCATTTTACCCTCTCATCATACCTCACGTGCTGGCATCTCCAAGACCCTCTGTTCCAGGTTGAGAGTATCCACTTTGGCCGGGCTGGTCTTGCCAAGAACACCACCACAGGAAATCTAGAGCCTGTAGTGCTATTAATAACATCATCTAAGACTGTGATTGCTGCCCTCATGGCTTCTTCCCACCATGACTCACTGAAGCTTTTAACACATTGTATCCATTAAGCTATAGTTCCCAAAGGTCATCTTCTCTAGTGCCATTAATTTTTAGGGGACCAGGCAAACCTTAAACTTGTCCCCCCTAATTGGACCCCTGTTCCCCCACAATCTATTTGAAAGCCTTTCACCATGATTCTTGAATGAGATCTGAGACCACTGCTGGTACCTAACACTTCTTGGCACCTTGTCTGTTAGGTTCTTGGAAGAGGAGATGGCTATGGAGGTGAGTGGGAATGGGAGTGGGAGGATTTCTCCCTTCACTTTGCTTTTTGTGTTTTCAAATAATGGGTTTTGAGGGGGCGGGAAAGTTTAACCAGACCATTTATTTTCCATCTCCCATCGATAAAAAGTTTACCACTCCCCACTGGAAGAATTTATATCTTTCCTTTGAATCTACAGGAAAATCTCCCAAACCCAGACCACCACCATGTGGATTCAGCCATCTTCTGATTCACCTCCAGATTGTCTCCTCCTAACTGCTCAAGCCTCAGGTTAAGGGCGAAATGTTCAATGCCCAAGCAATTAAGTGGGGAACACGTTTATCTAAGCAATTGCATGCAGCTCTCTATCTGCATACAGGGGGTCTCTCCCAAGCATTTCCAACCTCAGCAAAAGAAGACAAAGCCCCAGCAGTCTGGGGTATATATCATTCATTCATTCCTGTGTTCAACACTCATGGCAGATCCCCACCAAGACAGTGGGAGAGCAAGGACTGGAGAAATCCTGGAAGCTGAAGTCTGAGGAGGATTTCAAATTCAAGTCAGAGATGAAAGAAACATCTGGACTTGGTCCTCAGGTACATGCAGTATTCTGAACTGAGGCTAGAACCAGAGACCATTCTAATGAAAGGCCTCTACAGGTGGGCTCTCACAGGTGGGCCCCAACTCAGTTTCGTGTATATTCATTCATGAAATAGCTCTTTGGGTCAACATGCAGAAGAAAACCATTTCAGAAAACTGACAATGAGGAGAGGAAAGGGAAGCCAAAAGGCTTGTGAATGGGGAGAGAGGAGGAGCCAGGGCAGAAAACCAAGAATTCCTCCCTGCCCTCCTTGCTGCCAGGGAGGTCTGAGGGACTAGTTTCCACCTGGGATCCCAAGTCCAGAACAAAAGCAGCGGGGCCACGGCGGGGGAGGGAAAGGGGTCCTCAGCACGGGCGCATGGGGCTGCGGAAAGATGGGGGCTAGCGTGCCTGCTGGCGGGGGGCACCTCGCAAGGCGCTGTCCCCAGCCCGACCCCATGAGGACCCGGGTTTGGCGCAGTGTCCGGGGTGGTCCCGGTGCCCTGGGGTTCCGGGAGGCTGGGCCTCCACAACCTCCCTCTCCGCCCCCAGGTCGGGTCCGCGCTTTCTGCTCCAGGTGAGGGCGCGGCGCGGTGTCACTTTACCCCTGTGCAGAGGGTGGTCCGGAGAAGCCTTGGGGCAGGGAGGGGCAGCAGGCAGCAGGAGCGGGACAGCGGAGCCTCACGTGGGAGCGAACCGGCGGCGAGTCCGGTGGGTCCTGCAGTCCCGACTGGGCCGCAGCACAGCACCGCGGCGCTGCCCGCCCCTCCTCCGCCAGCCCCTCCACCTCCTCCCAGACTCTCAGCCACATCCTCTGTGAGCTCACTTCCAGCTTCGGCAATTAGCAAAGCGCCTTCTCCCCGCCGCCCTCCACCCGCCCCCGCCCCCCTCCCTCCTGAGTCCTCCGTGAGCTCCCTTTTCGCTTTGGCAATTAGCAAAGCCCCTTCTCCGCGCCGCCCCGCCCCCCTCCCTCCTGAGGCCCCGCCCTGGCTGGGGCGCGGGGGGAAGCCCCGGGGGCTGCAAGCTTTGCCAGCGCTGGCGCTGGGCAGCCTCCTAGCCTGGCTCCTTGAGCGGGTGTCTACCCGCGGCCTGGCTGCAAAAAGATCATCAGTCCTGTTAACCCTGGCTGCACTCTCCCGTCAGTTTGCTGGCTTCCTGATTGTGCCCAAAGCCATGAACCAGCTTCCCCAGCACAGGCCTGGGCTGAGATGCCTGCCCAGGATCTGTTTGAGCAGTCTACTCATCTCCAGGCAGGGATGGCACTTCCACATGGATGTTTGGGTTTTTTTTATTGTTTTTTGGTCATTGGTTATTATTACATGACCTCCAGGGTAGGTGCTCCACAAAGGGAGTGAAAACAGGATGCATGATATACCCCTCACCTCCCATGCTGTCTTTCTCTTAAATAATAAGCACTGCTGAACTATCTTAGATTCTGTACCTTCTCTCCAGCCATGAACCTATCACTGTCTTTAACTCTTGAAAACTTCATTAGACAAATTAATGTGGTGAAGGAAGCAATATGAGAAAGCCTATTAATCTGATGAGCATGGAACTGAACAAACCCTATAGATACTTTCCCTTTGATTTCTAGCCTATCAATACCTACAGTGAGTCACATACACTCAAGATTATTGTTTTTATTGTATACTTCATATATTCATTGATTTTGGACTCGTTATCATTTCGTTGAAGTGTTAAACTATGGTAATAAACAAACTTTTAATTAACTTTTCCTCCTATGATACAAATATAACTTGCACTTGAGCTTTAGCTAATTTTATGTTCTAAAATTGCCAAAACAAAATGATCAAGGTTTCTAGATTATTTACTGTATTTTCTACTATATAATATTGTTCTATCTCTTCTGTATAAAGAAAATGAATGCTTGGGGCTCTTGGGTGGCTCAGTGTGTTAAAGCCTCTGCCTTCTGCTCAGGTCATGATCCCAGAGTCCTGGGATAGAGCCCCACATCAGGCTCTCTGCTCAGCAGGGACCCTGCTTCCCTTCCTTTCTCTCTGCCTGCCTCTCTGTCTACTTGTGATCTCTGTCTGTCAAATAAATAAATAAAATCTTTAAAAAAAGAAAATGAATGCTTGATAACTAAATGAATGCTTTACTGAACAAATTAAATATGGCAATAGCATTTTATTTTATCATGCTTCACATATTAAACAATAATATTATATCACTAGTCTACAAATAATCTACTCGCATAGTCATTTGGAAGCTTTTAGCAAAAGAATTCTTCCTCCTGATTGTAGTATAAAAGCCACAGAAATATACAGAAGACTCCTAGGATAGAAAGTTAAATCCAGTTATCCGTGATGCCTTGAGGAGGACCTGACCTATGTATGTCCTGGGATGCACTAGTAACTGTTACATGTGATAGGATTATATTTAATATATACAGTTTCATTTACTTCACAAAGGACATATAAATTTGAGAATAAAATATTTGATGAATCTATAAAGTCTATATCTATTTGTAACTAATGTGGTAGAATTAAGATGTTAATTTGAAAAAAAATTCATTGAACACATACACATATTCAATTGTTTTTATATATATAAACAGCATTATTTATTTATGTAAATAAATGCATTGTCAGTAAAATCCATTTACTTATCAATCATAAGGGTAATTTTAAGTACTAAGAATAAGAAATATGTGAAAAGATAAGTGTTCAAGAGTGCAGTTTGTGGTAATTAATACAATATGATAGGCTCATAAAAATGATATATTACTTGAACTTAAAAGCTTCTATAATTAAGCGATGACCACTTGAAATTTGTAATTAGTCTTGCTGCAGTTTTTCCTTGCACTTATTGCCCTTCCCCAGAAGTTCATTAAGAATTTCTGTGAATGTCCTTATGTTTAATCTCATTCATAGATTCCACTGCTGCTCACAAAACAAAGCCAAAAAGAGAGGTAACTCTATGTGGCACTCCATCCACAAGCAATACATTCATAAATAATTAAAAAGCTCTCTACTTCATTTGTTACCCATTCAGCTGATAATTTAAATGAGTAACTGAGGCCATTTTATCAGCACTTTTAATAGAATGCGACTCAGAAACTTCACAGTGTTATTTAAGAAGAAATGCTCACGTGTTAAGGTTTTTATTTTTTTAAATCAACAAAATAATTTTCAAATATTAAAAGCAAATGTCTCATTTTCCTCCAAGTTTCCTTGCTATGTCAAAGTTACAAATAAATACATTAAAATCGTATTTTGAGTAGTAGATAAAAACAAAAGTTTTGAAACTGTGGGTTCAGTGTCTGGGTTAACTTGTATAAATATCTGAACTCAATGTATTTAGACTTTATTAGATTTTTTTTTAGACTATTTAAAAATACATGCTGAGATAATGACAACATTATTTTATTCATTTTAATAAATAAATTATTTTATTTAATTATGTTTAGATATTTATTTATTAAATTAATGATTTAATATTTAATAATCTAAATTTGAAATATTTTAAATTCTAAAAATATTTATTTAATTAAATTGATATATTTAATATAAATATTTAATAAATTATTTAACCATTATTATAATTATGCAATACATTATGTATTGTGTAATAATTGCATTTTAATAAATAAATAAATGTATTATTTACATTATTTTATTATATTTTATTTTATTTTATTTACTTGACATAGAGAGGGAGAACGCAAGCAAAGGGAGCTGCAGGCAGAAGGAGAGGGAGAAGTAGGCTCCCAGCTGAGTAGAAAGTTCAACCTGGGGTTCCATTCCACGACCCTGGGATCACCACCTGAGTCGAAGGCAGATGCTTAAGTGACTGAGCCATCCAGATGCCCAAGGCTTTGTATTCTTCGCTTCTAAATATTGATGCTCCTTCATCTCTGGAGTTAGTAAATTGATGTTGAGAATTCATATCAAAGAATTGATAGTAGCTGTTAAACAGAAACATGTAATTTAGGGGGAAAAAAAGAGCAGAAGGAAGAGAAAGGCCAAAAGTAAAAAAGCACATTAATATAAAATTTAATTAGATAAAAAAGCTGATATTCCTGAAGGGGGCTAATAAAAGAGCTGCAAAGAGCTGATAGGATTAGGAAAATTGTCCGCTCCTGGTCATTTCATAATTTTAAACTATTCCTTATTAATAAATATACTTAGTTCCAGAAACACAAGCACATAAGAACATTTCCACCAAGTTTCCTCTAACAGCATTTACAAATTAGACGTTCAAACAATGCAGTTCATTACATGTTGCATCTGTATCTTAAAGTTTAAACACTTTCTGTGACACATTTTCTAACAATTAAAATTAAAAATATATATATATATATACATATATATCTATGTATATATACATATACCTTATCCCTAAATGGAAAAAATATATATATATAGAGAGAAACCTTATCCCTAAATGAAACCTTTCTTTGTTTATTAGCATAAATATGTAAATTAGCAACAACAACAACAACAAACAGCTAATATTATAGAGGTAGGTACAATTGACCTTTTCATTCATTGCTATTTTCTAAAAATTCCTATTTTATTTTTTTCTCAAGTCTGTCATAATAATTTTCTAAATCTCCTGCCTTATTCAATTTTTTTCTTTTAGTGGAAATCTCTATTTCATATTTATTTTCTCTTCCTCCACTCTTTGCTCTAATAATTCAATGTATTATTAGATTTTCTGTTTTTCTCTTTATCCAGATATATCATTTCTTTCTTTTTTTCTTTTTTAAATAATTTGATTTGCTGGCATTTTACATCAGTACATGCTTTCTTATGGATGTTAGAAATGTCTGTGGAACTACTAGAAGAATAAACTTTTTTACCTTTAAGAAGTTTACAGTCTAGAGTGCCTGGGTGGCTCAGTTGGTTAAGTGTCTTCCTTCAGCTTAGGTCATGATGCCAGGGTACTAGGATCCAGTCCTGCATCAGCTGCCTGCTCAGCAAGGAGTCTGGTTCTTCCTCTCCCTCTGCCCCTCCCTCTCTCTCTCTAATAAATAAATAAAATCTTTAAAAAAAAGACTTACTGAAATCTGAGACTGAATTACTAAATTCAGTCTTAATAGAAGACAGCTAAACAAAGCAATGATCACAACTGGAAAATTTAGCGAGATCATGGTTTAACATTTTTGGTTGACACAGGACCTCTTTCAGTAACAACTTTCCCTAAATATCAATTTCTTTTTAAGGCAAAAAATTTTGACAAGAAATCCAGATCCTTCTGATCATTTTCATATCAATTTAAGGTGACATCCTCAGAGTATATAATCAAATATGTAATTATTCTATCTGTTGCCTTGTATATTGCCTGTATCTTTTTCAGACTCAAAGTTCCATTGAGGTAGAGTTTTTTTTTTTTTTTAAAGCAGAGATTTTTTTTAAAGTGTTTGATATATACAAGATGCTTAATAAGTGTTTACAAAGCCTATGTATTACAGAAGCCTTAAACAGGCTTTAAAATAATGTAGGTGATATTAGTGGTCATATCAAACAATTTTTAGGTTTCAGTCATGTAAATAACTACATTTCTCAGAGACAGAGAAACATACAAATGGTCTGGGTCCAGTAGGATAATGCTAGCATGTGTTGTAAATTCTTTTATATGACCTTATTCTTGCAAGAATTGGTTATGTGGCAGAAAAAAAGGTATCACTATCTTATACTTTATTATTTAAAGAGATTTATGGAAGTCTTAATTTCTTACACTACCCCTTTGTTTCAGTGGACCCAATTTCCGTGGTAATGGTGAGAGGAAAGTAGGCAATTTAGGCAGCAGCAAAAATCTCCTACAAGGCACTATAAAATAAGGCTTGTTCTAGATCATGGGTCTGTCCAAAGGGGAATGTTAAGGGGTAGAATGGATGATGGATGCATTGTGGACTTATAACTTTAAGATTAATACTGTTATGCCCCAATAATGGGTCTATGATTAAAGGAGCGAGACTGATGTAAAGCAAAGGTCAAGCAAAGCTTTATTTCATGCCAAGCATCAAGAATCTAACCGAACGTTTGGGGCCACACCTCTTATGAGAGAAGGCAACCCTTTGCTGTTTCACAGTCTAGCTTTTAAGGGCAAAGGCCATGCAGTCAGGCCTGGCCACGCACAGGTGACCAATGAGATTTTAACACACACAGGAAACTCCACAGTGAGGCTAGGTGACCAATTGAGGTTCAATTTACCCTAGTATAGACATTTGACCCAGCCTATTACACCTTGATTAGGATTAGTGCCAAAAAGGTTCCCAAAGAGCAGAGGAGTGGGGCATACTCATTAGTATCTAGGGAGACAATATGCAAACACCGCGCCCCCCCTCTGCTCATGGATGTCTCCACCTGGCCTGACCCACCCTTGTATATGGGCTTTGTTACCTGGAGCTGATTTCCAGGACTTGTTTTTAAGTGAATCCCCTGGGGGAAGGGGAGCAAGGACAGTTTAAGGGTTAACCTCAATGAAAGCCTCTTGCTAAAATATAAAAATATAAATAGGTCCTTACATTACAACAACTCAGTAGGGAAAGTCCCAGTGTGGTGATAAAAGAAGTGAGGTAACTTGCATTACACATTTTTTTTATATTTTATTTTATTTATTTGACCGAGAGAAATCACAAGTAGGCAAAGAGGCAGGCAGAGAGAGAGCAGGACTCGATCCCAGGACCCTGAGATCATGACCTGAGCCGAAGGCAGCGGCTTAACCACTGAGCCACCCAGGCGCCCCTGCATTACACATTTTATTTTTAAAACGTGTAAGTTGTATTTTTCCGTGCCATGACATCATCCTTTATCTTCATCTCTGTCTACTAGTTTAAAACTAGTTAAACAAATTCAACTATTTTTTAAAAAATATTTTATTTATTTATTTAAGAGCAAAAGCCAGAGAGAGAGAGAGAGAGAGAGAGAGAGAAAGAGAGCATGAGCAATATGGGGCTCGATGCCAGGACTCTTGAGATCCTGATCTGAGACAAAGGCAGACACTTAACTGACTAAGCAAATGAGACTCCCACAAACTCAACAATTTTATTAAATTTTTATTTGTTGGGGTGCCTGGCTGGAACAGTCAGTAAAATATGTAAATCTTGATCGTGGGGTTGTACGTTTGAAATCCACCTTGGGTGTAGAGGTTTTATTTAAAAATAAAATCTTTAAAAATTTTTTTTTCATTTTTTTATTTAAGCCATTGTATGGCAGTGTTGATCACTATATTGTACACCTGAAACTAATATTAACCTTATTTTAACTAACTGGAATTTAAATAAAAACTTTAAAAATAAAATAAAAATAATAATCATAAAAATAAAAAAGAGGAAAAATTATTTGGCAGGCAATTTTCTTAATTGCATTATTATTTATTATTATCATAGTCTGTGTGTGTCGGTGGGAAGTGGCTGGTATTACAGTGAGTTCCATATCTGTGTTACACTGAGTTCCATGTCTGTAGTCAGTCTTTTTTTTCTTTTAGTTTATTTTCAGGGATCCAAAATTCATTGTTTATGCACCACACCCAGTGCTTCATGTAATAAATTCCCTCCTTAATACCCACCACTGGGCTCACCCAACCACCTGCCACCCTCCTCTTCAAAACCCTCAGTTTGTTTCTCAGAGTCCACAGTCTCTCATGGTTTGTCTCTCCCTCTGATTTCCTCCAGCACACTTCTCTCCATCTCCCAGTGTCCTCTACGTTATTCCTTATGTATTGATTCTTATAAGAACTTTTATTTCTTTCCCTATTCTGCTTTGCATATGCTTACCTTAGATGTTAAAATGTTATAAACCTCTCCTGCCTGGTCCATTTTCTCTCTCTTCTCTCATGATTTCTCATGCTCTCCCTGCCAACCCCACATGCCTTACAATATCTGGATATGACTAATTTCTTCCTGAGCTACTTTATTCTACTCTGCCATATGGTTGCCCTTCCCTCTTCTGTACCATAACTTCTATCCCCTGCATTTGTGCTTTAACAATACCTAATTCTTTTCACTGCATCTGTATCTTTGAGGTCAATACTCAGTAGTGCAATCGCTGGGTCATAGGCTAGCTCTATTTTACTGGAAAGAAGGGCCATATGCACCCCAGTGTTCATAGCAGCAATGTCCACTATAGCCATTCTGTTGAAAGAGCCAAGATCCCCTTCAACAGACAAACGGATAAAGAAGATGTGATCTATGGATACAATGGAATATCACTCAGCCATCAGAAAGGATGAATACCCAAATTTGCATCAACATGGATGGGACTGGAGGAGATTATGTTAAGTGAAATAAGTCAAGCAGTGAAAGTCAATCATCATATGGTTTCACTTATTTGTGGAACCTAAGGAATAGCATGGAGGACATTAGGAGAAGGAAAGGAAAAATGAAGTGGGGGTATTGGAGGGGGAAATGAAACATGAAAAACTATGGACTCCAAGAAACAAACTGAGGGTTTTAAAGATGAGAAGGATGTGGGGATGGGTGAGCCTGGTGATGGGTATTAAGGAGTGCACATATTGCATGGGGCACTGGGTGTTTTACACAAACAATGAATCATGGAACACTACGTCAAAAACTAATGATGTATTGTATGGTAACTAGCATAACAGAATTAAAAAAAAAAAGGAGGGGGACAATACCTAACACTCAATCTTTGCTAGTTTCTTGTTTACCTCCTTTTAAGAGTAAGCTCATTAGTGTTTTTTTTTGTTTGTTTGTTTGTTTTTGTCTCAACTAAAAGAAGAAAAATAATACACATTATTTTGAAAACTTTTTCTACAGTGTACATACGTTAGTCAAGTCCACAATGTCTCATCTCTTCTTCCTCCTAACATGGCTAAGTTGAAAAACCCTTTATCTGGGAAAAGATCATTCTCCTGCCACCTTGTGTAAGATTTTGGCTTTAGCTTAGATTATCCTTTCTTTCCTTTTCTGAAAATAAGTTGAAAATATTAATAGCCTCAGTTTCTTCTTCCAAAATATGACTGCTTCTTTACCAAGTGCAAAAGCAACCCATTTTGACCATAGTAAACAGCTTGGACCTACTTTTTTTGGCTCACTGTTTTAGTGAGACAAGTGGAGTGAAGATGACACACCATTTCCAAATGTATTAATAATTGGTAGACCATACTTCTAAATTGAAGATTTGTTGCCATTAAACTACGACCAGACTCGCTATAATTACAGAGGTAAATTCTTTATATTTACTATATTTGAAATTACCATATAATACCAAAATAAAATTATGATTATGTGAAGAGTCTGTAATATTAAGAAGATGACTTTGAAATGATTGCTTATCTAAATGAAATTTCCCATTTTATAATCTTGTATAAGCTTCCGTTGTCATTTCCTATTTAAAATCTATTAGAAGGCACTCTTATTTTCCCTTAAGTGGGAAGTCAAATGTGGAACAAATTCATCCCAAAGGAACTGATTCTATATTCCACTGAAGACCAGGTGGCTTCCAAGTGGCATTTTGCCTCTTGCATATTGTTCATCTCCTACAACAAATGGGGGTATGCTCTTTAGTAAACTAATTCAACTCAATTAGAGGCATTGTCTTCAAGGGATAACATCATAGAGACTAGAATCAGAATCATACTTTTGGGAAAATTGGGCCCAGGATTTTTGTTTTGTTTTGTTTTGTTTTAAGATTTTATTTATTTATTTGACAGACAGAGACCACAAGTAGGCAAAGAGGCAGAGGGAAGGGGGAAGCAGGCTCCCTGCTGAACAGAGAGCCTGATGCAGAGCTCGATCCCAGGACCCTGAGATCATGGCCTGAGCCGAAGGCAGAGGCTTAACCCACTGAGATACCCAGGTGCCCCTGGGCCCAGGTTTTGATGGCTTCTTTCCTCAATCTTATAAAACCTATGTGAACTCTACTGGATGCCAGAACTGCTTAAAAATATTTGGTCCCTTGTAATTTTAACCTTCCAGTATTCAATGCACCTGATCCATGTAATATCCTATAGTATTTTTGTCAAATGAAGACTCTCAAAGTGTGTTTCTTGGGAGACACTTTTCAATTGGTTGCTTACATTTCTGCATTTATTATTTGTTCTAGGCCATCCTTTGATGATTGTTGTATTGAATAGACTTAGAAGACAGAAATAGTATCTTTTTTTTAACTTAACCTGTTATGTTTGCAAATATTATCTGCCTCTGTTTTGATTCTTCTTGTGGGAACTAAGGCTCAGAACTGATATATAACTCCCACCCCTACACACACACACACACACACACACACACACACACACACAAATACTGTTAATATTCTGGCTACCTCTATTGATGTGAATATTAAACTATATTATTTCTGAACCATGAGTCTGCGTCTTCTATCAACACCCAAGAAACTATGGCAGACTCATACACCAGCTTTCAAATAAGGGAAAATAATCTCAGATGCTTTATATTTTTTGATAGTGTTACCTACTTCTGAACATATGACTGAACACATATAAAGCTGGAGCCCTGACCATTTAGAGCTTCTTCTGTGGAAGAACTATGCATTCACTAGTAAGCAAAAGTAGTTTCATCTTTTTTTTTTCCTCCTGGACACCATTTCCTCTCTCACACTGTTGCTCAAATTGGATGGAGTCTAAGGTCCTTTGAGGAAATTTTTATTTAGTGACTCAAAATAAAATAGGAAGAGTCTAAAGTGCTAAAAATAATTCTAGATAAAAGGTATAAGATCATGCCAGAAAGGATAGTAATTTTATCTAACAACTGCCTGTTCACCCCTTATTTGTTCATTAACTAATCTCCAAATTCCTGACTAAATCCCTTTTGTAAGCCAGAATGTGAGCTAAAAACTGGGATTTTAAAAAATGTTCATTTGAAATCCAGTTAGTTAACATATATGGTTGTATTAGTTTCATGTGTACAATATAACATATAGCACTCAGTGCTCATCATGACAAGTGCTCTAATTAACCCCATCACTTATTTAATCCATCACTCCTTTCAGATCCCCTCAAGTAACCATCAGTTTGTTCTCCTTAATGAAATGTCTGTTTCTTGCTTTGTTTCTCTTTCTATGTCTTATTATTTCCCCTTTGCTTGTTTGTTTTGTTTCTTTTATTCCATATATGAGTAAAGGTATTTGTCTTTCTCTGACTGACTTATTTCACTTTTAGCATTATACTGTCTAGTTCCAACCATGTTATTGCAAATGGCAAGATTTCAGTCTTTTTTATGGCAGAATAATATTCCATTGTATATACATACCACTTATTCTTTATTTATTCATCAATTGATGGATACTTGGGCGCTTTCCATATCTTAGCTTTATAAATAATGCTGCTATAAACATAAGGGGTGCTAGCATCCCTTTGAATAAGTTTTCTTATATTCATTGGGTAAATACACACCAACAGGATTGTTGGATCACAAAGGACTTCTATTTTTAAATTTTATGGAAATTCCATACTGTTTTCAAATATGGCTGTATCAGTTTGCATCACCACCAACAGTTCACAATTGTTACTTTTTCTTTTTTTTTTTAAGATTTTATTCATTTGACAGAGAGAGATCACAAGTAGAGAGAGAGAGAGGAGGGAGCAGGCTCCATGCCTGGCAGAGAGCCTGATGAAGGGTTCGATCCCAGGACCCTGAGATCATGACCTGAGCCCAAGGCAGAGGCTTAACACACGGAGCCACCCAGGCGCCCCCAGATGAAATACATTTCTGACTTAGAAACTTCAGATAGAATTATTTTGTCCATGATGACAACTGAAGAAAATGTGTCATCCCTAAACCTAACCTTAAACCCTACCAACACTGAAACCTAAGCTGACCTTAAAGCCCAAACTAGAACCCTGAATCCCAAACCTGGAATGGAACCCAAAGCCTGTACCTGAGCCCTGGATCCAAGCCCTGAACCACGAACCCAAACCCTAAACCAGACCTCCAAGTCATGAAACCTGAACCCAAATCTCAGCATGAAGTCAAACCCCAAATTTGACCTTGAACTTTATCCCATAAGCCCTGAGTCTTAAAGCCTAAATCATAAACTTAAAGCCCTAAACTATAACTCTGTTCCCTTGTCCTTCACTCTAAATCCTCACCATAACACTAAACCCAAAGCCTGATTAGAACTCTGACTAGAACCTGAACCTGAACCCAAATTCAAACCCTTTACCACACTTTGCTTATGCACTTGCCATTGATGGATATTTGCAGTTTCTACCTCTTGATTTTTGTGAACATTGTTTGGGTTGGGGGCTAGGGTTAGGGTCTTGGATTAGGGTAGGGTCCAGGCTTGAGACCAAGTTGAGGTCAGAGTGTGGGTCCGCATCAGGGCCATGTTCAGTGACACTGTTTGGGTCAAGGACTGTTGTAATTCCACATTGTTTCCAATTCATTGTTCCTTAGCTATTTGGGGGGAAGTTGGGGGGTATTGGGCTCCATGCAGCTTGAATTTCCGGAATGAAATGGCGTCAGCTGGACCCCAGGAGGGAGCAGGACCTTCCACTGAAGGGTGAGCTCCCACAGTCCTGCACTGCCTTGCACCGCCTGCAGAGGGCGCCAGACCCCAGCTCCCGCCCTGAGCCCAGGCTGCACAGCCACAGTTGGGACCTGAGCCCTGCCTTTTCAGGACCCACTGTGGAGACTTCTGGAGAATGTGGGGCGCCTCCCACCCTGACAGGACAAGCTGAGGAGGGAGTGGCTCTGCATCCACACTGACCGGACCCGTTGTGGAGGACGCGCCCACACTGGCAGCAGTCCAACCTCCTAAGGACCAGACGCTGGAGGAGGTGAGGAGAAGTCCCTTAGTGGACTGTCAAGGGGTTCGTGGTCTCAGGACCCCACAGAGAAAGGGCGCCCTGTGTAGACACTGGGGCTTCCGTCGTTTTGTGTGAGGAGACGTGGCCTCCTGCTGTGCTGTGCGCGGGGCTGTGGGGTCCCCACTTTCTGGGCTCGGGTGATCCTTGGTCCTTGTCTGTGTTTGTGTGCTCGCGGATTGGGTTCCTGGGGCTCCTCAGATGGTCTGCAGTCAGGGAGCGTCTGCCTTCTTTGGTGCTTGTGCTCTCCCCACCTCAGCCCTGTGGGGTCCTTCCCGTGTCCACACCCACTCCAGGCTTGCGCCGAGTCCGGAAATTCGGGAGCCAGAGTGAGGACTCTGTAGCCGGTTTTGGGGGAGAGTAGGTATTTTCCCAGTGTGGGTTCTTCCCTGAGCACAGTGCCTCCCCATCTCCGTGTGTACCCCTCCCTGTCTGTCGTCATTGTTGCAGGGCTGTCACTTTCTTGGTTCAGGGGCCTCCTGGGTATCTTGCTATCTTGGATGCAGGTGTAAATGAGATCGTTCTCAGCAGTCTCTTTCTGATGGGTCCTTCCGAGCACCTAGGAGTGCCACTAATTTGTGCATATTGATTTTGTTCCTTGCAAGTTCTTGAATTTATTAGTTCGATTGGCCTTAAACTTAATCTGCCAGTTATTTGACCAGCAGCATGGGTTTAATTGGGAAGAGCAGAGAATGGCATTCTGGGCTGAGCAAGCTAAGGTCCCATCACAGGCAAGTGCGAGAAACAAAGGAGAGGAACATTATTTCATGGAGGAGGAAGAAGTTGGGAAGGGTGCTTGAAGGAAAGTCCCTTGGAGAAAGGCAGGGTGATGGAGAATTCTCACCAGCTGAGCTGCAAAGCTCCTACAAAAAGTCAGGAGATGAACCTCCAGCTTCCCCTGTGGGGCCTAAAATTGGTGAGTCTCTCCTGTGGGGGATTGCAATGTGGGGTCTGTAATGGGCACTGAGCACCAGGCGCCCCCTTCCAGCCTCCCCTTCTGGCATCCCCAGTCCACTTTACTGGGGCTTCCCTTCCTGCTTTTGCACAGTTCTAACCAGCTTGTGGTGGAACGTTGTGGAAAAACTGAAATTCCAAATCCACTGCTTCTACTGCACATGAGATACAGGGGCCCATGATTTAATCCTCCCACGAGTCTCTTGCTAGCCCCATCTGTCCGTTACTCATTTTGATAGTTGATATTACCAAAGTACTGTAATTCTAAAAATTTCTGAATTAGCTGTATTATTTCTTTTTAGGTATGAAGTTAACTTCCAATTATATGAATTTAATATTTTGGTCATTGTTTTCTAATTTTATTGCCTTATTCTTGGAAAATATAGCCTGATATTTAACTCTAGGAATTTATTGGCATATACTTCTGGCCTAAATAATGGCCTGTTTGTGTAAATGTTCAACTTATGCTTATATACTTACTGAAGACTCTTGTTTTGGGGTTAGGATGGCTACATTTATTAATAGATCAGGACTATTAGATTCTCTAAATTTTGATGTCTCTTAATTTAATCTAATTAAATTATCAGTTAATGAAAGAAGTTAAATTTTTTATGTACTACTGCATCTAAACTTATCAAAGTCTTTGCTATAATTAGACAAGTATGTCATCCTGTTTTTATACCAAGTCTCACATTAAAAAAATCATACTATCTGAAATATTATTTATTTTTATTATTATTTAGTTTTTTTAAAAGATTGTATTTATTGGGGTACCTGAGTTAAGTGTCTACCTATAGCTCAGGTCATAATACCCGGGTCCTGGGATAGAGCCCCGCAGGGGGTTCCCTGCTCAGTGGCGTGCTTCTCCCTCTCCCTCTGTTATTCCCTCTGCTGTGTGCATGTTTTTCTTTTCTCACTCTCTCTCAAATAAATAAGTAAAATTTAAAGATTATCTCTCTCAAATAAATAAGTCAAATTTTTTTTTCTCAATGGGAGGGAGAAGCAGACTCTCCACTGAGCAGGGAGCCTGATGCAGGGCTCAATACCAGGACCCTGGGATCATCACCTGAGCTGAAGGCAGACACTTGAACCGACTAAGTCACCCAGGCACTCCAGCTGTTTATTTATTTATTTATTTTTATTATGCATATGTTTTATCTCTCTTTTCTACAAGTCTTTTTTTTTGATCTTTTTACTTTTTTCATAAAACTGAATTATTTCAAGATGACTTGGTCATCCTCTTTTCCCCAACCTCAAAGATCATAGAGTATATTTTAACTGTTAAAATAATATTAGTATTTAAGTGCTGCCTACACAAATTAAGGCAAATTATCTGTGGTCTGTATTCCTGAAAATATTTTTTTTATTATGCCTTCCTATGCCAATGACATTTTATAAGGATCTAAATGTTTCCATTTGTGATTTTTTTTCAAGATAATAAAGCTATTACTTCATTCTTTTTTATATCTGATGTTATTTAAAAATTTCTGTCAGTCTGATTCTTGTTTCTTTATTAATGAATTATTTTTTTTCTCTCTAACACTTGTGATTTTTTTTGTGTGTCTTTGGTATGTATGCCCTAGTTTGGGATTCATAGAGTCAACTCTAGTTATGAATATTTTCTTTCTTTTCTTGTATGTAAGTTTTAATCCAGTGTCTTGACTATTTTATGCTTGAGAAATAGATGTACATTAATATTCAAATATTTCTTTCCTTTTTCTTCTTTCATTTAAAAAAAGTCATTTATTTTATTTTATTTAAAAATATTTATTTATTTATTTGGAGTAGAGAGAGAGGGTCATGAAGAGTGGCTGATTATATACTTTCAATTTGGGAGGAGGTTAGGGATAGCACAAGCCTCCAAGGTATTTTATAAACAAGGTTTCCAGGACCTTGAGGGGGCTAGCTATTGTTAGGGAAAGGTCATTTATTACTATTTAGTAAAAACTCAGGGAAGAGACTCTTCTGATGTGTATCAGTGGGTATATGCTTGGGAGATGATTGCCAATGTATATCTTGAGGGCAGGGGTGGGGAGTAGAGATAAAGAAGTTTCCAAAGTAATTTTTACATGTGAAAGTAGATTTTCAGTATCCTGGGGGGAGGACTAAGAATGCTTTTTGCCCTGAGTGGATGTGTCCACATGGAAGCAGCTGAGTCCCCAGAGGAGCTTCAAGGACTTGTCAACAGGCTATGAGTAGTAAGGAAATCTAATTTCTTCTCTAGCTTTTGTTCCACACACATCACCTACATCTTACACCTCTTTTATATTGATAATTTTAATGCTTTGCTGGTATCCAGATGACTATATCCTTAAGTGACTTCTTATCTCTATTGAATCCATTACATATTCTATCCATTGTATTCTTAATTCAACTAGATTACATATATTTAATCTATTAGTACCACTAGGTTCTTATTCTTGTTTTTATTTCAAAATCTTTCCTTATTTCCTTACATTATTTATTGGGTATATTTTAAATCCCTGAAATACTCACTTATTATATATAAGCTGTCAACCGTATTCTTATTTTGAGGTAGCTATATCTTTTTGGGTTTTAGGACATCATACCAACAATGCCAAATAATTTTCAGACAACAGCAGGATCTCCAAGTATTCAACTAAATTCTGACACTATCTACCTGAACATAGTGTAAGATTTCATCAGTTAAGGGATCAGTCCTCCAAGACTATCTCCAACCCCACCTCAGATGCCAGTCTCACTGTTGGCCCCAGGTTATTACCTGTGCTTGTGACTGAGCAACTACAGGTTGGAGGTCCCAATGGCCTACTTCTTACGTTCTTTTAATTTGCTACAGGGACTCACAAAACTCAGAAAAATACTTACTTTATGTTTGCCAGCTTATTAAAAGATATAATAGAAGATTTAAATCAATAGATAGATAAAGAAGTGCACAGGGCAAGGTATGGAGAATGGGCACAGAGCTTCTATTACCTTCTGTAAGACTGCCACTCTTCCTGCCTTTTCATACATTTCACAAACTAAAAGCTTTCTGAACCCAGTCCTTTCAGCTTTTCTGTGGAGGCTTCATGACATAGTCATGACTGACTAAATCATTGTCATTTGCTGATCTAATCTCCAGATCCTCTTCCCTCCCCAGATAATCCTGTATTGGGAGGAAGGGGAGGCACGTTGGGCAAAAAGTTGTGAAGGCTTTCACCAAGTGGTTGGTCCTTCAGGCAAACAGCCCTTGCCTTGAGTGAGGTCTGAAGGTCACTTCATTAACAGAACAAAACACACCTCTCTCACCCTTATCACAGGAAATCCCAAGAGTTTTAGGAGCTGTGAGTCAGTAGCCATGGTTGAAAACCAAATATTCAGATGACCAAAATATATTTCTTGTAAACCACTATATTACACTACATGCTTAAGTATTTAATTATGTGATCTTTTAAACTAATATTTTTCTAAGAGTATAAACTGTTCTGGCAGTAATCTGGATTGGGGAGTGATGTATTGCCAAATTTCTGTCGTTTTAGTCCAGGAAGTCAAAGAGAAAGAACAGGAGAGCCCCGTAGGGCAGGAAGTTCAAAGTAACAATGTTGACTACTACTCCCTTTTCTTGATTTTTTTTTTTAAACAAGCAAATCTTCTCTTCAGAGTTGCAGTTTAAAGCCAAGAACATGCGGAATTGGGAGAAAAAATAGTTAAATTTGGAGACTTGCAGAGGTAGAATCAGAGTAGTGAAAGCCATTACAGCAACTGACCTAACTGAGGTCAGTCTTTGGTGAATCACAGAAACAGGTGGAGTTGTCAAACAAAGGAATCTTTGTTTACAACATACAAGGAGATCACAGGGAATAAGTTCCAAAGCCTTGACTGTTTGAACAGGAGAGAGATTTTTATTTAGTATTTAAGATGAATACTCAGAAGGGAGAGTTTTATTATTCCATGTATGGTTGGTCATAAGGTTGTGGCTGCATGCACATCCACATATGTATTTGTGCAATATGTATTGCATGTTCACCTGAATGAAGCTTGTATTCCACCGAGGGCAGAAACTTCAACGTTAGAATAAAGCAGAGGTAACTGTTGGACAAGGGAAAGGGACTCTGCAGGCTTCAAGAGCAGATAGAAACTAGATGGGGTCTTGGGCTCATTTTCTGGGACAAGGAATGCAAGGCCTTGATTGCTTTTGAAATAGCACTAGGAGTTTTGCCACTGATTTATTGTCTCAATAGCTTAGGCTATTTCCTGGTCTGGTGGTGACTGTTAGTTTTCCCATTGCCTTGTTCCCTCAAAATCCTTAAGGAGTGAGGTTTTTGCATTTCTTTGTAAGAACCTCCCAGGAAGTTTTGGAAGAAGTGTGCTTGGGCAAGTACACAGGTGGGGTATAGATCATTGAAAATAGCTGGGGACAAAAAATGACTTTTCTTATGTCAGGAAAACTATATGTCATCTTAATTTTCTGGGAACCTCTAATTCTTTCTGCTGATGTTACCAGCAGGCTTCTGAGATATTACTGATTGTTCTCTTGAACCTAAGGAAAAAGAAATGTAGAAAGCAAAAGACAAAACTTTAAAATCTATCCTCCAACTCATCAATTCACTGCAGCCACCTCTCTGTCTTTCCCTTTCTCTTTTTCTTTATCTTTCTCTCTCACTTTCTCTCTCACATATGCACAACACACACAAATCATCTTAAAACAATTTTTAATTTTCCCTATTCCATTTTAATATACTTGAGGCATGATCATTTTCTTAGTAAATACAAGAAAAAAAAATCTAGGATTCCATCATTCTGTGTGATTAAAGTATAGAGGAATTTACTTCTAATAGCACTTATAAAAACACATTTTATTTATGTAATATTATATAATCAGGTGCCTGCATTTTTCTTATTCTCCAACTAGTGTTATTTGGCAATTAATATTTTGTCAATCAATATTCCCCTATATCTGAATGTGTGGGCAGTGAGAGATGAGTTAGAGGCAAGGATGGTGAACACTCCCAACAACTGCAGACTACATATATCTTAAGCCATGATTTTCTTTGCAAAGGTCAACATTGATAATGTTCTAGTCATACCTCCGTGTACCAGGAAAGAAGTAGCATATTTCTTGAAAGACACAGCTATCAAAGCTCCATTGAGAAACTGTAAAGATGGACAAGCGATTTCCAAATTACATATCTGATAATGGACATCTACTCTGATTATTTAAATATGAATAAAAATAAAAAACCTTACTAATAACCAAACAGAGTATCCAATTTTACATGTGAAGGAAATAATGGAAGAGACATGTCACCAAAAGTATATGGATGGCTTATAGGCACATGACAAATTTCTCAACATTTAGACATTAAAGAAATACAAATTAAAATCATAATGAGACATGCTTACATATCTATTAGAATGGCTAAAATTATAAAGGCTAATTGTACTTGGTCTGAGCTAGATTGAGAAGCAACAAAAAATCTAAACTGTTGTTGGCATATATCATGATACAACCACTTTGGAAAATAGTTTGAAAATTTTTTTAAATGCAAAATATGTTGCAGTTACAAAAATAGCCATTTTACTTCTAGGCATTTAACCAAGAGAAACAAACCCTATGTTCATACAGGGACTTGTATATGAATTTCATAGCAGCTTTATTTTTAAGAATTGAAAACAGTGGAAATGTTCATCAATGTCCATCCATAGAGCAAAGAAAAATTATGATCTATTCATTAAAGAGATTACTATTCAACATCAAAATGAACTATTTACAATTGGAGATTCTCAAAGTAATGATGCTGAGAAAAGAAAAGCCAGGCAATGAATAGTATATACAGTGTGATTCCATGACTATAAAAAATCTAGAAAATACAAATTTATATATAGTCACAGTCATCAAATATATTGGTGTGATTTTAGTGCCTTCTTCTGTGATCCTATAGCTTCCTACACTTGGATCTCCGAGCATTTCTTACACCATGTGAAAATATGAACTCTTTCTCTTTATTCTGTCTTACTAGAATAAGAGTCCTTGAAATTTTATGGACAATTGAACTCTCAGTTATTAGCAGAAATTCTATCACACAGTAAGTTTCCAAATATAAAAGCCAGAGTTTTACAATGACTTCTAAGCTTTACATGATCTAGCCACTCATTTAACCTCTGTGACCTCTTTCCCTGCTACTCTTCAGTCACTCACAGTGGCCTCCTTGCTATTCCTCAGATATGCCAGGCATGATCCAACCTTATGGCCTTCAAGATAGCCAATTCCTTTGTCTGGAGTGACCTTATTGCTGATAGTTCTGGGCAAATTCATCACCTTTCCATACCTTTGTTCAATTGTCAGCTTCATTGTAACTACCCTGATCTTCCTATTAAAAATTTTAACTCCCCATCCCCTGCCTAGCAACCTTGATTTTTCTCACCCTGATCGAGTTTTTCTTTTTCCCCATTGTACTCATCCTTTTTGAATGCAGTATGCCATTTTTATTAAGGTTTATAGCTTTGAATTGTCTCACCCATTAAAATAAAAGTTCTACAAAGCCAAGTATTTCATTTACCAGTGTAGTCTGAAGTAATATCTGCCATATAATAGTTCAGTAGACAACTGGTAAATTTCAAAATAAATTAATGTTGAGAATATACTGAATTTCACAAGTCATTTCAATATTTATTTCCAAAAAATAAACTATGTAAAACATACCTTAAATTTACTTTCAAAATATTTTATAGCATATAATGGACAATATACATAAGCCTTAAAGAAACAATCCTATAAATAACCATTTCATACCTACTTAAAAACTACATAATACCACACTCCTAGATCCTCTCTGAACGCTCTAAAATAACCCTAAAGGAAATACATTTTTAAAAATAACAGATTTTTTGTCAAATAATTTAATAAAATAAAAGTTTCATTCATCTATGTAGATCATAATAAATGTTTTTAATAAGCATGAAATTATAACTCTGAAGTGTGCTAAAATGAAACCACCTGCTAAGGGTGAGAGAATAAAAATAAACATCATGTTTCCAAATAAGAGGAATTTATTACCTTTGAATCAAAGCATGTGGATTTGTTCAAACTGGCAATAAAGGAATATGGAGACACAAACCATAGAAAGTCATATTTTAGATTTCTAAAAGACTTCGAAGTGAAGAGTATACATTCACTTCTCACTTATTGCTCCTACATATTCATGAATTTGAGAGAAAATATAGGCCCTGTGTGTCTTAGCATCTAATGGGATATTTTTTGATATTTACATGCTTACACATAGTATGTGTTATAGTCTTCTCTTTTACATGCTGTAAAAAGGTTAACCCCTTTTCTGCAGAGATCTGAAAATGTGAAACAGTGCCTGAGTAGCTGAATTCATCTAATTCAAATTTCTTGCAGGTCTAAGACCTATTGTTTTTCACTTGACTGCCTCCTTTTTCATCTGTCAATTGGTTACAAATTCTGGTACTGAAGAGAATACATTGGGGCTGGTGGCTCAGTGTGTTAAAGCCTCTGCCTTCAGTTCAGGTCATGATCTCAGGATCCTGGGATCGAGCTCCACATCGGGACATAATGTAACGACAGATAGTTTATATGGGAGCCCTTTGGGTACTCTGGTGGATGAATGTTTTTAAGTTAGTTTTTCATGGACATGGGGAGTTAGAGACGAGAAGGGAGGTGGGGGAAATTGGAAGGGGAGCTGAATCATGAGAGACTATGGACTCTGAAAAACAATCTGAGGGTTTTGAAGGGGCGGGGGATTTGGAGGTTGGGGTACCAGGTGTTGGGTATCATAGAGGGCACTGCTTGCATGGAGCACTGGGTGTGGTGCAAAAAGAATGAATACTGTTATGCTGAAAATAAATAAAAAATTAATTTAAAAAATATTAGTTTTTCGTAAGCTACAAAAAAAAAAAAAAGAAAAGCGCTCCCATTTATAGCGTACACTTTATGGTTCACAAAGCACGTGCCAACAATAAAAATAATAATGGGTTACCGTTACACTTCATAGAAAAGGAGGTACAGGGAAATTGAATGAAAGGGAATAACAAAGTAGGTTCATAAGTCAATCTTCCTTGTAAAAAAATTAACCTGAAAGTGCGTTTCTGCCACCTCTCTCCTGTGTGACATTTTATCGATGGGAGATGGAAAATAAATGGTCTGGTTAACCTTTCCCTCCCCCTCAAAACCCATTATTTGAAAACACAAAAAGGGAAGTGAAGGGAGAAATCCTCCCACTCCCATTCCCACTCACCTCCATAGCCACCTCCTCTTCCAAGAACCTAGCAGACAAGGTGCCAAGAAGTGTTAGGTACCAGCAGTGGTCTCAGATCTCATTCAAGGATCATGGTGAAAGGCATTCAAAGAGATTGTGGGGGCACAGGGATCCAATTAAGGGGGACAAGTTTAAGGTTTGCCTGTTCCCCTAAAAACTAATGGCACTAGAGAAGATGACCTTTGGGAACTATAGCATAATGGATACAATGTGTAAAAAGCTTCAGTGAGTCATGGTGGGAAGAGGCCAAGAGGGCAGCAAACACAGTCTTAGATGATGTTATTAATAGCACTACAGGCTCTAGATTTCCTGTGGTGGTGTTCTTGGCAAGACCAGCCCGGCCAAAGTGGATACTCTCAACCTGGAACAGAGGGTCTTGGAGATGCCAGCACGTGAGGTATGATGAGAGGGTAAAATGATAGGAGGTGTCCTTTGGAAGGACTGACTCCTTGACTTTAAAAGGGAGAACCCAAATCTGTAGGTGAAATCTTTCTGGCTACAAAGAGGGCCAAGGCCTCCTAAGGTCAAGGTCTCCTCGTCACTTGCAAAGATGTCGAAGTACATATTCAGACATTTCAAAGATGTCCTCATATCATTGGTTCCCACTCTGGAATTCTATCAATAAGGTGAGAGTTCCTCTAGTTGAAAAAGAGATCTAAAAAGACTTCCCTTTCTCATGTAATTTCTGTAACCTCCAGGACACACCCACCTCCCCCTTCCAGCTCTGTAATGAAGCCACAGCTGGTGCCAATTTGTGGAACTCCTTAAAGGCTATTCTCCCTTATATACCCCGGGACCAAGTTCCCATGCTCCCTCACCCGATTTCCTGCACTCACCTCCCACCTGGTGTGTTCACACCTGCAAGTGCCTTTTACCAACCCCTTTGCCAAAAGGCAGCCAGAGTGACCTTTCAAAGACCTATCAGTTCCTGGCATTTGTCTCCATAGAAATCTGCACTGATCTTCTAACAAATTCTCAGTCCTCCAAAGGCACCCATAATCCTCCCATCAGTCTATTCATACCCCTCCAACTGACTGATGCCTGTTCTGCCCCATCTCTCTGCCCTTCAACCACACTGCCTCCTTCTTCCTGTGGAGACCTCTCATGCCACCTGCCTCCAAGCACAGGTGATTCCCATTGATGGGAAGACCCTCTTCTCTCCCCCATCTCCCCACTCCAGTTACTCCCACTTATTCGTGAGCTCACAAGCCCCATGGTACACACTCTCCATGCAGCCTGCTCTCTCTTTTCTAGCACTGGCCTCCGTTTCTAGCTGTGCTTGTGTCATGGATGTCCCTCCCCAGCTAGCCTCCAAGCTCTCTTTCCCTTTAGCTCCAACACCTGACACAGTGCCTGGCACGTAGTAAGCCCTGGCTAGCTTCTAAGAGCCTCACTGAGGGACTGAAAGCATTTTAAAAATGTCACCACGTAGGCTCCAAACTGTAGGCAAAAAAAGCTTTGCCTGGATTGACATTTTAGAGACGTATTGGTCAAGTTGGATGTGTTCACTGACTTTACCTTGTAAAATTAAAAAAAAAAAAAAAAGACCTCTGTATCGCTTCGCATCTACCGAAGGCGCATGTATACTCCTAGACCACGTTATGAGCTTAATGGAAGGAGACAAGATGTTTTCGCTAAGAAAATGTATAAGACTTTTGAGGTCAAGTGGGAGGAAACAGTCCGTTTGTTGGAGCATTGCTATCTTACTCTATCACAGCCACTCATAAAAATCTGACATGGGGTGAGTCAGAATTGTCTGTCGGAGATGAGTTAGATCTGGCTCATGTTCCTACAGACATGAAAGCCAGAAACGAAGAAGGAGGCTTTGAAAGCGTGGGTTGAGGAGGCCGTGTGGTTCACTGCGATGAGCTAAGTGCCCAGGGCCACCAGCAGACATGCTGGCCTGTATCCTTCCTTTGTTCTGGGGTCTCTCTTGCACCATGTGGTGAGGCTGGTGGCTGGGAGCAGCTCAGGACAGTACCCGGTGGCATCTTAATTCTCCCACCCTCCTGTGGGCTCCAGTGGGCTCCAGTAGGTCCCAAGGGACAGCCTGCCTTCCTTGAAAAGCCCAGTAGCACTGGGAGCAGAAACTGGGGCCAAAGAGTGAGCACCCTGTTTGACAAGCTGGAGCAGCCACCTCTTCTTCAGATGCAGGGGGAGCCCTGGCATGCTGACTCCTCCCTTCTCCCTTTCCCCTTTCCTCTCTTCCTCCCTCTTTCCTTCCCCTCTCTCCTTCCCTGGTGGTGCCCTTTCCCAATGCCCACTTCATCCCTTTTCCTTTCTACATACCTGTCTTCTAGAGTTTCTTCTCTTTCCTCCCCATTACTTCCCTTCATCTGAATCTCCTCTTTGGTCCCTTTGTCCCTGCTCTCTGCTCCTCCTCCCCTTCCCTGGCCCCTGTTCAGCTCCATACTGAATGCAGGCAGAGCTGGACTAACATGCTCACTTGCTAGCTCAGCCACCCTCCAGAGAAGTCACTCTTCGGTGGCCACCTTCCTGACCCCCTGGTCGCTTCTCCACTTGTTCAGATATTGCTCTGAAGTCTGAGGAGGACAGAGCGGGGCTGCCACAGAAGCAGGCCAGAGGAGAAACCAAAACATGTGTCCACACTGTCCCCCAGCACTGCTGCTCTGAGAGCTTTCAGAGTCCTCAACAGGGTTAGGATTTAGGGGCTTCTTCAGAACCGGGAGTGAAAACAACCATAGGTCAAAAGAAAAGCTATGGCACCCACAAAAAATAATAATCACAAATGAAAACTATGTTAACTCTGAGTCCCAAAGTCGAAAAATTGCCTTGAATCTGTCTCTAGAAAGCACCCAAGGCCTCACTCTCTGGGTTCTGGGTGCCCTGGAAATGGCAGGAGGCTCTGAAAAGCGCGTGGGGGTGCCGAACTATGGGGGCTAGCCTGCCCTCTGGCAGGGGGGGGGTACCTCCTGTGGCGCTGTCCCGGCCTGACCCCCTGCGGACAGGGTGTGGCACAGCGTCTGGGGTGGTCCTGGTGCCCTGGGGTTGGCGGGAGGCTGGGGCCCAAACATCCCACGCCCAGCTCCTGGACCGCGTTTTCTGCTTCAGGTGAGGGCGCGTCGTGGTGTCACTTTACCTGTGAGCAGAGGGTCCTCCAGAGAAGCCATTGGGCGGGGAGGGGCAGCAGGCGGCGGGAAGGGGAACAGGACACCAGGGCCTCATGGGCTAGGCTGGAGCATGAGAGTGCAGGGGCAGCGAGTATGGTGGGTCCTGCAGTCCCGAATGGGCTGCAGCACAGCACCCTGGTGCTGTGCGCCCCTCCTTCCCGCCTGGGCAATTAGCAAAGCCCCTTCTCCCGGCCGCCCCCGACCCGCCCCCGCCCCCGCCCCCCTCCCTCCTGAGTCCTCTGAGAGCTCACTTCCAGCTTTGGAAATTAGCAAAGACCCTTCTCTACACTGGCCCCACCCCCTCACTTCTGAGGCCAGAGCCCATGCTGGGGTGCAGGACTAAGCCCTGGCATGCTGCTGCATTGCCAGCGCCTGCGCTGGGCAGCCGCCTAGCCTGGCTCCCTGAGCGGGTGTCCACGCGCAGCCTGGCTGCCAAAAGATCATCAGTCCTAAACGCCGGCTGCACTCTTGGGTCAGTTTGCTGGCTTCCAGTTTGCGCCCAAAGCCAGGAACCAGCTTCCCCATCACAGGCCTGGGCTGAGATGCCTGCCTGGGATCTGTCTGAGTAGTCTCCTCCACTCCAGGCAGGGATGGCACTTCGACCTGGATGTTTGAGTTTTTGGTTTGTTTTTTTGGTCATTGGTTATTACATGACCTCCAGGGTAGGTGCTCCACAAAGGGAGTGAAAACAGGACGGCATATATAGCATACAGCCATTCTAGAAAAATAGCTTGGGGTTCTCTCGGGAACGCGGCATTGGTCCTTGCACTATGGTTTAATAGAAAAGGGATTATGCACCAAGTTACTTAAATGAGCATAGGTTGAAATCGTTTACTGAGAGTAAATATTTTAAATAGTTATATTTTAACTAAATCTATTATCAATCATAAATCTATTACACGAAGGTTACAGGCAATTTAAAAGCAAGAGCACTCTCTTCAGGGTTTTAAATAACCCCTGTCTGTCTTGGCACAAGAAATGCAAAGATAGGAAATGGTTTGTAAAAGATCATATAATAGATTTTACTAATTCTATTTATTTGACAGACAGAGATCACAAGTAGGCAGAGAGGCAGGCAGAGAGAAAGATGGGGAAGCAGGCTCCCGGTCAAGCAGAGAGCCTGATGAAGGGCTCGATCCCAGGACCCTGAGATCATGACCTGAGCCCAAGGCAGAGGCTTAACACACGGAGCCACCCAGGCGCCCCCAGATGAAATACATTTCTGACTTAGAAACTTCAGATAGAATTATTTTGTCCATGATGACAACTGAAGAAAATGTGTCATCCCTAAACCTAACCTTAAACCCTACCAACGCTGAAACCTAAGCTGACCTTAAAGCCCAAACTAGAACCCTGAATCCCAAACCTGGAATGGAACCCAAAGCCTGTACCTGAGCCCTGGATCCAAGCCCTGAACCACGAACCCAAACCCTAAACCAGACCTCCAAGTCATGAAACCTGAACCCAAATCTCAGCATGAAGTCAAACCCCAAATTTGACCTTGAACTTTATCCCATAAGCCCTGAGTCTTAAAGCCTAAATCATAAACTTAAAGCCCTAAACTATAACTCTGTTCCCTGTCCTTCACTCTAAACCCTCACCCTAACACTAAACCCAAAGCCTGATCTAGAACTCTGACTAAAACCTGAACCTGTACCCAAATTCAAATGCTTCACCACACTTTGCTTAGGCACTTGCCACTGATGGATATTTGCAGTTTCTACCTTTTGATTCTTGTGAACATTGTTTGGGTTGGGGGCTAGGGTTAGGGTCTTGGATTAGGGTAGGGTCCAGGCTTGAGACCAAGTTGAGGTCAGAGTGTGGGTCTGCATCAGGGTCATGTTCAGTGACACTGTTTGGGTCAAGGACTGTTGTAATTCCACATTGTTTCCAATTCATTGTTCCTTAGCTATTTGGGGGGAAGTTGGGGGGTATTGGGCTCCATGCAGCTTGAATTTCCGGAATGAAATGGCATCAGCTGGACCCCAGGAGGGAGCAGGACCTTCCACTGAAGGGTGAGCTCCCACAGTCCTGCACTGCCTTGCACCGCCTGCAGAGGGCGCCAGAACCCAGCTCCCGCCCTGAGCCCAGGCTGCACAGCCACAGCTGGGACCAGAGCCCCGCCTCTTCAGGACCCACTGTGGAGACTTCTGGAGAATGTGGGGCGCCTCCCACCCTGACAGGACAAGCTGAGGAGGGAGTGGCTCTGCATCCACACTGACCGGACCCGTTGTGGAGGACGCGCCCACACTGGCAGCAGTCCAACCTCCTAAGGACCAGATGCTGGAGGAGCTGAGGAGAAGCCGCCTGAGTGGACTGTCAAGGGGTTCGTGGTCTCAGGACCCCACAGAGAAAGGGAGCCCTATGTAGACACTGGGGCTTCCGTCGTTTTGTGTGAGGAGACGTGGACTCCTGCTGTGCTGTGCGCGGGGCTGTGGGGTCCCCCCTTTCTGGGCTCGGGTGCTCCTAGGTCCTCATCTGTGTTTGTGTGCTCGCGGATTCGGTTCCTGGGGCTCCTCAGATGGTCTGAGGTCAGGGAGCGTCCGCCTGCTTCGGTGCTTGTGCTCTCCCCACCTCAGCCCTGCGGGGTCCTTCCCGTGTCCACACCCACTCCAGGCTTGCGCCGAGTCCGGAAATTCGGGAGCCAGAGTGAGGACTCTGTAGACGGTTTTGGGGAGAGTAGGTATTTTCCCAGTGTGGGTTCTACCCTGAGCACAGTGCCTCCCCATCTCCGTGTGTACCCCTCCCTGTCTGTCGTCATTGTTGCAGGGCTGTCAGATGACAGGTCTGTCACCTTCTTGGTTCAGGGGCCTCCCGGGTATCTTGCTGTCTTGGACGCAGGTGTAAATGAGATCGTTCTCCGCAGTCTCTTTTTGATGGTTCCTTCCGAGCACGTAGGAGTGCCACTAATTTGTGCATATTGATTTTGTTCCTTGCAAGTTTTTGAATTTATTAGTTCAATTGGCCTTAAACTCAATCTGCCAGTTATTTGACCAGCAGCATGGGTTTAATTGGGAAGAGCAGAGAATGGCAGTCTGGGCTGAGCAAGCTAAGGTCCCATCACAGGCAAGTGCGAGAAACAAAGGAGAGGAACATTATTTCATGGAGGAGGAAGAAGTTGGGAAGGGTGCTTGAAGGAAAGTCCCTTGGAGAAAGGCAGGGTGATGGAGAATTCTCACCAGCTGAGCTGCAAAGCTCCTACAAAAAGTCAGGAGATGAACCTCCAGCTTCCCGTGTGAGGCCTGGAATTGGTGAGTCTCTTCTGTGGGGGATTGCAATGTGGGGTCTGTAATGGGCACTGAGCACCAGGCGCTCCCTTCCAGCCTCCCCTTCTGGCATCCCCAGTCCACTTTACTGGGGCTTCCCTTCCTGCTTTTGCACAGTTCTAACCAGCTTGTGGTGGAACGTTGTGGAAAAACTGAAATTCCAAATCCACTGCTTCTACTGCACCTGAGATACAGGGGCCCATGATTTAATTCTCCCACGAGTCTCTTGCTAACATGTGTCCTCTCCATGTTGGGTGACCTGGATTTGGGAGGGCTTGGCCTCCATCCCAAAGTCTGATGTTCTCGCTGCTTCCGTGTCATCGTGCTAACATGGATATTTGGAAGATTCATTTCCTCTGTGGTGATTTCAAAGTGCAGTCAGCTTGTTATAGCAGCACAAATACGTGCTGTCTCCACTCTCAGATTCCCCAGCCGTCATTTCTTTACCACGTTTGCCACTTCACACGGGATGCTTCAGTGTGTTTGATCCCACACCAGGACAATGTCCTGCAGAACCACCACATAACCTGAAATGAGGAGATCATTACAGAAACCATCCAAGGGTTAGTGTTAGGAACCAGGGACATGGCAGGGCTGATCTGAAGACCCCATGGAGAGCTGTCTGGGTGGCTGAGTTGACAGTGGAGGTGAGGGTGAGTGTCTGGCTCTGGCTTTGTGTCCAGGAGTCAGCTCTGTGTGGGTGTGTCCTCAGCTAGGCATGCAGATTTCTGCTCCTCTGAATCCTTTCCGGAGTTCCAAATGGCACAGTTTCCTTCTGGGCAGCAGGCTGAGTCCTCTGGGATTGCCCATGTGTCCCCAAATTGTAGGGCACCTACTGCAAGGCCTTTGGGGTCAGAATCTTGAAAAGCAAACCAAAGGTTATGGTTAGGGACCACAACATGGCAGGCCCGATCTGCCAGCACTCTGTCCATCTTTCTGGGGGAGGGGGCAGTCGAGGGATTTGTTCAGGTTGAGTGTCAAGCTCCAGGTTTGCATCCAGGGGCCTGCTGAATATGGGGCTGTCCAGAGGTAGGAATGCAGATTTCAGTTCCTCTGAATCCTTTCTGGAGTTCCAAATGGCATGGTTCCTTTCAGGGTGGCAGGGTTAGTCCTATGGTGTTCCTCACTGTCCCCAATCTCTGAGGCTTTGGAGCCAGGCCGTCGGGGACAGACAAACACAGGCTGGAGAGCTTTAATGTCAGAAATGTATTTTCGCACAGATCTGGAGGCCAGAAGTTCCAGATCAAGGTGCCAGCAAGGTTGGTCTCCAGTGAGCTTTTTCTTGTTGTTCTATAGATCACTACCTTTTCAACTGTGCCCTCAGATGACCTCTTCTCTGTGGGCCCCCAGAGGGGAGGTAGGGGGAGTGCTTTCATGTGTTTCACCCTTATGAGGACACCAGTCCTAGCAGATTAGGACTCCTGTGACCTCACCAAGCCTTCAGTACCTCCTTCTAGGTAGGCCCTATCTCCAGATGCAGTCACACTGGAGATTAGGAATTCTTCATATGACTTTTGTGGGGACACAATTCAGTCCATAACAATTAGTACAGGAGAAAAGCCATGGAGAGAATTCTAGAGGAGTCACACGTTGATGTTATAAGGTAAGTGGGTATAAAAGAGCACCTCTGAAGTCCAATAGGTCATTAGAGCTAGAGGCTGACAGGAAAGTCCCGTACGTGCCACAGTTTTGAGTTTGATGCAAGCGCAACTCTGAAGGGAAGATATTTGGGAGGCCTTGGCCGACCACTACTTCCAGCCAGGGGTGATTCTGGAGGGAGTATCTCTCGGAGTGCTGCCTAGAATCAAGACTTTGGGGTTGGAAAAGTGCCACTTCCAAAGCTGGAGAAGGATGGTGCTGTAAGTTACTTGAAGAGTACTGTTCTGGGAGATAGGAGATCTGGGGTGTCTTCTTTGTTCTGCTGCTGACCAGATGTGAAAATGCAGATTAACTCCCTAACCATCTCAGTTCTACCACCATGTGCTGCTGTCATGTGTGCCAAGCCCCAGAGTTAGTTTGATCCATAAGCAGAAGCCGGTCTTTTAGTTCCCAATCTCTTAATCGGGCTGATCGTCACAATATATAGCGGACACGTGACAGCCACCGGGGAGAAGTAAGGGTTGTCTTCCCCTCAGGGAGAGTGGAAAAGCTCTAGGAGAGGGCATACCCGTAGACCAAAGGCAGCCAGTGCTGGGGAGTGGAGCCACGGGGAAGAGTGTGCTGATGACAGCCTTGTGGAGGGAGGGCAGAAAGAGCCACCACCATGACACTTGAGTTACAGATCGAGATTGGGGATAGAGAAGGGATCAGGGCACGGTAGAGCAGCAGCTGGCAAAGTGATTCTGTTGAGCTTAAGCTCATAGTGCCTTAGCGAATTAGAATGGGAAATGCCTTGCTATTGTCTGTGACTCTGTGATTGTGTGAGTATGAGTGACAGAGTGGGGACAAAGAGAGAAGGAGAGAGAATACATTAAATTTTAAAGAAGGACAATAAGGGACGCCTGGGTAGCTTACTCAGTTAAGCATCTACCTTTGGTTCAGGTCATGATCCCAGGGTCCTGGGATTGGATCCCATACCAGGCTCTAGTGGGGGGCCTGCCTTCCCTCTGCCTGCAGCTCCCCTTGCTTGTGATCTCTCTCTTCCTCTGTAACAAATAATAGTAAAAAATAAACAAGGGCGATACGTTATGTTTACTTTTGTTTCTGATGCCAGACATGGGTTCAGAGGATTGAAGAGGGAGATCCAAGGAGCTAGCCTCTCAAGAGGAGTGAATACCTAGTCACTGGTAAGACCCCTGGTCCTGCAATACAATATGGCTCCTGTGATCTGGGTCCTGTTAAATGCCCCTCGCCATCCTTCACCCGATAGTTTGATTCTTCATTGCGTTCAGTGTGGGGAACTGGGAGAAGCTATGACACTTGGCCCTTTGTGGAGGAATGTTAGTAGTATAAATAGCAATAGTTATCAGTTCTGGAGCACTTCCATGACTCTGCTGCAGGCACTCTGCTGTGACCTGGGTTTATAGCAGTGAGATAAACATAGAAATAGATGTGGGCTCTGTTCCCAAGAATCTGAAACCCACTATTCTCCTTGTCCCCTTCCCATTCTGTCTTCTTCAGCCCTTGTGCAATCCCACCAAGCAGGAAGCTTGCTTCTCCCCTTCCCTCTCCTGCTCCCCCTGCTTGTGCTCTCATTCCCTCTCTCTGACATGTAAATAAATCAAATGTTTTAAAAAATTATAAAAAAGGCAAAACAAATAACCATTTTTGGAGAGTGATTTTCTGAATGCAGTTATGGGCAGTGCTGGGTACTGAAGAAGACGCTCTGCTGACCAGAGGAGTGGGGAAATTACAGAACAAATTCCACAGGTCATTGAATATATCACATTCATCACCCCACCCATAGCACTCATTAATCTCTAGCCCAGCCAATATGTTGGTTATAAAAATGAGCTTTCTCCAAACTGACAGGAAGTTCTCGTTTTAGCAATGTAAATCATTCTGATCTTTATCACTAATGTGATCTAATCCTGTCTAGTAAAGAAACTTGAGAGTTCTATATCTCTGTAAGCATTTAAGAAAAACAATGGACTCTACTCTAATTACTTTTTAACTAACTTGACTTGCCAAAGGAAGGAGAAAGTAAATATCAGAAATCTTACCACTAAGCACAAGTTGCAAGTTATACCTGCCAAAATGTGGTTCAAAATATAAGTAACCAGTCTCCTTAGAAGCCTTTTACCTTCTTATATCTGTTATGTTGGGTAAATGAGTAGTTACTAGAATACAGCTGGCTCAGTGATCACAATTCTGCTTACCCTCAGAAATATAAATAGATTACATGTTTAGCCCGGTAACTGGACACTGATATAGAATTATTCACTGGCTGATTCCTAGATCAGAAACCACAAAAAATTTTTCTTTTTTATGGAAGTATGGCTGTTACAATAGTCTCACCTGTACCTCATAGTGATTGACTTAACTACTCTATACGTTACAACTCTAGATGTAACATTTTAATAAAACAACAATATCTTTGATGGTATCATGGAAATGTAAGTGCCTTGTGCACTTTTCTTAATGTGTATAATTACCTAAACATCATAGTAAGTAAATCAAGGCCATTGTCAAGCTTCCGTCAAGGAGAGTCCTTAACTAGAGGGATTTCCCATTGCTCTCAGGATGATAACCTCTGAGTTACAGGTTCCGTTAGTTGGCCACACACATTTGGAGCCTTGTGGACTTTCTGACAGCTGAGCAGCATATCTGTTTCAAGCATTGTGATCCCTGTTCTTACTGCAAGAGTGACAGTTGTCACTTTTCCTTTGACCCCTGTCTTTAGGAAAGTGTCTGACTCAGAAAGTCGAGTCAGTACCCCCCAAAAATATTTTCAGGAGAACCACCTCAAAGATGATCACCTGAGATACTGTCAAGAAAAAAAAAAAACTGAAATTCTAAGCAACATCCATAAAAAGTATTTTCATGTTGATAAGGAAAGATTTTCCCCTAAATACCAGAGAGGCTCCATGAAAGTGAGATTTTTACCTATTTTGTTCACTGTGTCACCAGTCCCTAGAAGAGCGCCTAAGACATCACTCAAGATTAGGTTGCTTTGAATGAATCAAATGAATGAATGAACTGTAGCCTTTGATAGTGAGGTAGTTTATGGTCCTTAGGCAAGAGATGTGATTTGTGTTGGGATTTCAAGAATGGGAGGTGCCGAAGAGAAAATTGAGAAGCTAAATGTGAAAATATGCAATTTACTGACTGGAGTAGTTCTGAATATATTTCAAACATAATTAAACTATGGCTGTGGGTCTATATGCGTTTTCATAATTTTCCCTTGAAAATGTGAGGCATACAGATGTCATCTCCAATGAATTCTCCTTGTCCGTATACAGAATCACCAAAAAAAAAAAAAAAAAAAAGGCATTCTGACAGTCTTCAGACCATCCACTCCAGGATTGTGACTCTTTCTTCTCCATGTTCTTTCTGACATCATGGACTTTCAGGTTGACCTCTCTCATCTTGGGTCCCACTCTCATTAGCTGTAGAAGTCATGCGATGTTTGTGATGTGAGGGTGGCAATACTCTCTGACTTTTGGTTACAATATGTCTTTGAAAGCCAGTGTTTATTCTGCTTTTACAGCATTTCTCCATTTGAATTGGCCACCTTTTAAGTGGTCATTAGCCACATGTGGCTACTAGCCATGAGACTTGGACAGCAGAGGTGTGGAAAGTCCGCACATTCTTCCACTCAAAGGATATTGTGAGTTATGCTACATCTTTTTTTTTGAAGTGCCTTTTTTAGATATTTAAATTCAATTAGCCATTAGATAGTACATCATTGGTTTCAGAGAATTCAGTAACTCATCAGTTGTGGATAACCCTTGGTGCTCATCACATCACGTGTCCTCCTTAATGCCTATCACCCAGTTTCTCCATGTCTCCCACTCCCCTCCCCCCCAGCAACTCTCAGTTTGTTTCCTATAGTTAAAGGTGCCTCATGGCTTGTCTCCCTTTCTGATGACTCCCATTCAGATTTCCCTCCCTTCCCTCTGATCCTCTGTACTACATCTTAATCTCAACAGTCAAGCAGTGGTAGTAATTCAGTCATGGAGTCATGCATATTCTAAATCTGATGAGGTGGATTCCCATACTGCCTTTGTCTCTTCCAGAGCGCTTACATTTGTTATATTATTGCTGCTGTGTTCATGTTTCTCGTTCACTGAATGTCTGATAAAAGAATTAGTAAAATGTGTGACTGCAGAAAATACAATGGTCATGGATGATGAAGATTTTCTCCTTGACCAGACTCGAGTCAAGTTCCTCTGAGTCCTCTTTCTGTCTACCTTGACCTTAGGCTCCGCCCACTTAGCCCAGTTTTAGCAAGAAATCTGCTTGGTCATTTTTCAGCAATCTTCTATCCTACTCTTGATATCTGATCAAATTCCTTATCTCTCACCCCTGGTATCTTACCACTTTTTTTTTTTTAAGATTTATTTATTTTGACAGAGAGAGAGCCTGAGCAGGGGGAATAGCAGAGGGAGAGAGAGAACCAGACTCCCCACTGAGCAGCAAACCCAATGCCAGGCTTGATCCTGGGATCAGATCATGACCAAGCCAAAGCCAGAGATTTAACCAACTAAGCCACCCAGGTGCTTCAGTATCTATAACCCTTAATATCTGATCCAATCCCTTATTCCCAGGGCACCTGGTTGGTGCAGCTGGTTGAACGTTTGACTCTTGGTTTCTACTCTGGTCATGATCTCACGGTCCTGAGATTAAGCCTCACCTCAGGCTCTATGCTCAGTGAAGAGTCTGATTAAAATTCTCTTTCCCTCTCCCTCTACCCCTACCCCTGCTCCCTCTCTCTAAAATGTATTAATAAGTCTTTTAAAAAATTCCTTATCCCCTGATCTCAATAGTTTATGACCCTAGCCTTCCTTCAACAATATTACTGTCCAGATGGTTTAGCCAGAATCCCTTCATCCTTACCCTTGATGTTCCATCTTAATTTTACATTCAGTGATCCCCACCATGCTCTTTAGCTGTAAATCTCCATTTGTCTGAGCTGAGCCAGATTTCTCTCCCATACTATACAATAAAATCTCATCATAGTAGCATCCCTTGAATAAAATCTTCCTTACTCTCTTTAATGGGTGTCACAATATTTTTTTTTTCTTTAACAGTCAGGAGGGTGCTAATGGAGTACCATGACAAAAGGCCTAACTTCCTATAATGGACATTTCTTTGGTTTACCTGACAAATACTCTTTCTCTCTTCTAAGGAAAATTTCCGGTTCTCAGTATAACTGCCAACTGGCCCAGGGGTGGACAAGTGAGGCAGATGAGACCAAAATGAAAATTCTGTTGAGACACTGGACCTTGAGGATTCAAGCCAAGGACATAAAAGTGTTGGTACTCCATTATTCTGATGGTCCGTTAACTCTTGCTTTTTTGGTTCCTGTGTCTATCACTGCCCCTGCCTTTTTGAAGATAATGACCATTCATCTGAGTACACGGTTCACAGAATCCCTTTGCAGTGGCCCATGCGGGCCAAGGTAGTAGAACATAATAGATCTCTGTAAGTTTTTAAAAAATGTCTTTGTCCCTGTTGCCCATGGCCATTAAAGACCAAAGGTCGGGGGTAGGGGGATATTGGAAAAGGTGAAGTTATAGTTACTCACTGATTTTTTGATTGGTAGAGAGAAAGCAACACCTACATACAGGGCCAGTGGGTGAGTGGAGGAAACATCTTTGGCTCTAGGAGGAATGGGGGAAGGAGGAATATTAATAATCTTTGTCTTTGGAACTGCCCCTGAAGACTTCCCCACACAGGAAAATGACCTAGCGTGACTCTCCTAAACTTCGGCAAGCCCCTTAAATTTAACTGACTTCTAGATCTGATACTCCCTGCTGGATAACTCTGATCATTATTGGATTGTTACTTATTTTATTTTAAAATTATTTTTAAAGAAAATTTTAATCTAAATACAATTAATTAACATATAATACTAGTTTCAGACATACAGGTTAGTGATTCATCAGTCTTTTGTAACACCCAGTGCTCACTGTATCACATGCCTTCCTTAATGTCCATCACCCAGTTACCCCATCCACCCATCCCTCTCCCCTCCAAGAACCCTCAGTTTGTTTACTGTGATTAAGAGTCTCTTCTGAGGGGTACCTGGCTGGCTCAGTGGGTTAAAGCCTCTGCCTTCAACTCAGGTTATGATCTCAGGGTCCTGGGATCGAGCCCCACATCAGGCTCTCTGCTCCCTGGGGAGTCTGCATCCTCCTCTCTCGCTCTTCCTGCCTCTCTGCCTACTTGTGATCTCTGTTTGTCAAATAAGTAAATAAAAATCTTTTTTTTTAAAGTCTCTTCTGGTTTGTCTCCCTCTTTGACTTCATCTTGTTTTATTTTTTTCCTTTACTCCCCTATGATTCTGGTTTGTTTCTTGAACTCCACATATGAGTGAGATCATATGATAATTGTCTTTCTCTGACTGACTTATTTCGCTTGGCATAATACCCTCTACTTTCACCCCTGTCATTGCAAATAATTGCCATTTATTTTAACTCGACAGAGAAGGCCACTAGAAACAGCAGGTGATGGCCCCAGCTCCTGTTCCTCCATGCAGAACATCTGTCAACACCTGTGGACATCTTTTCCTCCCCCCATTCCTATGAATGTTGCTCAGTTGTTACATGGCATGGACAAATGCTGTTGGCTGGTGGCATGGACACACTGGACAAGCTTGGCCTTCGGTAAAACAAAGACTGGCTTCAATTACTCAAACTGAAACAGGAATGCTTGGATGAACAAGCCTGCCAGGAAGTCCCACTGGAGGTACTCAACCTGTTCCCCTTCCCTCCTTGGACCAAGAACCTGAACTTGAGAGATGAATGGCTTATCCAAGGTTATGGCAAGGTTACACAGACCTGAAACTAGACACAGGTGTACATGCCTATTGATCAAGGCTGGCTGAGAAATCGAACTGCCTCAAATCTTGATTCTTTTTGCCACTTCTTATTCTCTGACCCTGTTTTTCATAGATTAGGATGTAGGAATAATAAAAATATCAGCTAATGGGGTATCCTGACTTTTTGATCTTTTAGTTCTTGTCAGACATTTACCATAATGCTTAGCACATGGATATGTGTGTGCACACACGTGCACATGCATGACACTCAAAAAATTGTTCCCTGATATTAACTTTATCAGTGCACTTTGCATCCACCACCAATTGGCTGTTTTGTCACAAACTGATTAAAGCAGAACTGTCAAGTGAGGAACTTCAAAGCCAAAGCATTAAGTGCTTTGAAAAACCAGCACCTGGGAGGATTTGTCTCAGCATCTGTGATTAGAAGGCAGCAAAAAGAGACTTTGGGGACACAGTTCACCCCTTCATGAAGCAGCCATTCAGAACTTTCTCCGAAGGGCTAATGGCTAATCTTCCAAAGACCAGCAAGAACAAGCTTATGGTCTGTTAAAATCAGATTTTTAAAAGATTTTTATTTATTTATTTGAGAGGGAGAGAGAGAGAGTGAGAGTGAGAGCATGAGAGGGGAGAAGGTCAGAGGGAGAAGCGGACTCCCCATGAAGCTGGGAGCCTGATGCAGTCCTTGATCCTGGGACTCCAGAATCAAAATCAGTTTGATTGACTCAATACAGTCAGGGAGGACAGTCCTCAGGAGTCACAGAATGCTGGTTGCCATGAGGGAGGAGTCTTTTACAAAGTCTGGGCTCTCACAGAAGGAGTCTGAAGCACGTGTATGGAAAGCAGAGGTCAGTTCTGGATTAGAAGCTCTTTCTGAGGGGAAATGAGTAGAAGCAGGGATTAACCAGGACTTGGGCTCTGCTTTATTCAGTTCAAGTTGCTGCAACAAATGATGACAGACTGGGTGGCTGAAACAGCAAAACATGTACTATTCCTTGCAGTTCTAGAGACTGAGAAGTCCAAAAGCAAGATCCTGGGAGATCTGATATCTAGCAAGAGACTGCTTCATTATCTACAAATGCCCATATTTCTGTTGTAGACTTGCATGGATGACAGCTGGCAGAACAATCTCTCAGGTCGTTTCTCAGAAGTGCTTTTATCTCATTCACAAGTGTTCCAATCTCATGACCTCACCACCTCTCAAAGCCCATACCTCCTGATGGCACTCCTTGAGGGTCAGGGCTTCAACATCTGAATTGGGACAAGACACAAACATTCAGTCCATTAGCAAGTGTTGTCATGAGGACAGCATAGCTTATCAACTGGGTATCCCCAGGAATCCATGGGACTAGCAAAGCAGAATCTGGGGGTGTCACTGGTAGGAAAGCAGGAGGTCCCCAAGAGACAGTCCTCATAGCATTTTACAGAGACAGCAGGACCCTTGAGAAACAATAGTTTCCGTGACCCATACACCAGCCTTTATCTATGCCTGTCCTCCCTGCTGGATTCACAGCAAGCCTACTTCTTTCTTTTCCAGTACAAATGGATTTCCACTCTCTGAATCCTGATGAATTTTTGCTCTTTTGCAGTTAGTAGGTTGTCCCTCAGGATTCTGCATGTCTGGATTTGCAATCGTGGAAACTGCCAAAGGTCTAGGGACCTGCATGGCAGAACCCGGCCTCTACCACTATTGCCCAAGGTAGGGACTCTGGTCCCTTGAGTGTCCTGTGCTGCTGTCAAAGGTCTGTGTGCATTGGCTTATTGTTTTTTTTTTTTTAATGTAATTGCTTATACGTGTGTTTCATCATGCTCAAGTGGACTTTCTGTGAAAAAGTGGCCAAGCTACACCTAGAAGTCACTGAAGAAAGTTCTAAGAACTCCTGGTTAGTATGAGGCTAGAGAGAGAGAGAAAGAGAGAAAAGAAATCTGCCTCTCTGCATTTTGCAAGTCCCTGGGCAAAATCTGTTGGCTGTGCACTCCTCACACGAAGATTCCAGGCAGGGAGACCCTCCTGAGCCTCATCTCCCTGAGTTCCTCTTCCAGAAGCAATCCCTAGTTTGAGACCAGGGTTAGCGAAAATAGAGCAGCAAAGCAGGGTCCAGAAGGAAGGACTGCCACAGACCATGGAGCACCAGGGGGACAGGCTGGTACCTCCTCATGGTTGGGGTACAAATGGGCTCAGCTCAGCAGGTATAGGGGTGCCCTTGGCCCCTCTGGTGGGCTTTGCAGTGCCCCAATCTCAGGAAGAAAAAAGGCTGGCTCATGTGACTTATTTTTGACTGGGAATGAGCTGACAGCAATGGAAATAAACAAGTAGGGAATGATGTTGGAAAGTTGGAGGGTTTGTCCTTTATATCTCAGCTTTCTCTCCTATCTTCCCTTGCTCTGTAGTGTGTTATCAAAGAAGTTTTTGGCATGATATTCCTGTTCACTGATTAACTCTTGAGCTGTGTCTTTTCTGCTGTTCAGCTCATCTGGTGAATTCTTTTACTGTAAAAAGTATCTTGCCCTTGCAAGGGCAATGGCAAGACCTGAGAAATCCCAGAGATTTCAGCTTGCCACCCAGAAGGAAACCAGGCTATTTGGAATGCTGGAAAGGATTCAGAGTAGGGGAAATCGTCTTGGACATCTGAGACCACCCCCACATTCAGCGGTCCACTGGACACAAACCCAGACCTTGATACTGATCCTGAACCATGCTCTCAACTCAGACCCCTGTGATCCTCGCCACAGTGCTTTCAGATCAGTGCAGCCATGCCCATAGGCACAAACTCTTAAGCCTAGATTCTGTCCTGAGAGGTGTGTCCCCGACGGCCTGGCTCCAAATCCTCAGAGATTGGGGACAGTGAGGAACACCATAGGACTCACCCTGCCACCCTGAAAGGAACCATGCCATTTGGAACTCCAGAAAGGATTCAGAGGAACTGAAATCTGCATTCCTACCTCTGGACACCCCCATATTCAGCAGGCCCCTGGATGCAAACCTGGAGCTTGACACTCACCCTGAACAAATCCCTCGACTGCTTCCTCCCCCAGAAAGATGGACAGAGTGCTGGCAGATCGGGCCTGCCATGTGGTGGGCCCTAACCATAACCTTTGGTTTGGTTCGGTTCTCAGGATTGTGACCCCAAAGGCCTTGCAGTAGGTGCCCTACAATTTGGGGACACATGGGCAATCCCAGAGGACTCAGCCTGCTGCCCAGAAGGAAACTGTGCCATTTGGAACTCCGGAAAGGATTCAGAGGAGCAGAAATCTGCATGCCTAGCTGAGGACACACCCACACAGAGCTGACTCCTGGACACAAAGCCAGAGCCAGACACTCACCCTCACCTCCACTGTCAACTCAGCCACCCTGACAGCTCTCCATGGGGTCTTCAGGTCAGGCCTGCCATGTCCCTGGTTCCTAACACTAACCCTTGGATGGGTTCTGTAATGATCTCCTCATTTCAGGTTATGTGGTGGTTCTGCAGGACATTGTCCTGGTGTGGGATCAAACACACTGAAGCATCCCGTGTGAAGTGGCAAACGTGGTAAAGAAATGACGGCTGGGGAATCTGAGTGTGGAGACAGCACGTATTTGTGCTGCTATAACAAGCTGACTGCACTTTGAAATCACCACAGAGGAAATGAATCTTCCAAACAACCATGTTAGCACGACGACACGGAAGCAGAGAGAACATCAGACTTTGGGATGGAGTCCAAGCCCTCCCAGACCCAGGTCACCCAACATGGAGAGGACACATGTTAGCAAGAGACTCGTGGGAGAATTAAATCATGGGCCCCTGTATCACAGGTGCAGTAGAAGCAGTGGATTTGGAATTTCAGTTTTTCCACAACGTTCCACCACAAGCTGGTTAGAACTGTGCAAAAGCAGGAAGGGAAGCCCCAGTAAAGTGGACTGGGGATGCCAGAAGGGGAGGCTGGAAGGGGGCGCCTGCTGCTCAGTGCCCATTACAGACTCCACATTGCAATTCCCCACAGGAGAGACTCACCAATTCCAGGCCCCACACGGGAAGCTGGAGGTTCATCTCCTGACTTTTTGTAGGAGCTTTGCAGCTCAGCTGGTGAGAATTCTCCATCACCCTGCCTTTCTCCAAGGGACTTTCCTTCAAGCACCCTTCCCAACTTCTTCCTCCTCCATGAAATAATGTTCCTCTCCTTTGTTTCTCGCACTTGCCTGTGATGGGACCTTAGCTTGCTCAGCCCAGACTGCCATTCTCTGCTCTTCCCAATTAAATCCATGCTGCTGGTCAAATAACTGGCAGATTGAGTTTAAGGCCAATCGAACAAATAAATTCAAGATCTTGCAAGGAACAAAATCAATATGCACAAATTAGTGGCACTCCTAGGTGCTCGGAAGGAACCATCAAAAAGAGACTGCGGAGAACGATCTCATTTACACCTGCATCCAAGACAGCAAGATACCCGGGAGGCCCCTGAACCAAGAAGGTGACAGACCTGTCATCTGACAGCCCTGCAACAATGACGACAGACAGGGAGGGGTACACACGGAGATGGGGAGGCACTGTGCTCAGGGTAGAACCCACACTGGGAAAATACCTACTCTCCCCAAAACCGTCTACAGAGTCCTCACTCTGGCTCCCGAATTTCTGGACTTGGCGCAAGCCTGGAGTGGGTGTGGACACGGGAAGGACCCCGCAGGGCTGAGGTGGGGAGAGCACAAGCACCGAAGAAGGCTGATGCTCCCTGACTGCAGACCATCTGAGGAGCCCCAGGAACCGAATCCACGAGCACACAAACACAGACGAGGACCCAGGAGCACCCGAGCCCAGAAAGGGGGGACCCCACAGCCCCGTGCACAGCAGAGCAGGAGGCCACGACTCCTCACACAAAACGACGGAAGCCCCAGTGTCTACACAGGGCGCCCTTCCTCTGTGGGGTCCTGAGACCACGAACCCCTTGACAGTGCACTCAGGCGGCTTCTCCTCAGCTCCTCCAGCATCTGGTCCTTAGGAGGTTGGACTGCTGCCAGTGTGGGCGCGTCCTCCACAACGAGTCCGGTCAGTGTGGATGCAGAGCCACACCCTCCTCAGCTTGTCCTGTCAGGGTGGGAGGCGCCCCACATTCTCCAGAAGTCTCCACAGTGGGTCCTGAAGAGGCGGGGCTCTGGTCCCAGCTGTGGCTGTGCAGCCTTGGCTCAGGGCGGAGCTGGGGTCTGGCGCCCTCTGCAGGCGGTGCAAGGCAGTGCAGGACTGTGGGAGCTCACCCTTCAGTGGAAGGTCCTGCTCCCTCCCCGGGTCCAGCTGATGCCATTTCATTCCGGAAATTCAAGCTGCATGGAGCCCAATACCCCCCAACTTCCCCCCAAATAGCTAAGGAACAATGAATTGGAAACAATGTGGAATTACAACAGTCCTTGACCCAAACAGTGTCACTGAACATGGCCCTGATGCAGACCCACACTCTGACCTCAACTTGGTCTCAAGCCTGGACCCTACCCTAATCCAAGACCCTAACCCTAGCCCCCAACCCAAACAATGTTCACAAGAATCAAAAGGTAGAAACTGCAAATATCCATCAATGGCAAGTGCCTAAGCAAAGTGTGGTGAAGCATTTGAATTTGGGTACAGGTTCAGGTTTTAGTCAGAGTTCTAGATCAGGCTTTGGGTTTAGTGTTAGGGTGAGGGTTTAGAGTGAAGGACAAGGGAACAGAGTTATAGTTTAGGGCTTTAAGTTTATGATTTAGGCTTTAAGACTCAGGGCTTATGGGATAAAGTTCAAGGTCAAATTTGGGGTTTGACTTCATGCTGAGATTTGGGTTCAGGTTTCATGACTTGGAGGTCTGGTTTAGGGTTTGGGTTCGTGGTTCAGGGCTTGGATCCAGGGCTCAGGTACAGGCTTTGGGTTCCATTCCAGGTTTGGGATTCAGGGTTCTAGTTTGGGCTTTAAGGTCAGCTTAGGTTTCAGCGTTGGTAGGGTTTAAGGTTAGGTTTAGGGATGACACATTTTCTTCAGTTGTCATCATGGACAAAATAATTCTATCTGAAGTTTCTAAGTCAGAAATGTATTTCATCTGGGGGCGCCTGGGTGGCTCCGTGTGTTAAGCCTCTGCCTTGGGCTCAGGTCATGATCTCAGGGTCCTGGGATCAAGCCCTTCATCAGACTCTCTGCTTGACCAGGAGCCTGCTTCCCCATCTTTCTCTCTGCCTGCCTCTCTGCCTACTTGTGATCTCTGTCTGTCAAATAAATAGAATTAGTAAAAGCTATTATATGATCTTTTACAAACCATTTCCTATCTTTGCATTCTCATGTGCCAAGACAGACAGGGATTATTTAAAACCCTGAAGAGAGTGCTCTTGCTTTTAAATTGCCTGTAACCTTCGTGTAATAGATTTATGATTGATGATAGATTTAGTTAAAATATAACTATTTAAAATATTTACTCTCAGTAAACGATTTCAACCTATGCTCATTTAAGTAACTTGGTGCATAATCCCTTTTCTATTAAACCATAGTGCAAGGACCAATGCAGCGTTTCCAGGAGAACCCCAAGCTATTTTTCTTGAATGGCTGTATGCTTATATATGGCGTCCTGTTTTCACTCCCTTTGTGGAGCACCTACCCTGGAGGTCATGTAATAACCAATGACCAAAAAAAACAAACAAAAAACCCAAACATCCAGGTCGAAGTGCCATCCCTGCCTGGAGTGGAGGAGACTGCTCAGACAGATCCCAGGCAGGCATCTCAGCCCAGGCCTGTGCTGGGGAAGCTGTTTCCTGGCTTTGGGCGCAATCTGGAAGCCAGCAAACTGACCCAAGAGTGCAGCCGGGGTTTAAGACTGATGATCTATTCGCAGCCAGGCTGCACGTGGACACCCGCTCAGGGAGCCCGGCTAGGAGGCTGCCCAGCAGTGGCGCTGGCAATGCAGTAGCATGCCAGGACTTAGCCCCGCACCCCAGCCATGGCTCAGGTTTCAGATGTGAGGGGGCGGGGCCAGCGCAGAGAAGGGTCTTTGCTAATTTCCAAAGCTGGAAGTGAGCTCTCAGAGGACTCAGGAGGGAAGGGGGGGGCGGGTCGGGGGCGGCCTTGAGCAGGGGTTTCGTTAATTGCCCAGGCGGGAAGGAGGGGCGCACAGCGCCAGGGTGCTGTGCTGCAGCCCATTCGGGACTGCAGGACACACCATACTCGCTGCCCCTGTGCTCCCACGCTGCAGCCTAGCCTCTGACGCCGCGGTGTCCCGTTCCCGTTCAGGCCTTCAGGCCCCCTGCTGCCCCTCCCCGCCCCATGGCTTCTCTGGAGGACCCTCTGCTCACAGGTAAAGTGACACCGCGAGGCGCCCTCACCTGAAGCAGAAAACGCAGGACAGGAGCGGGGTGTGGGGTGGTCGGGGCCCAGCCTCCCGCCAACGCCAGGGCACCAGGACCACCCCGGACACCGCGCCACACCCTGTCCGCAGGGGGTCGGGCCAGGACAGCGCCACAGGAGGTACCCCCTCCTGCCCCCCCGCCAGCTGGCAGGCTAGCCCCCATAGTTCCGCACTCCCAGGCGCCTGTCAGAGCCTCCTGCCATTCCCAGGGCACCCAGAACCCAGAGAGTGAGGCCTTGGGTGCTTTCTAGTGACAGATTCAAGGCAATTTTTCGACTTTGGGACTCAGAGTTAACATAGTTTTCATTTGTGATTATTATTTTTGTGTGGGGGCCGTCGCTTTTCTTTTGACCTATGCTTGTTTTCACTCCCGGTTCTGAAGAAGCCCCTAAATCCTAACCCTGTTGAGGACTCCTAAAGCTCTCAGAGCAGCAGTGCTGGGGGACAGTGTGGACACATGGTTTGGTTTCTCCTCTGGCCTGCTTCTGTGGCAGCCCCGCTCTGTCCTCCTCAGACTTCAGAGCAATATCTGAACAAGTGGAGAAGCGACCAGGGGGTCAGGAAGGTGGCCACCGAAGAGTGACTTCTCTGGAGGGTGGCTGAGCTAGCAAGTGAGCATGTTAATCCAGCTCTGCCTGCATTAGCTATGGAGCTGAACAGGAGCCAGGGAAGGGGAGGAGGAGCAGAGAGCAGGGACAAAGGAACCAAAGAGGAGATTCAGATGAAGGGAAGTAATGGGGAGGAAAGAGAAGAAACTCTAGAAGACAGGCATGTAGAAAGGAAAAGGGATGAAGTGGGCATTGGGAAAGGGCACCACCAGGGAAGGAGAGAGGGGAAGGAAAGAGGGAGGAAGAGAGGAAAGGGGAAAGGGAGAAGGGAGGAGTCAGCATGCCAGGGCTCCCCCTGCATCTGAAGAAGAGGTGGCTGGTCCAGCTTGTCAAACAGGGTGCTCACTCTTTGGCCCCAGTTTCTGCTCCCAGTGCTACTGGGCTTTTCAAGGAAGGCAGGCTGTCCCTTGGGACCTACTGGAGCCCACAGGAGGGTGGGAGAGGTAAGATGCCACCAGGTCCTGTCCTGAGCTGCTCCCAGCCACCAGCCTCACCACATGGTGCAAGAGGGACCCCAGAACAAAGGAGGGACACAGGCCAGCATGTCTGCTGGTGGCCCTGGGCACTTAGCTCATCGCAGTGAACCACACGGCCTCCTCAACCCACGCTTTCAAAGCCTCCTTCTTCGTTTCTGGCTTTCATGTCTGTAGGAACATGAGCCAGATCTAACTCATCTCCGACAGACAATTCTGACTCACCCCGTGTCAGATTTTTAAGAGTGGCTGTGATAGAGTAAGATAGCAATGCTCCAACAAACGGACTGTTTCCTCCCACTTGACCTCAACAGTCTTATACATTTTCTTAGCGAAAACATCTTGTCTCCTTCCATTAAGCTCATAACGTGGTCTAGTAGTATACATGCGCCTTCGGTAGATGCGAAGCGATACAGAGGTCCTTTTTTTTTTTTTTAATTTTACAAGGCAAAGTCAGTGAACACATCCAACTTGACCAATACGTCTCTAAAATGTCAATCCAGGCAAAGCTTTTTCTGCCTACAGTTTGGAGCCTACGTAGTGACATTTTTAAAATGCTTTCAGTCCCTCAGTGAGGCTCTTAGAAGCTAGCCAGGGCTTACTACGTGCCAGGCACTGTGTCAGGTGTTGGAGCTAAAGGGAAAGAGAGCTTGGAGGCTGGCTGGGGAAGGACATCCATGACACAACCACAGCTAGAAACGGAGGCCAGTGCTAGAAAAGAGAGAGCAGGCTGCATGGAGAGTGTGTACCATGGGGCTTGTGAGCTCACGAATAAGTGGGAGTAACTGGAGTGGGGAGATGGGGGAGAGAAGAGGGTCTTCCCATCAATGGGAATCACCTGTGCTTGGAGGCAGGTGCCATGAGAGGTCTCCACAGGAAGAAGGAGGCAGTGTGGTTGAAGGGCAGAGAGATGGGGCAGAACAGGCATCAGTCAGTTGGAGGGGTATGAATAGACTGATGGGAGGATTATGGGTGCCTTTGGAGGACTGAGAATTTGTTAGAAGATCAGTGCAGATTTCTATGGAGACAAATGCCAGGAACTGATAGGTCTTTGAAAGGTCACTCTGGCTGCCTTTTGGCAAAGGGGTTGGTAAAAGGCACTTGCAGGTGTGAACACACCAGGTGGGAGGTGAGTGCAGGAAATCGGGTGAGGGAGCATGGGAACTTGGTCCCGGGGTATATAAGGGAGAATAGCCTTTAAGGAGTTCCACAAATTGGCACCAGCTGTGGCTTCATTACAGAGCTGGAAGGGGGAGGTGGGTGTGTCCTGGAGGTTACAGAAATTACATGAGAAAGGGAAGTCTTTTTAGATCTCTTTTTCAACTAGAGGAACTCTCACCTTATTGATAGAATTCCAGAGTGGGAACCAATGATATGAGGACATCTTTGAAATGTCTGAATATATTCTTCGACATCTTTGAAAGTGACGAGGAGACCTTGGCCTTAGGAGGCCTTGGCCCTCTTTGTAGCCAGAAAGATTTCACGTACAGATTTGAGTTCTCCATTTTAAAGTCAAGGAGTCAGTCCTTCCAAAGGACACCTCCTATCATTTTACCCTCTCATCATACCTCACGTGCTGGCATCTCCAAGACCCTCTGTTCCAGGTTGAGAGTATCCACTTTGGCCAGGCTGGTCTTGCCAAGAACACCACCACAGGAAATCTAGAGCCTATAATGCTATTAATAACATCATCTAGGACTGTGTTTGCTGCCCTCATAGCCTCTTCCCACCATGACTCACTGAAGCTTTTAACACATTGTATCCATTAAGCTATAGTTCCCAAAGGTCATCTTCTCTAGTGCCATTAATTTTTAGGGGACCAGGCAAACCTTAAACTTGTCCCCCCTAATTGGACCCCTGTTCCCCCACAATCTATCTGAAAGCCTTTCACCATGATTCTTGAATGAGATCTGAGACCACTGCTGGTACCTAACACTTCTTGGCACCTTGTCTGTTAGGTTCTTGGAAGAGGAGATGGCTATGGAGGTGAGTGGGAATGGGAGTGGGAGGATTTCTCCCTTCACTTTGCTTTTTGTGTTTTCAAATAATGGGTTTTGAGGGGGCGGGAAAGTTTAACCAGACCATTTATTTTCCATCTCCCATCGATAAAAAGTTTACCACTCCCCACTGGAAGAATTTATATCTTTCCTTTGAATCTACAGGAAAATCTCCCAAACCCAGACCACCACCATGTGGATTCAGCCATCTTCTGATTCACCTCCAGATTGAATCCTCCTAACTGCTCAAGCCACAGGTTAAGGGCGAAATGTTCAATGCCCAAGCAATTAAGTGGGGAACACGTTTATCTAAGCAATTGCATGCAGCTCTCTATCTGCATACAGGGGGTCTCTCCCAAGCATTTCCAACCTCAGCAAAAGAAGACAAAGCCCCAGCAGTCTGGGGTATATATCATTCATTCATTCCTGTGTTCAACACTCATGGCGGATCCCCACCAAGACAGTGGGAGAGCAAGGACTGGAGAAATCCTGGAAGCTGAAGTCTGAGGAGGATTTCAAATTCAAGTCAGAGATGAAAGAAACATCTGGACTTGGTCCTCAGGTACATGCAGTATTCTGAACTGAGGCTAGAACCAGAGACCATTCTAATGAAAGGCCTCTACAGGTGGGCTCTCACAGGTGGGCCCCAACTCAGTTTCGTGTATATTCATTCATGAAATAGCTCTTTGGGTCAACATGCAGAAGAAAACCATTTCAGAAAACTGACAATGAGGAGAGGAAAGGGAAGCCAAAAGGCTTGTGAATGGGGAGAGAGGAGGAGCCAGGGCAGAAAACCAAGAATCCCTCCCTGCCCTCCTTGCTGCCAGGGAGGTCTGAGGGACTAGTTTCCACCTGGGATCCCAAGTCCAGAACAAAAGCAGCGGGGCCACGGCGGGGGAGGGAAGGGGGTCCTCAGCACGGGCGCATGGGGCTGCGGAAAGATGGGGGCTAGCGTGCCTGCTGGCGGGGGGCACCTCGCAAGGCGCTGTCCCCAGCCCGACCCCATGAGGACCCGGGTTTGGCGCAGCGTCCGGGGTGGTCCCGGTGCCCTGGGGTTCCGGGAGGCTGGGCCTCCACAACCTCCCTCTCCGCCCCCAGGTCGGGTCCGCGCTTTCTGCTCCAGGTGAGGGCGCGGCGCGGTGTCACTTTACCCCTGTGCAGAGGGTGGTCCGGAGAAGCCTTGGGGCAGGGAGGGGCAGCAGGCAGCAGGAGCGGGACAGCAGAGCCTCACATGGGAGCGTATGGGCGGCGAGTCCGGTGGGTCCTGCAGTCCCGACTGGGCCGCAGCACAGCACCGCGGCGCTGCCCGCCCCTCCTCCGCCAGCCCCTCCACCTCCTCCCAGACTCTCAGCCACATCCTCTGTGAGCTCACTTCCAGCTTAGGCAATTAGCAAAGCGCCTTCTCCCCGCCGCCCTCCACCCGCCCCAGCCCCCCTCCCTCCTGAGTCCTCCGCGAGCTCCCTTTTCGCTTTGGCAATTAGCAAAGCCCCTTCTCCGCGCCGCCCCGCCCCCCTCCCTCCTGAGGCCCCGCCCTGGCTGGGGCGCGGGGGGAAGCCCCGGGGGCTGCAAGCTTTGCCAGCGCTGGCGCTGGGCAGCCTCCTAGCCTGGCTTCTTGAGCGGGTGTCCACCCGCGGCCTGGCTGCAAAAAGATCATCAGTCCTGTTAACCCTGGCTGCACTCTCCCGTCAGTTTGCTGGCTTCCTGATTGCGCCCAAAGCCATGAACCAGCTTCCCCAGCACAGGCCTGGGCTGAGATGCCTGCCCAGGATCTGTTTGAGCAGTCTACTCATCTCCAGGCAAGGATGGCACTTCCACATGGATGTTTGGGTTTTTTTATTGTTTTTTGGTCATTGGTTATTATTACATGACCTCCAGGGTAGGTGCTCCACAAAGGGAGTGAAAACAGGATGCATGATATACCCCTCACCTCCCATGCTGTCTTTCTCTTAAATAATAAGCACTGCTGAACTATCTTAGATTCTGTACCTTCTCTCCAGCCATGAACCTATCACTGTCTTTAACTCTTGAAAACTTCATTAGACAAATTAATGTGGTGAAGGAAGCAATATGAGAAAGCCTATTAATCTGATGAGCATGGAACTGAACAAACCCTATAGATACTTTCCCTTTGATTTCTAGCCTATCAATACCTACAGTGAGTCACATACACTCAAGATTATTGTTTTTATTGTATACTTCATATATTCATTGATTTTGGACTCGTTATCATTTCGTTGAAGTGTTAAACTATGGTAATAAACAAACTTTTAATTAACTTTTCCTCCTATGATACAAATATAACTTGCACTTGAGCTTTAGCTAATTTTATGTTCTAAAATTGCCAAAACAAATTGATCAAGGTTTCTAGATTATTTACTGTCTTTTCTACTATATAATATTGTTCTATCTCTTCTGTATAAAGAAAATGAATGCTTGGGGCTCTTGGGTGGCTCAGTGTGTTAAAGCCTCTGCCTTCTGCTCAGGTCATGATCCCAGAGTCCTGGGATAGAGCCCCACATCAGGCTCTCTGCTCAGCAGGGACCCTGCTTCCCTTCCTTTCTCTCTGCCTGCCTCTCTGTCTACTTGTGATCTCTGTCTGTCAAATAAATAAATAAAATCTTTAAAAAAAGAAAATGAATGCTTGATAACTAAATGAATGCTTTACTGAACAAATTAAATATGGCAATGGCATTTTATTTTATCATGCTTCACATGTTAAACAATAATATTATATCACTAGTCTACAAATAATCTACTCGCATAGTCATTTGGAAGCTTTTAGCAAAAGAATTCTTCCTCCTGATTGTAGTATAAAAGCCACAGAAATATACAGAAGACTCCTAGGATAGAAAGTTAAATCCAGTTATCCGTGATGCCTTGAGGAGGACCTGACCTATGTATGTCCTGGGATGCACTAGTAACTGTTACATGTGATAGGATTATATTTAATATATACAGTTTCATTTACTTCACAAAGGACATATAAATTTGAGAATAAAATATTTGATGAATCTATAAAGTCTATATCTATTTGTAACTAATGTGGTAGAATTAAGATGTTAATTTGAAAAAAAATTCATTGAACACATTCAATTGTTTTTATATATATAAACAGCATTATTTATTTATGTAAATAAATGCATTGTCAGTAAAATCCATTTACTTATCAATCATAAGGGTAATTTTAAGTACTAAGAATAAGAAATATGTGAAAAGATAAGTGTTCAAGAGTGCAGTTTGTGGTAATTAATACAATATGATAGGCTCATGAAAAAGATATATTACTTGAACTTAAAAGCTTCTATAATTAAGCGATGACCACTTGAAATTTGTAATTAGTCTTGCTGCAGTTTTTCCTTGCACTTATTGCCCTTCCCCAGAAGTTCATTAAGAATTTCTGTGAATGTCCTTATGTTTAATCTCATTCATAGATTCCACTGCTGCTCACAAAACAAAGCCAAAAAGAGAGGTAACTCTATGTGGCACTCCATCCACAAGCAATACATTCATAAATAATTAAAAAGCTCTCTACTTCATTTGTTACCCATTCAGCTGATAATTTAAATGAGTAACTGAGGCCATTTTATCAGCACTTTTAATAGAATGCGACTCAGAAACTTCACAGTGTTATTTAAGAAGAAATGCTCACGTGTTAAGGTTTTTATTTTTTTAAATCAACAAAATAATTTTCAAATATTAAAAGCAAATGTCTCCTTTTCCTCCAAGTTTCCTTGCTATGTCAAAGTTACAAATAAATACATTAAAATCGTATTTTGAGTAGTAGATAAAAACAAAAGTTTTGAAACTGTGGGTTGAGTGTCTGGGTTAACTTGTATAAATATCTGAACTCAATGTATTTAGACTTTATTAGATTTTTTTTTTAGACTATTTAAAAATACATGCTGAGATAATGACAACATTATTTTATTCATTTTAATAAATAAATTATTTTATTTAATTATGTTTAGATATTTATTTATTAAATTAATGATTTAATATTTAATAATCTAAATTTGAAATATTTTAAATTCTAAAAATATTTATTTAATTAAATTGATATATTTAATATAAATATTTAATAAATTATTTAACCATTATTATAATTATGCAATACATTATGTATTGTGTAATAATTGCATTTTAATAAATAAATAAATGTATTATTTACATTATTTTATTATATTTTATTTAGTTGACAAAGAGAGGGAGAACGCAAACAAAGGGAGCTGCAGGCAAAAGGAGAGGGAGAAGTAGGCTCCCAGCTGAGCAGAAAGTTCAACCTGGGGTTCCATCCCAGGACCCTGGGATCACCACCTGAGTCGAAGGCAGATGCTTAAGTGACTGAGCCATCCAGATGCCCAAGGCTTTGTATTCTTCGCTTCTAAATATTGATGCTCCTTCATCTCTGGAGTTAGTAAATTGATGTTGAGAATTCATATCAAAGAATTGATAGTAGCTGTTAAACAGAAACATGTAATTTAGGGGAAAAAAAAGAACAGAAGGAAGAGAAAGGCCAAAAGTCAAAAGCACATTAATATAAAATTTAATTAGATAAAAAAGCTGATATTCCTGAAGGGGGCTAATAAAAGAGCTGCAAAGAGCTGATAGGATTAGGAAAATTGTCCACTCCTGGTCATTTCATAATTTTAAACTATTCCTTATTAATAAATATACTTAGTTCCAGAAACACAAGCACATAGGAACATTTCCACCAAGTTTCCTCTAACAGCATTTACAAATTAGACGTTCAAACAATGCAGTTCATTACATGTTGCATCTGTATCTTAAAGTTTAAACACTTTCTGTGACACATTTTCTAACAATTAAAATTAAAATATATATATATATATACCTTATCCCTAAATGGAAAAAAAAAATATATATATATATATATACATAGAAACCTTATTCCTAAATGAAACCTTTCTTTGTTTATTAGCTTAAATAGGTAAATTAGCAACAACAACAACAACAAACAGCTAATATTATAAAGGTAGGAACAATTTACCTTTTCATTTATTGCTATTTTCTAAAAATTCCTATTTTATTTTTTTCTCAAGTCTGTCATAATAATTTTCTAAATCTCCTGCCTTATTCAATTTTTTTCTTTTAGTGGAAATCTCTATTTCATATTTATTTTCTCTTCCTCCACTCTTTGCTCTAATAATTCAATGTATTATTAGATTTTCTGTTTTTCTCTTTATCCAGATATATCTTTTCTTTCTTTCTTTCTTTTTTAAATAATTTGATTTGCTGGCATTTTACATCAGTACATGCTTTCTTATGGATGTTAGAAATGTCTGTGGAACTACTAGAAGAATAAACTTTTTTACCTTTAAGAAGTTTACAGTCTAGAGTGCCTGGGTGGCTCAGTTGGTTAAGTGTCTTCCTTCAGCTTAGGTCATGATGCCAGGGTACTAGGATCCAGTCCTGCATCAGCTGCCTGCTCAGCAAGGAGTCTGGTTCTTCCTCTCCCTCTGCCCCTCCCTCTTTCTCTCTAATAAATAAATAAAATCTTTTAAAAAAAGACTTACTGAAATCTGAGACTGAATTACTAAATTCAGTCTTAATAGAAGACAGCTAAACAAAGCAATGATCACAACTGGAAAATTTAGCGAGATCATGATTTAACATTTTTGGTTGACACAGGACCTCTTTCAGTAACAACTTTCCCTAAATATCAATTTCTTTGTAAGGCAAAAAATTTTGACAAGAAATCCAGATCCTTCTGATCGTTTTCATATCAATTTAATGTGACATCCTCAGAGTATATAATCAAATATGTAATTATTCTATCTGTTGCCTTGTATATTGCCTGTATCTTTTTCAGACTCAAAGTTCCATTGAGGTAGAGTTTTTTTTTTTTTTTAAAGCAGAGATTTTTAAAGTGTTTGATATATACAATATGCTTAATAAGTTTTTAAAAAACCTATGTATTACAGAAGCCTTAAACAGGCTTTAAAAAAAGAAGGTGATATTAGTGGTCATATCAAACAATTTTCAGGTTTCAGTCATGTAAATAACTACATTTCTCAGAGACAGAGAAACATACAAATGATCTGGGTCCAGTAGGATAATGCTAGCATGTGTTGTAAATTCTTTTATATGACCTTATTCTTGCAAGAATTGGTTATGTGGCAGAAAAAAAGGTATCACTATCTTATACTTTATTATTTAAAGAGATTTATGGAAGTGTTAATTTCTTACACTACCCCTTTGTTTCAGTGGACCCAATTTCCGTGGTAATGGTGAGAGGAAAGTAGGCAATTTAGGCAGCAGCAAAAATCTCCTACAAGGCACTATAAAATAAGGCTTGTTCTAGATCATGGGTCTGTCCAAAGGGGAATGTTAAGGGGTAGAATGGATGATGGATGCATTGTGGACTTATAACTTTAAGATTAATACTGTTATGCCCCAATAATGGGTCTATGATTAAAGGAGCGAGACTGATGTAAAGCAAAGGTCAAGCAAAGCTTTATTTCATGCGAAGCATCAAGAATCTAACCGAACGTTTGGGGCCACACCTCTTATGAGAGAAGGCAACCCTTTGCTGTTTCACAGTCTAGCTTTTAAGGGCAAAGGCCATGCAGTCAGGCCTGGCCACGCACAGGTGACCAATGAGATTTTAACACACACAGGAAACTCCACAGTGAGGCTAGGTGACCAATTGAGGTTCAATTTACCCTAGTATAGACATTTGACCCAGCCTATTACACCTTGATTAGGATTAGTGCCAAAAAGGTTCCCAAAGAGCAGAGGAGTGGGGCATACTCATTAGTATCTAGGGAGACAATATGCAAACACCGCGCCCCCCCTCTGCTCATTGATGTCTCCACCTGGCCTGACCCACCCTTGTATATGGGCTTTGTTACCTGGAGCTGATTTCCAGGACTTGTTTTTAAGTGAATCCCCTGGGGGAAGGGGAGCAAGGACAGTTTAAGGGTTAACCTCAATGAAAGCCTCTTGCTAAAATATAAAAATATAAAATAGGTCCTTACATTACAACAACTCAGTAGGGAAAGTCCCAGTGTGGTGATAAAAGAAGTGAGGTAACTTGCATTGCACATTTTTTTTTAAAAAGTGTAAGTTGTATTATTCCGTGCCATGACATCATACTTTATCTTCATCTCTGTCTACTAGTTTAAAACTAGTTAAACAAATTCAACAATTTTTTAAAAAATATTTTATTTATTTATTTAAGAGCAAAAGCCAGAGAGAAAGAGAGAGAGAGCATGAGCAATATGGGGCTCGATCCCAGGACTCTTGAGATCCTGATCTGAACCAAAGGCAGACACTTAACTGACTAAGCAAATGAGACTCCCACAAACTCAACAATTTTATAAAATTTTTATTTGTTGGGGTGCCTGGCTGGAACAGTCAGTAAAATATATAAATCTTGATCTTGGAGTTGTACGTTTGAAATCCACCTTGGGTGTAGAGGTTTTATTTAAAAATAAAATCTTTAAAAATTTTTTTTTCATTTTTTTATTTAAGCCATTGTATGGCAGTGTTGATCACTATATTGTACACCTGAAAGTAATATTAACCTTATTTTAACTAACTACAATTTAAATAAAAACTTTAAAAATAAAATAAAAATAATAATCATAAAAATAAAAAAGAGGAAAAATTATTTGGCAGGCAATTTTCTTAATTGCATTATTATTTATTATTATCATAGTCTGTGTGTGTCGGTGGGAAGTGGCTGGTATTACAGTGAGTTCCATATCTGTGTTACACTGAGTTCCATGTCTGTAGTCAGTCTTTTTTTTCTTTTAGTTTATTTTCAGGGATCCAAAATTCATTGTTTATGCACCACACCCAGTGCTTCATGTAATAAATTCCCTCCTTAATACCCACCACTGGGCTCACCCAACCACCTGCCACCCTCCTCTTCAAAACCCTCAGTTTGTTTCTCAGAATCCACAGTCTCTCATGGTTTGTCTCTCCCTCCGATTTCCCCCAGCACACTTCTCTCCATCTCCCAGTGTCCTCCACGTTATTCCTTATGTATTGAGTCTTATAAAAACTTTTATTTCTTTCCCTATTCTGCTTTGCATATGCTTACCTTAGATGTTAAAATGTTATAAACCTCTCCTGCCTGGTCCATTTTCTCTCTCTTCTCTCATGATTTCTCATGCTCTCCCTGCCAACCCCACATGCCTTACAATATCTGGATATGACTAATTTCTTCCTGAGCTACTTTATTCTACTCTGCCATATGGTTGCCCTTCCCTCTTCTGTACCATAACTTCTATCCCCTGCATTTGTGCTTTAACAATACCTAATTCTTTTCACTGCATCTGTATCTTTGAGGTCAATACTCAGTAGTGCAATCGCTGGGTCATAGGCTAGCTCTATTTTACTGGAAAGAAGGGCCATATGCACCCCAGTGTTCATAGCAGCAATGTCCACTATAGCCATTCTGTTGAAAGAGTCAAGATCCCCTTCAACAGACAAACGGATAAAGAAGATGTGATCTATGGATACAATGGAATATCACTCAGCCATCAGAAAGGATGAATACCCAACTTTTGCATCAACATGGATGGGAATGTAGGAGATTATGTTAAGTGAAATAAGTCAAGCAGTGAAAGTCAATCATCATATGGTTTCACTTATTTGTGGAACCTAAGGAATAGCATGGAGGCCATTAGGAGAAGGAAAGGAAAAATGAAGTGGGGGGATTGGAAGGGGAAATGAAACATGAAAAACTATGGACTCCAAGAAACAAACTGAGGGTTTTAAAGATGAGAAGGATGTGGGGATGGGTGAGACTGGTGATGGGTATTAAGGAGTGCACATATTGCATGGGGCATTGGGTGTTTTACACAAACAATGAATCATGGAACACTACTTCAAAAACTAATGATGTATTGTATGGTAACTAACATAACATAATTAAAAAGAAAAGGAGGGGGACAATACCTAACACTCAATCTTTGCTAGTTTCTTGTTTACCTCCTTTTAAGAGTAAGCTCATTAGTGTTTTTTGTTTGTTTGTTTGTTTTTGTCTCAACTAAAAGAAGAAAAATAATACACATTATTTTGAAAACTTTTTGAACAGTGTACAAACGTTAGTCAAGTCCACAATGTCTCATCTCTTCTTCCTCCTAACATGGCTAAGATGAAAAACCCTTTATCTGGGAAAAGATCATTCTCCTGCCACCTTGTGTAAGATTTTGGCTTTAGCTTAGATTATCCTTTCTTTCCTTTTCTGAAAATAAGTTGAAAATATTAATAGCCTCAGTTTCTTCTTCCAAAATATGACTGCTTCTTTACCAAGTGCAAAAGCAACCCATTTTGACCATAGTAAACAGCTTGGACCTACTTTTTTTGGCTCACTGTTTTAGTGAGACAAGTGGAGTGAAGATGACACACCATTTCCAAATGTATTAATAATTGGTAGACCATACTTCTAAATTGAAGATTTGTTGCCATTAAACTACGACCAGACTCGCTATAATTACAGAGGTAAATTCTTTATATTTACTATATTTGAAATTACCATATAATACCAAAATAAAATTATGATTATGTGAAGAGTCTGTAATATTAAGAAGATGACTTTGAAATGATTGCTTATCTAAATGAAATTTCCCATTTTATAATCTTGTATAAGCTTCCGTTGTCATTTCCTATTTAAAATCTATTAGAAGGCACTCTTATTTTCCCTTAAGTGGGAAGTCAAATGTGGAACAAATTCATCCCAAAGGAACTGATTCTATATTCCACTGAAGACCAGGTGGCTTCCATGTGGCATTTTGCCTCTTGCATATTGTTCATCTCCTACAACAAATGGGGGTATGCTCTTTAGTAAACTAATTCAACTCAATTAGAGGCATTGTCTTCAAGGGATAACATCATAGAGACTAGAATCAGAATCATACTTTTGGGAAAATTGGGCCCAGGATTTTTGTTTTGTTTTGTTTTAAGATTTTATTTATTTATTTGACAGACAGAGACCACAAGTAGGCAAAGAGGCAGGGGGGGAGGGGAAGCAGGCTCCCTGCTGAACAGTGAGCCTGATGCAGAGCTTGATCCCAGGATCCTGAGATCATGGCCTGAGCCGAAGGCAGAGGCTTAACCCACTGAGCTACCCAGGGGCCCCTGGGCCCAGGTTTTGATGGCTTCTTTCCTCAATCTTATAAAACCTATTTGAACTCTACTGGATGCCAGAACTGCTTAAAAATATTTGGTCCCTTGTAATTTTAACCTTCCAGTATTCAATGCACCTGATCCATGTAATATCCTATAGTATTTTTGTCAAATGAAGACTCTCAAAGTGTGTTTCTTGGGAGACACTTTTCAATTGGTTGCTTACATTTCTGCATTTATTATTTGTTCTAGGCCATCCTTTGAAGATGGTTGTATTGAATAGACTTGGAAGACAGAAATAGTATCTTTTTTTTTAACTTAACCTGTTGTGTTTGCAAATATTATCTGCCTCTGTTTTGATTCTTCTTGTGGGAACTGAGGCTCAGAACTGATATATAACTCCCACCCCTACACACACACACACACACACACACACACAAATACACACACACACACAAATACTGTTAATATTCTGGCTACCTCTATTGCTGTGAATAATAAACTATATTATTTCTGAACCATGAGTCTGCGTCTTCTATCAACACCCAAGAAACTACGGCAGACTCATACACCAGCTTTCAAATAAGGGAAAATAATCTCAGATGCTTTATATTTTTTGATAGTGTTACCTACTTCTGAACATATGACTGAACACATATAAAGCTGGAGCCCTTTTCATTTAGAGCTTCTTCTGTGGAAGAACTATGCATTCACTAGTAAGCAAAAGTAGATTCATCTTTTTTTTTTTTTTTCCTCCTGACACCATTTCCTCTCTCACACTGTTGCTCAAATTGGATGGAGTCTAAGGTCCTTTGAGGAAATTTTTGTTTAATGACTCAAAATAAAATAGGAAGAGTCTAAAGTGCTAAAAATACTTCTAGATAAAAGGTATAAGATAATGCCAGAAAGGATAGTAATTTTATCTAACAACTGCCTGTTCACCCCTTATTTGTTCATTAACTAATCTCCAAATTCCTGACTAAATCCCTTTTGTAAGCCAGAATGTGAGCTAAAAACTGGGATTTTAAAAAATGTTCATTTGAAATCCAGTTAGTTAACATATATGGTTGTATTAGTTTCATGTGTACAATATAACATATAGCACTCAGTGCTCATCATGACAAGTGCTCTAATTAACCCCCATCACTTATTTAATCCATCACTCCTTTCAGATCCCGTCAAGTAACCATCAGTTTGTTCTCTGTAATGAAATGTCTGTTTCTTGCTTTGTTTCTCTTTCTATGTCTTATTATTTCCCCTTTGCTTGTTTGTTTTGTTTCTTTTATTCCATATGTGAGTAAAGGTATTTGTCTTTCTCTGACTGACTTATTTCACTTTTAGCATTATACTGTCTAGTTCCAACCATGTTATTGCAAATGGCAAGATTTCAGTCTTTTTTATGGCAGAATAATATTCCATTGTATATACATACCACTTATTCTTTATTTATTCATCAATTGATGGATACTTGGGCGCTTTCCATATCTTAGCTTTATAAATAATGCTGCTATAAACATAGGGGTGCTAGAATCCCTTTGAATAATTTTCTTATATTCATTGGGTAAATACACACCAACAGGATTGTTGGATCACAGAGGACTTCTATTTTTAAAATTTATGGAAATTCCATACTGTTTTCAAATATGGCTGTATCAGTTTGCATCACCACCAACAGTTCACAATTGTTACTTTTTTTTTTTAAGATTTTATTCATTTGACAGAGAGAGATCACAAGTAGAGAGAGAGAGAGGAGGGAGCAGGCTCCATGCCTGGCAGAGAGCCCGATGTGGGACTTGATCCCAGGACCCTGAGATCATGGCCTGAGCTGAAGGCAGAGGCTTAACCCACTGAGCCACCCAGGCAGCCCCCACAAGTGTTACTTTTTCACATCCTCTCCAACACCTTTTGTTTCTTGTAGTGTTGATTTTAGCCATTCTGACAGGTGTGAGGTGGTATCTCTTTCTAGTTTTGCTTTGCAATTTCCTGATGATACATGATGATGGACATCTTTTCATGTATCTACTGAACATTTGAATGTGTGCTTTGGGGAAACACTTGTTCATGTCTTCTATCCATGGTTTTATTGGATTATTTGTTTTTGGATGTTGACTAAAAACTGGATATTAAGTAACACACAAGACAGGTTTCTTGAGCTTAAATTTTATTTGCATGAGTATCATTAACAGGAAAAAATATGCATATGTGTATGTACAAGTGTGTTTATGTATACATCTATCTATCTATCCTCTATCCCATGTCTTCTAATTGTGGTAAATCCTGTAAGGTGGGGAATGGGATAGTCTGAAGAAATATGCTTCTGGATATGCTGGGTAAGCAAATTTAATTGCACTCAGATGCATTGGATATAAGTGAATCACTCAAATGAGTTATTTAATATTATATAGAAACAAATTAAAAGTTTATGTAGTTGAAAATAATAGGTAGTTAAAATAATTTTTTTGTTTGTTGTTTTTGTGTCTTTTTTTGTTTATATATACTATGGTGTGAATGTTTATGTCTCCCAAAATCATATTATGGAATCTAACTCTGGAAGTGATAGTATTAAAACTTAGGGGCCTTTGGGAGGTGATTAGGTCATAAGTGGGATTACAGTCCTTTTAAAGGAGACCCCAGAGAGTTCTCTTGATTCATTCATCATGTACGTTTACAGTGAGAAGATAGCCATCTATGAGGAAGTGGGCTCTCCCTGGATCTGCCCATTCCTTAATCTTGAACTTCTCCGTTCTAGAACTGTGAGAAATAAATTCCTGTTCTTTATAAGCTATTAAGTCTATATCATGTCCGTTATAGCAGCCTGCATGCAGAAGGACACTATGACCTAAAATGAGAGCAATAAATATAAAGTTTCAGTAAAGTCAGTTGGTACAATGTTTTTTTTTTTTTACTTAGAGAAGACATGCTGCTTCATGTTAAACCTTGATATTGTATATGTTTCTTGAAGGGCCACTTCTTACTCCTTTGTGTGTTTTCCACAAAGTCCAGGATGATGCCTTACATAAAGGTAATATTTTATAAATACTGTTGGAAATATATACTTCTCTAAAATCTTATTTTGCCTACAGATTACTTGGATCCACTTTGCCTTGTGTAGAATATTTGAAATATATTAAGTACAGAATGTCTCTCTAAATAACATTTAGAATCATCATTAGTTTATGACTCCTGACTCATTTGTTTATACAGTGATACTTACTTCAAGAACACTGAAGTTTGTAATATAATTTTGAATTAATCACCAAGCTAGTTTATTTTAACTTATGAAAAAATAATTTCTCACGTTGGTTTAATTCTGCTCTTATGTTATGGTCATGACATTTTCATTAAAATAAAGTAGAAAATAGAAGTAAATAATTAATGAAAAATAAAAAATAATAAATAAAAAATAAAAGCAAATCTCTTGTGAAATGTTAAACTTTTCTTACTTATTTTGTTTTGCTTTTCCTCTACCATGCTGGCAAAGCTGTATGTTGCAGATAAGTATAATTTTCTAGGTGGTAGGTTTGTTACTTTTACTAAAATTTTCAAAATATAAAGAGTTGAATAGTCATGGATTGTTTATTAAACTCCTTATCTACACATATAAAAATAAAACAATGATGGTGACCTGGGTATTTCTAAAATTGTATTCTGTTTTTCCATATTATGGTTTACAATGTAATTAATAAAGATTCTGCATATATTAACATCCATCCCCTTCTATCTCATCTGTATGTCCATACAGAGCATGTATGATTTCTATTCATTTCTATGTTGTGGTGAAGAGATTGTCTGAAGTAGCCTATATTTATGCAGGTAGATCTTAAGCTACGGTGCTCTTGTTTATTTGCTTGTTCGTGATCAGTATGTCTGAAAGATGATAACTATTGCATCAGGTGTGACGATTAAAAAATATTATTGGTGCCTGATACACTGTGATGAAATAGGTAAGTCAATTCATAATTTGTTAATTAAATTAGAAAAGAAATTCCTTTGGATTTGTTCTTTATTAAAGTTTTTTTTTAACGAATTCCTTGGGATGTTTTTTGTGTAATATATATCACATGCCTCAACCTTTAAATTTGAATGTAGAAAAGAGTTATCAGAATGAGCCTAGAAAATATTGTTATGGGGGCGCCTGGGTGGCTCAGTGGGTTAAGCCGCTGCCTTTGGCTCAGGTCATAATCTCAGAGTCCTGGGATCGAGTCCCACATTGGGCTCTCTGCTCAGCAGGGTGCCTGCTTCCTCCTCTCTTTCTGCCTGCCTCTCTGCCTACTTGAGATCTCTCTCTGTCAAATAAATAAATAAAATCTTAAAAAAAAAGAAAACATTGTTTTGAAATATTTTTGTTCTGTTATATTATGTTAACTTAGGAAATAATGGTAGTTATTTTTATTAGCATTTCCTACTTTCCACATGCCCTTACAGATGAGATATCATGTTTTTCCTACTCTTTTTATCGTGGTTGTTATATTCTTCATGATCAATAACAATCAATAAAAATTCACAACATTAATTTTCTTTGGGAAAGTGATATTTTAGCAAGAATCCATGACCAAAAATTTTAGCTGTTGTTCTTCCAGGAGATGAGACTATCAATGTTCCCGAAATTTCAAGAAATAGAACTTATTAATTGTGTTGGTTGATGTTTATTGTCTCTGAACTTAGAGGTGCATAATTCAATTTAAAATTTATTTTGGGGGCGCCTGGGTGGCTCAGTGGTTAAAGCCTCTGCCTTTGGCTCAGGTCATGATCCCAGGGTCCTGGGATCGAGCCCCACATCGGGCTCTCTGCCTAGCAGGGAGCCTGCTTCCTCTTCCCTCTCTCTCTGCCTGCCTCTCTGCCTACTTGTGATCTCTATCTGTCAAATAAAATAAATAAAATCTTAAAAAAACCGGAGTGGACCTTATGGGGGTGCTTATCTGAAATTGAGGGACATTATAAAAAAATAAAAAATAAAATTTATTTTGAATTGAAAACAAGATCTTACTGAAGTTTAGGCATCCCACTTTATATCAGGCCTCCAGTACATTCTAATTTATTTATAGAAAATATCATAAACATGAATGACACTTTTCCTATTGCATTTATATGAAACTACAATGACTCAAAGATGTCAGATTTGAAAAGCACTACCTTTCTATAATTTCTGTTTCCTAGGAGGAATGGATATACCATTTTAGCTCAATTATCCAACAGTATTCAAAACCACCATGAATTTTAAAACATAGTTATTACACCCTAAAAATCAAGTATGAAAATGTATAAACAACCAAATCTCTATCTGTAAATGAAATACTCCCACACAGACGGGTTTTAAAACTTTCTAACTTAAGGAATTTGATAGCACAGACTCAGGGTAGTAGTTTCAGTGCCTACAGTATACTTTCAGGGAGAGAGTAATGTAAGCTCTGAGTCACTTTCTGCCTAGAGATGACCTAATAGTGGTTCTGGCATTGTTTGTTTGTTTTTGAAAATACGTTCCTGGGCGTCATTCAGAAAATGCAGAGTTTGGCATCTATATAAATTAAGGATGATCTTTTTGAACTTTTGTCTTTCATTACATCAAATTAACATAATTGGACAGAAATTCCACTAAATTAAGCATTGTTAGGAAATGTGTAAATTGGAGCTACTCAAATTAGTTGCTCTTTGAACTATGTGCTGTTGGTTCAGGATTAGATAAGGAGTTTGAAGGCAAACCTAAATCATTGCTTCCTTTTTTGAGAGATTCTCAGCATATTTTCTTAAAATTAGCTGAAATAAACAATGTGTTTAGTCGCAAAGTGATTTGCATTTTTGCACAAACTCCCTATCTCCTTGAGAATTATAACAGATATTTCATGAAACATCATTGATCTTTACTTTGTTACACTGCTGTAAAGTACATTCAGAGTTGCCAGTTAAAGGTGTTAGTGTTGAGATGAAATGTCATGCATTTTTCTTCACTTCCATGCAAATGAACACAGTAATTTATTAAGACACAATGAAGAAAAAAAAATTGACAATGAGTTCCAGATTTTAAAAATCACTTGCCATTCAATCCAAATTGTGAGTTTGATCGGTTACCGAACACTTTATAATGCACCCCCGGTAATTTTACAGAGATTACTTTTTTCTTACCAATTCTTGATTATTCTGTCTTGCAATGCAGAGAAAGCTAACTAATTTAAAATAAACTTCCGTTAATTTTGATTGTTATAAACTTAAAATTGACTAATTTCCATATACAGAGTTTAAAATGTTCACAATTTACATTAAATATATATTCTGTGTATACCTTGGAAAAATTATACTGAAAATTGAAATTAAAATGATGTTGTATATAGCTGCAAGAAGCCGCCTGTCCCATTTCATCTTACTATATAAGTTGTGTCAGGTAATTTATAAAATCCCTGCTGCATAACAAATCTATTTTTTGTTGGAATGGGTAGTAATGTTTCTTCTTATTTCGAAATAAGAGTTGGTCTATGAGTGCCTCTGCAACTGTATTTTTCCTAAGTGGCTTCATGGTCTTGAACTGAGAAAGTTCAGAGCATTAAACATCAAAGTAATATATTTTGACATAATTAGACATCAAGGAAATGCAATTAAAATGACACTGAGATATCACTACACACTTACCAGAATGGCTAAAATAAAATATAATGACAAGCCCAAAAGAAAAAAATATACCATTTGATGATACACAATGGCAAGTTGTACCATAACTTAACCATCTCTGACTAGTGTAGTGTTAAATTTGTTTTTCTAAGCCATGTTTTGGGTCACTTACCACTTTTCAAGGATATAAAGTGCTATCATTTTACTTAAAACTGTGAAATTTGGTCAGATTTAAATTTCAATTTATGTTAAAACATTCTGTAAACTGTGTTAGACTTTGACATTTGTTCCCTCAGTTCAGTGAATAACACTATATCATATTCTGAAAAATACGCTAATTTTTTATTATTTTGAAAAATATCCCTTTTTCCTCTTATGGTAATTATGAATATGAATTAATAGTAGAATTTGATATGGTCCAGTATGACCATAAATACTTTATTGTATATTATCAAATTTAATAATGAATATAATGTACTTCTTTGGACAATTTTTAAAGACCAGTCTACTCTTAAAACAAAAAAAATGGAGATGCACTTCTTTAGTTCACACAAATTTCATTTTATTATATATGACCTCAGATAAATTTCAACAAATCATAATTTATTAAAATCATGTCTACTTAAAAATCTCATAGAAGAGTTAAACCATCAAAAATAAAAATAAACACACACAACACACACACATCACCCATGTATTGGCAAATCACAATTGCTGTAACAATACATTAGGCATTCCACAGTTAAGGGCTATCAAAATTTCCATCAGTGACAAAAAGATTTGTATCCAAATGGACTGATTTTCCAGAATCCAAGAAAAAGTCTCCTAGGATTTATTTAAAGATAAATATTTGAACAAATACTTCTTAAATTTAGGAAATTCAGAACATACGTTTAAAGAATATTTGCAGTGCAGACTATATTCAATCCTTCCTTCAAAATGTGCCTTTGAGTACATAATTCTGTTTTCTCGATCTAAATTGAGCTGTCTTCCAAGGAAGTTTTCCAAAATGTGTGTCTCTGTGTGATAAATGTTCTAAGACCTAACATGCTTCATTGTATTTTTACTGTGCTCTCAAATTTAATCAATAATTTGGATTGATGTATAATACCTAGTTTCAAATATCTTTTCCATGTATAAAAACTCCCAGCTGTCTCTTTATATGCTATTACTATTGAGAATTGTGCTGTCAGTATTATTCTTGTACATTTTAGGTGATCTGTTCTTCTCTTGGGCATCATTTATGCTCTTCTCTGTTTTTGATATTCTTAAAACTCACCATAATGTATACGAGTGGTTTTTAGTGTGTGTAGTTTTTGTTTTGTTTTGTTTCTGATATCTCATGTTTGGCATCATTTTAAGTCTGGTATCTTTTATCTTTCTTTAATTCTCCAAAATTTATCTCAGTACTTATTTAAATATTTTCTTTATTTTTTTTTTCTCTTCTGCTGTATTTGGGCAGAAGTCATTAATTTGTTTGTTTTTCCCAACTCATTTATTCATTTTACAGATATATTCATCTTAGTCTCCATTTATTGTATTCTTTATTTCAACAATTTTCACTTAATTTATATTCACAGTATAGTATCTTTCTTTTCCTTGTATATGTATATCATTATTTTATCATATACTTTTAAGCTATTTTTAAAAATATTTTATTTATTTATTTGACAGTGAGAGATCACAAGTAGGCAGAGAGGTGGGCAGAGAGAGAGGAAGAGAAGCAGGCTACCTGCTGAGCAGAAAGCCCGATGTGGGGCTTGATCCCAGGACCCTGAGATCATGACCTGAACGGAAGGCAGCGGCTTAACCCACTGAGCCACCCAGGCGCTCCTTTTAAGCTATTTTTTAAAAGTACAGTCATTCTTTTTTTTTTTTTAAGATTTTATTTATTTATTTATTTGACAGAGAGAGATCACAAGTAGACAGAGGGCAGGCAGAGAGAGAGAGAGGGAAGCAGACTCCCTGCTGAGCAGAGAGCCTGATGCAGGACTTGATCCCAGGACCCTGAGATTATGACCTGAGCTGAAGGCAGTGGCTTAATCCACTGTGCCACCTAGGCGCCCCTAAGCTATTTTTTTAATTCCTGTTCCAATAACACTTGGATTGGCATATAAAGTTAACCACATCATATTTTTTAGGTAAGTAATTGTACTTTTTATGTGCATAGTTATTTTGGTCCATGAGTTCAGCTCTTCTTAGGATCATCAAATCTCTGTAAAGTCTGGGTATGCTAGGATTTTCTAAGCAACAATAAAATACATTGAAACCTGGTAGCTTAATTATAATAATGTTTTCTTTCTCAATCATTCATAATAGTATTCCATTCTGAGTAGCTTCCTTCTATTTTGCAGCTTTAGTGTTTGGAAAAACTTGAAATGTGATATTACTGTGATAATGTGAATTAGTCAGGGTTTTTCAGAGAATCGGGAAGAGAAAAAAAGGAAGATATTCTCCAGGGCCAACTCTAGAAGTGACTATTAAAACATCTGTCCAAATTCAATTGAACAAAACTCAGAAATGCCATCTCCAGTGAAATACAAAAAAGATTATATATAGTTCTGGGCACACACATCTCATTTGACCCAATGATGTATATCAATGAAAGACTGAAGGCCAATCACCACTCCATGGGAGAATTTAAAAATAAATTTACTAATGAGGCCAAGAATTCAGAATCACCAATACTTCAGAACTAATAATAACTGCCTTCACTTGATTTTATTCTATAAGATAAATCCTATGATCAAGTTTCAATTTTAAATTCTTACAATTTTAAATTCTTAAATCCTTATGAAGAAGCATCATTTGGAGGGAGCAGTTTTCATAATTTATCATCCATCAGCTTTTTTTTAAAGATTTTATTTATTTATTGGACACAGAGAGAGAGATCACAAGTAAGCAGAGAGGCAGGCAAGCAGGGAGGGAAGCAGGCTTCCTTTTGAGCAGTGCCCGATGTGGGGCTGGATCCCAGGACCCAGAGACCATGACTTGAGATGAAGGCAGAGGCTTAACCCACCACCCACGTGATGAGAGAGCCACTCAGGTGCCCCTCATCCATCAGTCTTAATTGATTGGAGGAAAATGTGTGGAGGAATAATGCCTTAGGGAGCTAATCTCTCTAAAGAATTTTCAAGTCTTTACCCCTTGAAGGTTTTTGTAAAGTTCTGATAGCCTCTAAACATCTAGTGGATTTCTACAGTGACAGGCCTGTTAAAACCTGTCTTCAAACCAGGAATAGAGCTTGAAACATACCAGTCAAGGGCAACTTTGAGTCTTTTAAGGAATTTATCATCATTTCTTTCTTTTTGGTTAATATCTGAAATAGTTCCATATTACACTGGCATAATTTCTCCAGAGCTGACTTTGAAGGAGGCATTCAGTTCCAGCTAGTTCCATATTTTGGCAAGAACTATACTTCTATATTAAAAAAAAAACATATTTTAGGGCACCTGGGTGGCTCAGTGGGTTAAAATCTCTTCCTTCGGCTCAGGTCATGATTCCAGGTTCCTGGGATTGAGTCCTACAGTGGGCTCTCTTCTCAGCTGGGAGCATGCTTCCATTCCTCTCTCTCTGGCTGCCTCTCTGCCTTCCTATGATCTCTGTCAAGTAAATAAATAAAATTTTTAAAAAAACATATTTTATACCAGTTATCCATGTTTATTAACTAAGATATCACAATACAAATAATACAAACAGTTGCTCTTTATTAATACCTTCAACCAAGATCAAAAAATATGTCATATTTTCTCCAAAAATTTTATATCATCTGATAGGTCAGATATATATATAAATTACTTTTAAAGTTTTAAAAATATCAGCAAATATTTTCATTTAAATGCAAATTTGAAAAAAAATCTACTTTTCCAAACACGACTTTTTATCCTATTTATTTTGAATTTTGTCAACAACTGATAAAATGTTTAGCGAGACTATAAATGTTAGATCGAAAAAAATGATTAATAGATGTAGGTTCAAATTATTATGTTCCATTAAAAATGATTTAGTCTTTGATGAACATCTGTTTGGTAATATGTTGATCCAGATATAGTAAATTAAAGACATATATAAAATTATAGGGAAATGACATCTTCCGTTCCATTATGAGTAGAGCTTTTAAAATGCTATTTGTCACAACCTGTCATCTTGTCATTATGTAGCATTATGTAGCAATTAAAAAATGTATACTCTTCACTTAGAAGTCTTTTAGAAATCTAAAATATGACTTTCTATGGTTTGTGTCTCCATATTGCTTTATTGCCAGTTAAAACAAATCCACATGCTTTGATTCAAAGGTAATAAATTCCTCTTATTTGGAAAAAGGATGTTTATTTTTGTTCTCTCACCCTTAGCAGGTGGTTTCATTTTAGCACACTTCAGAGTTATAATTTCATGCTTATTAAAAATATTTATTTTGATCTACATAGATGAATGAAACTTTTATTTTATTAAATTATTTGCCAAAAAATCTGTGAGTTTTAAAAATGTATTTCCTTTGAAGGGTTATTTTAGAGCATTCAAAGAGGATCTAAGAGTGTGGTATTATGCAGTTTTTAAGTAGGTATGAAATGGTTAATTATAGGATTGTTTCTTTAGGCTTATGTATATTGTCCATTATATGCTATAAAATATTTTGAAAGTAAATTTAAAGTATGTTTTATGTAGTTTATTTTTTGGAAAAAATATTGAAATGACTTATGAAATTCAGTATACTCTCAACATTGATTTATTTTGAAATTTACCAGTTGTCTACTGAACTATTATATGGCAGATATTACTTCAGACTACACTGGTAAATGAAATACTTGGCTTTGTAGAACTTTTATTTTAATGGGTGAGACAATTCAAAGCTATAAACCTTAATAAAAATGGCATAGTGCATTCAAAAATGAAGAGTACAATGGGGAAAAAGAAAAATTCGATCAGGGTGAGAAAAATCAAGGTTGCTAGGCAGGGGATGGGGAGTTAAATCTTTTAATAGAAAGATCAGGGTACTTACAATGAAGCTGACAATTGAACAAATGTATGGAAAGGTGATGAATTTGCGCAGAACTATCAGCAATAAGGTCACTCCAGACAAAGGAATTGGCTATCTTGAAGGCCATAAGGTTGGATCATGCCTGGCATATCTGAGGAATAGCAAGGAGGCCACTGTGAGTGACTGAAGAGTAGCAGGGAAAGAGGTCACAGAGGTTAAATGAGTGGCTAGATCATGTAAAAGCTTCGAAGTCATTGTAAAACTCTGGCTTTTATATTTGGAAACTTACTGTGTGATAGATTTTTGCTAATAACTGAGAGTTCAAATGTCCATAAAATTTCAAGGATTCTTATTCTAGTAAGACAGAATAAAGAGAAAGAGTTCATATTTTCACATGGTGTAAGAAATGCTCGGAGATCCAAGTGTAGGAAGCTATGGGAGCACAGAAGAAGGCACTAAAATCACACCATATATTTGATGACTGTGACTATATATAAATTTGTATTTTCTAGATTTTTTGTAGTCATGGAATCACACAGTATATACTATTCATGGCCTGGATTTTCTTTTCTCGGCATCATTACTTTGAGAATCTCCAATTGTCTTTGCTCTATTGATGGACATTGATGGACATTTCCACTGTTTTCAATTCTTAAAAATAAAGCTGCTATGAAATTCACATACAAGTCCTTGTATGAACATAGGGATTGTTTCTCTTGGTGAAATGCCTAGAATAAAATGGCTATTTGTGTAACTGCAACATATTTTTCATTTAAAAAAATTTTGAAACTATTTTCCAAAGTGGTTGTATCATGATATATGCCAACAACAGTTTAGATTTTTTGTTTCTTCTCAATCTAGCTCAGACCAAGTACAATTAGCCTTTATAATTTTAGCCATTCTAATAGATATGTAAGCATGTCTCATTATGATTTTAATTTTTATTTCTTTAATGTTTAAATGTTGAGAAATTGGCCATGTGCTTATAAGCCATCCATATACTTTTGGTGACATGTCTCTTCCATTATTTCCTTCACATGTAAAATTGGATACTCTGTTTGGTTATTAGTAAGGTTTTTTATTTTTATTCATTTTTAAATAATCAGAGTAGATGTCCATTATCAGATATTTAATTTGCAAATCCCTTCTCCATCTTTACGGATTCTCAATGGAGCTTTGATAGCTGTGTCTTTCAAGAAATATGCTACTTCTTTCCTGGTACACGGAGGTATGACTAGAACATTATCAATGTTGACCTTTGCAAAGAAAATCATGGCTTAAGATATATGTAGTCTGCAGTTGTTGGGAGTGTTCACCATCCTTGCCTCTAACTCATCTCTCACTGCCCACACATTCAGGTATAGGGGAATATTGATTGACAAAATATTAATTGCCAAATAACACTAGTTAGAGAATAAGAAAAATGCAGGCACCTGATTATATAATATTCCTTAAATAAAATATGTTTTTATAAGTGCTATTGGAAGTAAATTCCTCAATACTTTAATCACACAGAATGATGGAATCCTAGATTTTTTTTCCTTGTATTTACTAAGAAAATGATCATGCCTCAAGTATATTAAAATGGAATAGGGAAAATTAAAAATTGCTTTAAGTCGATTTGCGTGTGTTGTGCGTATGTGAGAGAGAAAGTGAGAGAGAAAGAGAAAGAGAGAAAAAGAGAAAGGGAAAGACAGAGAGGTGGCTGCAGTGAATTGATGAGTTGCAGGATAGATTTTAAAGTTTTTTCTTTTGCTTTCTACATTTCCTTTTCCTTAGGTTCAAGAGAACAATCAGTAATATCTCAGATGCCTGCTGGTAACATCAGCAGAAAGAGTTAGAGGTTCCTAGAAAATTAAAGAAGAGATATAGTTTTCCTGACATAAGAAAAGTCATTTTTTGTCCCCAGCTATTTTCAATGATCTATACCCCACCTGTGTACTTGCCCCAGCACACTTCTTCCAAAAATTCCTGGGAGGTTCTTACAAAGAAATGCAAAAACCTCACTCCTAAGGATTTTGAGGGAACAAGGCAATGGGAAAACTAACAGTCACCACCAGAGCAGGAAATAGCCTAAGCTATTGAGACAATAAATCAGTGGTAAAACTCCTAGTGCTATTTCAAAAGCAATCAAGGCCTTTCATTCCTTGTCCCAGAAAATGAGCCCAAGACCCCATCTAGTTTCTATCTGCTCTTGAAGCCTGCAGAGTTCCTTTCCCTTGTCCAACAGTTACCTCTGCTTTATTCTAACGTTGAAGTTTCTGCCCTCGGTGGAATACAAGCTTCATTCAGGTGAACATGCAATACATATTGCACAAATACATATGTGGATGTGCATGCATCCACAACCTTATGACCAACCATACACGGGATAATAAAACTCTCCCTTCTGAGTATTCATCTTAAATACTAAATAAAAATCTCTCTCCTGTTCAAACAGTCAAGGCTTTGGAACTTATTCCCTGTGAACTCCTTGTATGTTGTAAACAAAGATTCCTTTGTTTGATAACTCCACCTGTTTCTGTGATTCACCAAAGACTGACCTCAGTTAGTTCAGTTACTGTAATGTAATATCAAGCATATCTAGATAGTTGATCATTTTGTTCAAGTCTTACATATCTTACCAATATGATGACCATTTGTCTATGTAATCTTAAAATAAGTGTGTTGAAATTATTTTCCATTTGTCGTCCAAGGTAGAAGTTATGATTTTTGTTCTTAGTTTTTCCCTATATATCCCCAAATCTGTTGTTACGTATTAAAATTCAAGAATTATTATACTCCCGGGGCGCCTGGGTGGCTCAGTGGGTTAGGCCGCTGCCTTAGGCTCAGGTCATGATCTCTGGGTCCTGGGATCGAGTCCCGTATCGGGCTCTCTGCTCAGCAGGGAGCCTGCTTCCTCCTCTCTCTGTCTCTGCCTGCCTCTCTGCCTACTTGTGATCTCTCTCTGTCAAATAAATAAATAAAATCTTTAAAAAAAAAAAAGAATTATTATACACCCTGATGAATTCATCCTTTTACTCTTCTGTAATTTTGACTTGATCTTTATGTCTGATAATGAAATTTGCTTTAAAATCACTTTTCATTATCTTGATATAACCACCAAAGTTATAGTGTGATTAGAGTTAATATAGCATATTTTTTCTTTTACTTTTTAAAGCACTTCTATATTGAATCCTGACAAAGAAACAAAACAGCTTTTTAACTCTGGAAGCATCTTTCTAAATTATCCCTTTTTTTTTTAATGAAGCAGTAGCAATTTTTGTTAAGGGACCTAAACTGAAAGTAGGTTTAGAAATTTATTTATTTTTTTATTTATTTAGTAAAAGATTTTATTTTATTTATTGACAGCAAGAGAGAGAGAGAGAGAGAGAAGAAGCACACAAACAGGGGGAATCATGTGCAAAGGGAGAGGAAGAAGCAAGCTCCTTGGGGTGCAAGTAGTCCCATGCAGGGCTGGATCCCTGTACACTGGAATCATGACCTCAGCCAAAGGCAAACATCTGCTTAAACAACTAAGTCATCCAGGCACCCCTAGAAAATTAAAAAAAAAAAAGGCCTTTTAAAACATTTTGTTTCTTTCTTGTTTTTTTTTTAAATATTTTATTTATTTGACAGACAGAGAGACAGGAAGAGGAACTATAAGCAGGGCAGAGGGAAAAGGAGAAGCAGGTTTCCCACTGTGCAGAGAGCCTGATGTGGGGCTTCATCCCAGGACCCTGGGATCATGACCTGAAAAGAAGGGACACTTCTTGGAGGAAGCCACCCAGACACCTCTTTTCTTTGTTTTTAATATATGGCAACTGATGCTTCCCAGCCACGAGGAGCATATTACCCATTGATTAAATCTTTGATAACAACCTATTTAAAAAGGTGTGTAAATATATACTTACTCAGATTTATACACTTTGTGTTTTCTTCATAGTTTGGGGCTGGACCCCATGGTCACAACACTGCTTCCAGTCTTTGCCTTCCCATCTTTTGATACCAGGTATTTGGTCAGCAAAGCAAATTAGTATCAAAATTGATAAGCCCTTGGCACCATATCTCTGGAGCAGGGCTTGCTCTTAGCCAAGGCCCAGAGCAGTTGACCTCCCCTCGCTAGTGCTATAGCCCCAAGGACTAGGTCCCTGCCACCAGAACTCAGTCTTACATGTTATGCTAAGCAGACAAAACCAAACCAGGAAAGCTCCGACAGCTTTCACTGGCATGCCTCATCTCCAACTCTCTCGACGTCTAGGCAGTACCAGATGACAGGGAGGGGTCTTGGTCCAACATATGGGAGGGAAGGAAGTAGCCACGAGCAAGTACCTGCCTCTCTGTTCCTTTCTTTCATGAGCAGGTTGTAAGGAGGAGGAAGAGGAAGGGGAAGAGAGGTGAACTTCAAGGGGTGAAGGCCTCAGGTAGGCAGCTGGCTCCTGCCAGTAGGAAAGGGACAAAGGAGAAGGCAGTGAGTCTTGCAGGGAGGGTGGGGGGTAAGGGTTACAGCTTATGACGGAATCTGGACAGGAGTAATAGGGATACTAGTCATTTGAGTCCACCATTGGCAAGCTGGGCTGGGTGTCAGGGCAGATAGGCCTCCCTGGGCAACGGCACATGAGAGAAGGTGGAATTCTTCTCTGAGGAGCAGGTGAAGCTTTGGGTGTTGGGAAAGCATAGACAGTATTGTTCCAGGGCCAAGGACAGGTCCGGGTACTCCTGGTTGGAGGTCAAGGCCACAGTATGATCCAGGTCTTCTACCAGCAGCTTGAAGGTACCACATGCCAGCCACCCCTCATTATTGTGTATAACTCTCTGGTGCACTTATTGGCTTATCCATCAAATGACTCCTTCGGCAGCTTGAAAACCACCTCCACAGGCACTCCAGGATATGGGAGGCTTCCAGAGTGAAAATTTTGCACAGGATCACCCCCAAAAGACCAGAAGTCACTCTGGTGGATGTAGATCTGGTCAAACATGGCCTTAGGGACCATCCACTTCACAGGCAGTCCACTGTTGGTTCTCATTTTATAGTAACTGATGTGGTGATATCTCTGGCAAGGCTGAAGTCTGAGATCTTCATCATGTTGTCCTTTGTCACCAGCACTTCCCTGGTGGCCAGGTCTTGGTGTATGCACTTCTTGGAGGCAAGGTACTCCATGCCTCAGGCTACCTGGTAGGCAAAGTATACCGGGTGCTTGGAGGAGAGTTGCTCTGCTGCATTGTGGCTGATATTGTAACAGTACTCCAGGTCAGGAGGCCTCTGGGCCTGCAGGTACTCCTGTATGTTGTCTTTGGAGGCATATTCCATGATAGTGTACGAAGGACCATCCTGTGTGCAGGACCCAGCAGGTTGATGGTGTCCTTGTGCTGTCCAATCATCTTCATCATCTCCATTTCTGAGATTAGGTTTGACAGGTCTTTCTCTGCTGCATCTGACTTCAACATCTTCACAGACACTTTAGTCAAATGGTTGGATTTGTCTTTGTCCAGCCCAATGGCCTCCTCCAACACCACCTGCCCAAAGTAGGCCTCTCTTAGGGGTCTGCCTAAACTGCCTACAACCAGCCTGCCTCAAGGCAGTTATGAACTCTAGATTATCCTCAAAAACATTAAACCACAAGCTAAAAATTCTCTTCACTAGGTCTCTGTCGCAGGTCTAATTTTCTTATCTTTCATCATTTATCTTTTTCCTAATTCTTATTTTCAGTATAGTTTATTTGGCTTCCAGGTGTTTCCCCGGGTTTCTGTATGCTGTTTCATAGGGAAGAATTATCCTGTCATAAAATTATTTCTTGAGCATTCATTACATCTCTCGGTTAAAATGGGTTCTTTTATGGTATTGATTCATTTGAGTTTTCTCAAAATGGGAAGAATTTTCAAAATGGTGTTTTCCTCAAGGTTCAGAGTATGTCTTAGCCTCATCTTTACTCTTTTTGAAATTCACTTTTCAAATTCTTGTCCCTCTTTTTATCTTTTTAAATTAAAATGTTTCCTTTTACTATTTTTTTATTTGAGTGTAGTTGATAGTCAGTGTTACATTGGTTTCAGGTTTTCAAGATCTCCATACATTATTCTATGATCACTACAAATATAGCCACCATCTGTCACCATATAACACTATTATAATATCATTGACTATATTCTCTACACTGTCCCATATCTCTTTTTAAAATCTCTGATTTTTATGTTTTCTGTTATTCCACTTTTCGACCTCATTTTACTTGGTTACTTTAATAAAATATGCCTGATTACACACTCTATGCTGAAAACCATAGCATTTGATTTATAGTAGTCTCCTATTTCTTCTTCTTCTTCTTCTTCTTCTTCTTCTTCTTCTTCTTCTTCTTCTTCTTCTTCTTTCTTCTTCTTAATTAACATATAATGTATTATTAGCCCCAGGGGTACAAGTCTGTGAATCGCCAGGTTTACACACTTCACAGCACTCACCACAGCACATACCCTCCCCAATGTTCATAACCCCACCACCCTCTCCCTAACCTCCCCACCCCCCCCCCCCGGCAACTCTCAGTTTGTTTTGTGAGATTAAGAGTCTCTTATGGTTTGTCTCCCTCCCGATCCCATCTTGTTTCATTTACTCTTTTCCTGTTCCCCAAACCCCCCACATTGCACCTCCATTTCCTCATATCAGGGAGATCATATGATAGTGACTTTCTCTGGTTGACTTATTTTGCTAAGCATAATACCCTCCAGTTCCATCCATGTCAACGCAAATGGCAAGATTTCATTTCTTTTGATGGCTGAATAGTATTCCATTGTGTGTGTATATATATATATATATATATATATATATATATATATATATATAGATATATATTTCATTTGTTGATGGACATCTAGGTTCTTTCCATAGTTTGGCTATTGTGGATATTAATGCTATAAACATTTGGTGCACGTGCCCCTTTGGATCATATACAGTCTTCTTTACCTCTATCAGAACCCCAGGAAGCTTTATTTATTTATTTACTCACATAAACAGATGATCCAACACAACGTTTTTTGATGTTCCAATGTATTATAATGTCTTACCGCTTAACACTATGCTTACTGCTCTCTTTCACTGTCTGACTAAATCCTCATCATCACTATGCCATTTAATGAGAAAGAACATTTGAACTCAGAGTTCTCTCCATATCAGGGAATGAAGACTCCACCCTTCTGTTTGTGCAGGTAAAATAAATGTTGATGTCTGTCCTGCACATACCCCATCCTGTTCACCAGAATATTCACCATCAAAATATATACACAATGAAAACCATACCTCACCACTTCTATTACCACCCAGCATGCTAAAAACACCATCATATGTTCCTGAATTATTGACTTGATTGATAACCCCACTTCCACACATACTGCACTCCTTTCTCCATGCAAATTTATTTTGGTACAGAATTTAACCTAAAAATCAAGTCATATGATTTTATTCTGCTGTTGAAAGACTTTTGGTATCTTCCCCTTTCATATTAAATAAAAACTGAAGGCGTTTCAATGTACTAGAAGGTCATACATCAATACGTTCTTCCTCTCTCCACCACTATGAACTCCTCATTGGCCTCCTTGCTTTTCCTCAAAAGTAACAGACAAGCTGTTCACACAAAGTCTATATACTTACTTGCTCTGCCTAGAGCAATCTTTTCCTTTAATATTTGTATAACACTCTCCTTCACTTCCTGGGTCTTTGTGCAAATAACATCTCATAAATGAGATATAACCACCCAAAACAAAATAAAATTAACTTTCATCCCAGCATTCCCCAATGGCTTTTACCTTTCTTGTATTTCTTTGTATCACTTATCACCATCAACCATCAATCATTATTCTATTACTGGTTTATTTTCTTATTTGAGACAGAGAGAGAGAGAATTGGGAGGGTGCGCAGAGGAAGAAGAAAACACCCCACTGCCTAGAAAGCCTGCTGGGGAGTTACATCCCAGGACCCTGAGATCATGACCCAAGCCAAAGGCAGTCACTCAATGGACTGAGCCACCCAGGTGCCCCTCTATTATTGGTTTATTTCACTATTATATTTCAAAAGAATGTGAGCTCTTTGTGGTCAGGTATTTTATATGTTTTATTAATTGAAGTATTCTCAGAAAGGTAGCTGGCAGATTGTAAGGGCTCACTAAACTGTATTTTGTTGTTATTATTGGGCTCCTTTATGGGCTTTACCTCTTACGCTGGAAGTCTATCCTTCAGATGTAAGCGATAAGAATAGAGCCCTGCTGCCTGTTCAAATGTGTAAAAAGCCTGTATTAAGTGGATATTTTAAAAGCTAAATGAATGGCTTAATAGTTGTATATAGGGGAAAAGGGAACATATTTTCCACAGTTTAGAAGTGGAGTTCTTTTATAGAGTTCTTGTACAAGCCTACACTATGGAACGATAATGGGCAGTTGTACATTACAATTATACAAACACTTTGGTAATTTATATCCTTTTTTAGTAATTCTTGACTGGATCATTTAATTCCTTAGGAGCATTATAGCATTTCAACTTTTCATGTTCAATAAACTTATTGGGGTTGCTACCTTTTTTATTCAAATGGAGAAATAGTCATGATTTAATCTAAATAAAGTGTTATTGATTGTGTTGTTTTCTAGGAATGAGTCGCACATGCTAGTTTAAAAGTTTTGTTAAAGTCCCAAGTCTGTCACTGATAAAAGCCTTTTGTAGATTAGTAACTTGATCAAAACGGAAAAGTTATGTATCACCTATTGTTATACTATCTTTGTTTCCATCTTGCATTGTAATAACACCCATCTTAACTCTATTTAAGACAAATCATTGCCAGATGGATTTCTGGCATTGATTGCAGGATATGAAATCTAGTATAACTAAAAGTTTTTGGTTTTAGTAGCATATAAATCAATTTAGAAAAATATATGTATTTGAATATAAGATAAAGTTTTAAATTATTTGGCAATAGTAAACAAAACTTTTTTTTTGTAAATTTTTATTTTCTAAAATTTCATTGAGCTCTCTTGCAATAAGAAACAAGTTACAAAAAATTAAGGTTTATTTACCCCAATTCAAAATTATTAGGAATATAATCATAGAGGTTGAAGTATTTAAAATATTGAACCCAAAATGTTTTATTAGGTAAATTCATGAATGCTGAGCATTCACTGTTAAAATATACTAATAACATTGATAGACTTGTAGAAGCCTAAAATCAAATATTTATTAAATATTTATATCCACATCTTTTCATAGCTTGGTAATTCATTTCTCTAGCATTAAATAATATTCCATTGTTTGCATGTACTACACTTTCTTTGACCTTTCACTTATGGAAGGATATCTTGGTTGCTTCCAAGCTTTTGTCAGTTATGAATAAAACTACTATAGACATCTTTGTGGGTATAGATTTCATCTTCTTTGGATAAATACCAAGAGCTGCTACTGCTGAATCATCTGGCAAGAATATGTTTAGTTTTGTAAGAAACTGCCAAGTTGTTTTCCATTCTTTATTCTCAATACACATGGAAGAACATTCCTGTTGCTCCACATCCTCACCAACATTTCGTGTTCTGTTGTCAGTGCTCTGGATTCTGGGTATGTACTGGTGTCTCTTTTTTGTTTTAATTTGCATTTTCCTGATGACATGTGATGTGAAGCATCTTTTTATATGCTTATTTGCCATCTGTAATATTTTCTTTGGTGAGGTATCTGCTAAGGCCTTTGGCTCATTTTTAATCCAGTCTTTCCCCCATTGTTGAGTTTTTAGGGGTCTTTGTGTATTTTTGATTAACAGTCCTTTGCCAGATGTGTATTTTGCAAATTTTTTCTCATAGTCTGTGCTTTGCCTTTTCATTCTCTTGGCATTGTGTTTCACAGAGTAGACATTTTTAAATTCAGTGCTTGTGCTTTTGTAGCTAAAGTTATTGCGAAAACCAAGGTCATTTAAATTTTCTTCTATATTACCTTCTACATGTTTCATGTTTAGGTTTATAATCCAATCTGAGTTCATTTTTGTGAAGAGTGTAGGATATCTGCCTGGATTTATTTTATTTTATATTTTTAGATTTAGCTTCACCATTGCTACAGAACCATTTGTTTAAAAGATTGTATTTTGCTCTCTTGTATTGCTTTTGCTTTTCTATTAAATATAAAATATAATTGATAATATATATTCTGTTGCTTTAATCTAGTCTCTCTGTGGTATTACAATATCATGCTTACAATTATCGTTATGGTAAACTTTTTTTTAAGATTTTATTTATTTATTTGACAGAGAGAGAGATCACAAATGGGCAGAGAGACAGCCAGAGAGAGAGATGAGGAGAAGCAGGCTCCCTGCTGAGCAGAGAACCCAATGCCGGACTCGATCCCTGGCCCCTGGGATCATGACCTGAGCCGGAAGGCAGAGGCTTAACCAACTGAGCCACCCAGGCGCCCAATCACTTTAGTAAACTTTGAAGTCAGTCCTCAGTCTTTGTTCTCCTTCAACACTATGTTGACTATTGTGAGTCTTTGCCTCTCCATATAAACTTTAAAATAAGTTTGTTAATATTAAAAAAAAAGAACTTGCTGGTATGCATTAATTGTATAGATAAACTTGGAAACCAGTGACCTCTTGAGCTTAGCAGGAGATAGACCATGGACATCAGTTGTCACAGTGGTGCCTCTGGCAGAACCTATTGCAAATCCCTAGGCAAAATGAGACCTCAAGGATTTGAGAGAATGTCTAAGAAGTACTTGATACATCCCTTGGGTATGGTTTATTGAAGTGTCCACCTGTCTGAAAGCTGGGGAATCTAGATAAGGGAGGGAAAATTAGTTATGATAAAACATATCAACAAACATCAATAAATTTTGTAAAACTAATTGTCATGGCTCATATACAATATGACCAACAGAGGGACCATCAGAAGGAAAGCATCAGTTATGTTTATTGTGAAATTTTTTATTCAAAATAAAGCAATGTGAGGGGAAGACACAATGAGAAAATTACCATTTTTTAAATGGTAAACATCTTACAAAATGGAATAGGTTTTATATTCTAAGTAGTATATTGAAAAGTAAAACATTGGGGCGCCTGGGTGGCGCAGTGGGTTGGGCTGCTGCCTTCAGCTCGGGTCATGATCTCAGGGTCCTTGGATTGAGCCCCGCATCGGGCTCTCTGCTCCGCAGGGAGCCTGCTTCCCCCTCTCTCTCTCTCTCTCTCTCACTGCCTGCCTCTCTGCCTACTTGTGATCTCTGTCTCTCAAATAAATAAATAAAATCTTTAAAAAAAAAGAAAAGAAAAGTAAAACATTAAAAAATAAAATTTCAATGAAAAAAATTATTTAATTTTTAAAAAGGTTAAAAATAGCAGAACCATTTTTCTTATAACTGGAAAATACACTGTATATACATCTATCAAAATAACTTGTCATGGGGGAGCCTGGGTGGCTCAGTAGGTTAAAGCATCTGCCTTCGGCTCAGGTCATGATTCCAGGATCCTTGGATCGGGGCTCTCAGCTCAGCAGGGAGCCTGCTTCCTCCTCTCTCTCTCTGCCTGACTCTGCCTTATTGTGATCTCTGTCAAATAAATAAATAAAAACTTTTATAATAAATATTTGAAAAATAACTTGCCATGTCTGGAATCAGGAGCATATGGAAATAAATAATATCTGAGGACAATACTTCTGCCATGTTTTGTGCCTTGCTAATATTTTTAAACAGTCAGGCAAATTTTAGCCTTATTGAAATACCTGCTAAGATACCTGCAGTGCCTTTTGGAGCCCTATGACTATAAAAATTAATTGCAAATATTCAAAATGTTTACTATGGTGTCACTATTTAGGGCCACCACCAAGTATGTTTCAGAAGTAAGCATAACTGTTACTCTTCCATAAGGCAAAAGGGCATATTTTCAGGAGTTCCATCTGCTGTACCAGGAGGTGAATCAAGTAATGATTTTTGTCTATAAAATAATTCACTTTTCAATCTAACATTCCTCATTCCACATTATAATAATAAAAACTAGGAGGAGACTAAAACAAACAAACAAATACAACTACAACAACCAGCTTTTCCTACAGTGGAAAAGTAAATATAACCTTAGGAGTAGCCTGAAATTTATTTTTAAATATTTTAAGATAAACGTTTTTGTTAGAAAACCATATATTTTATATTACTAAGAAATAACAGGCAACGTTTTATGAACTTCTAAAAAGTCTAGTTACTTGTATTTATCTATTAACTCATCTCTTTATGAAGTAGAACATGATCACACCTCTTGTATCTACCCAAGTTTGTATGCTTTGGTTGTTTTATGTTTGCTATTTCCTTGCTTAATTTTTACAATATTTGATACATAATAGTATCTTTAAGTCCATCTATGATTTCACAGAATTTGTTTGAACTTCATAAAAATGTACCATACTTTTTGCACTGTCCTTGTTTTACTTCTCTATTAGCTTTCCAAGTTTTATTCACTTTAGAGTGTGTAGCTATCATTTATTTTTACTCCTCCATAATGCTATGTTTACAAATTTGTATTTATCTGTACTTTTAAAAATGTCTTAATTATATACCATTTCTCATCTCACGTAACACTCATGTTACTTCTACACTTATCAGATATTATGTAACTGAAAACCACAACTCAGCAACAATAGAACACCATTTTTCAAAATTAAATGGCTTACCAGAATTCTTTAATTCTATCCTTTATTTGTATTAGATGACCCTTTATTCTGGTATTTGGCATTGTTCATATGGAGGAAAGCTTATAAGTTGATATTCCATAAATAGAAGGATTTTTATGATCGATTAATTATTTTCATTTAGAATGCATAGAATATGGTTGATTTAATATTTCTTTCTTACTCTCTGCCTGGAACATAGTGCTATCTATGCAATAGCCACTAAAATATTAAGTTAATTACCTAGACTTTAAACTGCATATTAATAGGAATAGCATACAGAACTCTTCTCAGATTGGGACACCTGGGTGGCTCAGTCAGTTAAACGCCTGAGCCTTTAGCTCGGGTCATGATCTTAGGGTCCTGGGACTCAGTTCTGCAACAGATTCCCTGCTTAGCCGGGAGTTTGCTTCTCCCTCATCCTGCTGCTCCCCCTGCTTGTGCTCTCTCTCACTCTCTCTCTTACAAATAAATAAAATTAAAAAAATAAATTCTTCTCAGATAGCTAATATAGAATATCGTCTTTGTATTCATCAAAGGGAAAGTGCCATATAATAATGAAATCCAGACTACTTCAAATTCATTTTTTAACCAGTAAGAAAGTACTGGAAACAAGCCAAAAATGTCTTCAATGAATTAAAGAAATAGATTGATTTTCAATATCTTAATGTTTCTAATGTTAAATTGCAAGATTTTTATACTAGATATCAGTGTAAATATTCATTATACAAGGATATTCTAAAAATAAACCTGAGAAAACTACTTGACATATATGATGACAAAAACCAATGTCAGTTTGGGTAAAACTTACAACACCTACCACCTGAAACTCTTGTTCTATATGGTGCCATCTTGTGATGCTGGGCAGCGGCAGTGAGCCACAGCTTCCAGTCAGCTAGAAGATTACAGGGGTGAACACCTGATATTCTTACAAGCATTCTATATATAGAATATATATATAGAATATATATATTCTTCTTTTTTTAGTGTAATATTTAATAAATTGCATGTGATATTTGATACTTTGTTATAAAATAGGCTTTGCTTAAGATGATTTTGCCCAAATGCAGGCAAATGTAAGTGTTCTGAGTATGTTTAAATAAGCTTAAGGTAAGCTATGATATTTGATAGTTTTGGGGTATTAAATGCATTTTCAATTTTTTATGTGTTTCTCTGTACATAGCCCCCTTGTAAGCTGAGGAACATCTCTATATGTATATGTAGCCTTGGTATGGCTTACATATTATTGGCATGAAACATCTAGAACAGTACGTGTGCCATAGAATTGTCTACAACATCAAACAAGTTTCTTGAAAACTTGTGCCAAAGGGGTTATGTCTTTAAGGATTCTTATTTCAGAAGGGTTCTCTCAAACGTAAGATTTTTCAGAAGTTAAGTGAAAATCTGACCAAACTAAACATTTTTCCATTTTCCCTAGTGAGCAAAGATAGCTAAAATCTATCTGCCATTTTCAACACTGTACTCAACGATTGTAATTCTAATTTAAGAACAGATTATTTATATCAAAACCACATGTTGGCCTAATCTTATACAATATTCATAAGTCACACTCAGACCCTTGGACACTTTTATTTGTTGAGTCTATATGGTACTACGGACATTCATCTTTTTTGACCTCATAGCTTCATGTATGTCTATACTTTTGAAAATACATGCATCATAGTTCCATTGTTGTTGAGGGCGGATGCTCCAGGGGCCCGGAGATCCGTCAACCGCAGAGCTTTGCAAAATGGCGCCTGGCGATTTGCCAGAAGGTGTGTCTAGAGTGACTGGTTGTAAACAGGAAGTACTACCTATTGGCTGTTGAACTATTGCTATGCTGTGGGAACTTGGTAACAAGCTTAAGATTGGTGGATGCATATCACTGTCTATGCTGATTGGCTTAGCTCCCCTATATAAGCGATGGCCATATGAAATAAAGGGAGCCCGCTTTTTGAAACCAGAGCAGACTGAGGGTTGTTATTATCGCTGCTGGACGGCGATAAATGGTGCCGGCACCCGGGAAATAAATAAAGGAATCTTGTAAGGTAATCCGCAGGAAAGCGGGGAGTAAAGGTCCGTAGGTAAGCAGGGACATTAGCCACGTTCAAAAGTGGGAATTCCGCAGTAAAGCGGGGAGTAAAGGCCACGTTCAAAAGTGGGAATTCCGCGGTAAAGCGGGGAGTAAAAATAGAAAAACCTTGCAAGGGAGAATTCCGCAGGCAAGCAGGGTAAAGCCACGACAAAGGTGGTGGGATTTAAACTTGTACAAGTCCGCAATAAGAAGCGGGGCGGCCTTAGAGCCGGGATTTAAACTTGTACAAGTCCGCAATAAGAAGCGGGGCGGCCTTGAGCCGGGATTAACTTGTACAAGTCCGCAATAAGAAGCGGGGCGGCCTTGAGCCAGGATTAACTTGTACAAGTCTGCAATAAGAAGCGGGGCAGCCTTAGAGCCGGAATTTAGCCGCGCGAGTCTTTAACGTCCACGTAAAAGCAAAAACTGCTCGGGCCTTTTTGAATACAGTGGAAAAGGCGGCTCCATGGTTCCTAGATGAAGGCTTGCTAAACATACCTCAATGGGACCACTTAGGGGAGGATTTGAAGAAACAGGATGCTTTAACTTTTCGCCTCAAATTTAACATAACAAAAGCACAGGCAGGGGACATGCCTTACTAACTAAATTGCATGCTCTTACTAACTGCACTGACCTTGGGGGTTAATCCTAAGGGTTTGTTATACATTGTAAAATGTCTGGGTTATAAAATGTGCTATGCTATCAAAATGGTAATAAGAACATACAAATGACCTGATGTAATGAACTGGACCAGATTGCCAGATATCACATTGCATACCAGAAAGATTCAGTGGTAAGTTTTAAAATGGCCAGCTATACACTGACTGAATTATAACTCATTTAGCTTCTTTCTTTGTGTACAGTATTATACATTAGTCAGTATTATAGTAGATAAGTACTTTGGACAGATGTAAATATGCTGTAATAAAAAATGTTTTTCTTCTTTCTTTTAGTCCTTTTTACTTGTAAGACTAGCCACAAATACCACGCCTCCCCCAAAATAATTTGCAATCCAAATTTATCTCTAAATGAATTTATTGCACAGAAAAATATGTATATATATATATATATACACTTACAGAAGACATGTTCAAAAATAGTTACACAACAGCAGGGCCCTAAATGTAAGCAGTATAGTTGTTTTGTTTTGTTTTGTTTTGTTTCTTTTAAAAAAAGAGGTTATGTGAAATATTAGGATTTTATTTCCAGGCGTAGTATTTCAAGACAGTTAACTACACCTATGGTGTCAACAGCCTCTTGTTGGCAGTATGATTTTATTGGCTCCATGGAATAACAGCAAGAATTTACTATTGCTTCTTTCTTTTATGACACACACAGAATAAAAAAATTGACACATTTGCTCAAGACCAACCAGAATCATTTTAACCTATCAAAATTGATGGGAGGCCTTCACTGCCAAAGTCACTGCTGCGTTTTCACAATTCACTGCAGACAATTCACTCCCATTATGATAAAGGAGAGCAGAGTCATAATCAGGGAAGAAAGCTAGATTAATACTTGTAATTATCATTGAATATTTAGCCTGCTATAGGATTATTATTATTAGTGTCATTTGATAATTTTCTCTCATTTTATTAAACACAACTGTGAGTAATTACGCTACCTAATATTTCTCTGTATTGGCTGACTAGCTAGCAAACATTCATGAAAATATCCATTAGCCACACATATAAAATGCTGCATTATGATGCTGTTGAATCAGAACATACCACTACCTGATCCTGTAGCTCTTTGAGGATTTGCAAATCAATTAATTCTATGTTTATTGGATTCTTCCCATACAATTAGAAAATTTATAATCGAGTCCATGAACATTATTAGTTTTACCATTTTAAACCAGCAATCACACTTTGATTTTTACAACAAAAGCAGAAATATAAACACACACATTTGGATCAGTTTTCTGTTAGTCTGTCTGGACTTCAAAATCCTATTCCTCAAGATGATGCACACCAAAGTTCTGGATTAAACAAGAAATTAGATGGCACCTGAACACTTGGTTTAATATTCTCAAAAGGACTATGCAACTTCTTTCTTACATTAAGACATTGTTTTACAAAGATCCACACTTTTATAATGTTAGTATTTTTAATAATCAATAAAGTCAATTAATCATGATTAAAAATCAAACATAAAAATTTCTACTTTTTGCTTTTGCCCCCTCCATTTAGAACTTATTTATAGCCTGATAATTCAAAGGTCCCTATGTTTATGAAAATCTGGACAGAAATAGCTCTAAGATCCCATTCAGAACTTGATATTAATCTAAGTCTTTTGGCTCCATTTATCCTGAGAGCAAAGAGTAGGACAAAGGATTTGAGTACTGTTAGTTTATCTGGGAGATTATCCAAGGTAGAAAAGAATGGGAAAGTGATACAGTGAAGAAGCAACTTTGTCAAAGAGGTACATTGTTGATATAATTGTTGTGGATAGAAAATGAAGGCTTGCTTTTACTGAAAGGTCCTGAGAAACTTCTTTAAGTTGTCCTCATGAAGACCTGAAAACTGACAATTTTACCTATGGTTCTTATTTCCACTTCACTGAGAGCTGTCCTCAGAGGACATTAACTCTCCTACACTTTCAGGTTGTGTTGGAGACATTCTAAAATGAGAGAGAGAACATGAGATGCTATCAGTGTTAAGTAACTGCAATTTCCCATGGAACTATCCACCACAGGTTTGGCTATAATCAGGTGTTGGGCCTTGATATCAGAGGGATTTGAGGCAGTATCATTTTAGGTTAATCATTATATCTGAAATTTCCAAAAACTTCAACTGATGAAACTTTGATTATAAACCTATAAATATAACAATAAATCTACAGTATTCAAATTATTTTCATAGAAATACACAAACAAAGCATCAACTGATTAATATTTAAATGTTACAAAATACTGAACTGAAAGAATTTGGTCATATAACAACGTGTAAGAAGTAGAGCTTAGGTTTAGGTTAGAAGTCAGGATGCATTTGGGACTCAGTTAAGAAATTGAATGGAGGGACGCCTGGGTGGCTCAGTGGGTTAAGCCACTGCCTTTGGCTCAGGTCATGATCCCAGGGTCCTGGGACCGAGCCCCAAATCAGGCTCTCTGCTCAGCAGGGAGACTGCTTCCTCCTCTCTCTCTGCCTGCCTCTCTGCCTGCTTGTCATCTCTCTCTGTCAAATAAATAAATAAAATCTTAAAAAAAAAGAAATTGAATGGATGTCTGACTATCTTATAGGTTTGCTAAAAATCAGTGACTTTGTGTTCACGTGTGGCTATGCGGGAATTTTTAACTTTCTCTAAGAAGTTATTAGATTGATTATATAATGGCAGTAAAGGATGGGGAAAAGCAAAGTACAAACCCCATAAAGACAAAGACACTGAGTATGAGAAAAGAGTAATAGATAAGAAGAATCAATGCATTTGAGGAAAATGGGAATTGAAATACACAATGATTGTTGATTTTTTTAGATGCAGAAATCAAAACTAGCTTGCAAGAAGGAAATAACAGAAGACATGTTGTGAAAAGGCAGTAACGTGGAATAAAGGAGTAGGGAGAGCATATCAGGTAATTTGGATAGGAAGGAGTTAGGAGATAACTGCTTGATAAATTTTATATGGCCCACTTAAATGCACAGATTTCTCTTCTTTAATTTATATGGAGAACAGGGTGTCGTTTCTCTTCCCTTTCAGAGCACCCGAGGTGTACTCTTTCAGACTGAAAACCTGAAAAGCTCAGGACTCAGTTGCTTAAGCACAGCTGAGAGGACATATTTCAATTAAGATTTACAGTTTGCTGTAGGTAGTAGACTGTCAAAAGTGGTTTAACCATATTTTTCATTTAACAAGAAGACTACAGAGAGTGTTTTCTGGTGTTGGTTCAGAGTCTTAAGAAAGTCAAGTGAACTATCTTAGAGGTTTTCATGGCTTTTTATTCACAGTTGCAAAAATTGCTGTTGGAGTTCTCACTATTAAGCCCACATTTCTGGCAGAAAGATAGAGGTAAAAGAGAATGATATCTTGTACGACTGATACTTTGTCATATGGTTACAATGTAACTAGAAAAGAGACAATAAAATATTTGATGTTGTTTTAAGTTTCCTTGTTGTCAATCCCTCAGTGCTTTCTGATACTAAAGGAAAAAGTAGATGGATATTGACCTGGCAACTATCAACACCTGTCAGTCTCTCTTGGATAACCAATATCTCTATAATCTCTTCTTCCCAGTAAAAAAAAAAATAAAATATATTCATAACCCACACTGTGCCATCTCAAGTTACTGCACCAAGATAAAATTACAATGATTTTCAGTTGTTCCAAATGGACAGAATACCCTTCCTTATGATATCATGTCTTATAAGATAGATAATTGGCTTGCTACCAATATACCCAGATGAGACTGTGGAAGAGACAGGAAAAAAATAATAATATTTATTTATTCCTTGGGTTGACCCTGTTTACACAGATGCATTACTATTAGAAAAGGTTGGTTTGGGACATTGGAATGAATTTACTTAATGGGTCTGTATGTAATTGGGTTGGAGAAAATTTTTAATTTCTACAAAAATTATTAGAATTCTATCTTATTCCCTTTTGATAATTTTCACATGTTAACAAAGCCAACGTTTTTGTCTAGCAGACAAGATCTTAAATCCTAACAAAACTCAATTTTTTCCTTTTTTTTTTAAGTTTGAGAGCCTCATGTTCTCTCATGCTGCTTTAAATACAACTCAAAAAAACAAAAGGAGCTAAATGGGGCAGTAAGCCCAGACTTTTTATTTTAATTTATTTATCTTATTTTTAATTAAAAAATTAAAGATTGTATTTATTTATTTGAGAGAGAGAGAGCATGAGTGGGGCAGGGGGATGTAGCTGCAGAGAGAGACTGAGAAGTATACTCCCTAATGAGCAGGAAGCCCGATATGGGGCTCGATCCCAGGATACTGACTGAGATCATGACCAGAGACAAAGGCAGATACATGTGCAAAATCCCTTTTTTTCTGGGAAACAATACTTTACAAGAGATGTTTGAAAAAGTACTGGGGAAACAACTTTAATCAGAGATACACAAATTTAATTGACTTCTGTAAAGCTACAGGGATCCAAATGATGGGAATCCCAGGCCGTTTAGGTTGTGGACCACAGAGTATTCTTCTCTGTAATATTTTATTTTCTTCCATGTCTACTAACTCCAATCCAAGTTCACTGATCTCTTTTTAGATAGTGCAAAACATGGCAAAGAATACCAAACAAGTGCCCAATATTCTACATTTATTACATCATTTCTAACATATAGAAGTGTGTTACCAAGGCTGGTTCTGTGAACAAACCTAGTTATGCTAAAGTGTGTTTTGTTCTCCAAAAATTAAATTCATGATTATCACACAATTATAAAATACTTGTGTCAAGAATTTTTATTCAAAAATTAATAAGAGAAGCAGATATTAAAACTAGTTCACATGGTTATTTGGGATATAAGCAGAGTTGTGCAGCAGAAGTGCTCTGGGCCCATAATTTGGGTTATAGAATTTATGTTTTCTAATGAAAAATCACTAACTTGCATTATTGTTAACAAGAATCCTGTGCATTACCATCAGTTTTCTCCATTATAACCTCTTGCTCTACAGTTTGTAAATAACTTTGTCAATAGCAAGCTAATAAACGGGGTGACTCCAATGGATTGAGATAATCTCCAGAGTTTCTGCTACATAATGAACAGGACTCCATTGAAAGGACACCTAAGAGTTTATTTTGCCCAAAAATTTGATCACTTTTTTCACTGTCCTTACCTATTTTCCAAACCTAGTTCTTTTCAGTCTACAGACAACCCTGTATCTGACTGACTTGTTAATTCTGGGAATGTCTTGCAGATTAATTTGCTTGCCCGAGGTGGTTCCTCTAATTGATGTCTAAGAACCCTAATTAGTTAAGAAAACTTTTTTTTTTTAACATTTTCATGGCTATTTATTATTATTATTATTATTATTATTGCTAATATCTCTATTATAAATAATTCACAAGGGCATCTTTCTGACAAAAGACAAAGAGCTGGCTACTAGTAGAAAAAGTACATTTGACTCTGTCAGTGAAAGTGGTAAAGGGATTTGAGAAAATAAGGCAAAGCAGTGGAATTATGTGTTAAAACTTTAAATATTATAGACACATTTACTTAATTTCTAATACTGCTTATAATTAAAAAAGATGTTTTCCATGAACCACGCATTACAGCAAATATATTGTTTATACAGATTAAATTTTCATCAAAAGGGACGCCTGGGTGGCTCAGTTGGTTAAGCAGCTGCCTTTGGCTCAGGTCATGATCCCAGCATCCTGGGATCGAGTCCCGCATCTGGCTCCTTGCTCGGCCGGAGCCTGCTTCTCCCTCTACCTCTGCCTGCCATTCTGTCTGCCTGTGCTTGCTCTCTCGCCCACTCTCTCTGATAAAGAAATAAAATCTTAAAATAAATAAATAAATTTTCATCAAAAAATTATAAGTGTATTTTTTTGTAGGATCATGATAAGCATTTTGCAGATGAGAAAAGTGAAATTTAGAAAAGTATGTCTCTTCAAATCCCTCATACAATATCTGGCCTAGATAGGAGGATATACTATCACAATTGAGGAAGATAATTGAGATTACTTAAAATGATAAACTTTACTGTATAGGGTTTTTTACAAGTTTGCCACAGATTCACATTTTTTAAAATATATATCTATTTGTGTAAAGAGAATGCACTGAGAAGTAAAAAGATAGTGATATATCAGTGCTACCAACTAATGGCTATAATATCATCACCTTATTTATGAACAATGAAACAGTGTGTAATATTTAAATAAATTTAAATAAATTCCTATTTATTTTATATATTTATAAATTTAAATGAATTCCTATTTATTTATTATTAAAGAAATTCCTCTAACAAACAGTATGTTTTGAAGGTTGCTAGCAGGAAAGTGTTGTACGACATGGAAGTAATCAGAAAATGTGATCTAAAATTCTGCTTTCAAGGGCGCCTGGGTGGCTCAGTGGGTTAAAATTCTGCTTTCAAGAAGCTATAACAGTAAGTACTGAGCATTAGCTATTATATGCTATGGATGAATAACTGAAATCTACATTTGAAACTATTGGTACACTATATGTTACCTAATTGAATTTTAAAAAGTTAATAAAAAAAACCACTATTTTATAAAACAATATTCCCAACAGGCTCTTTTGCTTTAAAATACTCACTTTGTTTCCTCTCCGAGAGAACACCAAATGGCGGATGACGCCGGTGCTGCGAGAGGGCCCGGAGGGCCCGGGGGCCCTGGAATGGGAGGCCGCGGCGGTTTCCGCGGTGGCTTCGGCAGCGGCATCCGGGGCCGGGGCGGGCCGGGGCCGTGGTCGGGGCCGGGGCCGAGGCCGCGGAGCTCGCGGGGGCAAGGCCGCGGACAAGGAGTGGATCCCCGTCACCAAGCTGGGCCGCCTGGTCAAAGACATGAAGATCAAGTCCCTGGAGGAGATCTATCTCTTCTCCCTGCCCATCAAGGAGTCTGAGATCATCGACTTCTTCCTGGGAGCCTCCCTCAAGGACGAGGTTTTGAAGATCATGCCTGTGCAGAAGCAGACGCGCGCGGGCCAGCGGACCAGGTTCAAGGCATTTGTCGCCATCGGAGATTACAATGGACACGTCGGTTTGGATGTCAAGTGTTCCAAGGAGGTAGCCACTGCCATCCGCGGAGCCATCATTCTGGCGAAGCTTTCCATTGTCCCTGTGCGGCGAGGCTACTGGGGGAACAAGATCGGCAAGCCCCACACTGTCCCGTGCAAGGTGACTGGCCGCTGTGGCTCTGTGCTGGTGCGTCTCATCCCCGCCCCCAGAGGCACTGGCATTGTCTCGGCCCCTGTGCCCAAGAAACTGCTGATGATGGCTGGTATTGACGACTGCTACACCTCGGCCAGGGGCTGCACTGCCACCCTAGGGAACTTTGCCAAGGCTACTTTCGATGCCATCTCCAAGACCTACAGCTATCTCACCCCTGATCTCTGGAAGGAGACTGTGTTCACCAAGTCTCCCTATCAGGAGTTCACGGACCATCTTGTGAAGACCCACACCAGAGTCTCTGTTCAGAGGACCCAGGCTCCAGCTGTGGCTACTACATAGTTTTATACAAGAAAAATAAACTGAACTAAAGCTTGAAAAAAAAATACTCACTTTGTAATGAGAGTCATTACTTTTGTCTAGCCAAATCTTATAGCACTGTTTATCCCTTCCCTGCTTTATCCCTTCCCAGTATCAATAAAGGCTCACTTGGGTTACCTAGAAGCCATGAGAAAGCTTGTAATAGATCTGGCTGGTTTTCACCAGCAATTTGACCACCATGTGCACAGGGAAGTCTATTGATAAAGGCTTTATTGCAATAAGTTGCAAATACATGGATGATTTTGAATTCTCTTTCTTGAGGTCTTGTTTCATGATAATAAATTTAGGGTGGCTTATTGGAATGGATGTTATTAACATATCTTCATAGTTATAAGCACATGGAATTGTAAAATAGATGAATGAATGTGGCATTACTGACAACTGTCCTCATTTTGAAATCAAATTACAGTGTACTAAGATGAGGAAGCAAAGCAGATTTGGGATTATGAGTGAAATAATTTTAAAAAGTATTAGGGGTATGATCGGACTATTGGGTAATTCAGTAGAAAAATGTCTACTGATTGAGATTCTGTGTTCCCTGATTTCAGAGAGAAGTTAAGATAAATAAGTAACACGAGGAGACTAGGAAGCCAAACATAAGTGATAATTTTGTGCCAGGGTGTGTATACATCTGTTTATCTTCTTGCTTTACCACTAAGGTTGCTCCTAGAGCAGAGTTTAAATATGTGTTGGAGCTAATCTCTGTGGATTACACAAGAAACCACATCCTACAGCTCTCCCTGAAACACCCCTTATGATTTCAATGTAATTTGGTTTTTGCATTTTTAGAAATAACAAAATACTTTGCAAACTCATCTACTTTATTACCATCACAAGTGAGTCAGCTGACTCCACATTTTAACACAGTGACAGTCACAGAGGAATGGAGGAATGAGTAGAGTTATCAATATATGTGCTTTTAAGAAGTATGACAGGGTAGCAGCTATTTCCAGGAACCAAAACATGGGTCAGCAGCTGTGCAGGAAAAGTGATGGAATAAATGACTCATTTCAGAGGAGTTCTATAACATATTAGTTCTATAATGTATCTTCAGCCCCCAATTACCCGCTTTGATCTAAAGATAAGGATTTACAGTTAAGGTCCCATTTATGATTTGACTGGTAGGGTCTGAATCATGTTTACTATTGTTTTGACTATTACTTGAAACCTATAGTAGTACTTGGGATATGTGTTGTGTATTCTGTGAACATGTGCTATTTTTAGATTAGATAATTTCTGTCTCGAACCCCTGTTCATTTGTTTGTTTTTGTTTATTTGATAGTGGTTTCAGTAAATGGATATATCTGAAAAATTGCAAAGCCACTATTAAAACAAGTTATTATTATATATAGCATGGAATTGCACATTCCTCCTTTGAATCCGACAGAGCTTCACCATATCCTTAACAATTTGGGAAAAACATGCTATTATTTTTCTTTATAAAATTTCTCCTGTTAGGCTGTGATGGTTGTCATCAGCAGTAACTCCTCTGAAGGCTTTGTCAAAAGAGTTGAAAAAATTGGAAAGGTGTGTGAATGAAGCTGTTTGTTGAATATAAAGAAAAGAGCATTGAAATACAATTCATACTCTTACTTCTCCTTCTATGCTTTCAGATGTTTGTCATTTGAAAATTTTGCTTCTAGAAGAGATGTCCTATATAATTCTTACTTTAAGGAGCAAGTTGCTTTTATAATTTTTTTATTATTCTACCATTCCAGTATTTCCATTTAAATTAAATTCAATACCATTTAAAAAAAATCAAAAGTGCAGCCAGTATTCAATTCCTGGGCTAAATAATTTTAGAAAGCTTTGTGTTATTGAACCTACGGGGTTTTTATGTAGTTTTAACTCTTTCTTTGTGTGATTTTTCCCATTAGTCATGTAAGTGACTGCAATATAACAGACATTGAGGATAAAGAAGGACTGAATAGAACAATCCTTGGCCTCATGAAGTTGAGAATCTAGCAAGGGAGTCAAACAATTCAATCATTCAGAGACAATTTATTGAGTGCCTGGCCTAAGATGAGCACAACAAAACCCCAGCCCAGAGGAATCATTTTAATGGGAGAGATAGATAATAGGTAAGCCAACTTTAAAAAAAAAAACGTACTGATTTTTCTTTAATAGAGATGCATATTTGAACTAAATAAGCACATTTTTAAAAGAGCAGTGATTGAGAAGAGGTTTTTAAACTGAGTGGTCCAAAAGGGCCTTCCTGAAAAAGTCTGCTTTGAACAGATTTCTGAATAATATCAGCTAGGAAGCTGCGTAAAAATCTCAGGGATGGGTGATTTTTCCAGTCGAAAAACTGTAAAGGCTCCAAAGTCACAATAGAGCTATAAGTTTCTCTAATAAAGTAACTTCTGACAAAGAATGAGAAGAAATAACTAACCCAGGTTTGAAAGAAAAGGGACAGACTTTCTATGGAATTCATATTTAATTAAAGCTCTAAAGGACAAAAATACAATAGAGCAAAATTCTGGTCACGCTGATATACCTAACGAAAGTTCATAAACAAGCTTTGGGTAGCAAAGAGTGTGTGGGAATGTTGGTAAGAACAGTGGGGAAGAGTCATCCCTGAACATGTTCTTAAATGAAGCAATTCTTGGGTTGTTTTAAAGGGTAAATTGGAGTTTGCCTAAGTGATTAGAGAAGGATGCCTCAGCTTATGGAAGTTCAAAGCCATAAAGATGTGATAAACTACTGCAGATATTTTCATGTATATTTGTTGTTGCTTCTAGTAATGGTGATCTAAAAACTCCTACTTAAGACAACTAAAAATCCAGACAAAATAGCTTTTAAAGTTAAAAATATCAGAATGATTATAAAAATAAGTGAGGGATTACTGGGCCAAAATACGAAATACAATGAGAGCCTAGAGATATATGCCCTGAAGCCATTTTAGCTATGAGAGCATTTGAAACTGCTAAAACACACTGAGCTGTGTTGTTCATAGACTCTTGATACTAGAGAAACAAAATTCAAAATCCAGCAGCAATCAAATTTGAGGACTTTGGTACAACCCAAATTTAACTTGAGATCCACAAAGCACAAGGAGAAGCAGAAATAAGACTATAGCCTACCTTGCCTTCTGTGTAAACTGAGAAAGTCAATCACTGAATTTGGAGTATGATTGTCTTGTAGAGTCTCAGATATAAGAGAAAATCCTACCAAGGAGGACCATACCATTATTATAGCTCTTAATTATCCCTACTCAATAAGAGTTTCAAATATAATGTCTTGAACATAGCAAAATGTAACAAAGCACACAAAGAAAAACCATTAACAAGATTTGATAGACAAAATGGGATTAAGTATGATGTTAAAATGATCAATAAAGATTGTAAAATGGCTTGATTACTCTGCTCAAAGAAATGAGAGGGGAAGCAAATTGAACCAAAAACTGACACTAAAAATGATATTGAGAAAGGTTTTATAAATGAACAAATGGATACTCTAGAACTTTAAAGATATGACAGCTAATTTAAGGTACCACAGGGGTGCCTGGGTGGCTCACTTAATTAAACCTCCAATTCTTTTTCCTTTTTTTTTTAACACCTTAATTTTATTTTATCTCTTTCATTTGGCTCAGGTCATGATGTCAGGGTTGTGAAATAGAGCCCAGAGTTGGGCTCTGTGCTGAGCCTGGAGCCTGCTTAAGATTCTTTTCCCTTCTTTTTCTATCCCTCCCTGCACTCTCACTTGTTCGCTCTCTCTTGCTTGCAAATAAATAGATAGATAGATAGATAATAGACAAAGAAAAATAAAAGCAGATTATAAAAATAAATATAAAGATTTTGAAATGAAAACAAGTTCAAAATAAAATAGAGAAGACCTACACAGCTTAAAGTTCATTCAGAAAATCTACTATTAAAGAAGTCAGTATGACACAATGTTAAGATATCAAAAGATTTGAGCATGCACTTTTCAGAAAGGGTAATCCAAATGGCCACTCATATATAAAAACTGTTTATCTTTATTATGAATCTGGAATTAAATTAAATTAAATTAATAATAAATTAAAACCTAAAATGACATACTATTACACACTTACCATATTGGGCAACAGTAAAATTGCCTTGCAAGAATGTGAAAGAATGAAAGTGCCCATAATAAAAACATTTGAGGTAAGTTGGACAATATTTAGAAAACTTAAAAATAAAAATAAAAATTTGGTCCATTCCTAGAAATACAACATGGAACTAAATGAATATTTTCACCAGGATATGCAAACAGATGATTATAGCTATTTCATTCATAACAGCAGATCAGTAGTGGTCTATTTGCACAATGTTACATTAAATAAGAGAGAATATTAACAAACTGGGAGGAGGGGCTAGGTTGTTATCATAAACAGATCTTCTATGGTGCTGATTATGTTCTATTTCTCAAAATCTTTAAGTTAAAAAAGTTTTCACATTATATCTAGATAGATAGATGATAGATAGATATCCCAGAAGCTGCAATGCTAGGCTAAGACCAGGCTTTAAAGGGCTTTTCTATACTCTACTAAATACTTGAAACCATTCATTATATCATAGCTCAGTGTTCAAATCTCCATTTGTTTCCTCAGGTTCCTAATATTTACCTTAAGGTGACCTGATCCAGACTTTTGATCACCTTTGTCTAAATATTTCTATTTTAACAAAGTCCTTTTTAACACTGAGAGACTAAAACTTAGAAAAATACTCTTTTATCTCACTAGAGTGGAAAATATATAGTTACCCATTAACTAATGATATCCATGTCTACATTAGATCAATGACATTTTTAATTCTTGGGAGCTTTTGGTTAAATGAAATTTTTAAGCTTCCTTTAAATGAAGCTTTAAGCCATCACCACATGAATAAAATTAAAGAACCAAATGAAAACAGGCCAAGTATTTACAGAGTAATAGAATGTGCAATGGTAAGAGTACAATTCTGAAATCATAAAGCCTAAATTAGTGTGATGCATTTTTGCTACCCATGTAATCATAAACCAGTTATCCAAATGTGTTAGCCTCAGTTTTTTCACCCATGAAATGGTGATGATAATACTTATTATGCTGCGTTGTTGTGTGTATGTGATGAAGCATGGAGCATGAGAATCTCATATTCCATGCTAAAATGATAGCTATTTTTATACTTATAATAATTCTAGTAATAGTAATTAAATTGTTCAAAATGGTAATATTCATTTATATTGAGGCATTGTATTGACTATTCATAGACACATTTACCAACATAAATTTCATTTTACTTTACCCCCTCTGAGGATATATATTCCCTAATTCAATATGAATCTCTTTATGAATAATAATTATCATAATAAATATGCTGATTTGTCTTCTATTTGTTTTTAGGGAGGTATCCTTTACTGTTGAACATGAAACTTAAGCAAGTCTGTCTTATTCAAAATTTGCATGCTGTTTTCTTATGAAACTAGATTATAGAGTTGTATGAAATAAATTCATGCAGTTAAGACATTGATGTTTGGAACACTGGGTGGTCAGTTTAGTATTTCAAAAGAAGATTTTAAATTTAAACCTTAAAACTGAGCTCTTTCAGCCTTATTTATAGACCATCCTTCATGTTTCATAAGTACTCCTCCATTGTAAACTAAGTAATACTTTTTGTCACAGTGTATATAATGAAAATGGATTTTATATTCTATTATTTCAGAGTTAGTTGCAGTTTCTACTGCCTTACTTCATTTTTTGAAAAATAGATTAATTCTACAAAAAGTTTTTTCCAGGTTTATTGAAAAAAATCGACATATTTGTAAATTTAAGAAATGATTTCTTATAACATTGCAAACCTTTAACATTGTGTAAATTTTGTACAATTTGATAAATTGGTATACATCTTTATTGCAATATAATCTACATAAAAATGTTAATACATCTACTATCTCGTATAGTTGCCACTGTTTTTTATGCATTTATCATAAGGAATTTTAAGATCTACTCTCTTAGCAACTTTTATGTATATAGTATAGTAGAGATAAACTTCAGAGGTCTTGTGGGTTTTGTTCCAGACTGCCTCAATAAAGTGATTATCTCAATAAACTAAGTCAAATTATTATATTTTTTGGTTTCCCAGTGCATATAAAAAATTATGTTTCCCAGTGCATATAAAAAATAAAAACTATACTGCACTGTTCAAAAGCATTATGTTTTTAAAGAAAAACAATGTATATACCTTAAGTACACTAGTTCTGAGTTTTCAGTGGGTCATAATTACTGATCACAGATCACCATAACAAATACAATAATAATGAAAAAACTTGATATATTGCAAGAATTACCAACATGTGACAAAGAGACACAAAATGAACAAATGTTGTTAGAAAAATGGTGGCAGCAGACCTCTTTTATACAAGATTGCTATAAACTTTCAACTTGTAAGAATGTGATATATGCAAAGTTTAATAAAGGGAAGCACAATAAAAAAAAGTATGTATATCTTATTAACTATGATCATCATGCTGTACATTAGATCCCCAGAACTTTTTCATATTATAGTTGCAAGTTTGCACCCTTGGACCACCTTACTCCACCCCAGGTTCACCCCTTGTCAACCCAACTCTAAGTTTCCATTAGTTTTCCTTTTCCTCAGATTCTGTATGTAAGGGATATCATAATACATAAATTAAAAAAATATACAAAATCTTTGAAATATTTCACTTAGAATAATACCTTCAAGATCCATCCATGCTGTTGTAAATGGCAGTATTTCTTAATTTTTCATGGTTAAGTAGTATTCCGTAGTATATATTTACCATACTTATTTTACTCATTCATCCATTAATGGATACTGAAGTTATTTCCATCTCTTGCTTAGAGTTAATAATTTTATAATAAACATAAGAGTGCAGATATGTCTTTGAACAGTGAACTTCGTTTTCTTTAGATAGATACCTAGAAGTGGGATTACTGAATCATATGGTAATTTTACTTTTAATAATATGAATAATCTCCATACTGTTTTCCATACAAATTTATATCCCTATTACAGTGCATAAGTTCCCCGTTTTCCCCAATATTTACCAAAATTGGTTAGTTTCAATTTTTTGGTAGTATATATTCTAATATCTTGCTGTGTTTTTCAGAGGTAAACAACAACAACAACAACATAAGGACTTTGCCCTGAGATTTTTACGTTGAGCACTTTTTAATGCTCCTGTTGGTCATTTATATAACTTTTTTGAAAAAAAAAGTCTATTGAGATCCTTTTGCTATTTTTTTAATCATATATTTTTTTCTATTTGTATCTGTTGGTTATTAACCTCTTTTCAGATATAAGATTCGTAAGTATTTTCTTACATTCTGTGGATTGTGTTTTCATTCTCTCTCCCTTTTTTTGGCAATGCAGAAACGTTAGTTTGATGTAATACCATTTATTTATTTTTGCTTTTTTTGCTTGTGTTTTTAGTCTGGTATCCAAAAAACTATTGGCAAGACCAATGTCAAGGAGAATTTTTCCTATGTTTTCCTTTAGGAAATTTAGTTTCATGCATCACCTTTAAGTCTTTAATCTATTTCAAGTTCAGACTTATGAGTGATATAAGGTTCCCTTTTCATACTGTTTATGTGACTATTCAGTTTTAAATATCATTTATTGAACAGACTATCTTTCCCCATTACATATGTTGGCCCCTGTCAAATATTAGGTGACTGTATGAAAGGATTTATTTCTGGACTCTCAATTCTGTTCTACTTGTTTATTGGTCTGTTTTTATGCCAGTATACTTTATTGTTTTGAGCATGAGGGCTTTGTAGTATAGTTTCAAATCAAGAAGTGTAATCTCCCTTCTTCATTCTTTCTCAGAACTGCTTTGATTATTTGTTGTCTTTTATGGTCTCATATAAACTTTAGGATTCTTTACTTACTTCTGTAAAACAATAATATTGGATTTTTTTTTAAGATTTTTAGTTTATTTATTTGACAGAGAGAGATGACAAGCAGGCAGAGAGGCAGGCAGAGAGAGAAGAGGAAGCAGGCTTCCTGCTGAGCAGAGAGCCTGATGCGGGGCTCGATCCCAGGACCCTGGGATCATGATCAGAGCCGAAGGCAGCGGCTTAACCCACTGAGCCACCCAGGCGCCCCTAACATTGGATTTTTGATAGGAATTGGATTTACAGATGGTTTACGGTAGTATGGACATTTTAACAATGTTAATTCTTACCATTCATAAATATGAGCTATCTTTCCATTTCTGTCACCTTCAATTTCTTTATCAATGTCATAGTTTATGGAGTACAGATCTTTCATCTTCTTAGTTAAATCTATTCCTAAGTATTTTATTATTTTTGATGCTATTGTGAATTAGATTGTTTTCTTTATTTTTTCAGATAGTTCATCATTAGAATGTTAAAATGCTCCTGTCTTGTGCTTACTTTGGCAGCACATATACTAAAATTGGAATGATGCAGAGAAGATTAGCGTGATCACTGAACAAGGATGACATGACAAACTGGGAAGCAGTCCATAAAAAAAAAAAAAGAAACAAAACAAAATTCTTTTCTTTTATATATTGATCTTGTATTTGGTAATTTTACTAAATTTGTTTATTCAAATTTTTTGTGAATTTTTTAGGATTTTTTAACATGTAAGTTCATGTTATCCAAAAAAAGAAAATTTTACTTCTTCCTTTTTTTTTTTTTTTTTTTTTGGAGTCTCTTATTTCTTTGTGTTCCTTGTTTCTCTGGCTAGGACATCCACTACTGTGTCAAATGAGAGTAGTGAAAATGGACACACTTGTCTTTCTTCTGATCTTTAAGGGGAAAACTTTCAAAAGTTTTGATTGAATATGAGATTAGCTCTGGGCTTGCAATCTGTGTTTTTTCTTTAATGGGTTTTTTAAATTATTTTTTAAAATTTTTTATATAATGTGTTTTTATCCCTAGGGGTACAGGTCTGTGATTCACAGCACTCACCATCACTCACCATAGCACCTGCCCTCTCCAATGTCCATACCCCCACCATCCTCTCCCAACACACCTCCCCCCAGCAACCCTCAGTCTGTTTTGTGAGATTCAGTCTTTTATGGTTTGTCTCCCTCCTAATACCATCTTTTTTTATTTTTTTTTCGTACGCCCGAAACTGCCTATGTTGCATCTCCACTTCATCATATCAGGGAGATCATATGATAGTTGTCTTTCTCAGATTGATTTATTTCGCCAAGCATAATACCCTCTAGTTCCATCCACGTCATCACAAATAGCAGGATTTCATTTTTTTTTGATGGCTGCATAGTATTCCATTGAACATATATACCACATCTTATTTATTGATTCATCTGTTGAAGGACATTTAGTTTCTTTCCATAGTTTAACTATTGTGGACATTGCTGCTATAAACATTTGGGTGCATGTGCCCCTTCAGAATGCCACGTTTGTATCTGTAGGGTATATACCCAGTACTACAAGCACTGGGTCATAGGGTAGTTCTATTTTCAGCTTTTTGAGGCACGTCCACGCTGTTTTCCAGAGTGGTTGCACCAGCTTGCATTCCCACATACAGTGTAGGAGGGTTGCCCTTTCTCCACATCCTCGCCAGCATCTGTCATTGACGGACTTGTTCATTTTAGCCATTCTGAACGGTGTGAGGTGGTATCTCATTCTGGTTTTGATTTGTATTTCCCTGATGCCGAGTGATGTGGAGCATTTTTTCATGTGTCTGTTGGCCATTTGAATGTATTCTTTGATGGAACATGATAGTGAGCTTAGGGAATCACCAAGTTAATGAAAGAGGTGCCTCTTGTAGGTGAAGTAAGAGTGAGAGAAAGAAAAGAGGGCTTATCCTAGATTGGAGAACTCGGGGCTGAAAAGGACCCTCATCTGGGAGCAGAGAAAGTGGTCCAGAATCAGAGGCACAGAGGACTCCCAACACCTTCCACAGAAGCGGAGCACCTAAAGACATAGTGCCATTACCCCGGAAAATCTAGGCATGGAGGTATTCTCTTTAGGCAAATAGGCATCGGAGAATAGTTTGTCCATAGCCCAGTCACTGACTTCAAGAGGAAAAGCTATACCAGCTCTCGAAGCAGGCCGGATAGCTCAAGCAACAGCAGCCAAGCCAAAATCCTTATCCCCTGCATTTCTGAACAATGACAGAGCAGCGGTTCTGTCTAGAACCAGGAGGTATTCAGAAGTCAATTGTTGGGTCCCGGGTTGTGTCCATCAGTTCAGACGCGGCCTTCAGATCAACTCATGATTCCAGGGCCTTGGCATTGACTCTGTTCTCAGGTTCTCTGCTCAGGGGCAAGTAAGCTTCTCCCTCTCCAGCTCCACCCCCTGATTGGGATCTCTCTGCCTCTCTGTCCAAACGTGCATGTGCATGTTCGATAAGATAACAAAGACAAAAACAGTGCACAATAATTGACTGGGGCCAAAGGATGTTTTATTGAATTTGGACCTAGGTTCCTATGGAGGGCAGCCAGGTATAGAGAACCTCCCACCATCCTAAAATGCCCGACCTTCGCTTGGAGCTTCCTTGTTCATTCTCCTGTTCTTTGCCTTCCTGGATCTCCTCACCAACCTGCAGCATCCGCTGTCTGTCGTGCTGTACTGACCCCTTGTTAACACATTGTGCATCCTCTCGGGGCTCCATTGGAACATGCCCATCTTCCTCAAGAGGCACTGTTTGCTTATCGCATGTAACCATTTGGGGGATGGTCATGAGAGGGTGAAGGCAGGCTTGTGCTGCCACATCTCCATGCAGTTCCACAGAGGGTAGCTGATCCACCATGAGGGAGTGCTCAAGGTTCTTCCACATTCGAATCCTCTTCAATGCGTCCTTTTGCACATACAAGTTGTCTTCCTGAAATGGGCACCGAAGTCTTTCAGTTGGCTTCATTGGGCTATGGGTCTCTTCCAACATGCTCTCCGTTGGCTTCTGTGGACTCCAAGAAAATGAGTCCGTCCTGGACCTAAGGTTCTAGGGTGTAGACTCTGCCTTGGATGCATGGTCTTTTTGGAAGATTGGGAGGCCTTGTTGGCACCGTTTCTGGAGACCATTGAGGTACTCGTGTGCTTTCTGTGGAAGACTCCAGACATGTCTTTGGCACGGTTGCGGGGGTTCTTTGAGCTTCCCTTGGGTGGACCTTTTCCTGTTGAGATGCTCCATGATTTGGTGGGAGGGTCTCACCCTTACGCAGGGCTCAGATTTCCTCCCCTGAGGCATTGCTTGCGGTCTGTTAGTTTCTTGGCTTGTCGTTGCTAAGATGGAATGCGGCATCTTGCCTTTCTCCGAGGTCCAGAGGGCTGGTGCTGACACTCACGACCAAATACTATGAATTGGGCCATGGAGAAGGTGACACCGACTCGCTTCGCAAACTGCCTTGGTGAGAGACCCAGGCGGCTCCAGCAGTTTGGGACGGCCTGGGGTCCTCTTGGCCCACCCATGACTACTCCAGTCAAGTGTAGTGATCAGGCCTGGGTTGATGAGGAGTGGTTGCTATGACCTCAAAGCTTTGTGACATCACAGATGCTGGCTTCACTGAAGCAGCTGTCCCTCTCCCATGACCTTGGTGTCCTATGGCTTTAAGTAGGAAGCCCCAGGAAGGACAAAACAAGAGCCCTCTGAACCTGATCAAGAACTCAGGATGTCTTGTGGTTTAATGTCCAACTTCCCCTTTCTGGAGACATAGAGGAAGGAAAATGACATTCAGTATACCTTCCTTTAGGCCAACATATCCCCAGAGACGGCAAGGTGTCCTTTTACACTACAATTTCTAGATATCTCAAGAAAAGGTGAGGTCGCGTGTATGAGCAGCTCTCCGTGGGGTTTTTCGTCCTGTGGGTGAGAGCGTACTTTGTCAGCGTCTTTTGCTTATGGGTCAGTGATGACTAAGGTACGGAAAGTCCCTTTCCGAGGGAAAAGGTGAGGGCATCGCTATATGGTGCCGTCTGTGTCCTCGTCTCCTAGTGTTCTAAAACACGCGGCTAAGGGATGAGGCCTCTGTCTACCTGGCTTTCCCTTAAATACCTTTGAAAGTCTTTGAGGAGAGTGATATTCTGCATCAGAGCTAACTCTCAGAGAGGTCTACCGAACCCGTTGTTATTATTAGTTAACTGTACTTGTTGTGGTAACGGGTATAGACATGTGGACCAAGACTCTTTAGTCAGAAGGAAAGGGACGGCGTATATAGACGGCTTGCAAGGCCCATTCGAGCAGACCTTTGGAGTGAGCCGCAATGCCCTTGCAAGGACTAGTGGATCAGGATGTTTGGGTCCATTTCGGCACCTCAGTATTCCTCTGCCATCGAAGTGAATGAACCCCTGGACCTTGCCTTGACATGAATGTCCCATGCCCTGCTGTTGGGAAATGGAAAAGGCAAGCAGAAAAAGGGAAATATCATATGGCTTCCCACAATATGTGCCTCGGGAGGAATACCTTGGCCCTAGTAAAGGAAGGGAATAATGAAGGGCAAGAAGTCAGAGAAGGAGACCCACCAGGAGTGACTCAGGACTCTGAGAATCCAGCTGAGGGCTACCGAAAAGAGAACTGATTAATGGGTGGTCAGGAGTTGTGGCATATATTAGGAGGAGCACTAGGACGTCCATGCAACTAAAGCATCCGTGAATACTCTGTCAAAAATGGATGATGGATGATAGGCAGGCTTTCTCAACAGAACAGCAACAAGAACAACATCAATTCATAGGAAAACAATGTGGCCCTCTCAAAACCAAAGGAAGTCACAGGGAGAAAAGGAAAGAATTATATTGTTTATTATCTTTCCTTATTGAAATGACATGGGTGGGTTTCCTAAAATGTCCTTCTTTGAATTGGGTCTTTATCCTTGTAAATTAGAGTTTACCCACCTCTTCCATCTCTGGATTTGATGAGAGGACATGACAATGCCTTCACTAAATACATAGAAGAGTGGCCCAAGCAAATGACTTGACCTGGCCTTCTGTGTGTTGGCAGGGGTTGGATTACTGCTTCAAAGGCTTCCGTCTAAACTAGAGAGCTGAGATTTTGTAGGTTTCCTGACCTAATCTTGGAAGTTTCTATGTGTCTGGGAATTTATCCTTTTCTCTCAGTTCTTGGATTTGCTAGCATAAATGTGTGGCTATGCCTTTTCGGTTATTCTTTTTTCCTTGCTACCAGTTGCGATGTGGTTTCATACTTGCAGCTGTGTGCTTGTCTCCCTGTTTTATCCCAGTAATGGCTTCTGCGGTTTGTTCCTGTTGTCAAAACTCAAGTGTGAGATCTCCTGATTTTTTTCCTATTGGTTTGTTTGTATTTCCTTAATTTTGATAATCACATGTCTGATTTCAATTTTTCTGTTAACTTTGGAGTTCGGTTTTTCTTCATCTTGTTCCTTCAGTCGTCCTTTTAGGTGGCTTTCTTTTTCGGTGTTTTTAAATTTTGGAAATGCACACATTTAACCCTATATTGTTTCCCCATAAAATGTTTTGGCATCCTCCTCTAAGTTTCTTAGAATTCCTTCGTTCATGGCTCTTCTTTTCCTTTGGATTTTCTTTCTTGCATTCATTGCAGTTCGTGAATGTGTTGTGTTTTCCACTTTAGTGTCTGGCTGTATTTCCAATTTGAAAGTGATATCTTCCTGTTTTCATACCTTCGTGATGATAAGTGCACAGGATAGGTTTTGACTTCTCTTCCATGAATTATGACTGGATTTGGACTCGAGCTCATGACCTGCGATAGACAAAGTTAGGTCTGCTGCTGGGAAGAACATATCTTATTGTCCTCAGAGACGCAATCTTACTCATGGACCCCCCAAAGTTCAGGTGGTCTCGAATGCCCATGTGGACGTCTGTTATTCCTTAGCACCTTCCCATCCAGATAATCTGTCCTGTGCTTAACCTGGATATCATAGTTGCCAACAGTATTGGATAAACGTCGCCATCTCCATTCCTGTGTGTTCATAGGCTTCCAACGTTTAGATACACCTTTTTTCATGGTGGATATGTTGGCAATTCTTCCAGGTTTCTGATGTTTTGATGCTCCATCAAGACAAAACACCTTCCGCTTAGCTTTTTTCTCTCGAAGGCATAAAATGACTCTCGCTGACTTAGGCACAAACACTTTGGCTCTCTTCTCCTTGGGAATAGCATAACCTACATCTTCCCTGTTTCTTCACTTGCAAGCTATGAGTATCTTTATAGTCGAAGGAAATCTCCTATGGGCAACAGAAGGACGAGCCTGTTTAATATTTGCTGTTTTCTTATGGATGTTTCTATTTTTTTTTTTTTTTTGATTTGGAATTTCAACCACTGTTACAAACTGTTTGTATTGACGGGAGTCTTTAGTCCTGAGTACTGAATGTATTATTGATAGGTAATAGTTCACTTTCTCATTTCGGTTGGCTTCTGACTTGGATTCTATTTGCCTTTCACCTATATGGTATTTTCTTGGGGTTGCTTCATTGGTACGATTCCTCGCTTCCTTCCCATATTTTGCATGTCTTATCTTTGTGTGTTTGCATGTGCATGTGTTAATGCTGTGTGGTGTGTGTGTGTTTCACATCACAATTATTATTAAAATACGAGAGAATGGAATTCGGTCTCTTGTGGGTAGCAATTCAATTTGACATGCCTTGAAATCTCACATTCCATTAGTTTCAGGAAATCTCCTTAAAGGAATGTCATCTCTTGTCCTCTTCAAGAATCCCGTGTTCTCACAAAACGGCCTTCCAACAAACAGCACCATTTGAATTCCTCATTAGAGTCATAATGTTTGTCCCAATACCCTTTCTTTTTCGTATGTTTCTTGACTGTCATGAGTTAGTGAAATCGTCTGTTTATTGTCTTTCTGAGAATGATAGATGTGACAAAGTCCAATGCTCTCCGCAAGACTGCCATAAGAGACATGTGGAAGAATTCCTTCTTGCTTATGTCACAGTACAAATTGTGGTGACATGAAGACACTGAGATGGTAGTAGTGTCTAATAACCTCATGCTTCTTCAACCATGAAGGCAACAAAAAGATGACCACAACAACTGCAGTGGGGTGGAAATTGACCTGAAGCCTACAAGGTAAACTCCACAGCGAAAGAGAACGGAAGTTGCAGAGATGATGGGAGAAGGTTGGAGACATGGCTCAGGGGAGATTTGGTTGGTTCGTGGATCAGAGGGCTGGAGTCCATGAAGAGGACCAAAGCACAGGAGAGCAGGGCACCCTGGGAACACACAAGGAACCTGTTTCCCAGTGCCGTTGACTGTGAGACGCAGAGGGTCTGAAGGGCACGAGTACTTGACAACACAAGTGTTGAGGGCTGAAGTTTTCCTATCAGCAGGCTTGGCAGACATCAACTTGAAAGAACACCATCTTTTTCCTGCATATGACACCAACAAGCGACCAGGAGCAGACAGCCTGGAGACAATGATCAGAGAGAGACAATACCAAGAGACGCAGTGGGAAGATGATGAGTCGTGGGAGTGATTCCGTGAAAGGCAGTGTTCGTGGAGATGACTCAATGTGGACATAATAAATTTTGGCTCTCACAACAGCAGCATCAAGACAGAGCTTGGCCAAGACAGGTATGTGAGGACAGAGACTCCCTAGCCAGCCAACACAAAATACCAACAGTGGAACACTTGGAGGATTGCCTTCCTCAGTCCAAGATGCTTAGTCCAAGGAGAACAGACTCTCCCATACGGGACGAGAAGAAAGCTTTGACCACATGTTCTCTTCTGAACACAGCATTCTGCAGGCCTGCGTTCTGTTGAGTTGGTAGAGTTTCTCCTTTCACAGGCACACCAGAGCCCACCAAGGTAAACCTCAGCATATTCAGCCCGGACCCTAAAAACAACAAACGGCCGGAAAGGAGAGCTACTGCAAATGACTGGCCTCCAGGACAGGGTCAGCCACAACACAAACAGCAGTGGCATGCATGCCACATACACTCTCACAAACACACACACACGCATGCACTCAACAAACCTTAAGGGCGAGCCCTGGGTCACTCACGGATCACTTCCTCCTAAATAAATCACCCTCAGGTTAGAAAACAGAATGAGTTTAACGAATACAGAGAGGTGACAGAGACTTAGATCCAATGCAAAGATGGAAGAATCAATTGATTCCCAGGTAAAGGAAGAAGGAGTGATTACGACTAGGCAGTCAGAGTGAAACCTCTACATAGAGCACGCCCGATGCGGGATAGAAAGCTGTGGCCTGGATACTCGCTGTACATCAGAAAACATAGGAGATATCAGAGAGTCTCGAAACACAGAGATAAAACTGATAAAGATAAAAACACCTAAAGAACTCCTGAAGAGAAGATTGGCAGGAGACTGGATGCAAAGTTCGGGAACATGGTAGAAGTGGAGGATCCAATTAGGAACCGAGAAGAACAAGCCTAGAAAATAAGGATGCAAATTCTAAGAGAGAAGGCAGAATGATGGAACATGATAGTGAGCTTAGGGAATCTCTAAGGAAATGAAAGAGGTGCCTCTTGTAGGTGAATTAAGAGTGAGAGAAAGAAAAGAGGGCTGATCCTAGATTAGAGAACTCGGGGCTGGAAAGGACCCTCATCTGGGAGCAGAGAAAGTGGTCCAGAATCAGAGGCACAGAGAACTCCCAACACCTTCCACAGAAGCGGAGCACCTAAAGACATAGTGCCATTCCCCCCGGAAAATCTAGGCATGGAGGTATTCTCTTTAGGCAAATAGGCATCGGAGAATAGTTTGTCCATAGCCCAGTCACTGACTTCAAGAGGAAAAGCTATACCAGCTCTCGAAGCAGGCCGGATAGCTCAAGCAACAGCAGCCAAGCCAAAATCCTTATCCCCTGCATTTCTGAACAATGACAGAGCAGCGGTTCTGTCTAGAACCAGGAGGTATTCAGAAGTCAATTGTTGGGTCCCGGGTTGTGTCCATCAGTTCAGACGCGGCCTTCAGATCAACTCATGATTCCAGGGCCTTGGCATTGACTCTGTTCTCAGGTTCTCTGCTCAGGGGCAAGTAAGCTTCTCCCTCTCCAGCTCCACCCCCTGATTGGGATCTCTCTGCCTCTCTGTCCAAACGTGCATGTGCATGTTCGATAAGATAACAAAGACAAAAACAGTGCACAATAATTGACTGGGGCCAAAGGATGTTTTATTGAATTTGGACCTAGGTTCCTATGGAGGGCAGCCAGGTATAGAGAACCTCCCACCATCCTAAAATGCCCGACCTTCGCTTGGAGCTTCCTTGTTCATTCTCCTGTTCTTTGCCTTCCTGGATCTCCTCACCAACCTGCAGCATCCGCTGTCTGTCGTGCTGTACTGACCCCTTGTTAACACATTGTGCATCCTCTCGGGGCTCCATTGGAACATGCCCATCTTCCTCAAGAGGCACTGTTTGCTTATCGCATGTAACCATTTGGGGGATGGTCATGAGAGGGTGAAGGCAGGCTTGTGCTGCCACATCTCCATGCAGTTCCACAGAGGGTAGCTGATCCACCATGAGGGAGTGCTCAAGGTTCTTCCACATTCGAATCCTCTTCAATGCGTCCTTTTGCACATACAAGTTGTCTTCCTGAAATGGGCACCGAAGTCTTTCAGATGGCTTCACTTGGGCTTGGGTCTCTTCCAACATGCTCTCCGTTGGCTTCTGTGGACTCCAAGAACATGAGTCCGTCCTGGACCTAAGGTTCTAGGGTGTAGAGTCTGCCTTGGATGAATGGTGTTTTTGGAAGATTGGGAGGCCTTGTTGGCACCGTTTCTGGAGACCATCGAGGTACTCGTGTGCTTGCTGTGGAAGATTCCAGACATGTCTTTGGCACGGTTGCGGGGGTTCACTTTGAGCTTCCCTTGGGTGGACCTTTTCCTGTTGAGATGCTCCATGATTTGGTGGGAGGGTCTCACCCTTACGCAGGGCTCGGATTTCCTCCCCTGAGGCTTTGCTTGTGGTCTGTTAGTTTCTTGGCCTGTCGTGGCTAAGATGGAATGAGGGATCCTTGCCTTTCTCCGAGGTCCAGAGGGCTGGTGCTGACACTCACGACCAAATACTACGAATTGGGCCATGGAGAAGTTGACACCGACTCGCTTCGCAAACTGCCTTGGTGAGAGACCCAGGCGGCTCCAGCGGTTTGGGATGGCTTGGGGTCCTCTTGGCCCACCCATGACTACTCCAGTCAAGTGTAGTGATCAGGCCTGGGTTGATGAGGAGTGGTTGCTATGACCTCAAGGCTTTGTGACATCACAGATGCTGGCTTCACTGAAGCAGCTGTCCCTCTCCCATGACCTTGGTGTCCTATGGCTTTAAGTAGGAAGCCCCGGGAAGGACAGAACAAGAGCCCTCTGAACCTGATCAAGAACTCAGGATGTCTTGTGGGTTAATGTCCAACTTCCCCTTTCTGGAGACATAGAGGAAGGAAAATGACATTCAGTATACCTTCCTTTAGGCCAACATATCCCCAGAGACGGCAAGGTGTCCTTTTACACTACAATTTCTAGATATCTCAAGAAAAGGTGAGGCCTCGCGGGTATAAGCAGCTCTCCGTGGGGTTTGTCGTCCTGTGGGTGAGAGCGTACTTTGTCAGCGTCTTTTGCCTATGGGTCAGTGATGACTAAGATACGGAAAGTCCCTTTCGGAGGTAAAAGGTGAGGGCATCGCTATATGGTGCTGTCTGTGGCCTCGTCTCCTAGTGTTCTGAAACACGCGGCTAAGGGATGAGGCCTCTGTCTACCTGGCTTTCCCTTAAATACCTTTGCAAAGTCTTTGAGGAGAGTGATATTCTGCATCTGAGCTAACTCTCAATGAAGAGGCCTGGACCGAACCCGTTGTTATTATTAGTTAACTGTACTTGTTGTGGTAACGGGTATAAACATGTGGACCAAGACTCTTTAGTCAGAAGGAAAGGGACGGCCTATACCGAAGGCTTGCAAGGCCCATTCGAGCAGAACTTTGGAGTGAGTCGCAATGCCCTTGCAAGGACTAGTGGATCAGAAAGTTTGGGTCCATTTCGGCACCACAGTATTCCTCTGCCGTCGAGTGAATGAACCCCTGGACCTTGCCTTGACATGAATGTCCCATGCCCTGCTGTTGGGAAATGGAAAAGGCAAGCAAACAAAGGGAAATGTCATACGGCTACCCACAATATGTGCCTCGGGAGGAATACCTTGGCCGTAGTAAAGGAAGGGAATAATGAAGGGCAAGAAGTCAGAGAAGGAGACCCACCAGGAGTGACTCAGGACTCTGAGAATCCAGCTGAGGGCTACCGAAAAGAGAACTGATTAATGGGTGGTCAGGAGTTGTGGCATATATTAGGAGGAGCACTAGGACGTCCATGCAACTAAAGCATCCGTGAATACTCTGTCAAAAATGGATGATGGATGATAGGCAGGCTTTCTCAACAGAACAGCAACAAGAACAACATCAATTCATAGGAAAACAATGTGGCCCTCTCAAAACCAAAGGAAGTCACAGGGAGAAAAGGAAAGAATTATATTGTTTATTATCTTTCCTTATTGAAATGACATGGGTGGGTTTCCTAAAATGTCCTTCTTTGAATTGGGTCTTTATCCTTGTAAATTAGAGTTTACCCACCTCTTCCATCTCTGGATTTGATGAGAGGACATGACAATGCCTTCACTAAATACATAGAAGAGTGGCCCAAGCAAATGACTTGACCTGGCCTTCTGTGTGTTGGCAGGGGTTGGATTACTGCTTCAAAGGCTTCCGTCTAAACTAGAGAGCTGAGATTTTGTAGGTTTCCTGACCTAATCTTGGAAGTTTCTATGTGTCTGGGAATTTATCCTTTTCTCTCAGTTCTTGGATTTGCTAGCATAAATGTGTGGCTATGCCTTTTCGGTTATTCTTTTTTCCTTGCTACCAGTTGCGATGTGGTTTCATACTTGCAGCTGTGTGCTTGTCTCCCTGTTTTATCCCAGTAATGGCTTCTGCGGTTTGTTCCTGTTGTCAAAACTCAAGTGTGAGATCTCCTGATTTTTTTCCTATTGGTTTGTTTGTATTTCCTTAATTTTGATAATCACATGTCTGATTTCAATTTTTCTGTTAACTTTGGAGTTCGGTTTTTCTTCATCTTGTTCCTTCAGTCGTCCTTTTAGGTGGCTTTCTTTTTCGGTGTTTTTAAATTTTGGAAATGCACACATTTAACCCTATATTGTTTCCCCATAAAATGTTTTGGCATCCTCCTCTAAGTTTCTTAGAATTCCTTCGTTCATGGCTCTTCTTTTCCTTTGGATTTTCTTTCTTGCATTCATTGCAGTTCGTGAATGTGTTGTGTTTTCCACTTTAGTGTCTGGCTGTATTTCCAATTTGAAAGTGATATCTTCCTGTTTTCATACCTTCGTGATGATAAGTGCACAGGATAGGTTTTGACTTCTCTTCCATGAATTATGACTGGATTTGGACTCGAGCTCATGACCTGCGATAGACAAAGTTAGGTCTGCTGCTGGGAAGAACATATCTTATTGTCCTCAGAGACGCAATCTTACTCATGGACCCCCCAAAGTTCAGGTGGTCTCGAATGCCCATGTGGACGTCTGTTATTCCTTAGCACCTTCCCATCCAGATAATCTGTCCTGTGCTTAACCTGGATATCATAGTTGCCAACAGTATTGGATAAACGTCGCCATCTCCATTCCTGTGTGTTCATAGGCTTCCAACGTTTAGATACACCTTTTTTCATGGTGGATATGTTGACAATTCTTCCAGGTTTCTGATGTTTTGATGCTCCATCAAGACAAAACACCTTCCGCTTAGCTTTTTTCTCTCGAAGGCATAAAATGACTCTCGCTGACTTAGGCACAAACACTTTGGCTCTCTTCTCCTTGGGAATAGCATAACCTACATCTTCCCTGCTTCTTCACTTGCAAGCTATGAGTATCTTTATAGTCGAAGGAAATCTCCTATGGGCAACAGAAGGACGAGCCTGTTTAATATTTGCTGTTTTCTTATGGATGTTTCTATTTTTTTTTTTTTTTTGATTTGGAATTTCAACCACTGTTACAAACTGTTTGTATTGACGGGAGTCTTTAGTCCTGAGTACTGAATGTATTATTGACAGGTAATAGTTCACTTTCTCATTTCGGTTGGCTTCTGACTTGGATTCTATTTGCCTTTCACCTATATGGTATTTTCTTGGGGTTGCTTCATTGGTACGATTCCTCGCTTCCTTCCCATATTTTGCATGTCTTATCTTTGTGTGTTTGCATGTGCATGTGTTAATGCTGTGTGGTGTGTGTGTGTTTCACATCACAATTATTATTAAAATACGAGAGAATGGAATTCGGTCTCTTGTGGGTAGCAATTCAATTTGACATGCCTTGAAATCTCACATTCCATTAGTTTCAGGAAATCTCCTTAAAGGAATGTCATCTCTTGTCCTCTTCAAGAATCCCGTGTTCTCACAAAACGGCCTTCCAACAAACAGCACCATTTGAATTCCTCATTAGAGTCATAATGTTTGTCCCAATACCCTTTCTTTTTCGTATGTTTCTTGACTGTCATGAGTTAGTGAAATCGTCTGTTTATTGTCTTTCTGAGAATGATAGATGTGACAAAGTCCAATGCTCTCCGCAAGACTGCCATAAGAGACATGTGGAAGAATTCCTTCTTGCTTATGTCACAGTACAAATTGTGGTGACATGAAGACACTGAGATGGTAGTAGTGTCTAATAACCTCATGCTTCTTCAACCATGAAGGCAACAAAAAGATGACCACAACAACTGCAGTGGGGTGGAAATTGACCTGAAGCCTACAAGGTAAACTCCACAGCGAAAGAGAACGGAAGTTGCAGAGATGATGGGAGAAGGTTGGAGACATGGCTCAGGGGAGATTTGGTTGGTTCGTGGATCAGAGGGCTGGAGTCCATGAAGAGGACCAAAGCACAGGAGAGCAGGGCACCCTGGGAACACACAAGGAACCTGTTTCCCAGTGCCGTTGACTGTGAGACGCAGAGGGTCTGAAGGGCACGAGTACTTGACAACACAAGTGTTGAGGGCTGAAGTTTTCCTATCAGCAGGCTTGGCAGACATCAACTTGAAAGAACACCATCTTTTTCCTGCATATGACACCAACAAGCGACCAGGAGCAGACAGCCTGGAGACAATGATCAGAGAGAGACAATACCAAGAGACGCAGTGGGAAGATGATGAGTCGTGGGAGTGATTCCGTGAAAGGCAGTGTTCGTGGAGATGACTCAATGTGGACATAATAAATTTTGGCTCTCACAACAGCAGCATCAAGACAGAGCTTGGCCAAGACAGGTATGTGAGGACAGAGACTCCCTAGCCAGCCAACACAAAATACCAACAGTGGAACACTTGGAGGATTGCCTTCCTCAGTCCAAGATGCTTAGTCCAAGGAGAACAGACTCTCCCATACGGGACGAGAAGAAAGCTTTGACCACATGTTCTCTTCTGAACACAGCATTCTGCAGGCCTGCGTTCTGTTGAGTTGGTAGAGTTTCTCCTTTCACAGGCACACCAGAGCCCACCAAGGTAAACCTCAGCATATTCAGCCCGGACCCTAAAAACAACAAACGGCCGGAAAGGAGAGCTACTGCAAATGACTGGCCTCCAGGACAGGGTCAGCCACAACACAAACAGCAGTGGCATGCATGCCACATACACTCTCACAAACACACACACACGCATGCACTCAACAAACCTTAAGGGCGAGCCCTGGGTCACTCACGGATCACTTCCTCCTAAATAAATTACCCTCAGGTTAGAAAACAGAATGAGTTTAACGAATACAGAGAGGTGACAGAGACTTAGATCCAATGCAAAGATGGAAGAATCAATTGATTCCCAGGTAAAGGAAGAAGGAGTGATTACGACTAGGCAGTCAGAGTGAAACCTCTACATAGAGCACGCCCGATGCGGGATAGAAAGCTGTGGCCTGGATACTCGCTGTACATCAGAAAACATAGGAGATATCAGAGAGTCTCGAAACACAGAGATAAAACTGATAAAGATAAAAACACCTAAAGAACTCCTGAAGAGAAGATTGGCAGGAGACTGGATGCAAAGTTCGGGAACATGGTAGAAGTGGAGGATCCAATTAGGAACCGAGAAGAACAAGCCTAGAAAATAAGGATGCAAATTCTAAGAGAGAAGGCAGAATGATGGAACATGATAGTGAGCTTAGGGAATCTCTAAGGAAATGAAAGAGGTGCCTCTTGTAGGTGAATTAAGAGTGAGAGAAAGAAAAGAGGGCTGATCCTAGATTAGAGAACTCGGGGCTGGAAAGGACCCTCATCTGGGAGCAGAGAAAGTGGTCCAGAATCAGAGGCACAGAGAACTCCCAACACCTTCCACAGAAGCGGAGCACCTAAAGACATAGTGCCATTCCCCCCGGAAAATCTAGGCATGGAGGTATTCTCTTTAGGCAAATAGGCATCGGAGAATAGTTTGTCCATAGCCCAGTCACTGACTTCAAGAGGAAAAGCTATACCAGCTCTCGAAGCAGGCCGGATAGCTCAAGCAACAGCAGCCAAGCCAAAATCCTTATCCCCTGCATTTCTGAACAATGACAGAGCAGCGGTTCTGTCTAGAACCAGGAGGTATTCAGAAGTCAATTGTTGGGTCCCGGGTTGTGTCCATCAGTTCAGACGCGGCCTTCAGATCAACTCATGATTCCAGGGCCTTGGCATTGACTCTGTTCTCAGGTTCTCTGCTCAGGGGCAAGTAAGCTTCTCCCTCTCCAGCTCCACCCCCTGATTGGGATCTCTCTGCCTCTCTGTCCAAACGTGCATGTGCATGTTCGATAAGATAACAAAGACAAAAACAGTGCACAATAATTGACTGGGGCCAAAGGATGTTTTATTGAATTTGGACCTAGGTTCCTATGGAGGGCAGCCAGGTATAGAGAACCTCCCACCATCCTAAAATGCCCGACCTTCGCTTGGAGCTTCCTTGTTCATTCTCCTGTTCTTTGCCTTCCTGGATCTCCTCACCAACCTGCAGCATCCGCTGTCTGTCGTGCTGTACTGACCCCTTGTTAACACATTGTGCATCCTCTCGGGGCTCCATTGGAACATGCCCATCTTCCTCAAGAGGCACTGTTTGCTTATCGCATGTAACCATTTGGGGGATGGTCATGAGAGGGTGAAGGCAGGCTTGTGCTGCCACATCTCCATGCAGTTCCACAGAGGGTAGCTGATCCACCATGAGGGAGTGCTCAAGGTTCTTCCACATTCGAATCCTCTTCAATGCGTCCTTTTGCACATACAAGTTGTCTTCCTGAAATGGGCACCGAAGTCTTTCAGATGGCTTCACTTGGGCTTGGGTCTCTTCCAACATGCTCTCCGTTGGCTTCTGTGGACTCCAAGAACATGAGTCCGTCCTGGACCTAAGGTTCTAGGGTGTAGAGTCTGCCTTGGATGAATGGTGTTTTTGGAAGATTGGGAGGCCTTGTTGGCACCGTTTCTGGAGACCATCGAGGTACTCGTGTGCTTGCTGTGGAAGATTCCAGACATGTCTTTGGCACGGTTGCGGGGGTTCACTTTGAGCTTCCCTTGGGTGGACCTTTTCCTGTTGAGATGCTCCATGATTTGGTGGGAGGGTCTCACCCTTACGCAGGGCTCGGATTTCCTCCCCTGAGGCTTTGCTTGTGGTCTGTTAGTTTCTTGGCCTGTCGTGGCTAAGATGGAATGAGGGATCCTTGCCTTTCTCCGAGGTCCAGAGGGCTGGTGCTGACACTCACGACCAAATACTACGAATTGGGCCATGGAGAAGTTGACACCGACTCGCTTCGCAAACTGCCTTGGTGAGAGACCCAGGCGGCTCCAGCGGTTTGGGATGGCTTGGGGTCCTCTTGGCCCACCCATGACTACTCCAGTCAAGTGTAGTGATCAGGCCTGGGTTGATGAGGAGTGGTTGCTATGGCCTCAAGGCTTTGTGACATCACAGATGCTGGCTTCACTGAAGCAGCTGTCCCTCTCCCATGACCTTGGTGTCCAATGGCTTTAAGTAGGAAGCCCCGGGAAGGACAGAACAAGAGCCCTCTGAACCTGATCAAGAACTCAGGATGTCTTGTGGGTTAATGTCCAACTTCCCCTTTCTGGAGACATAGAGGAAGGAAAATGACATTCAGTATACCTTCCTTTAGGCCAACATATCCCCAGAGACGGCAAGGTGTCCTTTTACACTACAATTTCTAGATATCTCAAGAAAAGGTGAGGCCTCGCGGGTATAAGCAGCTCTCCGTGGGGTTTGTCGTCCTGTGGGTGAGAGCGTACTTTGTCAGCGTCTTTTGCCTATGGGTCAGTGATGACTAAGATACGGAAAGTCCCTTTCGGAGGTAAAAGGTGAGGGCATCGCTATATGGTGCTGTCTGTGGCCTCGTCTCCTAGTGTTCTGAAACACGCGGCTAAGGGATGAGGCCTCTGTCTACCTGGCTTTCCCTTAAATACCTTTGCAAAGTCTTTGAGGAGAGTGATATTCTGCATCTGAGCTAACTCTCAATGAAGAGGCCTGGACCGAACCCGTTGTTATTATTAGTTAACTGTACTTGTTGTGGTAACGGGTATAAACATGTGGACCAAGACTCTTTAGTCAGAAGGAAAGGGACGGCCTATACCGAAGGCTTGCAAGGCCCATTCGAGCAGAACTTTGGAGTGAGTCGCAATGCCCTTGCAAGGACTAGTGGATCAGAAAGTTTGGGTCCATTTCGGCACCACAGTATTCCTCTGCCGTCGAGTGAATGAACCCCTGGACCTTGCCTTGACATGAATGTCCCATGCCCTGCTGTTGGGAAATGGAAAAGGCAAGCAAACAAAGGGAAATGTCATACGGCTACCCACAATATGTGCCTCGGGAGGAATACCTTGGCCGTAGTAAAGGAAGGGAATAATGAAGGGCAAGAAGTCAGAGAAGGAGACCCACCAGGAGTGACTCAGGACTCTGAGAATCCAGCTGAGGGCTACCGAAAAGAGAACTGATTAATGGGTGGTCAGGAGTTGTGGCATATATTAGGAGGAGCACTAGGACGTCCATGCAACTAAAGCATCCGTGAATACTCTGTCAAAAATGGATGATGGATGATAGGCAGGCTTTCTCAACAGAACAGCAACAAGAACAACATCAATTCATAGGAAAACAATGTGGCCCTCTCAAAACCAAAGGAAGTCACAGGGAGAAAAGGAAAGAATTATATTGTTTATTATCTTTCCTTATTGAAATGACATGGGTGGGTTTCCTAAAATGTCCTTCTTTGAATTGGGTCTTTATCCTTGTAAATTAGAGTTTACCCACCTCTTCCATCTCTGGATTTGATGAGAGGACATGACAATGCCTTCACTAAATACATAGAAGAGTGGCCCAAGCAAATGACTTGACCTGGCCTTCTGTGTGTTGGCAGGGGTTGGATTACTGCTTCAAAGGCTTCCGTCTAAACTAGAGAGCTGAGATTTTGTAGGTTTCCTGACCTAATCTTGGAAGTTTCTATGTGTCTGGGAATTTATCCTTTTCTCTCAGTTCTTGGATTTGCTAGCATAAATGTGTGGCTATGCCTTTTCGGTTATTCTTTTTTCCTTGCTACCAGTTGCGATGTGGTTTCATACTTGCAGCTGTGTGCTTGTCTCCCTGTTTTATCCCAGTAATGGCTTCTGCGGTTTGTTCCTGTTGTCAAAACTCAAGTGTGAGATCTCCTGATTTTTTTCCTATTGGTTTGTTTGTATTTCCTTAATTTTGATAATCACATGTCTGATTTCAATTTTTCTGTTAACTTTGGAGTTCGGTTTTTCTTCATCTTGTTCCTTCAGTCGTCCTTTTAGGTGGCTTTCTTTTTCGGTGTTTTTAAATTTTGGAAATGCACACATTTAACCCTATATTGTTTCCCCATAAAATGTTTTGGCATCCTCCTCTAAGTTTCTTAGAATTCCTTCGTTCATGGCTCTTCTTTTCCTTTGGATTTTCTTTCTTGCATTCATTGCAGTTCGTGAATGTGTTGTGTTTTCCACTTTAGTGTCTGGCTGTATTTCCAATTTGAAAGTGATATCTTCCTGTTTTCATACCTTCGTGATGATAAGTGCACAGGATAGGTTTTGACTTCTCTTCCATGAATTATGACTGGATTTGGACTCGAGCTCATGACCTGCGATAGACAAAGTTAGGTCTGCTGCTGGGAAGAACATATCTTATTGTCCTCAGAGACGCAATCTTACTCATGGACCCCCCAAAGTTCAGGTGGTCTCGAATGCCCATGTGGACGTCTGTTATTCCTTAGCACCTTCCCATCCAGATAATCTGTCCTGTGCTTAACCTGGATATCATAGTTGCCAACAGTATTGGATAAACGTCGCCATCTCCATTCCTGTGTGTTCATAGGCTTCCAACGTTTAGATACACCTTTTTTCATGGTGGATATGTTGGCAATTCTTCCAGGTTTCTGATGTTTTGATGCTCCATCAAGACAAAACACCTTCCGCTTAGCTTTTTTCTCTCGAAGGCATAAAATGACTCTCGCTGACTTAGGCACAAACACTTTGGCTCTCTTCTCCTTGGGAATAGCATAACCTACATCTTCCCTGTTTCTTCACTTGCAAGCTATGAGTATCTTTATAGTCGAAGGAAATCTCCTATGGGCAACAGAAGGACGAGCCTGTTTAATATTTGCTGTTTTCTTATGGATGTTTCTATTTTTTTTTTTTTTTTGATTTGGAATTTCAACCACTGTTACAAACTGTTTGTATTGACGGGAGTCTTTAGTCCTGAGTACTGAATGTATTATTGACAGGTAATAGTTCACTTTCTCATTTCGGTTGGCTTCTGACTTGGATTCTATTTGCCTTTCACCTATATGGTATTTTCTTGGGGTTGCTTCATTGGTACGATTCCTCGCTTCCTTCCCATATTTTGCATGTCTTATCTTTGTGTGTTTGCATGTGCATGTGTTAATGCTGTGTGGTGTGTGTGTGTTTCACATCACAATTATTATTAAAATACGAGAGAATGGAATTCGGTCTCTTGTGGGTAGCAATTCAATTTGACATGCCTTGAAATCTCACATTCCATTAGTTTCAGGAAATCTCCTTAAAGGAATGTCATCTCTTGTCCTCTTCAAGAATCCCGTGTTCTCACAAAACGGCCTTCCAACAAACAGCACCATTTGAATTCCTCATTAGAGTCATAATGTTTGTCCCAATACCCTTTCTTTTTCGTATGTTTCTTGACTGTCATGAGTTAGTGAAATCGTCTGTTTATTGTCTTTCTGAGAATGATAGATGTGACAAAGTCCAATGCTCTCCGCAAGACTGCCATAAGAGACATGTGGAAGAATTCCTTCTTGCTTATGTCACAGTACAAATTGTGGTGACATGAAGACACTGAGATGGTAGTAGTGTCTAATAACCTCATGCTTCTTCAACCATGAAGGCAACAAAAAGATGACCACAACAACTGCAGTGGGGTGGAAATTGACCTGAAGCCTACAAGGTAAACTCCACAGCGAAAGAGAACGGAAGTTGCAGAGATGATGGGAGAAGGTTGGAGACATGGCTCAGGGGAGATTTGGTTGGTTCGTGGATCAGAGGGCTGGAGTCCATGAAGAGGACCAAAGCACAGGAGAGCAGGGCACCCTGGGAACACACAAGGAACCTGTTTCCCAGTGCCGTTGACTGTGAGACGCAGAGGGTCTGAAGGGCACGAGTACTTGACAACACAAGTGTTGAGGGCTGAAGTTTTCCTATCAGCAGGCTTGGCAGACATCAACTTGAAAGAACACCATCTTTTTCCTGCATATGACACCAACAAGCGACCAGGAGCAGACAGCCTGGAGACAATGATCAGAGAGAGACAATACCAAGAGACGCAGTGGGAAGATGATGAGTCGTGGGAGTGATTCCGTGAAAGGCAGTGTTCGTGGAGATGACTCAATGTGGACATAATAAATTTTGGCTCTCACAACAGCAGCATCAAGACAGAGCTTGGCCAAGACAGGTATGTGAGGACAGAGACTCCCTAGCCAGCCAACACAAAATACCAACAGTGGAACACTTGGAGGATTGCCTTCCTCAGTCCAAGATGCTTAGTCCAAGGAGAACAGACTCTCCCATACGGGACGAGAAGAAAGCTTTGACCACATGTTCTCTTCTGAACACAGCATTCTGCAGGCCTGCGTTCTGTTGAGTTGGTAGAGTTTCTCCTTTCACAGGCACACCAGAGCCCACCAAGGTAAACCTCAGCATATTCAGCCCGGACCCTAAAAACAACAAACGGCCGGAAAGGAGAGCTACTGCAAATGACTGGCCTCCAGGACAGGGTCAGCCACAACACAAACAGCAGTGGCATGCATGCCACATACACTCTCACAAACACACACACACGCATGCACTCAACAAACCTTAAGGGCGAGCCCTGGGTCACTCACGGATCACTTCCTCCTAAATAAATTACCCTCAGGTTAGAAAACAGAATGAGTTTAACGAATACAGAGAGGTGACAGAGACTTAGATCCAATGCAAAGATGGAAGAATCAATTGATTCCCAGGTAAAGGAAGAAGGAGTGATTACGACTAGGCAGTCAGAGTGAAACCTCTACATAGAGCACGCCCGATGCGGGATAGAAAGCTGTGGCCTGGATACTCGCTGTACATCAGAAAACATAGGAGATATCAGAGAGTCTCGAAACACAGAGATAAAACTGATAAAGATAAAAACACCTAAAGAACTCCTGAAGAGAAGATTGGCAGGAGACTGGATGCAAAGTTCGGGAACATGGTAGAAGTGGAGGATCCAATTAGGAACCGAGAAGAACAAGCCTAGAAAATAAGGATGCAAATTCTAAGAGAGAAGGCAGAATGATGGAACATGATAGTGAGCTTAGGGAATCTCTAAGGAAATGAAAGAGGTGCCTCTTGTAGGTGAATTAAGAGTGAGAGAAAGAAAAGAGGGCTGATCCTAGATTAGAGAACTCGGGGCTGGAAAGGACCCTCATCTGGGAGCAGAGAAAGTGGTCCAGAATCAGAGGCACAGAGAACTCCCAACACCTTCCACAGAAGCGGAGCACCTAAAGACATAGTGCCATTCCCCCCGGAAAATCTAGGCATGGAGGTATTCTCTTTAGGCAAATAGGCATCGGAGAATAGTTTGTCCATAGCCCAGTCACTGACTTCAAGAGGAAAAGCTATACCAGCTCTCGAAGCAGGCCGGATAGCTCAAGCAACAGCAGCCAAGCCAAAATCCTTATCCCCTGCATTTCTGAACAATGACAGAGCAGCGGTTCTGTCTAGAACCAGGAGGTATTCAGAAGTCAATTGTTGGGTCCCGGGTTGTATCCATCAGTTCAGACGCGGCCTTCAGATCAACTCATGATTCCAGGGCCTTGGCATTGACTCTGTTCTCAGGTTCTCTGCTCAGGGGCAAGTAAGCTTCTCCCTCTCCAGCTCCACCCCCTGATTGGGATCTCTCTGCCTCTCTGTCCAAACGTGCATGTGCATGTTCGATAAGATAACAAAGACAAAAACAGTGCACAATAATTGACTGGGGCCAAAGGATGTTTTATTGAATTTGGACCTAGGTTCCTATGGAGGGCAGCCAGGTATAGAGAACCTCCCACCATCCTAAAATGCCCGACCTTCGCTTGGAGCTTCCTTGTTCATTCTCCTGTTCTTTGCCTTCCTGGATCTCCTCACCAACCTGCAGCATCCGCTGTCTGTCGTGCTGTACTGACCCCTTGTTAACACATTGTGCATCCTCTCGGGGCTCCATTGGAACATGCCCATCTTCCTCAAGAGGCACTGTTTGCTTATCGCATGTAACCATTTGGGGGATGGTCATGAGAGGGTGAAGGCAGGCTTGTGCTGCCACATCTCCATGCAGTTCCACAGAGGGTAGCTGATCCACCATGAGGGAGTGCTCAAGGTTCTTCCACATTCGAATCCTCTTCAATGCGTCCTTTTGCACATACAAGTTGTCTTCCTGAAATGGGCACCGAAGTCTTTCAGATGGCTTCACTTGGGCTTGGGTCTCTTCCAACATGCTCTCCGTTGGCTTCTGTGGACTCCAAGAACATGAGTCCGTCCTGGACCTAAGGTTCTAGGGTGTAGAGTCTGCCTTGGATGAATGGTGTTTTTGGAAGATTGGGAGGCCTTGTTGGCACCGTTTCTGGAGACCATCGAGGTACTCGTGTGCTTGCTGTGGAAGATTCCAGACATGTCTTTGGCACGGTTGCGGGGGTTCACTTTGAGCTTCCCTTGGGTGGACCTTTTCCTGTTGAGATGCTCCATGATTTGGTGGGAGGGTCTCACCCTTACGCAGGGCTCGGATTTCCTCCCCTGAGGCTTTGCTTGTGGTCTGTTAGTTTCTTGGCCTGTCGTGGCTAAGATGGAATGAGGGATCCTTGCCTTTCTCCGAGGTCCAGAGGGCTGGTGCTGACACTCATGACCAAATACTACGAATTGGGCCATGGAGAAGTTGACACCGACTCGCTTCGCAAACTGCCTTGGTGAGAGACCCAGGCGGCTCCAGCGGTTTGGGATGGCTTGGGGTCCTCTTGGCCCACCCATGACTACTCCAGTCAAGTGTAGTGATCAGGCCTGGGTTGATGAGGAGTGGTTGCTATGACCTCAAGGCTTTGTGACATCACAGATGCTGGCTTCACTGAAGCAGCTGTCCCTCTCCCATGACCTTGGTGTCCTATGGCTTTAAGTAGGAAGCCCCGGGAAGGACAGAACAAGAGCCCTCTGAACCTGATCAAGAACTCAGGATGTCTTGTGGGTTAATGTCCAACTTCCCCTTTCTGGAGACATAGAGGAAGGAAAATGACATTCAGTATACCTTCCTTTAGGCCAACATATCCCCAGAGACGGCAAGGTGTCCTTTTACACTACAATTTCTAGATATCTCAAGAAAAGGTGAGGCCTCGCGGGTATAAGCAGCTCTCCGTGGGGTTTGTCGTCCTGTGGGTGAGAGCGTACTTTGTCAGCGTCTTTTGCCTATGGGTCAGTGATGACTAAGATACGGAAAGTCCCTTTCAGAGGTAAAAGGTGAGGGCATCGCTATATGGTGCTGTCTGTGGCCTCGTCTCCTAGTGTTCTGAAACACGCGGCTAAGGGATGAGGCCTCTGTCTACCTGGCTTTCCCTTAAATACCTTTGCAAAGTCTTTGAGGAGAGTGATATTCTGCATCTGAGCTAACTCTCAATGAAGAGGCCTGGACCGAACCCGTTGTTATTATTAGTTAACTGTACTTGTTGTGGTAACGGGTATAAACATGTGGACCAAGACTCTTTAGTCAGAAGGAAAGGGACGGCCTATACCGAAGGCTTGCAAGGCCCATTCGAGCAGAACTTTGGAGTGAGTCGCAATGCCCTTGCAAGGACTAGTGGATCAGAAAGTTTGGGTCCATTTCGGCACCACAGTATTCCTCTGCCGTCGAGTGAATGAACCCCTGGACCTTGCCTTGACATGAATGTCCCATGCCCTGCTGTTGGGAAATGGAAAAGGCAAGCAAACAAAGGGAAATGTCATACGGCTACCCACAATATGTGCCTCGGGAGGAATACCTTGGCCGTAGTAAAGGAAGGGAATAATGAAGGGCAAGAAGTCAGAGAAGGAGACCCACCAGGAGTGACTCAGGACTCTGAGAATCCAGCTGAGGGCTACCGAAAAGAGAACTGATTAATGGGTGGTCAGGAGTTGTGGCATATATTAGGAGGAGCACTAGGACGTCCATGCAACTAAAGCATCCGTGAATACTCTGTCAAAAATGGATGATGGATGATAGGCAGGCTTTCTCAACAGAACAGCAACAAGAACAACATCAATTCATAGGAAAACAATGTGGCCCTCTCAAAACCAAAGGAAGTCACAGGGAGAAAAGGAAAGAATTATATTGTTTATTATCTTTCCTTATTGAAATGACATGGGTGGGTTTCCTAAAATGTCCTTCTTTGAATTGGGTCTTTATCCTTGTAAATTAGAGTTTACCCACCTCTTCCATCTCTGGATTTGATGAGAGGACATGACAATGCCTTCACTAAATACATAGAAGAGTGGCCCAAGCAAATGACTTGACCTGGCCTTCTGTGTGTTGGCAGGGGTTGGATTACTGCTTCAAAGGCTTCCGTCTAAACTAGAGAGCTGAGATTTTGTAGGTTTCCTGACCTAATCTTGGAAGTTTCTATGTGTCTGGGAATTTATCCTTTTCTCTCAGTTCTTGGATTTGCTAGCATAAATGTGTGGCTATGCCTTTTCGGTTATTCTTTTTTCCTTGCTACCAGTTGCGATGTGGTTTCATACTTGCAGCTGTGTGCTTGTCTCCCTGTTTTATCCCAGTAATGGCTTCTGCGGTTTGTTCCTGTTGTCAAAACTCAAGTGTGAGATCTCCTGATTTTTTTCCTATTGGTTTGTTTGTATTTCCTTAATTTTGATAATCACATGTCTGATTTCAATTTTTCTGTTAACTTTGGAGTTCGGTTTTTCTTCATCTTGTTCCTTCAGTCGTCCTTTTAGGTGGCTTTCTTTTTCGGTGTTTTTAAATTTTGGAAATGCACACATTTAACCCTATATTGTTTCCCCATAAAATGTTTTGGCATCCTCCTCTAAGTTTCTTAGAATTCCTTCGTTCATGGCTCTTCTTTTCCTTTGGATTTTCTTTCTTGCATTCATTGCAGTTCGTGAATGTGTTGTGTTTTCCACTTTAGTGTCTGGCTGTATTTCCAATTTGAAAGTGATATCTTCCTGTTTTCATACCTTCGTGATGATAAGTGCACAGGATAGGTTTTGACTTCTCTTCCATGAATTATGACTGGATTTGGACTCGAGCTCATGACCTGCGATAGACAAAGTTAGGTCTGCTGCTGGGAAGAACATATCTTATTGTCCTCAGAGACGCAATCTTACTCATGGACCCCCCAAAGTTCAGGTGGTCTCGAATGCCCATGTGGACGTCTGTTATTCCTTAGCACCTTCCCATCCAGATAATCTGTCCTGTGCTTAACCTGGATATCATAGTTGCCAACAGTATTGGATAAACGTCGCCATCTCCATTCCTGTGTGTTCATAGGCTTCCAACGTTTAGATACACCTTTTTTCATGGTGGATATGTTGGCAATTCTTCCAGGTTTCTGATGTTTTGATGCTCCATCAAGACAAAACACCTTCCGCTTAGCTTTTTTCTCTCGAAGGCATAAAATGACTCTCGCTGACTTAGGCACAAACACTTTGGCTCTCTTCTCCTTGGGAATAGCATAACCTACATCTTCCCTGTTTCTTCACTTGCAAGCTATGAGTATCTTTATAGTCGAAGGAAATCTCCTATGGGCAACAGAAGGACGAGCCTGTTTAATATTTGCTGTTTTCTTATGGATGTTTCTATTTTTTTTTTTTTTTGATTTGGAATTTCAACCACTGTTACAAACTGTTTGTATTGACGGGAGTCTTTAGTCCTGAGTACTGAATGTATTATTGACAGGTAATAGTTCACTTTCTCATTTCGGTTGGCTTCTGACTTGGATTCTATTTGCCTTTCACCTATATGGTATTTTCTTGGGGTTGCTTCATTGGTACGATTCCTCGCTTCCTTCCCATATTTTGCATGTCTTATCTTTGTGTGTTTGCATGTGCATGTGTTAATGCTGTGTGGTGTGTGTGTGTTTCACATCACAATTATTATTAAAATACGAGAGAATGGAATTCGGTCTCTTGTGGGTAGCAATTCAATTTGACATGCCTTGAAATCTCACATTCCATTAGTTTCAGGAAATCTCCTTAAAGGAATGTCATCTCTTGTCCTCTTCAAGAATCCCGTGTTCTCACAAAACGGCCTTCCAACAAACAGCACCATTTGAATTCCTCATTAGAGTCATAATGTTTGTCCCAATACCCTTTCTTTTTCGTATGTTTCTTGACTGTCATGAGTTAGTGAAATCGTCTGTTTATTGTCTTTCTGAGAATGATAGATGTGACAAAGTCCAATGCTCTCCGCAAGACTGCCATAAGAGACATGTGGAAGAATTCCTTCTTGCTTATGTCACTGTACAAATTGTGGTGACATGAAGACACTGAGATGGTAGTAGTGTCTAATAACCTCATGCTTCTTCAACCATGAAGGCAACAAAAAGATGACCACAACAACTGCAGTGGGGTGGAAATTGACCTGAAGCCTACAAGGTAAACTCCACAGCGAAAGAGAACGGAAGTTGCAGAGATGATGGGAGAAGGTTGGAGACATGGCTCAGGGGAGATTTGGTTGGTTCGTGGATCAGAGGGCTGGAGTCCATGAAGAGGACCAAAGCACAGGAGAGCAGGGCACCCTGGGAACACACAAGGAACCTGTTTCCCAGTGCCGTTGACTGTGAGACGCAGAGGGTCTGAAGGGCACGAGTACTTGACAACACAAGTGTTGAGGGCTGAAGTTTTCCTATCAGCAGGCTTGGCAGACATCAACTTGAAAGAACACCATCTTTTTCCTGCATATGACACCAACAAGCGACCAGGAGCAGACAGCCTGGAGACAATGATCAGAGAGAGACAATACCAAGAGACGCAGTGGGAAGATGATGAGTCGTGGGAGTGATTCCGTGAAAGGCAGTGTTCGTGGAGATGACTCAATGTGGACATAATAAATTTTGGCTCTCACAACAGCAGCATCAAGACAGAGCTTGGCCAAGACAGGTATGTGAGGACAGAGACTCCCTAGCCAGCCAACACAAAATACCAACAGTGGAACACTTGGAGGATTGCCTTCCTCAGTCCAAGATGCTTAGTCCAAGGAGAACAGACTCTCCCATACGGGACGAGAAGAAAGCTTTGACCACATGTTCTCTTCTGAACACAGCATTCTGCAGGCCTGCGTTCTGTTGAGTTGGTAGAGTTTCTCCTTTCACAGGCACACCAGAGCCCACCAAGGTAAACCTCAGCATATTCAGCCCGGACCCTAAAAACAACAAACGGCCGGAAAGGAGAGCTACTGCAAATGACTGGCCTCCAGGACAGGGTCAGCCACAACACAAACAGCAGTGGCATGCATGCCACATACACTCTCACAAACACACACACACGCATGCACTCAACAAACCTTAAGGGCGAGCCCTGGGTCACTCACGGATCACTTCCTCCTAAATAAATTACCCTCAGGTTAGAAAACAGAATGAGTTTAACGAATACAGAGAGGTGACAGAGACTTAGATCCAATGCAAAGATGGAAGAATCAATTGATTCCCAGGTAAAGGAAGAAGGAGTGATTACGACTAGGCAGTCAGAGTGAAACCTCTACATAGAGCACGCCCGATGCGGGATAGAAAGCTGTGGCCTGGATACTCGCTGTACATCAGAAAACATAGGAGATATCAGAGAGTCTCGAAACACAGAGATAAAACTGATAAAGATAAAAACACCTAAAGAACTCCTGAAGAGAAGATTGGCAGGAGACTGGATGCAAAGTTCGGGAACATGGTAGAAGTGGAGGATCCAATTAGGAACCGAGAAGAACAAGCCTAGAAAATAAGGATGCAAATTCTAAGAGAGAAGGCAGAATGATGGAACATGATAGTGAGCTTAGGGAATCTCTAAGGAAATGAAAGAGGTGCCTCTTGTAGGTGAATTAAGAGTGAGAGAAAGAAAAGAGGGCTGATCCTAGATTAGAGAACTCGGGGCTGGAAAGGACCCTCATCTGGGAGCAGAGAAAGTGGTCCAGAATCAGAGGCACAGAGAACTCCCAACACCTTCCACAGAAGCGGAGCACCTAAAGACATAGTGCCATTCCCCCCGGAAAATCTAGGCATGGAGGTATTCTCTTTAGGCAAATAGGCATCGGAGAATAGTTTGTCCATAGCCCAGTCACTGACTTCAAGAGGAAAAGCTATACCAGCTCTCGAAGCAGGCCGGATAGCTCAAGCAACAGCAGCCAAGCCAAAATCCTTATCCCCTGCATTTCTGAACAATGACAGAGCAGCGGTTCTGTCTAGAACCAGGAGGTATTCAGAAGTCAATTGTTGGGTCCCGGGTTGTGTCCATCAGTTCAGACGCGGCCTTCAGATCAACTCATGATTCCAGGGCCTTGGCATTGACTCTGTTCTCAGGTTCTCTGCTCAGGGGCAAGTAAGCTTCTCCCTCTCCAGCTCCACCCCCTGATTGGGATCTCTCTGCCTCTCTGTCCAAACGTGCATGTGCATGTTCGATAAGATAACAAAGACAAAAACAGTGCACAATAATTGACTGGGGCCAAAGGATGTTTTATTGAATTTGGACCTAGGTTCCTATGGAGGGCAGCCAGGTATAGAGAACCTCCCACCATCCTAAAATGCCCGACCTTCGCTTGGAGCTTCCTTGTTCATTCTCCTGTTCTTTGCCTTCCTGGATCTCCTCACCAACCTGCAGCATCCGCTGTCTGTCGTGCTGTACTGACCCCTTGTTAACACATTGTGCATCCTCTCGGGGCTCCATTGGAACATGCCCATCTTCCTCAAGAGGCACTGTTTGCTTATCGCATGTAACCATTTGGGGGATGGTCATGAGAGGGTGAAGGCAGGCTTGTGCTGCCACATCTCCATGCAGTTCCACAGAGGGTAGCTGATCCACCATGAGGGAGTGCTCAAGGTTCTTCCACATTCGAATCCTCTTCAATGCGTCCTTTTGCACATACAAGTTGTCTTCCTGAAATGGGCACCGAAGTCTTTCAGATGGCTTCACTTGGGCTTGGGTCTCTTCCAACATGCTCTCCGTTGGCTTCTGTGGACTCCAAGAACATGAGTCCGTCCTGGACCTAAGGTTCTAGGGTGTAGAGTCTGCCTTGGATGAATGGTGTTTTTGGAAGATTGGGAGGCCTTGTTGGCACCGTTTCTGGAGACCATCGAGGTACTCGTGTGCTTGCTGTGGAAGATTCCAGACATGTCTTTGGCACGGTTGCGGGGGTTCACTTTGAGCTTCCCTTGGGTGGACCTTTTCCTGTTGAGATGCTCCATGATTTGGTGGGAGGGTCTCACCCTTACGCAGGGCTCGGATTTCCTCCCCTGAGGCTTTGCTTGTGGTCTGTTAGTTTCTTGGCCTGTCGTGGCTAAGATGGAATGAGGGATCCTTGCCTTTCTCCGAGGTCCAGAGGGCTGGTGCTGACACTCACGACCAAATACTACGAATTGGGCCATGGAGAAGTTGACACCGACTCGCTTCGCAAACTGCCTTGGTGAGAGACCCAGGCGGCTCCAGCGGTTTGGGATGGCTTGGGGTCCTCTTGGCCCACCCATGACTACTCCAGTCAAGTGTAGTGATCAGGTCTGGGTTGATGAGGAGTGGTTGCTATGACCTCAAGGCTTTGTGACATCACAGATGCTGGCTTCACTGAAGCAGCTGTCCCTCTCCCATGACCTTGGTGTCCTATGGCTTTAAGTAGGAAGCCCCGGGAAGGACAGAACAAGAGCCCTCTGAACCTGATCAAGAACTCAGGATGTCTTGTGGGTTAATGTCCAACTTCCCCTTTCTGGAGACATAGAGGAAGGAAAATGACATCCAGTATACCTTCCTTTAGGCCAACATATCCCCAGAGACGGCAAGGTGTCCTTTTACACTACAATTTCTAGATATCTCAAGAAAAGGTGAGGCCTCGCGGGTATAAGCAGCTCTCCGTGGGGTTTGTCGTCCTGTGGGTGAGAGCGTACTTTGTCAGCGTCTTTTGCCTATGGGTCAGTGATGACTAAGATACGGAAAGTCCCTTTCGGAGGTAAAAGGTGAGGGCATCGCTATATGGTGCTGTCTGTGGCCTCGTCTCCTAGTGTTCTGAAACACGCGGCTAAGGGATGAGGCCTCTGTCTACCTGGCTTTCCCTTAAATACCTTTGCAAAGTCTTTGAGGAGAGTGATATTCTGCATCTGAGCTAACTCTCAATGAAGAGGCCTGGACCGAACCCGTTGTTATTATTAGTTAACTGTACTTGTTGTGGTAACGGGTATAAACATGTGGACCAAGACTCTTTAGTCAGAAGGAAAGGGACGGCCTATACCGAAGGCTTGCAAGGCCCATTCGAGCAGAACTTTGGAGTGAGTCGCAATGCCCTTGCAAGGACTAGTGGATCAGAAAGTTTGGGTCCATTTCGGCACCACAGTATTCCTCTGCCGTCGAGTGAATGAACCCCTGGACCTTGCCTTGACATGAATGTCCCATGCCCTGCTGTTGGGAAATGGAAAAGGCAAGCAAACAAAGGGAAATGTCATACGGCTACCCACAATATGTGCCTCGGGAGGAATACCTTGGCCGTAGTAAAGGAAGGGAATAATGAAGGGCAAGAAGTCAGAGAAGGAGACCCACCAGGAGTGACTCAGGACTCTGAGAATCCAGCTGAGGGCTACCGAAAAGAGAACTGATTAATGGGTGGTCAGGAGTTGTGGCATATATTAGGAGGAGCACTAGGACGTCCATGCAACTAAAGCATCCGTGAATACTCTGTCAAAAATGGATGATGGATGATAGGCAGGCTTTCTCAACAGAACAGCAACAAGAACAACATCAATTCATAGGAAAACAATGTGGCCCTCTCAAAACCAAAGGAAGTCACAGGGAGAAAAGGAAAGAATTATATTGTTTATTATCTTTCCTTATTGAAATGACATGGGTGGGTTTCCTAAAATGTCCTTCTTTGAATTGGGTCTTTATCCTTGTAAATTAGAGTTTACCCACCTCTTCCATCTCTGGATTTGATGAGAGGACATGACAATGCCTTCACTAAATACATAGAAGAGTGGCCCAAGCAAATGACTTGACCTGGCCTTCTGTGTGTTGGCAGGGGTTGGATTACTGCTTCAAAGGCTTCCGTCTAAACTAGAGAGCTGAGATTTTGTAGGTTTCCTGACCTAATCTTGGAAGTTTCTATGTGTCTGGGAATTTATCCTTTTCTCTCAGTTCTTGGATTTGCTAGCATAAATGTGTGGCTATGCCTTTTCGGTTATTCTTTTTTCCTTGCTACCAGTTGCGATGTGGTTTCATACTTGCAGCTGTGTGCTTGTCTCCCTGTTTTATCCCAGTAATGGCTTCTGCGGTTTGTTCCTGTTGTCAAAACTCAAGTGTGAGATCTCCTGATTTTTTTCCTATTGGTTTGTTTGTATTTCCTTAATTTTGATAATCACATGTCTGATTTCAATTTTTCTGTTAACTTTGGAGTTCGGTTTTTCTTCATCTTGTTCCTTCAGTCGTCCTTTTAGGTGGCTTTCTTTTTCGGTGTTTTTAAATTTTGGAAATGCACACATTTAACCCTATATTGTTTCCCCATAAAATGTTTTGGCATCCTCCTCTAAGTTTCTTAGAATTCCTTCGTTCATGGCTCTTCTTTTCCTTTGGATTTTCTTTCTTGCATTCATTGCAGTTCGTGAATGTGTTGTGTTTTCCACTTTAGTGTCTGGCTGTATTTCCAATTTGAAAGTGATATCTTCCTGTTTTCATACCTTCGTGATGATAAGTGCACAGGATAGGTTTTGACTTCTCTTCCATGAATTATGACTGGATTTGGACTCGAGCTCATGACCTGCGATAGACAAAGTTAGGTCTGCTGCTGGGAAGAACATATCTTATTGTCCTCAGAGACGCAATCTTACTCATGGACCCCCCAAAGTTCAGGTGGTCTCGAATGCCCATGTGGACGTCTGTTATTCCTTAGCACCTTCCCATCCAGATAATCTGTCCTGTGCTTAACCTGGATATCATAGTTGCCAACAGTATTGGATAAACGTCGCCATCTCCATTCCTGTGTGTTCATAGGCTTCCAACGTTTAGATACACCTTTTTTCATGGTGGATATGTTGGCAATTCTTCCAGGTTTCTGATGTTTTGATGCTCCATCAAGACAAAACACCTTCCGCTTAGCTTTTTTCTCTCGAAGGCATAAAATGACTCTCGCTGACTTAGGCACAAACACTTTGGCTCTCTTCTCCTTGGGAATAGCATAACCTACATCTTCCCTGTTTCTTCACTTGCAAGCTATGAGTATCTTTATAGTCGAAGGAAATCTCCTATGGGCAACAGAAGGACGAGCCTGTTTAATATTTGCTGTTTTCTTATGGATGTTTCTATTTTTTTTTTTTTTGATTTGGAATTTCAACCACTGTTACAAACTGTTTGTATTGACGGGAGTCTTTAGTCCTGAGTACTGAATGTATTATTGATAGGTAATAGTTCACTTTCTCATTTCGGTTGGCTTCTGACTTGGATTCTATTTGCCTTTCACCTATATGGTATTTTCTTGGGGTTGCTTCATTGGTACGATTCCTCGCTTCCTTCCCATATTTTGCATGTCTTATCTTTGTGTGTTTGCATGTGCATGTGTTAATGCTGTGTGGTGTGTGTGTGTTTCACATCACAATTATTATTAAAATACGAGAGAATGGAATTCGGTCTCTTGTGGGTAGCAATTCAATTTGACATGCCTTGAAATCTCACATTCCATTAGTTTCAGGAAATCTCCTTAAAGGAATGTCATCTCTTGTCCTCTTCAAGAATCCCGTGTTCTCACAAAACGGCCTTCCAACAAACAGCACCATTTGAATTCCTCATTAGAGTCATAATGTTTGTCCCAATACCCTTTCTTTTTCGTATGTTTCTTGACTGTCATGAGTTAGTGAAATCGTCTGTTTATTGTCTTTCTGAGAATGATAGATGTGACAAAGTCCAATGCTCTCCGCAAGACTGCCATAAGAGACATGTGGAAGAATTCCTTCTTGCTTATGTCACAGTACAAATTGTGGTGACATGAAGACACTGAGATGGTAGTAGTGTCTAATAACCTCATGCTTCTTCAACCATGAAGGCAACAAAAAGATGACCACAACAACTGCAGTGGGGTGGAAATTGACCTGAAGCCTACAAGGTAAACTCCACAGCGAAAGAGAACGGAAGTTGCAGAGATGATGGGAGAAGGTTGGAGACATGGCTCAGGGGAGATTTGGTTGGTTCGTGGATCAGAGGGCTGGAGTCCATGAAGAGGACCAAAGCACAGGAGAGCAGGGCACCCTGGGAACACACAAGGAACCTGTTTCCCAGTGCCGTTGACTGTGAGACGCAGAGGGTCTGAAGGGCACGAGTACTTGACAACACAAGTGTTGAGGGCTGAAGTTTTCCTATCAGCAGGCTTGGCAGACATCAACTTGAAAGAACACCATCTTTTTCCTGCATATGACACCAACAAGCGACCAGGAGCAGACAGCCTGGAGACAATGATCAGAGAGAGACAATACCAAGAGACGCAGTGGGAAGATGATGAGTCGTGGGAGTGATTCCGTGAAAGGCAGTGTTCGTGGAGATGACTCAATGTGGACATAATAAATTTTGGCTCTCACAACAGCAGCATCAAGACAGAGCTTGGCCAAGACAGGTATGTGAGGACAGAGACTCCCTAGCCAGCCAACACAAAATACCAACAGTGGAACACTTGGAGGATTGCCTTCCTCAGTCCAAGATGCTTAGTCCAAGGAGAACAGACTCTCCCATACGGGACGAGAAGAAAGCTTTGACCACATGTTCTCTTCTGAACACAGCATTCTGCAGGCCTGCGTTCTGTTGAGTTGGTAGAGTTTCTCCTTTCACAGGCACACCAGAGCCCACCAAGGTAAACCTCAGCATATTCAGCCCGGACCCTAAAAACAACAAACGGCCGGAAAGGAGAGCTACTGCAAATGACTGGCCTCCAGGACAGGGTCAGCCACAACACAAACAGCAGTGGCATGCATGCCACATACACTCTCACAAACACACACACACGCATGCACTCAACAAACCTTAAGGGCGAGCCCTGGGTCACTCACGGATCACTTCCTCCTAAATAAATTACCCTCAGGTTAGAAAACAGAATGAGTTTAACGAATACAGAGAGGTGACAGAGACTTAGATCCAATGCAAAGATGGAAGAATCAATTGATTCCCAGGTAAAGGAAGAAGGAGTGATTACGACTAGGCAGTCAGAGTGAAACCTCTACATAGAGCACGCCCGATGCGGGATAGAAAGCTGTGGCCTGGATACTCGCTGTACATCAGAAAACATAGGAGATATCAGAGAGTCTCGAAACACAGAGATAAAACTGATAAAGATAAAAACACCTAAAGAACTCCTGAAGAGAAGATTGGCAGGAGACTGGATGCAAAGTTCGGGAACATGGTAGAAGTGGAGGATCCAATTAGGAACCGAGAAGAACAAGCCTAGAAAATAAGGATGCAAATTCTAAGAGAGAAGGCAGAATGATGGAACATGATAGTGAGCTTAGGGAATCTCTAAGGAAATGAAAGAGGTGCCTCTTGTAGGTGAATTAAGAGTGAGAGAAAGAAAAGAGGGCTGATCCTAGATTAGAGAACTCGGGGCTGGAAAGGACCCTCATCTGGGAGCAGAGAAAGTGGTCCAGAATCAGAGGCACAGAGAACTCCCAACACCTTCCACAGAAGCGGAGCACCTAAAGACATAGTGCCATTCCCCCCGGAAAATCTAGGCATGGAGGTATTCTCTTTAGGCAAATAGGCATCGGAGAATAGTTTGTCCATAGCCCAGTCACTGACTTCAAGAGGAAAAGCTATACCAGCTCTCGAAGCAGGCCGGATAGCTCAAGCAACAGCAGCCAAGCCAAAATCCTTATCCCCTGCATTTCTGAACAATGACAGAGCAGCGGTTCTGTCTAGAACCAGGAGGTATTCAGAAGTCAATTGTTGGGTCCCGGGTTGTGTCCATCAGTTCAGACGCGGCCTTCAGATCAACTCATGATTCCAGGGCCTTGGCATTGACTCTGTTCTCAGGTTCTCTGCTCAGGGGCAAGTAAGCTTCTCCCTCTCCAGCTCCACCCCCTGATTGGGATCTCTCTGCCTCTCTGTCCAAACGTGCATGTGCATGTTCGATAAGATAACAAAGACAAAAACAGTGCACAATAATTGACTGGGGCCAAAGGATGTTTTATTGAATTTGGACCTAGGTTCCTATGGAGGGCAGCCAGGTATAGAGAACCTCCCACCATCCTAAAATGCCCGACCTTCGCTTGGAGCTTCCTTGTTCATTCTCCTGTTCTTTGCCTTCCTGGATCTCCTCACCAACCTGCAGCATCCGCTGTCTGTCGTGCTGTACTGACCCCTTGTTAACACATTGTGCATCCTCTCGGGGCTCCATTGGAACATGCCCATCTTCCTCAAGAGGCACTGTTTGCTTATCGCATGTAACCATTTGGGGGATGGTCATGAGAGGGTGAAGGCAGGCTTGTGCTGCCACATCTCCATGCAGTTCCACAGAGGGTAGCTGATCCACCATGAGGGAGTGCTCAAGGTTCTTCCACATTCGAATCCTCTTCAATGCGTCCTTTTGCACATACAAGTTGTCTTCCTGAAATGGGCACCGAAGTCTTTCAGATGGCTTCACTTGGGCTTGGGTCTCTTCCAACATGCTCTCCGTTGGCTTCTGTGGACTCCAAGAACATGAGTCCGTCCTGGACCTAAGGTTCTAGGGTGTAGAGTCTGCCTTGGATGAATGGTGTTTTTGGAAGATTGGGAGGCCTTGTTGGCACCGTTTCTGGAGACCATCGAGGTACTCGTGTGCTTGCTGTGGAAGATTCCAGACATGTCTTTGGCACGGTTGCGGGGGTTCACTTTGAGCTTCCCTTGGGTGGACCTTTTCCTGTTGAGATGCTCCATGATTTGGTGGGAGGGTCTCACCCTTACGCAGGGCTCGGATTTCCTCCCCTGAGGCTTTGCTTGTGGTCTGTTAGTTTCTTGGCCTGTCGTGGCTAAGATGGAATGAGGGATCCTTGCCTTTCTCCGAGGTCCAGAGGGCTGGTGCTGACACTCACGACCAAATACTACGAATTGGGCCATGGAGAAGTTGACACCGACTCGCTTCGCAAACTGCCTTGGTGAGAGACCCAGGCGGCTCCAGCGGTTTGGGATGGCTTGGGGTCCTCTTGGCCCACCCATGACTACTCCAGTCAAGTGTAGTGATCAGGCCTGGGTTGATGAGGAGTGGTTGCTATGGCCTCAAGGCTTTGTGACATCACAGATGCTGGCTTCACTGAAGCAGCTGTCCCTCTCCCATGACCTTGGTGTCCTATGGCTTTAAGTAGGAAGCCCCGGGAAGGACAGAACAAGAGCCCTCTGAACCTGATCAAGAACTCAGGATGTCTTGTGGGTTAATGTCCAACTTCCCCTTTCTGGAGACATAGAGGAAGGAAAATGACATTCAGTATACCTTCCTTTAGGCCAACATATCCCCAGAGACGGCAAGGTGTCCTTTTACACTACAATTTCTAGATATCTCAAGAAAAGGTGAGGCCTCGCGGGTATAAGCAGCTCTCCGTGGGGTTTGTCGTCCTGTGGGTGAGAGCGTACTTTGTCAGCGTCTTTTGCCTATGGGTCAGTGATGACTAAGATACGGAAAGTCCCTTTCGGAGGTAAAAGGTGAGGGCATCGCTATATGGTGCTGTCTGTGGCCTCGTCTCCTAGTGTTCTGAAACACGCGGCTAAGGGATGAGGCCTCTGTCTACCTGGCTTTCCCTTAAATACCTTTGCAAAGTCTTTGAGGAGAGTGATATTCTGCATCTGAGCTAACTCTCAATGAAGAGGCCTGGACCGAACCCGTTGTTATTATTAGTTAACTGTACTTGTTGTGGTAACGGGTATAAACATGTGGACCAAGACTCTTTAGTCAGAAGGAAAGGGACGGCCTATACCGAAGGCTTGCAAGGCCCATTCGAGCAGAACTTTGGAGTGAGTCGCAATGCCCTTGCAAGGACTAGTGGATCAGAAAGTTTGGGTCCATTTCGGCACCACAGTATTCCTCTGCCGTCGAGTGAATGAACCCCTGGACCTTGCCTTGACATGAATGTCCCATGCCCTGCTGTTGGGAAATGGAAAAGGCAAGCAAACAAAGGGAAATGTCATACGGCTACCCACAATATGTGCCTCGGGAGGAATACCTTGGCCGTAGTAAAGGAAGGGAATAATGAAGGGCAAGAAGTCAGAGAAGGAGACCCACCAGGAGTGACTCAGGACTCTGAGAATCCAGCTGAGGGCTACCGAAAAGAGAACTGATTAATGGGTGGTCAGGAGTTGTGGCATATATTAGGAGGAGCACTAGGACGTCCATGCAACTAAAGCATCCGTGAATACTCTGTCAAAAATGGATGATGGATGATAGGCAGGCTTTCTCAACAGAACAGCAACAAGAACAACATCAATTCATAGGAAAACAATGTGGCCCTCTCAAAACCAAAGGAAGTCACAGGGAGAAAAGGAAAGAATTATATTGTTTATTATCTTTCCTTATTGAAATGACATGGGTGGGTTTCCTAAAATGTCCTTCTTTGAATTGGGTCTTTATCCTTGTAAATTAGAGTTTACCCACCTCTTCCATCTCTGGATTTGATGAGAGGACATGACAATGCCTTCACTAAATACATAGAAGAGTGGCCCAAGCAAATGACTTGACCTGGCCTTCTGTGTGTTGGCAGGGGTTGGATTACTGCTTCAAAGGCTTCCGTCTAAACTAGAGAGCTGAGATTTTGTAGGTTTCCTGACCTAATCTTGGAAGTTTCTATGTGTCTGGGAATTTATCCTTTTCTCTCAGTTCTTGGATTTGCTAGCATAAATGTGTGGCTATGCCTTTTCGGTTATTCTTTTTTCCTTGCTACCAGTTGCGATGTGGTTTCATACTTGCAGCTGTGTGCTTGTCTCCCTGTTTTATCCCAGTAATGGCTTCTGCGGTTTGTTCCTGTTGTCAAAACTCAAGTGTGAGATCTCCTGATTTTTTTCCTATTGGTTTGTTTGTATTTCCTTAATTTTGATAATCACATGTCTGATTTCAATTTTTCTGTTAACTTTGGAGTTCGGTTTTTCTTCATCTTGTTCCTTCAGTCGTCCTTTTAGGTGGCTTTCTTTTTCGGTGTTTTTAAATTTTGGAAATGCACACATTTAACCCTATATTGTTTCCCCATAAAATGTTTTGGCATCCTCCTCTAAGTTTCTTAGAATTCCTTCGTTCATGGCTCTTCTTTTCCTTTGGATTTTCTTTCTTGCATTCATTGCAGTTCGTGAATGTGTTGTGTTTTCCACTTTAGTGTCTGGCTGTATTTCCAATTTGAAAGTGATATCTTCCTGTTTTCATACCTTCGTGATGATAAGTGCACAGGATAGGTTTTGACTTCTCTTCCATGAATTATGACTGGATTTGGACTCGAGCTCATGACCTGCGATAGACAAAGTTAGGTCTGCTGCTGGGAAGAACATATCTTATTGTCCTCAGAGACGCAATCTTACTCATGGACCCCCCAAAGTTCAGGTGGTCTCGAATGCCCATGTGGACGTCTGTTATTCCTTAGCACCTTCCCATCCAGATAATCTGTCCTGTGCTTAACCTGGATATCATAGTTGCCAACAGTATTGGATAAACGTCGCCATCTCCATTCCTGTGTGTTCATAGGCTTCCAACGTTTAGATACACCTTTTTTCATGGTGGATATGTTGGCAATTCTTCCAGGTTTCTGATGTTTTGATGCTCCATCAAGACAAAACACCTTCCGCTTAGCTTTTTTCTCTCGAAGGCATAAAATGACTCTCGCTGACTTAGGCACAAACACTTTGGCTCTCTTCTCCTTGGGAATAGCATAACCTACATCTTCCCTGTTTCTTCACTTGCAAGCTATGAGTATCTTTATAGTCGAAGGAAATCTCCTATGGGCAACAGAAGGACGAGCCTGTTTAATATTTGCTGTTTTCTTATGGATGTTTCTATTTTTTTTTTTTTTTTGATTTGGAATTTCAACCACTGTTACAAACTGTTTGTATTGACGGGAGTCTTTAGTCCTGAGTACTGAATGTATTATTGATAGGTAATAGTTCACTTTCTCATTTCGGTTGGCTTCTGACTTGGATTCTATTTGCCTTTCACCTATATGGTATTTTCTTGGGGTTGCTTCATTGGTACGATTCCTCGCTTCCTTCCCATATTTTGCATGTCTTATCTTTGTGTGTTTGCATGTGCATGTGTTAATGCTGTGTGGTGTGTGTGTGTTTCACATCACAATTATTATTAAAATACGAGAGAATGGAATTCGGTCTCTTGTGGGTAGCAATTCAATTTGACATGCCTTGAAATCTCACATTCCATTAGTTTCAGGAAATCTCCTTAAAGGAATGTCATCTCTTGTCCTCTTCAAGAATCCCGTGTTCTCACAAAACGGCCTTCCAACAAACAGCACCATTTGAATTCCTCATTAGAGTCATAATGTTTGTCCCAATACCCTTTCTTTTTCGTATGTTTCTTGACTGTCATGAGTTAGTGAAATCGTCTGTTTATTGTCTTTCTGAGAATGATAGATGTGACAAAGTCCAATGCTCTCCGCAAGACTGCCATAAGAGACATGTGGAAGAATTCCTTCTTGCTTATGTCACAGTACAAATTGTGGTGACATGAAGACACTGAGATGGTAGTAGTGTCTAATAACCTCATGCTTCTTCAACCATGAAGGCAACAAAAAGATGACCACAACAACTGCAGTGGGGTGGAAATTGACCTGAAGCCTACAAGGTAAACTCCACAGCGAAAGAGAACGGAAGTTGCAGAGATGATGGGAGAAGGTTGGAGACATGGCTCAGGGGAGATTTGGTTGGTTCGTGGATCAGAGGGCTGGAGTCCATGAAGAGGACCAAAACACAGGAGAGCAGGGCACCCTGGGAACACACAAGGAACCTGTTTCCCAGTGCCGTTGACTGTGAGACGCAGAGGGTCTGAAGGGCACGAGTACTTGACAACACAAGTGTTGAGGGCTGAAGTTTTCCTATCAGCAGGCTTGGCAGACATCAACTTGAAAGAACACCATCTTTTTCCTGCATATGACACCAACAAGCGACTAGGAGCAGACAGCCTGGAGACAATGATCAGAGAGAGACAATACCAAGAGACGCAGTGGGAAGATGATGAGTCGTGGGAGTGATTCCGTGAAAGGCAGTGTTCGTGGAGATGACTCAATGTGGACATAATAAATTTTGGCTCTCACAACAGCAGCATCAAGACAGAGCTTGGCCAAGACAGGTATGTGAGGACAGAGACTCCCTAGCCAGCCAACACAAAATACCAACAGTGGAACACTTGGAGGATTGCCTTCCTCAGTCCAAGATGCTTAGTCCAAGGAGAACAGACTCTCCCATACGGGACGAGAAGAAAGCTTTGACCACATGTTCTCTTCTGAACACAGCATTCTGCAGGCCTGCGTTCTGTTGAGTTGGTAGAGTTTCTCCTTTCACAGGCACACCAGAGCCCACCAAGGTAAACCTCAGCATATTCAGCCCGGACCCTAAAAACAACAAACGGCCGGAAAGGAGAGCTACTGCAAATGACTGGCCTCCAGGACAGGGTCAGCCACAACACAAACAGCAGTGGCATGCATGCCACATACACTCTCACAAACACACACACACGCATGCACTCAACAAACCTTAAGGGCGAGCCCTGGGTCACTCACGGATCACTTCCTCCTAAATAAATTACCCTCAGGTTAGAAAACAGAATGAGTTTAACGAATACAGAGAGGTGACAGAGACTTAGATCCAATGCAAAGATGGAAGAATCAATTGATTCCCAGGTAAAGGAAGAAGGAGTGATTACGACTAGGCAGTCAGAGTGAAACCTCTACATAGAGCACGCCCGATGCGGGATAGAAAGCTGTGGCCTGGATACTCGCTGTACATCAGAAAACATAGGAGATATCAGAGAGTCTCGAAACACAGAGATAAAACTGATAAAGATAAAAACACCTAAAGAACTCCTGAAGAGAAGATTGGCAGGAGACTGGATGCAAAGTTCGGGAACATGGTAGAAGTGGAGGATCCAATTAGGAACCGAGAAGAACAAGCCTAGAAAATAAGGATGCAAATTCTAAGAGAGAAGGCAGAATGATGGAACATGATAGTGAGCTTAGGGAATCTCTAAGGAAATGAAAGAGGTGCCTCTTGTAGGTGAATTAAGAGTGAGAGAAAGAAAAGAGGGCTGATCCTAGATTAGAGAACTCGGGGCTGGAAAGGACCCTCATCTGGGAGCAGAGAAAGTGGTCCAGAATCAGAGGCACAGAGAACTCCCAACACCTTCCACAGAAGCGGAGCACCTAAAGACATAGTGCCATTCCCCCCGGAAAATCTAGGCATGGAGGTATTCTCTTTAGGCAAATAGGCATCGGAGAATAGTTTGTCCATAGCCCAGTCACTGACTTCAAGAGGAAAAGCTATACCAGCTCTCGAAGCAGGCCGGATAGCTCAAGCAACAGCAGCCAAGCCAAAATCCTTATCCCCTGCATTTCTGAACAATGACAGAGCAGCGGTTCTGTCTAGAACCAGGAGGTATTCAGAAGTCAATTGTTGGGTCCCGGGTTGTGTCCATCAGTTCAGACGCGGCCTTCAGATCAACTCATGATTCCAGGGCCTTGGCATTGACTCTGTTCTCAGGTTCTCTGCTCAGGGGCAAGTAAGCTTCTCCCTCTCCAGCTCCACCCCCTGATTGGGATCTCTCTGCCTCTCTGTCCAAACGTGCATGTGCATGTTCGATAAGATAACAAAGACAAAAACAGTGCACAATAATTGACTGGGGCCAAAGGATGTTTTATTGAATTTGGACCTAGGTTCCTATGGAGGGCAGCCAGGTATAGAGAACCTCCCACCATCCTAAAATGCCCGACCTTCGCTTGGAGCTTCCTTGTTCATTCTCCTGTTCTTTGCCTTCCTGGATCTCCTCACCAACCTGCAGCATCCGCTGTCTGTCGTGCTGTACTGACCCCTTGTTAACACATTGTGCATCCTCTCGGGGCTCCATTGGAACATGCCCATCTTCCTCAAGAGGCACTGTTTGCTTATCGCATGTAACCATTTGGGGGATGGTCATGAGAGGGTGAAGGCAGGCTTGTGCTGCCACATCTCCATGCAGTTCCACAGAGGGTAGCTGATCCACCATGAGGGAGTGCTCAAGGTTCTTCCACATTCGAATCCTCTTCAATGCGTCCTTTTGCACATACAAGTTGTCTTCCTGAAATGGGCACCGAAGTCTTTCAGATGGCTTCACTTGGGCTTGGGTCTCTTCCAACATGCTCTCCGTTGGCTTCTGTGGACTCCAAGAACATGAGTCCGTCCTGGACCTAAGGTTCTAGGGTGTAGAGTCTGCCTTGGATGAATGGTGTTTTTGGAAGATTGGGAGGCCTTGTTGGCACCGTTTCTGGAGACCATCGAGGTACTCGTGTGCTTGCTGTGGAAGATTCCAGACATGTCTTTGGCACGGTTGCGGGGGTTCACTTTGAGCTTCCCTTGGGTGGACCTTTTCCTGTTGAGATGCTCCATGATTTGGTGGGAGGGTCTCACCCTTACGCAGGGCTCGGATTTCCTCCCCTGAGGCTTTGCTTGTGGTCTGTTAGTTTCTTGGCCTGTCGTGGCTAAGATGGAATGAGGGATCCTTGCCTTTCTCCGAGGTCCAGAGGGCTGGTGCTGACACTCACGACCAAATACTACGAATTGGGCCATGGAGAAGTTGACACCGACTCGCTTCGCAAACTGCCTTGGTGAGAGACCCAGGCGGCTCCAGCGGTTTGGGATGGCTTGGGGTCCTCTTGGCCCACCCATGACTACTCCAGTCAAGTGTAGTGATCAGGCCTGGGTTGATGAGGAGTGGTTGCTATGGCCTCAAGGCTTTGTGACATCACAGATGCTGGCTTCACTGAAGCAGCTGTCCCTCTCCCATGACCTTGGTGTCCTATGGCTTTAAGTAGGAAGCCCCGGGAAGGACAGAACAAGAGCCCTCTGAACCTGATCAAGAACTCAGGATGTCTTGTGGGTTAATGTCCAACTTCCCCTTTCTGGAGACATAGAGGAAGGAAAATGACATTCAGTATACCTTCCTTTAGGCCAACATATCCCCAGAGACGGCAAGGTGTCCTTTTACACTACAATTTCTAGATATCTCAAGAAAAGGTGAGGCCTCGCGGGTATAAGCAGCTCTCCGTGGGGTTTGTCGTCCTGTGGGTGAGAGCGTACTTTGTCAGCGTCTTTTGCCTATGGGTCAGTGATGACTAAGATACGGAAAGTCCCTTTCGGAGGTAAAAGGTGAGGGCATCGCTATATGGTGCTGTCTGTGGCCTCGTCTCCTAGTGTTCTGAAACACGCGGCTAAGGGATGAGGCCTCTGTCTACCTGGCTTTCCCTTAAATACCTTTGCAAAGTCTTTGAGGAGAGTGATATTCTGCATCTGAGCTAACTCTCAATGAAGAGGCCTGGACCGAACCCGTTGTTATTATTAGTTAACTGTACTTGTTGTGGTAACGGGTATAAACATGTGGACCAAGACTCTTTAGTCAGAAGGAAAGGGACGGCCTATACCGAAGGCTTGCAAGGCCCATTCGAGCAGAACTTTGGAGTGAGTCGCAATGCCCTTGCAAGGACTAGTGGATCAGAAAGTTTGGGTCCATTTCGGCACCACAGTATTCCTCTGCCGTCGAGTGAATGAACCCCTGGACCTTGCCTTGACATGAATGTCCCATGCCCTGCTGTTGGGAAATGGAAAAGGCAAGCAAACAAAGGGAAATGTCATACGGCTACCCACAATATGTGCCTCGGGAGGAATACCTTGGCCGTAGTAAAGGAAGGGAATAATGAAGGGCAAGAAGTCAGAGAAGGAGACCCACCAGGAGTGACTCAGGACTCTGAGAATCCAGCTGAGGGCTACCGAAAAGAGAACTGATTAATGGGTGGTCAGGAGTTGTGGCATATATTAGGAGGAGCACTAGGACGTCCATGCAACTAAAGCATCCGTGAATACTCTGTCAAAAATGGATGATGGATGATAGGCAGGCTTTCTCAACAGAACAGCAACAAGAACAACATCAATTCATAGGAAAACAATGTGGCCCTCTCAAAACCAAAGGAAGTCACAGGGAGAAAAGGAAAGAATTATATTGTTTATTATCTTTCCTTATTGAAATGACATGGGTGGGTTTCCTAAAATGTCCTTCTTTGAATTGGGTCTTTATCCTTGTAAATTAGAGTTTACCCACCTCTTCCATCTCTGGATTTGATGAGAGGACATGACAATGCCTTCACTAAATACATAGAAGAGTGGCCCAAGCAAATGACTTGACCTGGCCTTCTGTGTGTTGGCAGGGGTTGGATTACTGCTTCAAAGGCTTCCGTCTAAACTAGAGAGCTGAGATTTTGTAGGTTTCCTGACCTAATCTTGGAAGTTTCTATGTGTCTGGGAATTTATCCTTTTCTCTCAGTTCTTGGATTTGCTAGCATAAATGTGTGGCTATGCCTTTTCGGTTATTCTTTTTTCCTTGCTACCAGTTGTGATGTGGTTTCATACTTGCAGCTGTGTGCTTGTCTCCCTGTTTTATCCCAGTAATGGCTTCTGCGGTTTGTTCCTGTTGTCAAAACTCAAGTGTGAGATCTCCTGATTTTTTTCCTATTGGTTTGTTTGTATTTCCTTAATTTTGATAATCACATGTCTGATTTCAATTTTTCTGTTAACTTTGGAGTTCGGTTTTTCTTCATCTTGTTCCTTCAGTCGTCCTTTTAGGTGGCTTTCTTTTTCGGTGTTTTTAAATTTTGGAAATGCACACATTTAACCCTATATTGTTTCCCCATAAAATGTTTTGGCATCCTCCTCTAAGTTTCTTAGAATTCCTTCGTTCATGGCTCTTCTTTTCCTTTGGATTTTCTTTCTTGCATTCATTGCAGTTCGTGAATGTGTTGTGTTTTCCACTTTAGTGTCTGGCTGTATTTCCAATTTGAAAGTGATATCTTCCTGTTTTCATACCTTCGTGATGATAAGTGCACAGGATAGGTTTTGACTTCTCTTCCATGAATTATGACTGGATTTGGACTCGAGCTCATGACCTGCGATAGACAAAGTTAGGTCTGCTGCTGGGAAGAACATATCTTATTGTCCTCAGAGACGCAATCTTACTCATGGACCCCCCAAAGTTCAGGTGGTCTCGAATGCCCATGTGGACGTCTGTTATTCCTTAGCACCTTCCCATCCAGATAATCTGTCCTGTGCTTAACCTGGATATCATAGTTGCCAACAGTATTGGATAAACGTCGCCATCTCCATTCCTGTGTGTTCATAGGCTTCCAACGTTTAGATACACCTTTTTTCATGGTGGATATGTTGGCAATTCTTCCAGGTTTCTGATGTTTTGATGCTCCATCAAGACAAAACACCTTCCGCTTAGCTTTTTTCTCTCGAAGGCATAAAATGACTCTCGCTGACTTAGGCACAAACACTTTGGCTCTCTTCTCCTTGGGAATAGCATAACCTACATCTTCCCTGTTTCTTCACTTGCAAGCTATGAGTATCTTTATAGTCGAAGGAAATCTCCTATGGGCAACAGAAGGACGAGCCTGTTTAATATTTGCTGTTTTCTTATGGATGTTTCTATTTTTTTTTTTTTTTGATTTGGAATTTCAACCACTGTTACAAACTGTTTGTATTGACGGGAGTCTTTAGTCCTGAGTACTGAATGTATTATTGACAGGTAATAGTTCACTTTCTCATTTCGGTTGGCTTCTGACTTGGATTCTATTTGCCTTTCACCTATATGGTATTTTCTTGGGGTTGCTTCATTGGTACGATTCCTCGCTTCCTTCCCATATTTTGCATGTCTTATCTTTGTGTGTTTGCATGTGCATGTGTTAATGCTGTGTGGTGTGTGTGTGTTTCACATCACAATTATTATTAAAATACGAGAGAATGGAATTCGGTCTCTTGTGGGTAGCAATTCAATTTGACATGCCTTGAAATCTCACATTCCATTAGTTTCAGGAAATCTCCTTAAAGGAATGTCATCTCTTGTCCTCTTCAAGAATCCCGTGTTCTCACAAAACGGCCTTCCAACAAACAGCACCATTTGAATTCCTCATTAGAGTCATAATGTTTGTCCCAATACCCTTTCTTTTTCGTATGTTTCTTGACTGTCATGAGTTAGTGAAATCGTCTGTTTATTGTCTTTCTGAGAATGATAGATGTGACAAAGTCCAATGCTCTCCGCAAGACTGCCATAAGAGACATGTGGAAGAATTCCTTCTTGCTTATGTCACAGTACAAATTGTGGTGACATGAAGACACTGAGATGGTAGTAGTGTCTAATAACCTCATGCTTCTTCAACCATGAAGGCAACAAAAAGATGACCACAACAACTGCAGTGGGGTGGAAATTGACCTGAAGCCTACAAGGTAAACTCCACAGCGAAAGAGAACGGAAGTTGCAGAGATGATGGGAGAAGGTTGGAGACATGGCTCAGGGGAGATTTGGTTGGTTCGTGGATCAGAGGGCTGGAGTCCATGAAGAGGACCAAAGCACAGGAGAGCAGGGCACCCTGGGAACACACAAGGAACCTGTTTCCCAGTGCCGTTGACTGTGAGACGCAGAGGGTCTGAAGGGCACGAGTACTTGACAACACAAGTGTTGAGGGCTGAAGTTTTCCTATCAGCAGGCTTGGCAGACATCAACTTGAAAGAACACCATCTTTTTCCTGCATATGACACCAACAAGCGACTAGGAGCAGACAGCCTGGAGACAATGATCAGAGAGAGACAATACCAAGAGACGCAGTGGGAAGATGATGAGTCGTGGGAGTGATTCCGTGAAAGGCAGTGTTCGTGGAGATGACTCAATGTGGACATAATAAATTTTGGCTCTCACAACAGCAGCATCAAGACAGAGCTTGGCCAAGACAGGTATGTGAGGACAGAGACTCCCTAGCCAGCCAACACAAAATACCAACAGTGGAACACTTGGAGGATTGCCTTCCTCAGTCCAAGATGCTTAGTCCAAGGAGAACAGACTCTCCCATACGGGACGAGAAGAAAGCTTTGACCACATGTTCTCTTCTGAACACAGCATTCTGCAGGCCTGCGTTCTGTTGAGTTGGTAGAGTTTCTCCTTTCACAGGCACACCAGAGCCCACCAAGGTAAACCTCAGCATATTCAGCCCGGACCCTAAAAACAACAAACGGCCGGAAAGGAGAGCTACTGCAAATGACTGGCCTCCAGGACAGGGTCAGCCACAACACAAACAGCAGTGGCATGCATGCCACATACACTCTCACAAACACACACACACGCATGCACTCAACAAACCTTAAGGGCGAGCCCTGGGTCACTCACGGATCACTTCCTCCTAAATAAATTACCCTCAGGTTAGAAAACAGAATGAGTTTAACGAATACAGAGAGGTGACAGAGACTTAGATCCAATGCAAAGATGGAAGAATCAATTGATTCCCAGGTAAAGGAAGAAGGAGTGATTACGACTAGGCAGTCAGAGTGAAACCTCTACATAGAGCACGCCCGATGCGGGATAGAAAGCTGTGGCCTGGATACTCGCTGTACATCAGAAAACATAGGAGATATCAGAGAGTCTCGAAACACAGAGATAAAACTGATAAAGATAAAAACACCTAAAGAACTCCTGAAGAGAAGATTGGCAGGAGACTGGATGCAAAGTTCGGGAACATGGTAGAAGTGGAGGATCCAATTAGGAACCGAGAAGAACAAGCCTAGAAAATAAGGATGCAAATTCTAAGAGAGAAGGCAGAATGATGGAACATGATAGTGAGCTTAGGGAATCTCTAAGGAAATGAAAGAGGTGCCTCTTGTAGGTGAATTAAGAGTGAGAGAAAGAAAAGAGGGCTGATCCTAGATTAGAGAACTCGGGGCTGGAAAGGACCCTCATCTGGGAGCAGAGAAAGTGGTCCAGAATCAGAGGCACAGAGAACTCCCAACACCTTCCACAGAAGCGGAGCACCTAAAGACATAGTGCCATTCCCCCCGGAAAATCTAGGCATGGAGGTATTCTCTTTAGGCAAATAGGCATCGGAGAATAGTTTGTCCATAGCCCAGTCACTGACTTCAAGAGGAAAAGCTATACCAGCTCTCGAAGCAGGCCGGATAGCTCAAGCAACAGCAGCCAAGCCAAAATCCTTATCCCCTGCATTTCTGAACAATGACAGAGCAGCGGTTCTGTCTAGAACCAGGAGGTATTCAGAAGTCAATTGTTGGGTCCCGGGTTGTGTCCATCAGTTCAGACGCGGCCTTCAGATCAACTCATGATTCCAGGGCCTTGGCATTGACTCTGTTCTCAGGTTCTCTGCTCAGGGGCAAGTAAGCTTCTCCCTCTCCAGCTCCACCCCCTGATTGGGATCTCTCTGCCTCTCTGTCCAAACGTGCATGTGCATGTTCGATAAGATAACAAAGACAAAAACAGTGCACAATAATTGACTGGGGCCAAAGGATGTTTTATTGAATTTGGACCTAGGTTCCTATGGAGGGCAGCCAGGTATAGAGAACCTCCCACCATCCTAAAATGCCCGACCTTCGCTTGGAGCTTCCTTGTTCATTCTCCTGTTCTTTGCCTTCCTGGATCTCCTCACCAACCTGCAGCATCCGCTGTCTGTCGTGCTGTACTGACCCCTTGTTAACACATTGTGCATCCTCTCGGGGCTCCATTGGAACATGCCCATCTTCCTCAAGAGGCACTGTTTGCTTATCGCATGTAACCATTTGGGGGATGGTCATGAGAGGGTGAAGGCAGGCTTGTGCTGCCACATCTCCATGCAGTTCCACAGAGGGTAGCTGATCCACCATGAGGGAGTGCTCAAGGTTCTTCCACATTCGAATCCTCTTCAATGCGTCCTTTTGCACATACAAGTTGTCTTCCTGAAATGGGCACCGAAGTCTTTCAGATGGCTTCACTTGGGCTTGGGTCTCTTCCAACATGCTCTCCGTTGGCTTCTGTGGACTCCAAGAACATGAGTCCGTCCTGGACCTAAGGTTCTAGGGTGTAGAGTCTGCCTTGGATGAATGGTGTTTTTGGAAGATTGGGAGGCCTTGTTGGCACCGTTTCTGGAGACCATCGAGGTACTCGTGTGCTTGCTGTGGAAGATTCCAGACATGTCTTTGGCACGGTTGCGGGGGTTCACTTTGAGCTTCCCTTGGGTGGACCTTTTCCTGTTGAGATGCTCCATGATTTGGTGGGAGGGTCTCACCCTTACGCAGGGCTCGGATTTCCTCCCCTGAGGCTTTGCTTGTGGTCTGTTAGTTTCTTGGCCTGTCGTGGCTAAGATGGAATGAGGGATCCTTGCCTTTCTCCGAGGTCCAGAGGGCTGGTGCTGACACTCACGACCAAATACTACGAATTGGGCCATGGAGAAGTTGACACCGACTCGCTTCGCAAACTGCCTTGGTGAGAGACCCAGGCGGCTCCAGCGGTTTGGGATGGCTTGGGGTCCTCTTGGCCCACCCATGACTACTCCAGTCAAGTGTAGTGATCAGGCCTGGGTTGATGAGGAGTGGTTGCTATGGCCTCAAGGCTTTGTGACATCACAGATGCTGGCTTCACTGAAGCAGCTGTCCCTCTCCCATGACCTTGGTGTCCTATGGCTTTAAGTAGGAAGCCCCGGGAAGGACAGAACAAGAGCCCTCTGAACCTGATCAAGAACTCAGGATGTCTTGTGGGTTAATGTCCAACTTCCCCTTTCTGGAGACATAGAGGAAGGAAAATGACATTCAGTATACCTTCCTTTAGGCCAACATATCCCCAGAGACGGCAAGGTGTCCTTTTACACTACAATTTCTAGATATCTCAAGAAAAGGTGAGGCCTCGCGGGTATAAGCAGCTCTCCGTGGGGTTTGTCGTCCTGTGGGTGAGAGCGTACTTTGTCAGCGTCTTTTGCCTATGGGTCAGTGATGACTAAGATACGGAAAGTCCCTTTCGGAGGTAAAAGGTGAGGGCATCGCTATATGGTGCTGTCTGTGGCCTCGTCTCCTAGTGTTCTGAAACACGCGGCTAAGGGATGAGGCCTCTGTCTACCTGGCTTTCCCTTAAATACCTTTGCAAAGTCTTTGAGGAGAGTGATATTCTGCATCTGAGCTAACTCTCAATGAAGAGGCCTGGACCGAACCCGTTGTTATTATTAGTTAACTGTACTTGTTGTGGTAACGGGTATAAACATGTGGACCAAGACTCTTTAGTCAGAAGGAAAGGGACGGCCTATACCGAAGGCTTGCAAGGCCCATTCGAGCAGAACTTTGGAGTGAGTCGCAATGCCCTTGCAAGGACTAGTGGATCAGAAAGTTTGGGTCCATTTCGGCACCACAGTATTCCTCTGCCGTCGAGTGAATGAACCCCTGGACCTTGCCTTGACATGAATGTCCCATGCCCTGCTGTTGGGAAATGGAAAAGGCAAGCAAACAAAGGGAAATGTCATACGGCTACCCACAATATGTGCCTCGGGAGGAATACCTTGGCCGTAGTAAAGGAAGGGAATAATGAAGGGCAAGAAGTCAGAGAAGGAGACCCACCAGGAGTGACTCAGGACTCTGAGAATCCAGCTGAGGGCTACCGAAAAGAGAACTGATTAATGGGTGGTCAGGAGTTGTGGCATATATTAGGAGGAGCACTAGGACGTCCATGCAACTAAAGCATCCGTGAATACTCTGTCAAAAATGGATGATGGATGATAGGCAGGCTTTCTCAACAGAACAGCAACAAGAACAACATCAATTCATAGGAAAACAATGTGGCCCTCTCAAAACCAAAGGAAGTCACAGGGAGAAAAGGAAAGAATTATATTGTTTATTATCTTTCCTTATTGAAATGACATGGGTGGGTTTCCTAAAATGTCCTTCTTTGAATTGGGTCTTTATCCTTGTGAATTAGAGCTTACCCGCCTCTTCCATCTCTGGATTTGATGAGAGGACATGACAATGCCTTCACTAAATACCTAGAAGAGTGGCCCAGGAAAATGATCTTTTAGGCCAACCTTTCTCCAGAGATGGCAAAGTTTTCCTATTTCCTCTGAAATATCTAGAGATATCAGAAACAACAAGTCCTCTGGTATATCATCCCGTCTCTCTGAGGTTTGTCATCCTTTGCATGAGAGAGTGACATTATACATTATAGCTAATCCTTAAGGAGGAGCAATGGACAGCACTCTTGTTACCATTATTTATCTCTACCTACTGTGTTAATGGGTATAACCCTGTTGACCAAGTCTCTTTAATCAAAGGAAAATTAATGGCTTATATCGATGGTCTGCAAGGCTCACTTGAACAGAACTGAGGATTGAGCTGCTATGTCCTTGCAAAGACTAGTGGATAAAGAAGGTGTGGTCCATATTGGCAACAGAGTATTCCTCAGCAATTAGGGAGGATGAACTCTTGATTCTTGCACTGGCATGAATGCCACAGGACTGGGTTTGTGAAATGAAATGGGCAAGGAGACATAGGGAAATATCATATGGCTTCTCTCATATGTGCCCTAGGACGAATACCACGGCCCTTAGTAGAAAGAAGGAAAAACTGAAGGGGATAAGTCAGAGAAGGAGACAAACCAGGAGTAACTCAGAACTCTGAGGAATCAAGCTGAGAGTCAAGGAAAAAAGAGACATGCAGGGAATAAGGGAACGGGCTAATGGGTGTTGAAGAGTTCTGGCATATCTTAGGCGGAGTACTAGGTCATATATGGAACTGAAGCATCAGTGAATACTCTGTCAAAAATGGATGATGGATGACAGGCTGGCTTCCTCAACAGTACAAAATAATACAAAAACAAGCTGGCCCTTTCAAATGCAGGTGAAGACAGACAGAGAAAAGGAAAGAATTATATTTTTATTATGTTTAATTATTGAAATGGAATATAATTTATTTCCTAAAATGTCATTATTTGAATTGGGTCTTTATACTAGTAAAGTGGAGTTCATCCACCTCCTCCATTTGTGGAATTGATGAGAAGAAAATGGCATTGCCTTCTCTAAATGTCTAGAAGAGTTGAACAGGAAATGATTTGCACCTCGCCATCTGTGTGTTGACAGGGGTTTGATTACTGCTTCAAACGCTTTAGTCACTACTACAGAGCTGAGATTTTGTAGGTTTCCTGACCTAATCTTTGGAGTGAATATGTGTCTTGGAATTTATCCTTTTCTCTCAGTTCTTTTCTTTTGGGTTTGCTTCATTAGTGCTATTCTTCACTTCCTCCCCATCTTTTGTGTGTCTTATCTGTGTGTGTGTGTGTGTGCTGAGTGTGTTTCAAATAACAATTATAATTAAATTGATGGAGATAGGAAGTCGGTATTTAATAGATAGCAGTTCCATTTGACATGCCTTGAAAACTCACATTCCCTCTCTTTCAGCCACATTTCCTACAAAGAATGTCATCTTTTGTCCTCTTTGATAAACACATATTTTCTCAAACCTGACCTCAACAAACACCACATTTTGTGTGCCTGGGTAGTGTCGTATTATTTGTCCATTTTTCCCTTGCTTTTTCATATGTCTCTTGACAGTCATGAGAGAGTGAAATTGTATGTTATTTGTCTTTCTGGGACTGATAGATGTGACGTAGGCTAATGCTCTCCACAATTCTGCCACATGAGGCAAGTGGAAAGAATTCATTCTTGCTTATGGCTGGGTAAGATTCTGTGGGGCTTTTTCAGGACAGTGAGATGGTAGTAGTGTCTGGTAACTCCAGACTTGTCTTTATCCAGGAACACAACAGGAAGATTACCACATCAACTTCAACATGGCAGAAATGAACTGGAGCCCACAAAGCAAACTCCATAGCAAAAGAGAGAATAAGTTGCAATCACTATGGGAGAAGACTGGAGACATGGTTTAGGGGAAAAGTGGAAAGTTGGTAATTCAGAAGGCAGTGAGACAATGCAATGGGCAAAGCCACAAGAGATCGGAGCACACTTGGAACCCACAAGGAGTACGTTCTCCAATTCCATTGATTCTGACCATCAGGGGGTCTGAATCATACTAGTTCATGCCAACAAAGGGCCTTGAGGCCTGGAGATTTTAGATCAGCAGCCTTGGCATATCAACTCAAAAGAACACTGTATTTCTCTGTCAGAGAACACCAACAAATAGCCAGGTGAAGACAGCCTGGAAACCACGATTAGAGACAATACCAGGTGACACAGTGGGAAGATGGTGGGTTCTGGCTGTACATTAGTGAGAGGCAGTGTTCTTGGAGATGATTTGATGGGGGCAAAAGAAATTTGGGGCTCTCGCACAGGCAGCATCAAGCCCGAGCTACTGGCCAAAGACAGGTTGGTGAGGGCTTTAATTGCCTCTCCTGCAAACACGAAATTCTCACCATGGAACACATAGGGTACTGTGTTCCTCAGTCCAACTTGCTTCATTTTAAGAGAACAGATTCTCCCATAGGGGACTAGAAGAAAGCCCTGTCCATAGGCTGTCCCCTGACCACAGAATGCTACAGGCATTCATTCTGTTGTGAAGGTTGAATTTCTCCTTTCACAGTCACACCAGATCCCACCAAGCTAAACCTCAGCCTATTCAGCCCAGACCCCAAACACACCAAAAGGCTGGCAAAGAGAGCCTCTGCAGATGACTGGTCTCAAGGACAGGGGGCAGCTATGATACAACAGCAGAGGGCATGCATGCCACACACACATACCTGAGACTCCCTCAAGGGCCAGCCCTTGGGCACTCCATGATATCTTATTTCTAAAGAAATTACCATCAGGATAAAAAACAGAATGGATTTTTCAAATACTGAGAAAGAGTCAGAGACCTATATCCAAGACAAAGATGGAAGAATCAATTGTTGCCAAGGAAGAAGACAAGAAATTATCATGGCCAGGTAATCGGAGTGAAACCTCACATATAACACGCCCAATGGAGGATTGAAAGCAGAAAGATATCAGGGAGTCTCAAAACACATAGATTAAACTGATAGAAATAAAATAAAGTAAAATAAAATAAAATAAAATAAATAAAGAATTTCTAAAGAAAAGATTGGTAGCAGACTGAAGGAAAAGTCCAAGAAGCTGGCAGAAGCAAAGGACCAAATTTTTGACCTGGCAGAAAAGGAATGGTAAATAAGGAAACAAATCCAAAGAAAGAAGGAAGAATGATGAAACATGACAATGAGCTTAGGAAAGTCATTGACTCCAAGGAATAGAAAGAGGTGCTTATTGTAGGAGAAGTCGGAGTGAGAGAAAAAAAAGAGGGCTGAACATGGATTTGAGAATTCAGAGCTAAAACTGTCCCTCATCTGGGAGCAGAAACAGAGATCCAGATTCAGAGGCAAGGAGGACTCACATCACCATCCACAGAAGCATGGAACCACAAGAGATAGTTTCATTCAATGGAGGAATTCTCTTTACCTAAATATGCGTGGGAGTGTAGTTTGTACATAGCCAAATCACTTACCTCAAGAGGACAAACTATACCAGCTCTCAAAGCAGGCCAGGTTGCTCAAGCAACACCAGCCCAAGCCAAAATCCATTTCCCCTTCATTTGTGAACAATGACAGAGCAGTGGTTCACGTCTAGAACTAGGACGTATTCAGAAGTCAAAGGTTGTGTCATGGATTGTGTCTATCAGTTCAGAGGCGGCCTTCAGCTCAACTCATGATCCCAGGGTCTTGGCATCGACTCTGGTCTCAGGTTCCCTGCTCAGGGGTAAGTCAGCTTTTCCCTCTCCAGCTCTACACCCTGATTGTGATCTCTCTGTCTCTCTGTCAAATATGTGCATGTGCATTGTTTGACAAAAAGACAAAAACACAACCGGGGTACAAGGATTGACTGTGGCCAGGGGATGTTTTCTTTAATTTGGACCTAGATCTCTATGGAAGGCAGCCAGGTTCAGAGAACCTCCCATTATCTCAAATGCTAGACCTTCGCTCAGAGCTCCAATGTTCATTCTCCAGTTCCTTGTCTTCCTGAATATCCTCACCAACCTGTAGCATACGCTGTCTGTGGCTCTCTAATGGCCCTTTGTTGTCCCACTGTTCATCTTCTGCTGCCTCCATTAGAACACGCCCATCTTCCACAAGAGGCATTGTTTGCTTATCCCATGAAACTATTTGGGGGATGTTCATGAGAGGGTGAAGGCAGGCTTGTGCTGTCACATCTACATGTACTCCTCCAGAGGGTATCTGCACGACCCTGTGGGAATGCTCCAGGTTCTTTGACATTTGAATCCTCTTCAATGTGTCCTTTTGAAGATACAAGTTGTCTTCCTGAAACGGGCATGGAAGTCTTTCAGATGGCTTCACTTGGGCTATGGGTCTTTTCCAACATGCTCCATGCTTGCTCCTGTGGACTCCAAGTACATGAGTCCATTCTGGACCTAAGGTTCTAGGATGTAGAATCTGCTTTTGGTAAATCGTCAGTTTTGAAGATTTGGAAGTCATTTTGGCTCTATTTCTAGAGATGCTACAGCTACTCATTATAAGGTCCGCTAGGCCAGAGGGAGTCATTTTGTGTTTCTGCAGTAAACTTATATTGAACCCATGCTGTAAACAAAATTGACCCTACTCCTCCCAGAGGAGCTTACTCTCAAAGCCTAGATACAAGGGTGAATCAGGCCAGGTGAAGACATCCCATTAGAGGGGCACGCATATATCTACTAGGGTAAATTGAGATCCAATTGTCCACCCATGTGTTACCTAGCATTTTTGTTTTTGTGGTGTAGCAGACTTAGCACGACTGTGCAGTTTTTTCTGTATTGTTATCTCATTGGCCACGTCTGTATAGCCTGGCTAAACTACCGCTATAAATGTTAGTCTCTGAGGCTGGGAGGGGTTGCCTCTTTGCAAGAGAAGGCCCTGACCGGTCAATATGATTCTCGATGCTTTGTGCAAAATTAACGTTTGCTTGACCTTCACTTTGTATCAGTCTCGCTCTTTTGAATAAGGACCCTATCTTTGGAGGGCCACCCGAATTCAAATGATGAGAACTGAAACAGCATTGGAATTTTTGGAAAAGCCTCTGGAGGTAAGATCATGGGATCCTGCATGGAGCTGCAGTGTACAGTCTCCTGCCAATCTTCTCTTCAGGAGTTCTTTAGGTGCTTTTATCTTTATCAGTTTTATCTCTGTGGTTCGAGACTCTCTGATATCTCCTATGTTTTCTGACGTACAGCGAGTATCCAGGCCCCTGCTTTCAATCCCGCATCGGGCGTTTTCTATGTAGAGGGTTCACTCTGATTGCCTAGCCATAATCATTCCTTCTTCCTTTACCTGGGCATCAATTGATTTTTTCATCTTTGCATTGGATCTAAGTCTCTGTCACCTCTCTGTATTCGTTAAACTCATTCTGCTTTCTAACCTGAGGGTAATTTATTTAGGAGGAAGAGATCCGGAGTCCCCAGGGCTGGCCCTTAAGGTTTGTTGAGTGCGTGCGTGTGTGTGTGTTTGTGAGTGTGTATGTGGCATGCATGCCACTGCTGTTTGTGTTGTGGCTGACCCTGTCCTGGAGGCCAGTCATTTGCTGTAACTCTCCTTTCCGGCCGTTTGTTGTTTTTAGGGTCCGGGTTGAATATGCAGAGGTTTACCTTGGTGGGCTCTGGTGTGCCTGTGAAAGGAGAAATTCGAGCAACTCAGCAGAACGCAGGCCTGCAGAATGCTGTGTTCAGAAGAGAACATGTGGTCAAAGCTTTCTTCTCGTCCCCTATGGGAGAGTCGTTGTCCTTGGACTAAGCATCTTGGACTGAGGAAGGCAGTTTTCCAAGTATTCCACTGTCGGGATTTCGAGTTGGCTGGCTAGGCAGCCTATGTCCTCACATACCTGTCTTGGCCAGTAGCTTTGTCTTGATGCTGCTGTTGCGAGAGCCCAAAATTTATTATGTCCATATTGAGACATCTCCACGAACACTGCCTTTCACGGAATCACTCCCACTACTCACCATCTTCCCAGTGCGTCACTTAGTATTGTCTCTCTCTGATCATTGTCTCCAGGCTGTCTGCTCCTGGTCGCTTGTTGGTGTCATATGCAGGAAAAAGATGGTGTTCCTTCAAGTTGATGTCTGCCAAGCCTGCTGATAGGAAAACTTCAGCCTTCAACACTTGTGTTGTAAAGTACTCGTGCCCTTCAGACCCTCTGCGTCTCACAGTCAACGGCACTGGGAAACAGGTTCCTTGTGGGTTCCCAGTGTGCCCTGCTCTCCTGTGCCTTGGTACTCTTCATGGGATCCAGCCCTCTGATCCACTAACCAACCAAATATCCCCTGAGCCATGTCTCCAACCTTCTCCCATCATCTCTGCAACTTCCGTTTTCTTTCGCTGTGGAGTTTATCTTGTAGGCTTCAGGTCAATTTCCACCCCAATGCAGTTGTTGTGTTCATCTTCCTGTTGCCTTCATAGCTGAAGACAAGCATGAGGTTATTAGACACTACTACCATCTCACTCTCCTCCATGTCACCGCAATTCGTACTGAGACATAAGCAAGAAGGAATTCTTCCACTTGTCTCTTATGGCAGTCTTGCGGAGAGCATTGGGCTTTGTCACATCTATCATTCTCAGAACGACATCAGACAGACGATTTCACTAACTCATGACACTCAAGAATCATACGAAAAAGAAAGGGTATTGATACAAACAGTATGACTCTAATGAGAAATTCAAATGGTGCTGTTCTTTGGAAAGCAGTTTTGTGAGAACACGTGTTACTTGAAGAGGACAAGAGATGACATTCCTTGCAGGAGATTTCCTGAAACTGATGGAATGTGAGATTTCAAGGCATGTCAAATTGAATTGCTACCCACAAGAGACCGAATTCCATTCTCTCGTATTTTAATAATAATTGTGATGTGAAACACACACACCACACAGCATTAACACATGCACATGCAAACACACAAAGATAAGACATGCAAAATATGGGAAGGAAGCGAGGAATCGTACCAATGAAGCAACCCCAAGAAAATACCATATAGGTGAAAGGCAAATAGAATCCAAGTCAGAAGCCAACCGAAATGAGAAAGTGAACTATTACCTATCAATAATACATTCAGTATCAGGACTAAAGTCTCCCGTCAATACAAACAGTTTGTAAGAGTGGTTGAAATTCCAAATTAAAAAAAAAAAAAAAGGTAGAAAACATCCATAAGAAAACAGCAAATATTAAACTAGCTCGTCCTTCTGTTGACCATAGGAGATTTCCTTCGACTATAAAGATACTCATAGCTTGCAAGTGAAGAAACAGGGAAGACATAGGTTATGCTATTCCCAAGGAGAAGAGAGCCAAAGTGTTTGTGCATAAGTCAGCGAGAGTCATTTTATGCCTTCGAGAGACAAAAGATAAGCGGAAGTTGTTTTGTCTTGATGGAGCATCAAAACAACAGAAACCTGGAAGAATTGCCAACATATACACCACGAACAAGGGTGTATCTAAACGTTGGAAGCCTATGAACACACAGGAATGGAGATGGCTGTTCTGCCCCATCTCTCTGCCCTTCAACCACACTGCCTCCTTCTTCCTGTGGAGACCTCTCATGCCACCTGCCTCCAAGCACAGGTGATTCCCATTGATGGGAAGACCCTCTTCTCTCCCCCATCTCCCCACTCCAGTTACTCCCACTTATTCGTGAGCTCACAAGCCCCATGGTACACACTCTCCATGCAGCATGCTCTCTCTTTTCTAGCATTGGCCTCCGTTTCTAGCTGTGCTTGTGTCATGGATGTCCCTCCCCAGCCAGCCTCCAAGCTCTCCTTCCCTTTAGCTCCAACACCTGACACAGTGCCTGGCACGTATCACTTTGAGCTTCCCTTGGGTGGACCTTTTCCTGTTGAGATGCTCCACTGGGAGCTTAGCCCCGCACCCCAGCATGGGCTCTGGCCTCAGAAGTGAGGGGGCGGGGCCAGCGCAGAGAAGGGTCTTTGCTTATTTCCAAAGCTGGAAGTGAGCTCTCAGAGGACTCAGGAGGGAGGGGGGCGGGGGCGGCCGGGAGAGGGGCTTTGCTAATTGCCCAGGCGGGAAGGAGGGGTGCGCAGCGCCAGTGTGCTGTGCTGCAGCCCATTTGGGACTGCAGGACCCACCATACTCGCTGCCCCTGCACTCCCATGCTCCAGCCTAGCCCCTGAGGCCTCGGTGTCCTGTTCCCGTTCCCGCCGCCTGCTGCCCCTCCCCGACCCATGGCTTCTCTGGAGGACCCTCTGCTCACAGGTAAAGTGACACCACGACATGCCCTCACCTGAAGCAGAAAACGCAGTCCAGGAGCTGGGCGCAGCCTCCCGCCAACCCCAGGGCACCAGGACCACCCCAGACGCTGCGCCACACCCTGTCCGCAGGGGGTCAGGCCGGGACAGCGCCACAGGAGGTACCCCCCCCCTGCCAGCGGGCAGGCTAGCCCCCATAGTTCTACACCCCCACGCGCTTTTCAGAGCCTCCTGCCATTCCCAGGGCACCCAGAACCCAGAGAGTGAGGCCTTGGGTGTTCTCTAGTGACAGATTCAAGGCAATTTTTCGACTTTGGGACTCAGAGTTAACATAGTTTTCATTTGTGATTATTATTTTTGTGTGGGGGCCGTCGCTTTTCTTTTGACCTATGCTTGTTTTCACTCCCGGTTCTGAAGAAGCCCCTAAATCCTAACCCTTTGAGGACTCCGAAAGCTCTCAGAGCAGCAGTGCTGGGGGACAGTGTGGACACATGGTTTGGTTTCTCCTCTGGCCTGCTTCTGTGGCAGCCCCGCTCTGTCCTCCTCAGACTTCAGAGCAATATCTGAACAAGTGGAGAAGCAACCAGGGGGTCAGGAAGGTGGCCACCGAAGAGTGACTTCTCTGGAGGGTGGCTGAGCTAGCAAGTGAGCATGTTAGTCCAGCTCTGCCTGCATTCAGTATGGAGCTGAACAGGGGCCAGGGAAGGGGAGGAGGAGCAGAGAGCAGGGACAAAGGGACCAAAGAGGAGATTCAGATGAAGGGAAGTAATGGGGAGGAAAGAGAAGAAACTCTAGAAGACAGGTATGTAGAAAGGAAAAGGGATGAAGTGGGCATTGGGAAAGAGCACCACCAGGGAAGGAGAGAGGGGAAGAAAAGAGGGAGGAAAGAGGAAAGGGGAAAGGGAGAAGGGAGGAGTCAGCATGCCAGGGCTCCCCCTGCATCTGAAGAAGAGGTGGCTGGTCCAGCTTGTCAAACAGGGTGCTCACTCTTTGGCCCCAGTTTCTGCTCCCAGTGCTACTGGGCTTTGCAAGGAAGGCAGGCTGTCCCTTGGGACCTACTGGAGCCCACTGGAGCCCACAGGAGGGTGGGAGAGGTAAGATGCCACCAGGTCCTGTCCTGAGCTGCTCCCAGCCACCAGCCTCACCACATGGTGCAAGAGGGACCCCAGAACAAAGGACGGACACAGGCCAGCATGTCTGCTGGTGGCCCTGGGCACTTAGCTCATCGCAGTGAACCACACGGCCTCCTCAACCCACGCTTTCAAAGCCTCCTTCTTCGCTTCTGGCTTTCATGTCTGTAGGAACATGAGCCAGATCTAACTCATCTCCGACAGACAATTCTGACTCACCCCGTGTCAGATTTTTATGAGTGGCTGTGATAGAGTAAGATAGCAATGCTCCAACAAACGGACTGTTTCCTCCCACTTGACCTCAACAGTCTTATACATTTTCTTAGCGAAAACATCTTGTCTCCTTCCATTAAGCTCATAACGTGGTCTAATAGTATACATGCGCCTTCCTTAGATGCGAAGCGATACAGAGGTCCTTTTTTTTTTTTAATTTTACAAGGTAAAGTCAGTGAACATATCCAACTTGACGAATACGTCTCTAAAATGTCAATCCAGGCAAAGCTTTTTCTGCCTACAGTTTCGAGCCTACGTGGTGACATTTTTAAAATGCTTTCAGTCCCTCAGTGAGGCTCTTAGAAGCTAGCCAGGGCTTACTACGTGCCAGGCACTGTGTCAGGTGTTGGAGCTAAAGGGAAGGAGAGCTTGGAGGCTGGCTGGGGAGGGACATCCATGACACAAGCACAGCTAGAAACGGAGGCCAATGCTAGAAAAGAGAGAGCAGGCTGCATGGAGAGTGTGTACCATGGGGCTTGTGAGCTCACGAATAAGTGGGAGTAACTGGAGTGGGGAGATGGGGGAGAGAAGAGGGTCTTCCCATCAATGGGAATCACCTGTGCTTGGAGGCAGGTGGCATGAGAGGTCTCCACAGGAAGAAGGAGGCAGTGTGGTTGAAGGGCAGAGAGATGGGGCAGAACAGGCATCAGTCAGTTGGAGGGGTATGAATAGACTGATGGGAGGATTATGGGTGCCTTTGGAGGACTGAGAATTTGTTAGAAGATCAGTGCAGATTTCTATGGAGACAAATGCCAGGAACTGATAGGTCTTTGAAAGGTCACTCTGGCTGCCTTTTGGCAAAGGGGTTGGTAAAAGGCACTTGCAGGTGTGAACACACCAGGTGGGAGGTGAGTGCAGGAAATCGGGTGAGGGAGCATGGGAACTTGGTCCCGGGGTATATAAGGGAGAATAGCCTTTAAGGAGTTCCACAAATTGGCACCAGCTGTGGCTTCATTACAGAGCTGGAAGGGGGAGGTGGGTGTGTCCTGGAGGTTACAGAAATTACATGAGAAAGGGAAGTCTTTTTAGATCTCTTTTTCAACTAGAGGAACTCTCACCTTATTGATAGAATTCCAGAGTGGGAACCAATGATATGAGGACATCTTTGAAATGTCTGAATATGTTCTTCGACATCTTTGCAAGTGACGAGGAGACCTTGACCTTAGGAGGCCTTGGCCCTCTTTGTAGCCAGAAAGATTTCACCTACAGATTTGGGTTCTCCCTTTTAAAGTCAAGGAGTCAGTCCTTCCAAAGGACACCTCCTATCATTTTACCCTCTCATCATACCTCACGTGCTGGCATCTCCAAGACCCTCTGTTCCAGGTTGAGAGTATCCACTTTGGCCGGGCTGGTCTTGCAAAGAACACCACAACAGGAAATCTAGAGCCTATAGTGCTATTAATAACATCATCTAAGACTGTGTTTGCTACCCTCTTGGCCTCTTCCCACCATGACTCACTGAAGCTTTTTACACATTGTATCCATTATGCTATAGTTCCCAAAGCTCATCTTCTCTAGTGCCATTAGTTTTTAGGGGACCAGGCAAACCTTAAACTTGTCCCCCTTAATTGGATCCCTGTGCCCCCACAATCTCTTTGAATGCCTTTCACCATGATTCTTGAATGAGATCTGAGACCACTGCTGGTACCTAACACTTCTTGGCACCTTGTCTGCTAGGTTCTTGGAAGAGGAGGTGGCTATGGAGGTGAGTGGGAATGGGAGTGGGAGGATTTTTCCCTTCACTTCCCTTTTTGTGTTTTCAAATAATGGGTTTTGAGGGGGAGGGAAAGGTTAACCAGACCATTTATTTTCCATCTCCCATCGATAAAATGTCACACAGGAGAGAGGTGGCAGAAACGCACTTTCACGTTAATTTTTTTACAAGGAAGATTGACTTATGAACCTACTTTGTTATTCCCTTTCATTCAATTTCCCTGTACCTCCTTTTCTATGAAGTGTAACGGTAACCCATTATTATTTTTATTGTTGGCACGTGCCTTGTGAACCATAAAGTGTACGCTATAAATGGGAGCGCTTTTCTTTTTTTTTTTTTTTTTTTGTAGTTTACGAAAAACTAATATTTTTTAAATTAATTTTTTATTTATTTTCAGCATAACAGTATTCATTCTTTTTGCACCACACCCAGTGCTCCATGCAAGCAGTGCCCTCTATGATACCCAACACCTGGTACCCCAACCTCCAAATCCCCCGCCCCTTCAAAACCCTCAGATTGTTTTTCAGAGTCCATAGTCTCTCATGATTCAGCTCCCCTTCCAATTTCCCCCACCTCCCTTCTCGTCTCTAACTCCCCATGTCCATGAAAAACTAATTTAAAAACATTCATCCACCAGAGTACCCAAAGGGCTCCCATATAAACTATCTGTCGTTACATTATGTCCCGATGTGGAGCTCGATCCCAGGATCCTGAGATAATGACCTGAACTGAAGGCAGAGGCTTTAACACACTGAGCCACCAGCCCCAATGTATTCTCTTCAGTACCAGAATTTGTAACCAATTGACAGATGAAAATGGAGGCAGTCAAGTGAAAATCAATAGGTCTTAGACCTGCAAGAAATTTGAATTAGATGAATTCAGCTACTCAGGCACTGTTTCACATTTTCAGATCTCTGCAGAAAAGGGGTTAACCTTTTTACAGCATGTAAAAGAGAAGACTATAACACATACTATGTGTAAGCATGTAAATATCAAAAAATATCCCATTAGTTGCTAAGACACACAGGGCCTATATTTTCTCTCAAATTCATGAATATGTAGGAGAAATAAGTGAGAAGTGAATGTATACTTATCACTTCGAAGTCTTTTAGAAATCTAAAATATGACTTTCTATGGTTTGTGTCTCCATATTCCTTTATTGCCAGTTTGAACAAATTCACATGCTTTGATTCAAAGGTAATAAATTCCTCTTATTTGGAAACATGATGTTTATTTTTATTCTCTCACCCTTAGCAGGTGGTTTCATTTTAGCACACTTCAGAGTTATAATTTCATGCTTATTAAAAACATTTATTATGATCTACATAGATGAATGAAACTTTTATTTTATTAAATTATTTGACAAAAAATCTGTTATTTTTAAAAATGTATTTCCTTTAGGGTTATTTTAGAGCGTTCAGAGAGGATCTAGGAGTGTGGTATTATGTAGTTTTTAAGTAGGTATGAAATGGTTATTTATAGGATTGTTTCTTTAAGGCTTATGTATATTGTCCATTATATGCTATAAAATATTTTGAAAGTAAATTTAAGGTATGTTTTACATAGTTTATTTTTTGGAAATAAATATTGAAATGACTTGTGAAATTCAGTATATTCTCAACATTAATTTATTTTGAAATTTACCAGTTGTCTACTGAACTATTATATGGCAGATATTACTTCAGACTACACTGGTAAATGAAATACTTGGCTTTGTAGAACTTTTATTTTAATGGGTGAGACAATTCAAAGCTATAAACCTTAATAAAAATTGCATAGTGCATTCAAAAAGGATGAGTACAATGGGGAAAAAGAAAAACTCGATCAGGGTGAGAAAAATCAAGGTTGCTAGGCAGGGGATGGGGAGTTAATATTTTTAATAGGAAGATCAGGGTAGTTACAATGAAGCTGACAATTGAACAAAGGTATGGAAAGGTGATGAATTTGCGTAGAACTATCAGCAATAAGGTCACTCCAGACAAAGGAATTGGCTATCTTGAAGGCCATAAGGTTGGATCATGCCTGGCATATCTGAGGAATAGCAAGGAGGCCACTGTGAGTGACTGAAGAGTAGCAGGGAAAGAGGTCACAGAGGTTAAATGAGTGGCTAGATCATGTAAAAGCTTAGAAGTCATTGTAAAACTCTGGCTTTTATATTTGGAAAATTACTGTGTGATAGAATTTCTGCTAATAACTGAGAGTTCAATTGTCCATAAAATTTCAAGGACTCTTATTCTAGTAAGACAGAATGAAGAGAAAGAGTTCATATTTTCACATGGTGTAACAAATGCTCAGAGATGCAAGTGTAGGAAGCTATAGGATCACAGAAGAAGGCACTAAAATCACACCAATATATTTGATGACTGTGACTATATATAAATTTGTATTTTCTAGATTTTTTATAGTCATGGAATGACACTGTATATACTATTCATTGCCTGGCTTTTCTTTTCTCAGCATCATTACTTTGAGAATCTCCAATTGTAAATAGTTCATTTTGATGTTGAATAGTAATCTCTTTAATGAATAGATCATAATTTTTCTTTGCTCTATGGATGGACATTGATGAACATTTCCACTGTTTTCAATTCTTAAAAATAAAGCTGCTATGAAATTCATATACAAGTCCCTGTATGAACATAGGGCTTGTTTCTCTTGGTTAAATGCCTAGAAGTAAAATGGCTATTTTTGTAACTGCAACATATTTTGCATTTAAAAAAATTTTCAAACTATTTTCCAAAGTGGTTGTATCATGATATATGCCAACAACAGTTTAGATTTTTTGTTGCTTCTCAATCTAGCTCAGACCAAGTTCAATTAGCCTTTATAATTTTAGCCATTCTAATAGATATGTAAGCATGTCTCATTATGATTTTAATTTGTATTTCTTTAATGTCTAAATGTTGAGAAATTTGTCATGTGCCTATAAGCCATCCATATACTTTTGGTGACATGTCTCTTCCATTATTTCCTTCACATGTAAAATTGGATACTCTGTTTGGTTATTAGTAAGGTTTTTTTATTTTTATTCATATTTAAATAATCAGAGTAGATGTCCATTATCAGATATGTAATTTGGAAATCGCTTGTCCATCTTTACAGTTTCTCAATGGAGCTTTGATAGCTGTGTCTTTCAAGAAATATGCTACTTCTTTCCTGGTACACGGAGGTATGACTAGAACATTATCAATGTTGACCTTTGCAAAGAAAATCATGGCTTAAGATATATGTAGTCTGCAGTTGTTGGGAGTGTTCACCATCCTTGCCTCTAACTCATCTCTCACTGCCCACACATTCAGATATAGGGGAATATTGATTGACAAAATATTAATTGCCAAATAACACTAGTTAGAGAATAAGAAAAATGCAGGCACCTGATTATATAATATTACATAAATAAAATGTGTTTTTATAAGTGCTATTGGAAGTAAATTCCTCAATACTTTAATCACACAGAATGATGGAATCCTAGATTTTTTTTCTTGTATTTACTAAGAAAATGATCATGCCTCAAGTATATTAAAATGGAATAGGGAAAATTAAAAATTGTTTTAAGATGATTTGCGTGTGTTGTGTGTATGTGAGAGAGAAAGTGAGAGAGAAAGATAAAGAAAAAGAGAAAGGGAAAGACAGAGAGGTGGCTGCAGTGAATTGATGAGTTGGAGGATAGATTTTAAAGTTTTGTCTTTTGCTTTCTACATTTCTTTTTCCTTAGGTACAAGAGAACAATCAGTAATATCTCAGAAGCCTGCTGGTAACATCAGCAGAAAGAATTAGAGGTTCCCAGAAAATTAAGATGACATATAGTTTTCCTGACATAAGAAAATCATTTTTTGTCCCCAGCTATTTTCAATGATCTATACCCCACCTGTGTACTTGCCCAAGCACACTTCTTCCAAAACTTCCTGGGAGGTTCTTACAAAGAAATTTAAAAACCTCACTCCTTAAGGATTTTGAGGGAACAAGGCAATGGGAAAACTAACAGTCACCACCAGACCAGGAAATAGCCTAAGCTATTGAGACAATAAATCAGTGGTAAAACTCCTAGTGCTATTTCAAAAGCAATCAAGGCCTTGCATTCCTTGTCCCAGAAAATGAGCCCAAGACCCCATCTAGTTTCTATCTGCTCTTGAAGCCTGCAGAGTCCCTTTCCCTTGTCCAACAGTTACCTCTGCTTTATTCTAACGTTGAAGTTTCTGCCCTCGGTGGAATACAAGCTTCATTCAGGTGAACATGCAATACATATTGCACAAATACATATGTGGATGTGCATGCAGCCACAACCTTATGACCAACCATACATGGAATAATAAAACTCTCCCTTCTGAGTATTCATCTTAAATACTAAATAAAAATCTCTCTCCTGTTCAAACAGTCAAGGCTTTGGAACTTATTCCCTGTGATCTCCTTGTATGTTGTAAACAAAGATTCCTTTGTTTGACAACTCCACCTGTTTCTGTGATTCACCAAAGACTGACCTCAGTTAGTTCAGTTGCTGTAATGGCTTTCACTACTCTGATTCTACCTCTGCAAGTCTCCAAATTTAACTATTTTTTCTCCCAATTCTGCATGTTCTTGGCTTTAAACTGCAACTCTGAAGAGAAGATTTGCTTGTTTAAAAAAAAAAATCAAGAAAAGGTAGTAGTAGTTAACATTGTTACTTTGAACTTCCTGCCCTAAGGGGCTCTCCTGTTCTTTCTCTTTGACTTCCTGGACTAAAACGACAGAAATTTGGCAATACATCACTCCCCAATCCAGATTACTGCCAGAACAGTTTATACTCTTAGAAAAATATTAGTTTAAAAGATCACATAATTAAATACTTAAGCATGTAGTGTAATATAGTGGTTTACAAGAAATATATTTTGGTCATCTGAATATTTGGTTTTCAACCATGGCTACTGACTCACAGCTCCTAAAACTCTTGGGATTTCCTGTGATAAGGGTGAGAGAGGTGTGTTTTGTTCTGTTAATGAAGTGACCTTCAGACCTCACTCAAGGCAAGGGCTGTTTGCCTGAAGGACCAACCACTTGGTGAAAGCCTTCACAACTTTTTGCCTCCCCTTCCTCCCAATACAGGATTATCTGGGGAGGGAAGAGGATCTGGAGATTAGATCAGCAAATGACAATGATTTAGTCAGTCATGACTATGTCATGAAGCCTCCACAGAAAAGCTGAAAGGACTGGGTTCAGAAAGCTTTTAGTTTGTGAAATGTATGAAAAGGCAGGAAGAGTGGCAGTCTTACAGAAGGTAATAGAAGCTCTGTGCCCATTCTCCATACCTTGCCCTGTGCACTTCTTTATCTATCTATTGATTTAAATCTTCTATTATATCTTTTAATAAGCTGGCAAACATAAAGTAAGTATTTTTCTGAGTTTTGTGAGTCCCTGTAGCAAATTAAAAGAACGTAAGAAGTAGGCCACTGGGACCTCCAACCTGTAGTTGCTCAGTCACAAGCACAGGTAATAACCTGGGGCCTACAGTGAGACTGGCATCTGAGGTGGGGTTGGAGATAGTCTTGGAGGACTGATCCCTTAACTGATGAAATCTTACACTATGTTCAGGTAGATAGTGTCAGAATTTAGTTGAATTCTTGGAGATCCTGCTGTTGTCTGAAAATTATTTGGCATTGTTGGTATGATGTCCTAAAACCCAAAAAGATATAGCTACCTCAAAATAAGAATACGGTTGACAGCTTATATATAATAAGTGAGTATTTCAGGGATTTAAAATATACCCAATAAATAATGTAAGGAAATAAGGAAAGATTTTGAAATAAAAACAAGAATAAGAACCTAGTGGTACTAATAGATTAAATATATGTAATCTAGTTGAATTAAGAATACAATGGATAGAATACGTAATGGATTCAATAGAGATAAGAAGTCACTTAAGGATATAGTCATCTGGATACCAGCAAAGCATTAAAATTATCAATATAAAAGAGGTGTAAGATGTAGGTGATGTGTGTGGAACAAAAGCTAGAGAAGAAATTAGATTTCCTTACTACTCATAGCCTGTTGACAAGTCCTTGAAGCTCCTCTGGGGACTCAGCTGCTTCCATGTGGACACATCCACTCAGGGCAAAAAGCATTCTTAGTCCACCCCCCAGGATACTGAAAATCTACTTTCACATGTAAAAATTACTTTGGAAACTTCTTTATCTCTACTCCCCACCCCTGCCCTCAAGATATACATTGGCAATCATCTCCCAAGCATATACCCACTGATACACATCAGAAGAGTCTCTTCCCTGAGTTTTTACTAAATAGTAATAAATGACCTTTCCCTAACAATAGCTAGCCCCCTCAAGGTCCTGGAAACCTTGTTTATAAAATACCTTGGAGGCTTGTGCTATCCCTAACCTCCTCCCAAATTGAAAGTATATAATCAGCCACTCTTCATGACCCTCTCTCTCTACTCCAAATAAATAAATAAATATTTTTAAATAAAATAAAATAAATGACTTTTTTTAAATGAAAGAAGAAAAAGGAAAGAAATATTTGAATATTAATGTACATCTATTTCTCAAGCATAAAATAGTCAAGACACTGGATTAAAACTTACATACAAGAAAAGAAAGAAAATATTCATAACTAGAGTTGACTCTATGAATCCCAAACTAGGGCATACATACCAAAGACACACAAAAAAAATCACAAGTGTTAGAGAGAAAAAAAATAATTCATTAATAAAGAAACAAGAATCAGACTGACAGAAATTTTTTAAATAACATCAGATATAAAAAAGAATGAAGTAATAGCTTTATTATCTTGAAAAAAAATCACAAATGGAAACATTTAGATCCTTATAAAATGTCATTGGCATAGGAAGGCATAATAAAAAAAATATTTTCAGGAATACAGATCACAGATAATTTGCCTTAATTTGTGTAGGCAGCACTTAAATACTAATATTATTTTAACAGTTAAAATATACTCTATGATCTTTGAGGTTGGGGAAAAGAGGATGACCAAGTCATCTTGAAATAATTCAGTTTTATGAAAAAAGTAAAAAGATCAAAAAAAAGACTTGTAGAAAAGAGAGATAAAACATATGCATAATAAAAATAAATAAATAAATAAACAGCTGGAGTGCCTGGGTGACTTAGTCGGTTCAAGTGTCTGCCTTCAGCTCAGGTGATGATCCTGGTATTGAGCCCTGCATCAGGCTCCCTGCTCAGTGGAGAGTCTGCTTCTCCCTCCCATTGAGAAAAAAAAATTTGACTTATTTATTTGAGAGAGATAATCTTTAAATTTTACTTATTTATTTGAGAGAGAGTGAGAAAAGAAAAACATGCACACAGCAGAGGGAATAACAGAGGGAGAGGGAGAAGCACGCCACTGAGCAGGGAACCCCCTGCGGGGCTCTATCCCAGGACCCGGGTATTATGACCTGAGCTATAGGTAGACACTTAACTCAGGTACCCCAATAAATACAATCTTTTAAAAAAACTAAATAATAATAAAAATAAATAATATTTCAGATAGTATGATTTTTTTAATGTGAGACTTGGTATAAAAACAGGATGACATACTTGTCTAATTATAGCAAAGACTTTGATAAGTTTAGATGCAGTAGTACATAAAAAATTTAACTTCTTTCATTAACTGATAATTTAATTAGATTAAATTAAGAGACATCAAAATTTAGAGAATCTAATAGTCCTGATCTATTAATAAATGTAGCCATCCTGACCCCAAAACAAGAGTCTTCAGTAAGTATATAAGCATAAGTTGAACATTTTCACAAACAGGCCATTATTTAGGCCAGAAGTATATGCCAATAAATTCCTAGAGTGAAATATCAGGCTATATTTTCCAAGAATAAGGCAATAAAATTAGAAAACAATGACCAAAATATTAAATTCATATAATTGGAAGTTAACTTCATACCTAAAAAGAAATAATACAGCTAATTCAGAAATTTTTAGAATTACAGTACTTTGGTAATATCAACTCTCAAAATGAGTAACGGACAGGTGGGGCTAGCAAGAGACTCGTGGGAGGATTAAATCATGGGCCCCTGTATCTCAGGTGCAGTAGAAGCAGTGGATTTGGAATTTCAGTTTTTCCACAACGTTCCACCACAAGCTGGTTAGAACTGTGCAAAAGCAGGAAGGGAAGCCCCAGTAAAGTGGACTGGGGATGCCAGAAGGGGAGGCTGGAAGGGGGCGCCTGGTGCTCAGTGCCCATTACAGACCCCACATTGCAATCCCCCACAGGAGAGACTCACCAATTTTAGGCCCCACAGGGGAAGCTGGAGGTTCATCTCCTGACTTTTTGTAGGAGCTTTGCAGCTCAGCTGGTGAGAATTCTCCATCACCCTGCCTTTCTCCAAGGGACTTTCCTTCAAGCACCCTTCCCAACTTCTTCCTCCTCCATGAAATAATGTTCCTCTCCTTTGTTTCTCGCACTTGCCTGTGATGGGACCTTAGCTTGCTCAGCCCAGACTGCCATTCTCTGCTCTTCCCAATTAAACCCATGCTGCTGGTCAAATAACTGGCAGATTAAGTTTAAGGCCAATCGAACTAATAAATTCAAGAACTTGCAAGGAACAAAATCAATATGCACAAATTAGTGGCACTCCTAGGTGCTCGGAAGGACCCATCAGAAAGAGACTGCTGAGAACGATCTCATTTACACCTGCATCCAAGATAGCAAGATACCCAGGAGGCCCCTGAACCAAGAAAGTGACAGCCCTGCTACAATGACGACAGACAGGGAGGGGTACACACGGAGATGGGGAGGCACTGTGCTCAGGGAAGAACCCACACTGGGAAAATACCTACTCTCCCCAAAACCGGCTACAGAGTCCTCACTTTGGCTCCCGAATTTCCGGACTAGGCGCAAGCCTGGAGTGGGTGTGGACACGGGAAGGACCCCGCAGGGCTGAGGTGGGGAGAGCACGAGCACCAAAGCAGGGGGACGCTCCCTGACTGCAGACCATCTGAGGAGCCCAAGGAACCGAATCCGCGAGCACACAAACACAGACAAGGACCAAGGATCACCCGAGCCCAGAAAGGGGGGACCCCACAGCCCCGCGCACAGCACAGCAGGAGGCCACGTCTCCTCACACAAAACGACGGAAGCCCCAGTGTCTACACAGGGCGCCCTTTCTCTGGGGGGTCCTGAGACCACGAACCCCTTGACAGTCCACTAAGGGACTTCTCCTCACCTCCTCCAGCGTCTGGTCCTTAGGAGGTTGGACTGCTGCCAGTGTGGGCGCGTCCTCCACAACGGGTCCGGTCAGTGTGGATGCAGAGCCACACCCTCCTCAGCTTGTCCTGTCAGGGTGGGAGGCGCCCCACATTCTCCAGAAGTCTCCACAGTGGGTCCTGAAAAGGCAGGGCTCAGGTCACAGCTGTGGCTGTGCAGCCTGGGCTCAGGGCGGAGCTGGGGTCTGGCGCCCTCTGCAGGCGGTGCAAGGCAGTGCAGGACTGTGGGAGCTCACCCTTCAATGGAAGGTCCTGCTCCCTCCCCGGGTCCAGCTGATGCCATTTCATTCCGGAAATTCAAGCTGCATGGAGCCCAATACCCCCCAACTTCCCCCCAAATAGCTAAGGAACAATGAATTGGAAACAATGTGGAATTACAACAGTCCTTGACCCAAACAGTGTCACTGAACATGGCCCTGATGCAGACCCACACTCTGACCTCAACTTGGTCTCAAGCCTGGACCCTACCCTAATCCAAGACCCTAACCCTAGCCCCCAACCCAAACAATGTTCACAAGAATCAAGAGGTACAAACTGCAAATATCCATCAATGGCAAGTGCATAAGCAAAGTGTGGTGAAGGGTTTGAATTTGGGTTCAGGTTCAGGTTTTAGTCAGAGTTCTAATCAGGCTTTGGGTTTAGTGTTAGGGTGAGGGTTTAGAGTGAAGGACAAGGGAACAGAGTTATAGTTTAGGGCTTTAAGTTTATGATTTAGGCTTTAAAACTCAGGACTTATGGGATAAAGTTCAAGGTCAAATTTGGGGTTTGACTTCATGCTGAGATTTGGGTTCAGGTTTCATGACTTGGAGGTCTTGTTTAGGGTTTGGGTTCGTGGTTCAGGGCTTGGATCCAGGGCTCAGGTACAGGCTTTGGGTTCCATTCCAGGTTTGGGATTCAGGGTTCTAGTTTGGGCTTTAAGGTCAGCTTAGGTTTCAGTGTTGGTAGGGTTTAAGGTTAGGTTTAGGGATGACACATTTTCTTCAGTTGTCATCATGGACAAAATAATTCTATCTGAAGTTTCTAAGTCAGAAATGTATTTCATCTGGGGGCGCCTGGGTGGCTCCGTGTGTTAAGCCTCTGCCTTGGGCTCAGGTCATGATCTCAGGGTCCTGGGATCGAGCCCTTCATCAGGCTCTCTGCTTGGCGGGGAGCCTGCTTCCCCATCTTTCTCTCTGCCTGCCTCTCTGCCTACTTGTGATCTCTGTCTGTCAAATAAATAGAATTAGTAAAAGCTATTATATGATCTTTTACAAACCATTTCCTATCTTTGCATTCTCATGTGCCAAGACAGACAGGGATTATTTAAAACCCTGAAGAGAGTGCTCTTGCTTTTAAATTGCCTGTAACCTTCGTGTAATAGATTTATGATTGATGATAGATTTAGTTAAAATATAACTATTTAAAATATTTACTCTCAGTAAACGATTTCAACCTATGCTCATTTAAGTAACTTGGTGCATAATCCCTTTTCTATTAAACCATAGTGCAAGGACCAATGCCGCGTTTCCGAGAGAACCCCAAGCTATTTTTCTAGAATGGCCATATGCATATATATCAGGCGTCCTGTTTTCACTCCCTTTGTGGAGCACCTACCCTGGAGGTCATGTAATAACCAATGACCAAAAAAACAAACCAAAAACCCAAACATCCAGGTTGAAGTGCCATCCCTGCCTGGAGTGGAGGAGACTGCTCAGACAGATCCCAGGCAGGCATCTCAGCCCAGGCCTGTGCTGGGGAAGCTGGTTCCTGGCTTTGGGCGCAATCTGGAAGCCAGCAAACTGACGCAAGAGTGCAGCTGGCCTTTAGGACTGATGATCTTTTCGCAGCCAGGCTGCCCGTGGACACCCGCTCAGAAAGCCAGGCTATGAGTCTGCCCAGCGCAGGCGCTGGCAATGGGGCAGCATGCTAGGGCATAGCCCTGCACCCCAGCCAGGGCTCAGGCCCCTGGAGTGAGGGGGCAGGGCCGGCGCAGAGAAGGGTCTTTGCTAATTTCCAAAGCTGGAAGTGAGCTCTCAGAGGACTCAGGAGGGAGGGGGGCGGGGGCGGGGCGGGGGGGGCCAGGAGAAGGGGCTTTGCTAATTGCCCAGGCGGGAAGGAGGGGCACACAGCTCCAGGGTGCTGTGCTGCAGCCCATTCGGGACTGCAGGACCCACCATACTCGCTGCCCCTGCGCTCCCACGCTCCAGCTTAGCCCCAGAGGCCACGGTGTCCAGTTCTCATTCCTGCTGCCTGCTGCACCTCCCTGCCCCATGGCTTCCCTGGAGGACCCTCTGCTCACAGGTAAAGTGACACCTCGATGCGCCCTCACCTGAAGCAGAAAACACAGGACAGGAGCGGGGGGGGGGGGGGGGGTGGGGGGGGGGAGGGTGGAGTGGTCCGGGCCCAGGCTTCCAGCAACCCCAGGGCACCAGGACCACCCAGGACGCCGCGCCACACCCCCTACGCAGGGGGTTGTGCCAGGACAGCGCCACAGGAGGTACCCCCCCCCCCCTGCCAGCGGGCAGGCTAGCCCTCATAGTTCGGCACCCCCACGTGCATGTCAGAGCCTCCTGCCATTCCCAGGGCACCCAGAACCCAGAGAGTGAGGCCTTGGGTGCTTTCTAGTGACAGATTCAAGGCAATTCTTCGACTTTGGGACTTCAGAGTTAACATAGTTTTCATTTGTGATTATTATTTTTGTGGGGGGGCCGTCGCTTTTCTTTTGACCTATGCTTGTTTTCACTCCCGGTTCTGAAGAAGCCCCTAAATCCTAACCCTGTTGAGGACTCCGAAAGCTCTCAGAGCAGCAGTGCTGGGGGACAGTGTGGACACATGGTTTGGTTTCTCCTCTGGCCTGCTTCTGTGGCAGCCCCACTCTGTCCTCCTCAGACTTCAGAGCAATATCTGAACAAGTGGAGAAGCGACCAGGGGGTCAGGAAGGTGGCCACCGAAGAGTGACTTCTCTGGAGGTTGGCTGAGCAAGCAAGTGAGCATGTTAGTCCAGCTCTGCCTGCATTCAGTATGGAGCTGAACAGGGGCCAGGGAAGGGGAGGAGGAGCAGAGAGCAGGGACAAAGGGACCAAAGAGGAGATTCAGATGAAGGGAAGTAATGGGGAGGAAAGAGAAGAAACTCTAGAAGACAGGTATGTAGAAAGGAAAAGGGATGAAGTGGGCATTGGGATAGGGCACCACAAGGGAAGGAGAGAGGGGAAGGAAAGAGGGAGGAAAGAGGAAAGGGGAAAGGGAGAAGGGAGGAGTCAGCATGCCAGGGCTCCCCCTGCATCTGAAGAAGAGGTGGCTGGTCCAGCTTGTCAAACAGGGTGCTCACTCTTTGGCCCCAGTTTCTGCTCCCAGTGCTACTGGGCTTTGCAAGGAAGGCAGGCTGTCCCTTGGGACCTACTGGAGCCCACTGGAGCCCACAGGAGGGTGGGAGAAATAAGATGCCACCAGGTCCTGTCCTGAGCTTCTCCCAGCCACCAGCCTCACCACATGGTGCAAGAGGGACCCCAGAACAAAGGACGGACACAGGCCAGCATGTCTGCTGGTGGCCCTGGGCACTTAGCTCATCGCAGTGAACCACACGGCCTCCTCAACCCACGCTTTTAAAGCCTCCTTTTTCGTTTCTGGCTTTCATGTCTGTAGGAACATGAGCCAGATCTAACTCCTCTCCGATAGACAATTCTGACTCACCCCGTGTCACATTTTTATGAGTGGCTGTGATAGAGTAAGATAGCAATGCTCCAACAAACGGACTGTTTCCTCCCACTTGACCTCAACAGTCTTATACATTTTCTTAGCGAAAACATCTTGTCTCCTTCCATTAAGCTCATAACGTGGTCTAATAGTATACATGCGCCTTCCTTAGATGCGAAGCGATACAGAGGTCCTTTTTTTTTTTTTTGTAAATTTTACAAGGTAAAGTCAGTGAACACATCCAACTTGACGAATACGTCTCTAAAATGTCAATCCAGGCAAAGCTTTTTCTGCCTACAGTTTGGAGCCTACGTGGTGACATTTTTAAAATGCTTTCAGTCCCTCAGTGAGGCTCTTAGAAGCTAGCCAGGGCTTACTACGTGCCAGGCACTGTGTCAGGTGTTGGAGCTAAAGGGAAGGAGAGCTTGGAGGCTGGCTGGGGAGGGACATCCATGACACAAGCACAGCTAGAAACGGAGGCCAGTGCTAGAAAAGAGAGAGCAGGCTGCATGGAGAGTGTGTACCATGGGGCTTGTGAGCTCACGAATAAGTGGGAGTAACTGGAGTGGGGAGATGGGGGAGAGAAGAGGGTCTTCCCATCAATGGGAATCACCTGTGCTTGGAGGCAGGTGGCATGAGAGGTCTCCACAGGAAGAAGGAGGCAGTGTGGTTGAAGGGCAGAGAGATGGGGCAGAACAGGCATCAGTCAGTTGGAGGGGTATGAATAGACTGATGGGAGGATTATGGGTGCCTTTGGAGGACTGAGAATTTGTTAGAAGATCAGTGCAGATTTCTATGGAGACAAATGCCAGGAACTGATAGGTCTTTGAAAGGTCACTCTGGCTGCCTTTTGGCAAAGGGGTTGGTAAAAGGCACTTGCAGGTGTGAACACACCAGGTGGGAGGTGAGTGCAGGAAATCGGGTGAGGGAGCATGGGAACTTGGTCCCGGGGTATATAAGGGAGAATAGCCTTTAAGGAGTTCCACAAATTGGCACCAGCTGTGGCTTCATTACAGAGCTGGAAGGGGGAGGTGGGTGTGTCCTGGAGGTTACAGAAATTACATGAGAAAGGGAAGTCTTTTTAGATCTCTTTTTCAACTAGAGGAACTCTCACCTTATTGATAGAATTCCAGAGTGGGAACCAATGATATGAGGACATCTTTGAAATGTCTGAATATGTTCTTCGACATCTTTGCAAGTGACGAGGAGACCTTGACCTTAGGAGGCCTTGGCCCTCTTTGTAGCCAGAAAGATTTCACCTACAGATTTCGGTCAAGGAGTCAGTCCTTCCAAAGGACACCTCCTATCATTTTACCCTCTCATCATACCTCACGTGCTGGCATCTCCAAGACCCTCTGTTCCAGGTTGAGAGTATCCACTTTGGCCGGGCTGGTCTTGCCAAGAACACCACCACAGGAAATCTAGAGCCTGTAGTGCTATTAATAACATCATCTAAGACTGTGTTTGCTGCCCTCTTGGCCTCTTCCCACCATGACTCACTGAAGCTTTTTACACATTGTATCCATTAAGCTATAGTTCCCAAAGCTCATCTTCTCTAGTGCCATTAATTTTTAGGGGACCAGGCAAACCTTAAACTTGTCCCCCCCTAATTGGATCCCTGTTCCCCCACAATCTATTTGAAAGCCTTTCACCATGATTCTTGAATGAGATCTGAGACCACTGCTGCTACCTAACACTTCTTGGCACCTTGTCTGTTAGGTTCTTGGAAGAGGAGATGGCTATGGAGGTGAGTGGGAATGGGAGTGGGAGGATTTCTCCCTTCACTTCCCTTTTTGTGTTTTCAAATAATGGGTTTTGAGGGGGCGGGAAAGTTTAACCAGACCATTTATTTTCCATCTCCCATCGATAAAATGTTTACCACTCCACACTGGAAGAATTTATATCTTTCCTTTGAATCTCCAGGAAAATCTCCCAAACCCAGACCACCACCATGTGGATTCAGCCATCTTCTGATTCACCTCCAGATTGTCTCCTCCTAACTGCTCAAGCCACTGGTTAAGGGCGAAATGTTCAATGCCCAAGCAATTAAGTGGGGAACACGTTTATCTAAGCAATTGCATGCAGCTCTCTATCTGCATACAGGGGGTCTCTCCCAAGCATTTCCAACCTCAGCAAAAGAAGACAAAGCCCCAGCAGTCTGGGGTATATATCATTCATTCATTCCTGTGTTCAACACTCATGGCGGATCCCCAGCAAGACAGTGGGAGAGCAAGGACTGGAGAAATCCTGGAAGCTGAAGTCTGAGGAGGATTTCAAATTCAAGTCAGAGATGAAAGAAACATCTGGACTTGGTCCTCAGGTACATGCAGTATTCTGAACTGAGGCTAGAACCAGAGACCATTCTAATGAAAGGCCTCTACAGGTGGGCTCCAACTCAGTTTCGTGTATATTCATTCATGAAATAGCTCTTTGGGTCAACATGCAGAAGAAAACCATTTCAGAAAACTGACAATGAGGAGAGTAAAGGGAAGCCAGAAGGCTTGTGAATGGGGAGAGAGGAGGAGCCAGGGCAGGAAACCAAGAATCCCTCCCTGCCCTCCTTGCTGCCAGGGAGGTCTGAGGGACTAGTTTCCACCTGGGATCCCAAGTCCAGAACAAAAGCAGCGGGGCCACGGCGGGGGAGGGAAGGGGGTCCTCAGCACGGGCGCATGGGGCTGCGGAAAGATGGGGGCTAGCGTGCCTGCTGGCGGGGGGCACCTCGCAAGGCGCTGTCCCCAGCCCGACCCCATGAGGACCCGGGTTTGGCGCAGCGTCCGGGGTGGTCCCGGTGCCCTGGGGTTCGCGGGAGGCTGGGCCTCCACAACCCCCCTCTTCGCCCCCAGGTCGGGTCCGCGCTTTCTGCTCCAGGTGAGGGCGCGGCGCGGTGTCACTTTACCCCTGTGCAGAGGGTGGTCCGGAGAAGCCTTGGGGCGGGGAGGGGCAGCAGGCAGCAGGAGCGGGACAGCGGAGCCTCACATGGGAGCGTACGGGCGGCGAGTCCGGTGGGTCCTGCAGTCCCGACTGAGCCGCAGCACAGCACCGCAGCGCTGCCCGCCCCTCCTCCGCCAGCCCCTCCACCTCCTCCCAGACTCTCAGCCACATCCTCTGTGAGCTCACTTCCAGCTTAGGCAATTAGCAAAGCGCCTTCTCCCCGCCGCCCTCCACCCGCCCCCGCCCCCCTCCCTCCTGAGTCCTCCGCGAGCTCCCTTTTCGCTTTGGCAATTAGCAAAGCCCCTTCTCTGCCCCGCCCCCGCCCCCTCCCTCCTGAGGCCCCGCCCTGGCTGGGGCGCGGGGGAAGCCCCGGGGGCTGCAAGCTTGACCAGCACTGGCGCTGGGCAGCCTCCTAGCCTGGCTCCTTGAGCGGGTGTCCACCCGCGGCCTGGCTGCAAAAAGATCATCAGTCCTGTTAACCCTGGCTGCACTCTCCCGTCAGTTTGCTGGCTTCCAGATTGCGCCCAAAGCCAGGAACCAGCTTCCCCAACACAGGCCTGGGCTGAGATGCCTGCCCAGGATCTGTTTGAGCAGTCTACTCATCTCCAGGCAGGGATGGCACTTCCACATGGATGTTTCGGTTTTTTTATTGTTTTTTGGTCATTGGTTATTATTACATGACCTCCAGGGTAGGTGCTCCACAAAGGGAGTGAAAACAGGATGCATGATATACCCCTCACCTCCCATGCTGTCTTTCTCTTAAATAATAAGCACTGCTGAACTATCTTAGATTCTGTACCTTCTCTCCAGCCATGAACCTATCACTGTCTTTAACTCTTGAAAACTTCATTAGACAAATTAATGTGGTGAAGGAAGCAATATGAGAAAGCCTATTAATCTGATGAGCATGGAACTGAACAAACCCTATAGATACTTTCCCTTTGATTTCTAGCCTATCAATACCTACAGTGAGTCACATACACTCAAGATTATTGTTTTTATTGTATACTTCATATATTCATTGATTTTGGACTCGTTATCATTTCGTTGTAGTGTTAAACTATGGTAATAAACAAACTTTTAATTAACTTTTCCTCCTATGATACAAATATAACTTGCACTTGAGCTTTAGCTAATTTTATGTTCTAAAATTGCCAAAACAAAATGATCAAGGTTTCTAGATTATTTACTGTATTTTCTACTATATAATATTGTTCTATCTCTTCTGTATAAAGAAAATGAATGCTTGGGGCTCTTGGGTGGCTCAGTGTGTTAAAGCCTCTGCCTTCTGCTCAGGTCATGATCCCAGAGTCCTGGGATAGAGCCCCACATCAGGCTCTCTGCTCAGCAGGGACCCTGCTTCCCTTCCTTTCTCTCTGCCTGCCTCTCTGTCTACTTGTGATCTCTGTCTGTCAAATAAATAAATAAAATCTTTAAAAAAAGAAAATGAATGCTTGATAACTAAATGAATGCTTTACTGAACAAATTAAATATGGCAATGGCATTTTATTTTATCATGCTTCACATATTAAACTATAATATTATATCACTAGTCTACAAATAATCTACTCACATAGTCATTTGGAAGCTTTTAGCAAAAGAATTCTTCCTCCTGATTGTAGTATAAAAGCCACAGAAATATACAGAAGACTCCTAGGATAGAAAGTGAAATCCAGTTATCCGTGATGCCTTGAGGAGGACCTGACCTATGTATGTCCTGGGATGCACTAGTAACTGTTACATGTGATAGGATTATATTTAATATATACAGTTTCATTTACTTCACAAAGGACATATAAATTTGAGAATAAAATATTTGATGAATCTATAAAGTCTATATCTATTTGTAACTAATGTGGTAGAATTAAGATGTTAATTTGAAAAAAAATTCATTGAACACATACACATATTCAATTGTTTTTATATATATAAACAGCATTATTTATTTATGTAAATAAATGCATTGTCTGTAAAATCCATTTACTTATCAATCATAAGGGTAATTTTAAGTACTAAGAATAAGAAATATGTGAAAAGATAAGTGTTCAAGAGTGCAGTTTGTGGTAATTAATACAATATGATAGGCTCATGAAAAAGATATGTTACTTGAACTTAAAAGCTTCTATAATTAAGCGATGACCACTTGAAATTTGTAATTAGTCTTGCTGCAGTTTTTCCTTGCACTTATTGCCCTTCCCCAGAAGTTCATTAAGAATTTCTGTGAATGTCCTTATGTTTAATCTCATTCATAGATTCCACTGCTGCTCACAAAACAAAGCCAAAAAGAGAGGTAACTCTATGTGGCACTCCATCCACAAGCAATACATTCATAAATAATTAAAAAGCTCTCTACTTCATTTGTTACCCATTCAGCTGATAATTTAAATGAGTAACTGAGGCCATTTTATCAGCACTTTTAATAGAATGCGACTCAGAAACTTCACAGTGTTATTTAAGAAGAAATGCTCACGTGTTAAGGTTTTTATTTTTTTAAATCAACAAAATAATTTTCAAATATTAAAAGCAAATGTCTCCTTTTCCTCCAAGTTTCCTTGCTATGTCAAAGTTACAAATAAATACATTAAAATCGTATTTTGAGTAGTAGATAAAAACAAAAGTTTTGAAACTGTGGGTTGAGTGTCTGGGTTAACTTGTATAAATATCTGAACTCAATGTATTTAGACTTTATTAGATTTTTTTTAGACTATTTAAAAATACATGCTGAGATAATGACAACATTATTTTATTCATTTTAATAAATAAATTATTTTATTTATGTTTAGATATTTATTTATTAAATTAATGATTTAATATTTAATAATCTAAATGTGAAATATTTTAAATTCTAAAAATATTTATTTAATTAAATTGATATATTTAATATAAATATTTAATAAATTATTTAATCATTATTATAATTATGCAATACATTATGTATTGTGTAATAATTGCATTTTAATAAATAAATAAATGTATTATTTACATTATTTTATTTTATTTTATTTTATTTACTTGACAAAGAGAGGGAGAACGCAAGCAAAGGGAGCTGCAGGCAGAAGGAGAGGGAGAAGTAGGCTCCCAGCTGAGTAGAAAGTTCAACCTGGGGTTCCATCCCACGACCCTGGGATCACCACCAGAGTCGAAGGCAGATGCTTAAGTGACTGAGCCATCCAGATGCCCAAGGCTTTGTATTCTTCGCTTCTAAATATTGATGCTCCTTCATCTCTGGAGTTAGTAAATTGATGTTGAGAATTCATATCAAAGAATTGATAGTAGCTGTTAAACAGAAACATGTAATTTAGGGGAAAAAAAAGAACAGAAGGAAGAGAAAGGCCAAAAGTCAAAAGCACATTAATATAAAATTTAATTAGATAAAAAAGCTGATATTCCTGAAGGGGGCTAATAAAAGAGCTGCAAAGAGCTGATAGGATTAGGAAAATTGTCCACTCCTGGTCATTTCATAATTTTAGACTATTCCTTATTAATAAATATACTTAGTTCCAGAAACACAAGCACATAAGAACATTTCCACCAAGTTTCCTCTAACAGCATTTACAAATTAGACGTTCAAACAATGCAGTTCATTACATGTTGCATCTGTATCTTAAAGTTTAAACACATTCTGTGACACATTTTCCAACAATTAAAATTTAAAAATATATATATACATATATATCTATGTATATATATATATACCTTATCCCTAAATGGAAAAAATATATATATAGAGAGAGAAACCTTATCCCTAAATGAAACCTTTCTTTGTTTATTAGATTAAATAGGTAAATTAGCAACAACAACAACAACAAACAGCTAATATTATAGAGGTAGGAACAATTGACCTTTTCATTCATTGCTATTTTCTAAAAATTCCTATTTTATTTTTTTCTCAAGTCTGTCATAATAATTTTCTAAATCTCCTGCCTTATTCAATTTTTTTCTTTTAGTGGAAATCTCTATTTCATATTTATTTTCTCTTCCTCCACTCTTTGCTCTAATAATTCAATGTATTATTAGATTTTCTGTTTTTCTCTTTATCCAGATATATCTTTTCTTTCTTTCTTTCTTTTTTAAATAATTTGATTTGCTGGCATTTTACATCAGTACATGCTTTCTTATGGATGTTAGAAATGTCTGTGGAACTACTAGAAGAATAAACTTTTTTACCTTTAAGAAGTTTACAGTCTAGAGTGCCTGGGTGGCTCAGTTGGTTAAGTGTCTTCCTTCAGCTTAGGTCATGATGCCACGGTACTAGGATCCAGTCCTGCATCAGCTGCCTGCTCAGCAAGGAGTCTGGTTCTTCCTCTCCCTCTGCCCCTCCCTCTCTCTCTCTAATAAATAAATAAAATCTTTTAAAAAAAGACTTACTGAAATCTGAGACTGAATTACTAAATTCAGTCTTAATAGAAGACAGCTAAACAAAGCAATAATCACAACTGGAAAATTTAGCGAGATCATGGTTTAACATTTTTGGTTGACACAGGACCTCTTTCAGTAACAACTTTCCCTAAATATCAATTTCTTTTTAAGGCAAAAAATTTTGACAAGAAATCCAGATCCTTCTGATCATTTTCATATCAATTTAATGTGACATCCTCAGAGTATATAATCAAATATGTAATTATTCTATCTGTTGCCTTGTATATTGCCTGTATCTTTTTCAGACTCAAAGTTCCATTGAGGTAGAGTTTTTTTTTTTTTAAGCAGAGATTTTTAAAGTGTTTGATATATACAAGATGCTTAATAAGTGTTTACAAAGCCTATGTATTACAGAAGCTTTAAACAGGCTTTAAAATAATGTAGGTGATATTAGTGGTCATATCAAACAATTTTTAGGTTTCAGTCATGTAAATAACTACATTTCTCAGAGACAGAGAAACATACAAATGGTCTGGGTCCAGTAGGATAATGCTAGCATGTGTTGTAAATTCTTTTATATGACCTTATTCTTGCAAGAATTGGTTATGTGGCAGAAAAAAAGGTATCACTATCTTATACTTTATTATTTAAAGAGATTTATGGAAGTCTTAATTTCTTACACTACCCCTTTGTTTCAGTGGACCCAATTTCCGTGGTAATGGTGAGAGGAAAGTAGGCAATTTAGGCAGCAGCAAAAATCTCCTACAAGGCACTATAAAATAAGGCTTGTTCTAGATCATGGGTCTGTCCAAAGGGGAATGTTAAGGGGTAGAATGGATGATGGATGCATTGTGGACTTATAACTTTAAGATTAATACTGTTATGCCCCAATAATGGGTCTATGATTAAAGGAGCGAGACTGATGTAAAGCAAAGGTCAAGCAAAGCTTTATTTCATGCCAAGCATCAAGAATCTAACCAAACGTTCGGGGCCACACCTCTTATGAGAGAAGGCAACCCTTTGCTGTTTCACAGTCTAGCTTTTAAGGGCAAAGGCCATGCAGTCAGGCCTGGCCACGCACAGGTGACCAATGAGATTTTAACACACACAGGAAACTCCACAGTGAGGCTAGGTGACCAATTGAGGTTCAATTTACCCTAGTATACACATTTGACACAGCCTATTACACCTTGATTAGGATTGGTGCAAAAAAGGTTCCCAAAGGGCGGAGGAGTGGGGCATACTCCTTAGTATCTAGGGAGACAATATGCAAACACCGCCCCCCTCCCGCTGATTGATGTCTCCACCTGGCCTGACCCACCCTTGTATATGGGCTTTGTTAACTGGAGCTGATTTCCAGGACTTGTTTTTAAGTGAATCCCCTGGGGGAAGGGGAGCAAGGACAGTTTAAGGGTTAACCTCAATGAAAGCCTCTTGCTAAAATATAAAAATATAAAATAGGTCCTTACATTACAACAACTCAGTAGGGAAAGTCCCAGTGTGGTGATAAAAGAAGTGAGGTAACTTGCATTGCACATTTTTTTTTAAAACTTGTAAGTTGTATTTTTCCGTGCCATTACATCATACTTTATCTTCATCTCTGTCTACTAGTTTAAAACTAGTTAAACAAACTCAACAATTTTTTAAAAAATATTTTATTTATTTATTTAAGAGCAAAAGCCAGAGAGAGAGAGAGAGAGCATGAGCAATATGGGGCTCGATGCCAGGACTCTTGAGATCCTGATCTGAGCCAAAGGCAGACACTTAACTGACTAAGCAAATGAGACTCCCACAAACTCAACAATTTTATAAAATTTTTATTTGTTGGGGTGCCTGGCTGGAACAGTCAGTAAAATATGTAAATCTTGATCGTGGGGTTGTACGTTTGAAATCCACCTTGGGTGTAGAGGTTTTATTTAAAAATAAAATCTTTAAAAATTTTTTTTTCATTTTTTTATTTAAGCCATTGTATGGCAGTGTTGATCACTATATTGTACACCTGAAAGTAATATTAACCTTATTTTAACTAACTACAATTTAAATAAAAACTTTAAAAATAAAATAAAAATAATAATCATAAAAATAAAAAAGAGGAAAAATTATTTGGCAGGCAATTTTCTTAATTGCATTATTATTTATTATTATCATAGTCTGTGTGTGTCGGTGGGAAGTGGCTGGTATTACAGTGAGTTCCATATCTGTGTTACACTGAGGTCCATGTCTGTAGTCAGTCTTTTTTTTCTTTTAGTTTATTTTCAGGGATCCAAAATTCATTGTTTATGCACCACACCCAGTGCTTCATGTAATAAATTCCCTCCTTAATACCCACCACTGGGCTCACCCAACCACCTGCCACCCTCCTCTTCAAGACCCTCAGTTTGTTTCTCAGAGTCCACAGTCTCTCATGGTTTGTCTCTCCCTCCGATTTCCCCCAGCACACTTCTCTCCATCTCCCAGTGTCCTCCACGTTATTCCTTATGTATTGAGTCTTATAAAAACTTTTATTTCTTTCCCTATTCTGCTTTGCATATGCTTACCTTAGATGTTAAAATGTTATAAACCTCTCCTGCCTGGTCCATTTTCTCTCTATTCTCTTATGATTTCTCATGCTCTCCCTGCCAACCCCACATGCCTTACAATATCTGGATATGACTAATTTCTTCCTGAGCTACTTTATTCTACTCTGCCATATGGTTGCCCTTCCCTCTTCTGTACCATAATTCTGTACCATAACTTCTATCCCCTGCATTTGTGCTTTAACAATACCTAATTCTTTTCACTACATCTGTATCTTTGAGGTCAATACTCAGTAGTGCAATCGCTGGGTCATAGGCTAGCTCTATTTTACTGGAAAGAAGGGCCATATGCACCCCAGTGTTCATAGCAGCAATGTCCACTATAGCCATTCTGTTGAAAGAGTCAAGATCCCCTACAACAGACAAACGGATAAAGAAGATGTGATCCAAGGATACAATGGAATATCACTCAGCCATCAGAAAGGATGAATACCCAACTTTTGCATCAACATGGATGGGACTGTAGGAGATTATGTTAAGTGAAATAAGTCAAGCAGTGAAAGTCAATCATCATATGGTTTCACTTATTTGTGGAACCTAAGGAATAGCATGGAGGACATTAGGAGAAGGAAAGGAAAAATGAAGTGGGGGTATTGGAGGGGGAAATGAAACATGAAAAACTATGGACTCCAAGAAACAAACTGAGGGTTTTAAAGATGAGAAGGATGTGGGGATGGGTGAGCCTGGTGATGGGTATTAAGGAGGGCACATATTGCATGGGGCACTGGGTGTTTTACACAAACAATGAATCATGGAACACTACTTCAAAAACTAATGATGTATTGTATGGTAACTAACATAACATAATTTAAAAAAAAAAAGGAGGGGGACAATACCTAACACTCAATCTTTGCTAGTTTCTTGTTTACCTCCTTTTAAGAGTAAGCTCATTAGTGTTTTTTTTTTTTTGTCTCAACTAAAAGAAGAAAAATAATACACATTATTTTGAAAACTTTTTGAACAGTGTACAAACGTTAGTCAAGTCCACAATGTCTCATCTCTTCTTCCTCCTAACATGGCTAAGTTGAAAAACCCTTTATCTGGGAAAAGATCATTGTCCAGCCACCTTGTGTAAGATTTTGGCTTTAGGTTAGATTATCCTTTCTTTCCTTTTCTGAAAATAAGTTGAAAATATTAATAGCCTCAGTTTTTCTTCCAAAATATGACTGCTTCTTTACCAAGTGCAAAAGCAACCCATTTTGACCATAGTAAACAGCTTGGACCTACTTTTTTTGGCTCACTGTTTTAGTGAGACAAGTGGAGTGAAGATGACACACCATTTCCAAATGTATTAATAATTGGTAGACCATACTTCTAAATTGAAGATTTGTTGCCATTAAACTACGACCAGACTCGCTATAATTACAGAGGTAAATTCTTTATATTTACTATATTTGAAATTACCATATAATACCAAAATAAAATTATGATTATGTGAAGAGTCTGTAATATTAAGAAGATGACTTTGAAATGATTGCTTATCTAAATGAAATTTCCCATTTTATAATCTTGTATAAGCTTCCGTTGTCATTTCCTATTTAAAATCTATTAGAAGGCACTCTTATTTTCCCTTAAGTGGGAAGTCAAATGTGGAACAAATTCATCCCAAAGGAACTGATTCTATGTTCCACTGAAGACAAGGTGGCTTCCATGTGGCATTTTGCCTCTTGCATATTGTTCATCTCCTACAACAAATGGGGGTATGCTCTTTAGTAAACTAATTCAACTCAATTAGAGACATTGTCTTCAAGGGATAACATCATAGAGACTAGAATCAGAATCATACTTTTGGGAAAATTGGGCCCAGGATTTTTGTTTTGTTTTGTTTTGTTTTAAGATTTTATTTATTTATTTGACAGACAGAGACCACAAGTAAGCAAATAGCGGGGGGGGGGGGGAGCAGGCTCCCTGCTGAACAGAGAGCCTGAGAGCCTGATGCAGAGCTCGATCCCAGGGCTCTGAGATCATGGCCTGAGCCGAAGGCAGAGGCTTAACCCACTGAGCTACACAGGTGCCCCTGGGCCCAGGTTTTGATGGCTTCTTTCCTCAATCTTATAAAACCTATTTGAACTCTACTGGATGCCAGAACTGCTTAAAAATATTTGGTCCCTTGTAATTTTAACCTTCCAGTATTCAATGCACCTGATCCATGTAATATCCTATAGTATTTTTGTCAAATGAAGACTCTCAAAGTGTGTTTCTTGGGAGACACTTTTCAATTGGTTGCTTACATTTCTGCATTTATTATTTGTTCTAGGCCATCCTTTGAAGATGGTTGTATTGAATAGACTTGGAAGACAGAAATAGTATCTTTTTTTTTAACTTAACCTGTTGTGTTTGCAAATATTATCTGCCTCTGTTTTGATTCTTCTTGTGGGAACTGAGGCTCAGTACTGATATATAACTCCCATCCCTACACACACACAAACACACACACACACACACAAACACACACACACACACACACACACACACACACACACAAATAATGTTAATATTCTGGCTACCTCTATTGCTGTGAATAATAAACTATATTATTTCTGAAACATGAGTCTGCGTCTTCTATCAACACCCAAGAAACTACGGCAGACTCATACACCAGCTTTCAAATAAGGGAAAATAATCTCAGATGCTTTATATTTTTTGATAGTGTTACCTACTTCTGAACATATGACTGAGCACATATAAAGCTGGAGCCATGACCATTTAGAGCTTCTTCTGTGGAAGAACTATGCATTCACTAGTAAACAATAGTAGTTTCATCTTTTTTTTTTTTCCTCCTGGACACCATTTCCTCTCTCAAACTGTTGCTCAAATTGGATGGAGTCTAAGGTCCTTTGAGGAAATTTTTGTTTAATGATTCAAAATAAAATAGGAAGAGTCTAAAGTGCTAAAAATACTTCTAGATAAAAGGTATAAGATCATGCCAGAAAGGATAGTAATTTTATCTAACAACTGCCTGTTCACCCCTTTTTTGTTCATTAACTAATCTCCAAATTCCTGACTAAATCCCTTTTGTAAGCCAGAATGTGAGCTAAAAACTGGGATTTTAAAAAATGTTCATTTGAAATCCAGTTAGTTAACATATATGGTTGTATTAGATTCATGTGTACAATATAACATATAGCACTCAGTGCTCATCATGACAAGTGCTCTAATTAACCCCCATCACTTATTTAATCCATCACTCCTTTCAGATCCCGTCAAGTAACCATCAGTTTGTTCTCCGTAATGAAATGTCTGTTTTTTGCTTTGTTTCTCTTTCTATGTCTTATTATTGCCCCTTTGCTTGTTTGTTTTCTTTCTTTTATTCCATATATGAGTAAAGGTATTTGTCTTTCTCTGACTGACTTATTTCACTTTTAGCATTATACTGTCTAGTTCCAACCATGTTATTGCAAATGGCAAGATTTCAGTCTTTTTTATGGCAGAATAATATTCCATTGTATATACATACCACTTATTCTTTATTTATTCATCAATTGATGGATACTTGGGCGCTTTCCATATCTTAGCTTTATAAATAATGCTGCTATAAATATAGGGGTGCTAGCATCCCTTTGAATAAGTTTTCTTATATTCATTGGGTAAATACACACCAACAGGTTTGTTGGATCAAAAAGGACTTCTATTTTTAAATTTTATGGAAATTCCATACTGTTTTCAAATATGGCTGTATCAGTTTGCATCACCACCAACAGTTCACAATTGTTACTTTTTCTTTTTTTTTTTTAAGATTTTATTCATTTGACAGAGAGAGATCACAAGTAGAGAGAGAGAGAGGAGGGAGCAGGCTCCATGCCTGGCAGAGAGCCCGATGTGGGACTTGATCCCAGGACCCTGAGATCATGGCCTGAGCTGAAGGCAGAGGCTTAACTTACTGAGCCACCCAGGCAGCCCCCACAAGTGTTACTTTTTCACATCCTCTCCAACACCTTTTGTTTCTTGTAGTGTTAATTTTAGCCATTCTGACAGGTGTGAGGTGGTATCTCTTTCTAGTTTTGCTTTGCAATTTCCTGATGATACATGATGATGGACATCTTTTCATGTATCTACTGAACATTTGAATGTGTTCTTTGGGGAAACACTTGTTCATGTCTTCTATCCATGTTTTTATTGGATTATTTGTTTTTGGATGTTGACTAAAAACTGGATATTAAGTAACACACAAGACAGGTTTCCTTGAGCTTAAATTTTATTTGCATGAGTATCATTAACAGGAAAAAATATGCATATGGGTATGTACAAGTGTGTTTATGTATACATCTATCTATCTATCCTCTATCCCATGTCTTCTAATTGTGGTAAATCCTGTAAGGTGGGGAATGGGATAGTCTGAAGAAATATGCTTCTGGATATGCTGGGTAAGCAAATTTAATTGCACTCAGATGCATTGGATATAAGTGAATCACTCAAATGAGTTATTTAATATTATATAGAAACAAATTAAAAGTTTATGTAGTTGAAAATAATAGGTCGTTAAAATAATTTTTTTGTTTGTTGTTTTTGTGTCTTTTTTTGTTTATATATACTATGGTGTGAATGTTTATGTCTCCCAAAATCATATTATGAAATCTAACTCTGTAAGTGCTAGTATTAAAACATAGGGGCCTTTGGGAGGTGATTAGGTCATAAGTGGGATTACAGTCCTTTTAAAGGAGACCCCAGAGAGTTCTCTTGCTTCATTCATCATGTACGTTTACAGTGAGAAGATAGCCATCTATGAGGAAGTGGGCTCTCCCTGGATCTGCCCATTCCTTAATCTTGAACTTCTCCGTTCTAGAACTGTGAGAAATAAATTCCTGTTCTTTATAAGCTATTAAGTCTATATCATGTCCGTTATAGCAGCCTGCATGCAGAAGGACACTATGACCTAAAATGAGAGCAATAAATATAAAGTTTCAGTAAAGTCAGTTGGTACAATGTTTTTTTTTTTTTTTTAATTAGAGAAGACATGCTGCTTCATGTTAAACCTTGATATTGTATATGTTTCTTGAAGGGCCACTTCTTACTCCTTTGTGTGTTTTCCACAAAGTCCAGGATGCTGCCTTACATAAATACTGTTGGAAATATATACTTCTCTAAAATCTTATTTTGCCTACAGATTACTTGGATCCACTTTGCCTTGTGTAGAATATTTGAAATATATTAAGAACAGAATGTCTCTCTAAATAACATTTAGAATCATCATTAGTTTATGACTCCTGACTGATTTGTTTATGCAGTGATACTTACTGCAAGAACACTGAAGTTTGTAATATAATTTTGAATTAATCACCAAGCTAGTTTATTTTAACTTATGAAAAAATAATTTCTCATGTTGGTTTAATTCTGCTCTTATGTTATGGTCATGACATTTTCATTAAAATAAAGTAGAAAATAGAAGTAAATAATAAATGAAAAATAAAAATTAAAAAATAAAAAAATAAAAGCAAATCTCTTGTGAAATGTTAAACTTTTCTTACTTATTTTGTTTTGCTTTTCTTCTACCATGCTGGCAAAGCTGTATATTGCAGATAGGTACAATTTTCTAGGTGCTAGGTTTGTTACTTTTGCTAAAATTTTCAAAATATAAGGAGTTGAATAGTCATGGATTGTTTATTAAACTCCTTATCTACACATATAAAAATAAAACAATGATGGTGACCTGGGTATTTCTAAAATTGTATTCTGTTTTTCCATATTATGGTTTACAATGTAATTAATAAAGATTCTGCATATATTAACATCATCCCATTCTATCTCATCTGTATGTCCATACAGAGCATGTATGATTTCTATTCATTGCTATGTTGTGGTGAAGAGATTGTCTGAAGTAGCCTATATTTATGCAGGTAGATCTTAAGCTACGGTGCTCTTGTTTATTTGCTTGTTCGTGATCAGTATGTTTGAAAGATGGTAACTATTGCATCAGGTGTGACGATTAAAAAATATTATTGGTGCCTGATACACTGTGATAAAATAGGTAAGTCAATTCATAATTTGTTAATTAAATTAGAAAAGAAATTCCTTTGGATTTGTTCTTTATTAAGAGTTTTTTTTTTTTTAACGAATGCCTTGGGATGTTTTTTGTGTAATATATATCACATGCCTCAACCTTTAAATTTGAATGTAGAAAAGAGTTATCAGAATGAGCCTAGAAAATATTGTTATGGGGGCGCCTGGGTGGCTCAGTGGGTTAAGCCGCTGCCTTCGGCTCAGGTCATAATCTCAGAGTCCTGGGATCGAGTCCCACATTGGGCTCTCTGCTCAGCAGGGTGCCTGCTTCTTCCTCTCTCTCTGCCTGCCTCTCTGCCTACTTGTGATCTCTCTCTGTCAAATAAATAAATAAAATTAAAAAAAAAAAGAAAACATTGTTTTGAAATATTTTTGTTCTGTTGTATTATGTTAACTTAGGAAATAATGGTAGTTATTTTTATTAGCATTTCCTACTTTCCACATGCCCTTACAGATGAGATATCATGTTTTTCCTACTCTTTTTATCGTGGTTGTTATATTCTTCATGATCAATAACAATCAATGAAAATTCCTAACATTAATTTTCTTTGGGAAAGTGATATTTTAGCAGGAATCCATGACCTAAAATTTTAGCTGTTGTTCTTCCAGGAGATGAGACTATCAATGTTCCCGAAATTTCAAGAAATAGAACTTATTAATTGTGTTGGTTGATGTTTATTGTCTCTGAACTTAGAGGTGCATAATTCAATTTAAAATTTATTTTGGGGGCGCCTGGGTGGCTCAGTGGGTTAAAGCCTCTGCCTTTGGCTCAGGTCATGATCCCAGGGTCCTGGGATCGAGCCCCGCATCGGGCTCTCTGCCTAGCAGGGAGCCTGCTTCCTCTTCCCTCTCTCTCTGCCTGCCTCTCTGCCTACTTGTGATCTCTATCTGTCAAATAAAATAAATAAAATCTTAAAAAAACCGGAGTGGACATTATGGGGGTGCTTATCTGAAATTGAGGGACATTATAAAAAAATAAAAAATAAAATTTATTTTGAATTGAAAACAAGATCTTACTGAAGTTTAGGCATCCCACTTTATATCAGGCCTCCAGTACATTCTAATTTATTTATAGAAAATATCATAAACATGAATGACACTTTTCCTATTGCATTTATATGAAACTGCAATGACTCAAAGATGTCAGATTTGAAAAGCACTACCTTTCTATAATTTCTGTTTCCTAGGAGGAATGGATATACCATTTTAGCTCAATTATCCAACAGTATTCAAAACCACCATGAATTTTAAAACATAGTTATTACACCCTAAAAATCAAGTATGAAAATGTATAAACAACCAAATCTCTATCTGTAAATGAAATACTCCCACACAGACGGGTTTTAAAACTTTCTAACTTAAGGAATTTGATAGCACAGACTCAGGGTAGTAGTTTCAGTGCCTACAGTATACTTTCAGGGAGAGAGTAATGTAAGCTCTGAGTCACTTTCTGCCTAGAGATGACCTAATAGTGGTTCTGGCATTGTTTGTTTGTTTTTGAAAATACGTTCCTGGGCGTCATTCAGAAAATGCAGAGTTTGGCATCTATATAAATTAAGGATGATCTTTTTGAACTTTTGTCTTTCATTACATCAAATTAACATAATTGGACAGAAATTCCACTAAATTAAGCATTGTTAGGAAATGTGTAAATTGGAGCTACTCAAATTAGTTGCTCTTTGAACTATGTGCTGTTGGTTCAGGATTAGATAAGGAGTTTGAAGGCAAACCTAAATCATTGCTTCCTTTTTTGAGAGATTCTCAGCATATTTTCTTAAAATTAGCTGAAATAAACAATGTGTTTAGTCGCAAAGTGATTTGCATTTTTGCACAAACTCCCTATCTCCTTGAGAATTATAACAGATATTTCATGAAACATCATTGATCTTTACTTTGTTACACTGCTGTAAAGTACATTTAGAGTTGCCAGTTAAAGGTGTTAGTGTTGAGATGAAATGTCATGCATTTTTCTTCACTTCCATGCAAATGAACACAGTAAATTATTAAGACACAATGAAGAAAAAAAAATTGACAATGAGTTCCAGATTTTAAAAATCACTTGCCATTCAATCCAAATTGTGAGTTTGATCAGTTACCGAACACTTTATAATGCACCCCCGGTAATTTTACAGAGATTACTTTTTTCTTACCAATTCTTGATTATTCTGTCTTGCAATGCAGAGAAAGCTAACTAATTTAAAATAAACTTCCGTTAATTTTGATTGTTATAAACTTAAAATTGACTAATTTCCATATACAGAGTTTAAAATGTTCACAATTTACATTAAATATATATTCTGTGTATACCTTGGAAAAATTATACTGAAAATTGAAATTAAAATGATGTTGTATATAGCTGCAAGAAGCCGCCTGTCCCATTTCATCTTACTATATAAGTTGTGTCAGGTAATTTATAAAATCCCTGCTGCATAACAAATCTATTTTTTGTTGGAATGGGTAGTAATGTTTCTTCTTATTTCGAAATAAGAGTTGGTCTATGAGTGCCTCTGCAACTGTATTTTTCCTAAGTGGCTTCATGGTCCTGAACTGAGAAAGCTCAGAGCATTAAACATCAAAGTAATATATTTTGACACAATTAGACATCAAGGAAATGCAATTAAAATGACACTGAGAGGGCGCCTGGGTGGCTCAGTGGGTTAAGCCGCTGCCTTCGGCTCAGGTCATGATCTCAGGGTCCTGGGATCGAGTCCCGCATCGGGCTCTCTGCTCAGCAGGGAGCCTGCTTCCCCCTCTCTCTCTCTGCCTGCCTCTCCATCTACTTGTGATTTCTCTCTGTCAAATAAACAAATAAAATCTTTAAAAAAAAAATGACACTGAGATATCACTACACACTTACCAGAATGGCTAAAATAAAATATAATGACAAGCCCAAAAGAAAAAAATATACCATTTGATGATACACAATGGCAAGTTGTACCATAACTTAACCATCTCAGACTAGTGTAGTGTTAAATTTGTTTTTCTAAGCCATGTTTTGGGTCACTTACCACTTTTCAAGGATATAAAGTGCTATCATTTTACTTAAAACTGTGAAATTTGGTCAGATTTAAATTTCAATTTATGTTAAAACATTCTGTAAACTGTGTTAGACTTTGACATTTGTTCCCTCAGTTCAGTGAATAACACTATATCATATTCTGAAAAATACGCTAATTTTTATTTTGAAAAATATCCCTTTTTCCTCTTATGGTAATTATTAATATGAATTAATAGTAGAATTTGATATGGTCCAATATGACCATAAATACTTTATAGTATATTATCAAATTTAATAATGAATATAATGTACTTCTTTGGACAATTTTTAAAGACCAGTCTACTCTTAAAACAAAAAAAATGGAGATGCACTTCTTTAGTTCACACAAATTTCATTTTATTATATATAACCTCAGATAAATTTCAACAAATCATAATTTATTAAAATCATGTCTACTTAAAAATCTCATAGAAGAGTTAAACCATCAAAAATAAAAATAAACACACACAACACACACACATCACCCATGTATTGGCAAATCACAATTGCTGTAACAATACATTAGGCATTCCACAGTTAAGGGCTATCAAAATTTCCATCAGTGACAAAAAGATTTGTATCCAAATGGACTGATTTTCCAGAATCCAAGAAAAAGTCTCCTAGGATTTATTTAAAGGTAAATATTTGAACAAATACTTCTTAAATTTAGGATATTCAGAACATACGATTAAAGAATATTTGCAGTGCAGACTATATTCAATCCTTCCTTCAAAATGTGCCTTTGAGTACATAATTCTGTTTTCTCGATCTCAATTGAGCTGTCTTCCAAGGAAGTTTTCCAAAATGTGTGTCTCTGTGTGATAAATGTTCTAAGACCTAACATGCTTCATTGTATTTTTACTGTGCTCTCAAATTTAATCAATAATTTGGATTGATGTATAATACCTAGTTTCAAATATCTTTTCCATCTATAAAAACTCCCAGCTGTCTCTTTATATGCTATTACTATTGAGAATTGTGCTGTCAGTATTATTCTTGTACATTTTAGGTGATCTGTTCTTCTCTTGGGCATCATTTATGCTCTTCTCTGTTTTTGATATTCTTAAAACTCACCATAATGTATACGAGTGGTTTTTAGTGTGTGTAGTTTTTGTTTTGTTTTGTTTTGTTTCTGATATCTCGTGTTTGGCATCATTTTAAGTCTGGTATCTTTTATCTTTCTTTAATTCTCCAAAATTTATCTCAGTACTTATTTAAATATTTTCTTTATTTTTTTTTTCTCTTCTGCTGTATTTGGGCAGAAGTCATTAATTTGTTTGTTTGTTTTTCCCAACTCATTTATTCATTTTACAGCTATATTCATCTTAGTCTCCATTTATTGTATTCTTTATTTCAACAATTTTCACTTAATTTATATTCACAGTATAGTATCTTTCTTTTCCTTGTATATGTATATCATTATTTTATCATATACTTTTAAGCTATTTTTAAAAATATTTTATTTATTTATTTGACAGTGAGAGATCACAAGTAGGCAGAGAGGTGGGCAGAGAGAGAGGAAGAGAAGCAGGCTACCTGCTGTGCAGAAAGCCTGATGTGGGGCTTGATCCCAGGACCCTGAGATCATGACCTGAACGGAAGGCAGCGGCTTAACCCACTGAGCCACCCAGGCGCTCCTTTTAAGCTATTTTTTAAAAGTACAGTCATTCTTTTTTTTTTTAAGATTTTATTTATTTATTTATTTGACAGAGAGAGATCACAAGTAGACAGAGGGCAGGCAGAGAGAAAGAGAGGGAAGCAGACTCCCTGCTGAGCAGAGAGCCTGATGCAGGACTTGATCCCAGGACCCTGAGATTATGACCTGAGCTGAAGGCAGTGGCTTAATCCACTGCGCCACCTAGGCGCCCCTAAACTATTTTTTTAATTCCTGTTCCCATAACACTTGGATTGGCATATAAAGTTAACCACATCATATTTTTTAGGTAAGTAATTGTACTTTTTATGTGCATAGTTATTTTGGTCCATGAGTTCAGCTCTTCTTAGGATCATCAAATCTCTGTAAAGTCTGGGTATGCTAGGATTTTCTAAGCAACAATAAAATACATTGAAACCTGGTAGCTTAATTATAATAATGTTTTCTTTCTCAATCATTCATAATAGTATTCCATTCTGAGTAGCTTCCTTCTATTTTGCAGCTTTAGTGTTTGGAAAAACTTGAAATGTGATATTACTGTGATAATGTGAATTAGTCAGGGTTTTTCAGAGAATCGGGAAGAGAAAAAAAGGAAGATATTCTCCAGGGCCAACTCTAGAAGTGACTATTAAAACATCTGTCCAAATTCAATTGAACAAAACTCAGAAATGCCATCTCCAGTGAAATACAAAAAAGATTATATATAGTTCTGGGCACACACATCTCATTTGACCCAATGATGTATATCAATGAAAGACTGAAGGCCAATCACCACTCCATGGGAGAATTTAAAAATAAATTTACTAATGAGGCCAAGAATTCAGAATCACCAATACTTCAGAACTAATAATAACTGCCTTCACTTGATTTTATTCTATAAGATAAATCCTATGATCAAGTTTCAATTTTAAATTCTTACAATTTTAAATTCTTAAATCCTTATGAAGAAGCATCATTTGGAGGGAGCAGTTTTCATAATTTATCATCCATCAGCTTTTTTTTAAAGATTTTATTTATTTATTGGACACAGAGAGAGAGAAAGAGAGAGAGAGAGAGATCACAAGTAAGCAGAGAGGCAGGCAAGCAGGGAGGGAAGCAGGCTTCTTTTTGAGCAGAGCCCGATGTGGGGCTGGATCCCAGGACCCAGAGACCATGACTTGAGATGAAGGCAGAGGCTTAACCCACCACCCACGTGATGAGAGAGCCACTCAGGTGCCCCTCATCCATCAGTCTTAATTGATTGGAGGAAAATGTGTGGAGGAATAATGCCTTAGGGAGCTAATCTCTCTAAAGAATTTTCAAGTCTTTACCCCTTCAAGGTTTTTGTAAAGTTCTGATAGCCTCTAAACATCTAGTGGATTTCTACAGTGACAGGCCTGTTAAAACCTGTCTTCAAACCAGGAATAGAGCTTGAAACATACCAGTCAAGGGCAACTTTGAGTCTTTTAAGGAATTTATCATCATTTCTTTCTTTTTGGTTAATATCTGAAATAGTTCCATATTACACTGGCATAATTTCTCTAGAGCTGACTTTGAAGGAGGCATTCAGTTCCAGCTAGTTCCATATTTTGGCAAGAACTATACTTCTATATTAAAAAAAAAACATATTTTAGGGCACCTGGGTGGCTCAGTGGGTTAAAATCTCTTCCTTCGGCTCAGGTCATGATTCCAGGTTCCTGGGATTGAGTCCTACAGTGGGCTCTCTTCTCAGCTGGGAGCATGCTTCCATTCCTCTCTCTCTGGCTGCCTCTCTGCCTTCCTATGATCTCTGTCAAGTAAATAAATAAAATTTTTAAAAAAACATATTTTATACCAGTTATCCATGTTTATTAACTAAGATATCACAATACAAATAATACAAACAGTTGCTCTTTATTAATACCTTCAACCAAGATCAAAAAATATGTCATATTTTCTCCAAAAATTTTATATCATCTGATAGGTCAGATATATATATAAAATTACTTTTAAAGTTTTAAAAATATCAGCAAATATTTTCATTTAAATGCAAATTTGAAAAGAAATCTACTTTTCCAAACACGACTTTTTATCCTATTTATTTTGAATTTTGTCAACAACTGATAAAATGTTTAGCGAGACTATAAATGTTAGATCGAAAAAAATGATTAATAGATGTAGGTTCAAATTATTATGTTCCATTAAAAATGATTTAGTCTTTGATGAACATCTGTTTGGTAATATGTTGATCCAGATATAGTAAATTAAAGACATATATAAAATTATAGGGAAATGACATCTTTCGTTCCATTATGAGTAGAGCTTTTAAAATGCTATTTGTCACAACCTGTCATCTTGTCATTATGTAGCATTATGTAGCAATTAAAAAATGTATACTCTTCACTTAGAAGTCTTTTAGAAATCTAAAATATGACTTTCTATGGTTTGTGTCTCCATATTGCTTTATTGCCAGTTAAAACAAATCCACATGCTTTGATTCAAAGGTAATAAATTCCTCTTATTTGGAAAAAGGATGTTTATTTTTGTTCTCTCACCCTTAGCAGGTGGTTTCATTTTAGCACACTTCAGAGTTATAATTTCATGCTTATTAAAAATATTTATTTTGATCTACATAGATGAATGAAACTTTTATTTTATTAAATTATTTGCCAAAAAATCTGTGAGTTTTAAAAATGTATTTCCTTTGAAGGGTTATTTTAGAGCATTCAAAGAGGATCTAAGAGTGTGGTATTATGCAATTTTTAAGTAGGTATGAAATGGTTAATTATAGGATTGTTTCTTTAGGCTTATGTATATTGTCCATTATATGCTATAAAATATTTTGAAAGTAAATTTAAAGTATGTTTTATGTAGTTTATTTTTTGGAAAAAAATATTGAAATGACTTATGAAATTCAGTATACTCTCAACATTGATTTATTTTGAAATTTACCAGTTGTCTACTGAACTATTATATGGCAGATATTACTTGAGACTACACTGGTAAATGAAATACTTGGCTTTGTAGAACTTTTATTTTAATGGGTGAGACAATTCAAAGCTATAAACCTTAATAAAAATGGCATAGTGCATTCAAAAAGGAAGAGTACAATGGGGAAAAAGAAAAATTCGATCAGGGTGAGAAAAATCAAGGTTGCTAGGCAGGGGATGGGGAGTTAAATCTTTTAATAGAAAGATCAGGGTACTTACAATGAAGCTGACAATTGAACAAATGTATGGAAAGGTGATGAATTTGCGCAGAACTATCAGCAATAAGGTCACTCCAGACAAAGGAATTGGCTATCTTGAAGGCCATAAGGTTGGATCATGCCTGGCATATCTGAGGAATAGCAAGGAGGCCACTGTGAGTGACTGAAGAGTAGCAGGGAAAGAGGTCACAGAGGTTAAATGAGTGGCTAGATCAAGTAAAAGCTTCGAAGTCATTGTAAAACTCTGGCTTTTATATTTGGAAACTTACTGTGTGATAGAATTTTTGCTAATAACTGAGAGTTCAAATGTCCATAAAATTTCAAGGATTCTTATTCTAGTAAGACAGAATAAAGAGAAAGAGTTCATATTTTCACATGGTGTAAGAAATGCTCGGAGATCCAAGTGTAGGAAGCTATGGGAGCACAGAAGAAGGCACTAAAATCACACCATATATTTGATGACTGTGACTATATATAAATTTGTATTTTCTAGATTTTTTGTAGTCATGGAATCACACAGTATATACTATTCATGGCCTGGATTTTCTTTTCTCGGCATCATTACTTTGAGAATCTCCAATTGTCTTTGCTCTATTGATGGACATTGATGAACATTTCCACTGTTTTCAATTCTTAAAAATAAAGCTGCTATGAAATTCACATACAAGTCCTTGTATGAACATAGGGATTGTTTCTCTTGGTGAAATGCCTAGAATAAAATGGCTATTTGTGTAACTGCAACATATTTTTCATTTAAAAAAATTTTGAAACTATTTTCCAAAGTGGTTGTATCATGATATATGCCAACAACAGTTTAGATTTTTTGTTTCTTCTCAATCTAGCTCAGACCAAGTACAATTAGCCTTTATAATTTTAGCCATTCTAATAGATATGTAAGCATGTCTCATTATGATTTTAATTTTTATTTCTTTAATGTTTAAATGTTGAGAAATTGGCCATGTACTTATAAGCCATCCATATACTTTTGGTGACATGTCTCTTCCATTATTTCCTTCACATGTAAAATTGGATACTCTGTTTGGTTATTAGTAAGGTTTTTTATTTTTATTCATTTTTAAATAATCAGAGTAGATGTCCATTATCAGATATTTAATTTGCAAATCCCTTCTCCATCTTTACGGATTCTCAATGGAGCTTTGATAGCTGTGTCTTTCAAGAAATATGCTACTTCTTTCCTGGTACACGGAGGTATGACTAGAACATTATCAATGTTGACCTTTGCAAAGAAAATCATGGCTTAAGATATATGTAGTCTGCAGTTGTTGGGAGTGTTCACCATCCTTGCCTCTAACTCATCTCTCACTGCCCACACATTCAGGTATAGGGGAATATTGATTGACAAAATATTAATTGCCAAATAACACTAGTTAGAGAATAAGAAAAATGCAGGCACCTGATTATATAATATTCCTTAAATAAAATATGTTTTTATAAGTGCTATTGGAAGTAAATTCCTCAATACTTTAATCACACAGAATGATGGAATCCTAGATTTTTTTTTCTTGTATTTACTAAGAAAATGATCATGCCTCAAGTATATTAAAATGGAATAGGGAAAATTAAAAATTGCTTTAAGTCGATTTGCGTGTGTTGTGCGTATGTGAGAGAGAAAGTGAGAGAGAAAGAGAAAGAGAGAAAAAGAGAAAGGGAAAGACAGAGAGGTGGCTGCAGTGCATTGATGAGTTGCAGGATAGATTTTAAAGTTTTTTCTTTTGCTTTCTACATTTCCTTTTCCTTAGGTTCAAGAGAACAATCAGTAATATCTCAGATGCCTGCTGGTAACATCAGCAGAAAGAGTTAGAGGTTCCTAGAAAATTAAAGAAGAGATATAGTTTTCCTGACATAAGAAAAGTCATTTTTTGTCCCCAGCTATTTTCAATGATCTATACCCCACCTGTGTACTTGCCCAAGCACACTTCTTCCAAAAATTCCTGGGAGGTTCTTACAAAGAAATGCAAAAACCTCACTCCTAAGGATTTTGAGGGAACAAGGCAATGGGAAAACTAACAGTCACCACCAGAGCAGGAAATAGCCTAAGCTATTGAGACAATAAATCAGTGGTAAAACTCCTAGTGCTATTTCAAAAGCAATCAAGGCCTTTCATTCCTTGTCCCAGAAAATGAGCCCAAGACCCCATCTAGTTTCTATCTGCTCTTGAAGCCTGCAGAGTTCCTTTCCCTTGTCCAACAGTTACCTCTGCTTTATTCTAACGTTGAAGTTTCTGCCCTCGGTGGAATACAAGCTTCATTCAGGTGAACATGCAATACATATTGCACAAATACATATGTGGATGTGCATGCATCCACAACCTTATGACCAACCATACACGGGATAATAAAACTCTCCCTTCTGAGTATTCATCTTAAATACTAAATAAAAATCTCTCTCCTGTTCAAACAGTCAAGGCTTTGGAACTTATTCCCTGTGAACTCCTTGTATGTTGTAAACAAAGATTCCTTTGTTTGACAACTCCACCTGTTTCTGTGATTCACCAAAGACTGACCTCATTTAGTTCAGTTACTGTAATGTAATATCAAGCATATCTAGTTAGTTGATCATTTTGTTCAAGTCTTACATATCTTACCAATATGATGACCATTTGTCTATGTAATCTTAAAATAAGGGTGTTGAAATTATTTTCCATTTGTCGTCCAAGGTAGAAGTTATGATTTTTGTTCTTAGTTTTTCCCTATATATCCCCAAATCTGTTGTTACGTATTAAAATTCAAGAATTATTATACTCCCGGGGCGCCTGGGTGGCTCAGTGGGTTAGGCCGCTGCCTTAGGCTCAGGTCATGATCTCAGGGTCCTGGGATCGAGTCCTGCATCGGGCTCTCTGCTCAGCAGGGAGCCTGCTTCCTCCTCTCTCTGTCTCTGCCTGCCTCTCTGCCTACTTGTGATCTCTCTCTGTCAAATAAATAAATAAAATCTTTAAAAAAAAAAAAGAATTATTATACTCCCTGATGAATTCATCCTTTTACTCTTCTGTAATTTTGACTTGATCTTTATGTCTGATAATGAAATTTGCTTTAAAATCACTTTTCATTATCTTGATATAACCACCAAAGTTATAGTGTGATTAGAGTTAATATAGCATATTTTTTCTTTTACTTTTTAAAGCACTTCTATATTGAATCCTGACAAAGAAACAAAACAGCTTTTTAACTCTGGAAGCATCTTTCTAAATTATCCTTTTTTTTTTTTTTTAATGAAGCAGTAGCAATTTTTGTTAAGGGACCTAAACTGAAAGTAGGTTTAGAAATTTATTTATTTTTTTATTTATTTAGTAAAAGATTTTATTTTATTTATTGACAGCAAGAGAGAGAGAGAGAGAGAGAAGAAGCACACAAACAGGGGGAATCATGTGCAAAGGGAGAGGAAGAAGCAAGCTCCTTGGGGTGCAAGTAGTCCCATGCAGGGCTGGATCCCTGTACACTGGAATCATGACCTCAGCCAAAGGCAAACATCTGCTTAAACAACTAAGTCATCCAGGCACCCCTAGAAAATTAAAAAAAAAAAGGCCTTTTAAAACATTTTGTTTCTTTCTTGTTTTTTTTTTTAAATATTTTATTTATTTGACAGACAGAGAGACAGGAAGAGGAACTATAAGCAGGGCAGAGGGAAAAGGAGAAGCAGGTTTCCCACTGTGCAGAGAGCCTGATGTGGGGCTTCATCCCAGGACCCTGGGATCATGACCTGAAAAGAAGGGACACTTCTTGGAGGAAGCCACCCAGACACCTCTTTTCTTTGTTTTTAATATATGGCAACTGATGCTTCCCAGCCACGAGGAGCATATTACCCATTGATTAAATCTTTGATAACAACCTATTTAAAAAGGTGTGTAAATATATACTTACTCAGATTTATACACTTTGTGTTTTCTTCATAGTTTGGGGCTGGACCCCATGGTCACAACACTGCTTCCAGTCTTTGCCTTCCCATCTTTTGATACCAGGTATTTGGTCAGCAAAGCAAATTAGTATCAAAATTGATAAGCCCTTGGCACCATATCTCTGGAGCAGGGCTTGCTCTTAGCCAAGGCCCAGAGCAGTTGACCTCCCCTCGCTAGTGCTATAGCCCCAAGGACTAGGTCCCTGCCACCAGAACTCAGTCTTACATGTTATGCTAAGCAGACAAAACCAAACCAGGAAAGCTCCGACAGCTTTCACTGGCATGCCTCATCTCCAACTCTCTCGACGTCTAGGCAGTACCAGATGACAGGGAGGGGTCTTGGTCCAACATATGGGAGGGAAGGAAGTAGCCACGAGCAAGTACCTGCCTCTCTGTTCCTTTCTTTCATGAGCAGGTTGTAAGGAGGAGGAAGAGGAAGGGGAAGAGAGGTGAACTTCAAGGGGTGAAGGCCTCAGGTAGGCAGCTGGCTCCTGCCAGTAGGAAAGGGACAAAGGAGAAGGCAGTGAGTCTTGCAGGGAGGGTGGGGGGTAAGGGTTACAGCTTATGACGGAATCTGGACAGGAGTAATAGGGATACTAGTCATTTGAGTCCACCATTGGCAAGCTGGGCTGGGTGTCAGGGCAGATAGGCCTCCCTGGGCAACGGCACATGAGAGAAGGTGGAATTCTTCTCTGAGGAGCAGGTGAAGCTTTGGGTGTTGGGAAAGCATAGACAGTATTGTTCCAGGGCCAAGGACAGGTCCGGGTACTCCTGGTTGGAGGTCAAGGCCACAGTATGATCCAGGTCTTCTACCAGCAGCTTGAAGGTACCACATGCCAGCCACCCCTCATTATTGTGTATAACTCTCTGGTGCACTTATTGGCTTATCCATCAAATGACTCCTTCAGCAGCTTGAAAACCACCTCCACAGGCACTCCAGGATATGGGAGGCTTCCAGAGTGAAAATTTTGCACAGGATCACCCCCAAAAGACCAGAAGTCACTCTGGTGGATGTAGATCTGGTCAAACATGGCCTTAGGGACCATCCACTTCACAGGCAGTCCACTGTTGGTTCTCATTTTATAGTAACTGATGTGGTGATATCTCTGGCAAGGCTGAAGTCTGAGATCTTCATCATGTTGTCCTTTGTCACCAGCACTTCCCTGGTGGCCAGGTCTTGGTGTATGCACTTCTTGGAGGCAAGGTACTCCATGCCTCAGGCTACCTGGTAGGCAAAGTATACCGGGTGCTTGGAGGAGAGTTGCTCTGCTGCATTGTGGCTGATATTGTAACAGTACTCCAGGTCAGGAGGCCTCTGGGCCTGCAGGTACTCCTGTATGTTGTCTTTGGAGGCATATTCCATGATAGTGTACGAAGGACCATCCTGTGTGCAGGACCCAGCAGGTTGATGGTGTCCTTGTGCTGTCCAATCATCTTCATCATCTCCATTTCTGAGATTAGGTTTGACAGGTCTTTCTCTGCTGCATCTGACTTCAACATCTTCACAGACACTTTAGTCAAATGGTTGGATTTGTCTTTGTCCAGCCCAAAGTAGGCCTCTCTTAGGGGTCTGCCTAAACTGCCTACAACCAGCCTGCCTCAAGGCAGTTATGAACTCTAGATTATCCTCAAAAACATTAAACCACAAGCTAAAAATTCTCTTCACTAGGTCTCTGTCGCAGGTCTAATTTTCTTATCTTTCATCATTTATCTTTTTCCTAATTCTTATTTTCAGTATAGTTTATTTGGCTTCCAGGTGTTTCCCCGGGTTTCTGTATGCTGTTTCATAGGGAAGAATTATCCTGTCATAAAATTATTTCTTGAGCATTCATTACATCTCTCGGTTAAAATGGGTTCTTTTATGGTATTGATTCATTTGAGTTTTCTCAAAATGGGAAGAATTTTCAAAATGGTGTTTTCCTCAAGGTTCAGAGTATGTCTTAGCCTCATCTTTACTCTTTTTGAAATTCACTTTTCAAATTCTTGTCCCTCTTTTTATCTTTTTAAATTAAAATGTTTCCTTTTACTATTTTTTTATTTGAGTGTAGTTGATAGTCAGTGTTACATTGGTTTCAGGTTTTCAAGATCTCCATACATTATTCTATGATCACTACAAATATAGCCACCATCTGTCACCATATAACACTATTATAATATCATTGACTATATTCTCTACACTGTCCCATATCTCTTTTTAAAATCTCTGATTTTTATGTTTTCTGTTATTCCAATTTTCGACCTCATTTTACTTGGTTACTTTAATAAAATATGCCTGATTACACACTCTATGCTGAAAACCATAGCATTTGATTTATAGTAGTCTTCTTCTTCTTCTTCTTCTTCTTCTTCTTCTTCTTCTTCTTCTTCTTCTTCTTCTTTCTTCTTCTTAATTAACATATAATGTATTATTAGCCCCAGGGGTACAGGTCTGTGAATCGCCAGGTTTACACACTTCACAGCACTCACCACAGCACATACCCTCCCCAATGTTCATAACCCCACCACCCTCTCCCTAACCTCCCCCCCCCCCCCGGCAACTCTCAGTTTGTTTTGTGAGATTAAGAGTCTCTTATGGTTTGTCTCCCTCCCGATCCCATCTTGTTTCATTTACTCTTTTCCTGTTCCCCAAACCCCCCACATTGCACCTCCATTTCCTCATATCAGGGAGATCATATGATAGTGACTTTCTCTGGTTGACTTATTTTGCTAAGCATAATACCCTCCAGTTCCATCCATGTCAACGCAAATGGCAAGATTTCATTTCTTTTGATGGCTGAATAGTATTCCATTGTGTGTGTATATATATATATATATATATATATATATATATATATATATATATATATTTCATTTGTTGATGGACATCTAGGTTCTTTCCATAGTTTGGCTATTGTGGATATTAATGCTATAAACATTTGGTGCACGTGCCCCTTTGGATCATATACAGTCTTCTTTACCTCTATCAGAACCCCAGGAAGCTTTATTTATTTATTTACTCACATAAACAGATGATCCAACACAACGTTTTTTGATGTTCCAATGTATTATAATGTCTTACCGCTTAACACTATGCTTACTGCTCTCTTTCACTGTCTGACTAAATCCTCATCATCACTATGCCATTTAATGAGAAAGAACATTTGAACTCAGAGTTCTCTCCATATCAGGGAATGAAGACTCCACCCTTCTGTTTGTGCAGGTAAAATAAATGTTGATGTCTGTCCTGCACATACCCCATCCTGTTCACCAGAATATTCACCATCAAAATATATACACAATGAAAACCATACCTCACCACTTCTATTACCACCCAGCATGCTAAAAACACCATCATATGTTCCTGAATTATTGACTTGATTGATAACCCCACTTCCACACATACTGCACTCCTTTCTCCATGCAAATTTATTTTGGTACAGAATTTAACCTAAAAATCAAGTCATATGATTTTATTCTGCTGTTGAAAGACTTTTGGTATCTTCCCCTTTCATATTAAATAAAAACTGAAGGCGTTTCAATGTACTAGAAGGTCATACATCAATACGTTCTTCCTCTCTCCACCACTATGAACTCCTCATTGGCCTCCTTGCTTTTCCTCAAAAGTAACAGACAAGCTGTTCACACAAAGTCTATATACTTACTTGCTCTGCCTAGAGCAATCTTTTCCTTTAATATTTGTATAACACTCTCCTTCACTTCCTGGGTCTTTGTGCAAATAACATCTCATAAATGAGATATAACCACCCAAAACAAAATAAAATTAACTTTCATCCCAGCATTCCCCAATGGCTTTTACCTTTCTTGTATTTCTTTGTATCACTTATCACCATCAACCATCAATCATTATTCTATTACTGGTTTATTTTCTTATTTGAGACAGAGAGAGAGAGAATTGGGAGGGTGCGCAGAGGAAGAAGAAAACACCCCACTGCCTAGAAAGCCTGCTGGGGAGTTACATCCCAGGACCCTGAGATCATGACCCAAGCCAAAGGCAGTCACTCAATGGACTGAGCCACCAAGGTGCCCCTCTATTATTGGTTTATTTCACTATTATATTTCAAAAGAATGTGAGCTCTTTGTGGTCAGGTATTTTATATGTTTTATTAATTGAAGTATTCTCAGAAAGGTAGCTGGCAGATTGTAAGGGCTCACTAAACTGTATTTTGTTGTTATTATTGGGCTCCTTTATGGGCTTTACCTCTTACGCTAGAAGTCTATCCTTCAGATGTAAGCGATAAGAATAGAGCCCTGCTGCCTGTTCAAATGTGTAAAAAGCCTGTATTAAGTGGATATTTTAAAAGCTAAATGAATGGCTTAATAGTTGTATATAGGGGGAAAGGGAACATATTTTCCACAGTTTAGAAGTGGAGTTCTTTTATAGAGTTCTTGTACAAGCCTACACTATGGAACGATAATGGGCAGTTGTACATTACAATTATACAAACACTTTGGTAATTTATATCCTTTTTTTGTAATTCTTGACTGGATCATTTAATTCCTTAGGAGCATTATAGCATTTCAACTTTTCATGTTCAATAAACTTATTGGGGTTGCTACCTTTTTTATTCAAATGGAGAAATAGTCATGATTTAATCTAAATAAAGTGTTATTGATTGTGTTGTTTTCTAGGAATGAGTCGCACATGCTAGTTTAAAAGTTTTGTTAAAGTCCCAAGTCTGTCACTGATAAAAGCCTTTTGTAGATTAGTAACTTGATCAAAACGGAAAAGTTATGTAACACCAATTGTTATACTATCTTTGTTTCCATCTTGCATTGTAATAACACCCATCTTAACTCTATTTAAGACAAATCATTGCCAGATGGATTTCTGGCATTGATTGCAGGATATGAAATCTAGTATAACTAAAAGTTTTTGGTTTTAGTAGCATATAAATCAATTTAGAAAAATATATGTATTTGAATATAAGATAAAGTTTTAAATTATTTGGCAATAGTAAACTAAACTTTTTTTTTGTAAATTTTTATTTTCTAAAATTTCATTGAGCTCTCTTGCAATAAGAAACAAGTTACAAAAAATTAAGGTTTATTTACCCCAATTCAAAATTATTAGGAATATAATCATAGAGGTTGAAGTATTTAAAATATTGAACCCAAAATGTTTTATTAGGTAAATTCATGAATGCTGAGCATTCACTGTTAAAATATACTAATACTATTGATAGACTGGTAGAAGCCTAAAATCAAATATTTATTAAATATTTATATCCATATCTTTTCATAGCTTGGTAATTCATTTCTCTAGCATTAAATAATATTCCATTGTTTGCATGTACTACACTTTCTTTGACCTTTCACTTATGGAAGGATATCTTGGTTGCTTCCAAGCTTTTGTCAGTTATGAATAAAACTACTATAGACATCTTTGTGGGTATAGATTTCATCTTCTTTGGATAAATACCAAGAGCTGCTACTGCTGAATCATCTGGCAAGAATATGTTTAGTTATGTAAGAAACTGCCAAGTTGTTTTCCATTCTTTATTCTCAATACACATGGAAGAACATTCCTGTTGCTCCACATCCTCACCAACATTTCATGTTCTGTTGTCAGTGCTCTGGATTCTGGGTATGTACTGGTGTCTCTTTTTTGTTTTAATTTGCATTTTCCTGATGACCTTTGATGTGAAGCATCTTTTTATATGCTTATTTGCCATCTGTAATATTTTCTTTTGTGAGGTATCTGCTAAGGTCTTTGGCTCATTTTTAATCCGGTTTTTCCCCCATTGTTGAGTTTTAAGGGGTCTTTGTGTATTTTTGATTAACAGTCCTTTGCCAGATGTGTATTTTGCAAATTTTTTTTCATAGTCTGTGCTTTGCCTTTTCATTCTCTTGGCATTGTGTTTCACAGAGTAGACATTTTTAAATTCAGTGCTTGTGTTTTTTAGCTAAAGTTATTGTGAAAACCAAGGTCATTTAAATTTTCTTCTATATTACCTTCTACATGTTTCATGTTTAGGTTTATAATCCAATCTGAGTTCATTTTTGTGAAGAGTGTAGGATATCTGCCTGGATTTATTTTATTTTATATTTTTAGATTTAGCTTCACCATTGCTACAGAACCATTTGTTTAAAAGATTGTATTTTGCTCTCTTGTATTGCTTTTGCTTTTCTATTATATATAAAATATAATTGATAATATATATTCTGTTGCTTTAATCTAGTCTTTCTGTGGTATTACAATATCATGCTTACAATTATCGTTATGGTAAACTTTTTTTTAAGATTTTATTTATTTATTTGACAGAGAGAGAGATCACAAATGGGCAGAGAGACAGCCAGAGAGAGAGATGAGGAGAAGCAGGCTCCCTGCTGAGCAGAGAACCCAATGCCGGACTCGATCCCTGGCCCCTGGGATCATGACCTGAGCCGGAAGGCAGAGGCTTAACCCACTGAGCCACCCAGGCGCCCAATCGTTATGGTAAACTTTGAAGTCAGTCCTCAGTCTTTGTTCTCCTTCAACACTATGTTTACTATTGTGAGTCTTTGCCTCTCCATATAAACTTTAAAATAAGTTTGTTAATATTAAAAAAAAAGAACTTGCTGGTATGCATTAATTGTATAGATAAACTTGGAAACCAGTGACCTCTTGAGCTTAGCAGGAGATAGACCATGGACATCAGTTGTCACAGTGGTGCCTCTGGCAGAACCTATTGCAAATCCCTAGGCAAAATGAGACCTCAAGGATCTGAGAGAATGTCTAAGAAGTACTTGATACATCCCTTGGGTATGGTTTATTGAAGTGTCCACCTGTCTGAAAGCTGGGGAATCTAGATAAGGGAAGGAAAATTAGTTATGATAAAACATATCAACAAACATCAATAAATTTTGTAAAACTAATTGTCATGGCTCATATACAATATGACCAACAGAGGGACCATCAGAAGGAAAGCATCAGTTATGTTTATTGTGAAATTTTTTATTCAAAATAAAGCAATGTGAGGGGAAGACACAATGAGAAAATTACCATTTTTTAAATGGTAAACATCTTACAAAATGGAATAGGTTTTATATTCTAAGTAGTATATTGAAAAGTAAAACATTGGGGCGCCTGGGTGGCGCAGTGGGTTGGGCTGCTGCCTTCAGCTCGGGTCATGATCTCAGGGTCCTTGGATTGAGCCCCGCATCGGGCTCTCTGCTCCGCAGGGAGCCTGCTTCCCCCTCTCTCTCTCTCTCACTGCCTGCCTCTCTGCCTACTTGTGATCTCTGTCTCTCAAATAAATAAATAAAATCTTTAAAAAAAAAGAAAAGAAAAGTAAAACATTAAAAAATAAAATTTCAATGAAAAAAATTATTTAATTTTTAAAAAGGTTAAAAATAGCAGAACCATTTTTCTTATAACTGGAAAATACACTGTATATACATCTATCAAAATAACTTGTCATGGGGGAGCCTGGGTGGCTCAGTAGGTTAAAGCATCTGCCTTCGGCTCAGGTCATGATTCCAGGATCCTTGGATCCAGGCCCACATCGGGCTCTCAGCTCAGCAGGGAGCCTGCTTTCTCCTCTTTCTCTCTGCCTGACTCTGCCTTATTGTGATCTCTGTCAAATAAATAAATAAAAACTTTTATAATAAATATTTGAAAAATAACTTGTCATGTCTGGAATCAGGAGCATATGGAAAAAAATAATATCTGAGGACAATACTTCTGCCATGTTTTGTGCCTTGCTAATATTTTTAAACAGTCAGGCAAATTTTAGCCTTATTGAAATACCTGCTAAGATACCTGCAGTGCCTTTTGGAGCCCTATGACTATAAAAATTAATTGCAAATATTCAAAATGTTTACTATGGTGTCACTATTTAGGGCCACCACCAAGTATGTTTCAGAAGTAAGCATAACTGTTACTCTTCCATAAGGCAAAAGGGCATATTTTCAGGAGTTCCATCTGCTGTACCAGGAGGTGAATCAAGTAATGATTTTTGTCTATAAAATAATTCACTTTTCAATCTAACATTCCTCATTCCACATTATAATAATAAAAACTAGGAGGAGACTAAAACAAACAAACAAATACAACTACAACAACCAGCTTTTCCTACAGTGGAAAAGTAAATATAACCTTAGGAGTAGCCTAAAATTTATTTTTAAATATTTTAAGATAAACGTTTTTGTTAGAAAACCATATATTTTATATTACTAAGAAATAACAGGCAACGTTTTATTAACTTCTAAAAAGTCTAGTTACTTGTATTTATCTATTAACTCATCTCTTTATGAAGTAGAACATGATCACACCTCTTGTATCTACCCAAGTTTGTATGCTTTGGTTGTTTTATGTTTGCTATTTCCTTGCTTAATTTTTACAATATTTGATACATAATAGTATCTTTAAGTCCATCTATGATTTCACAGAATTTGTTTGAACTTCATAAAAATGTACCATACTTTTTGCACTGTCCTTGTTTTACTTCTCTATTAGCTTTCCAAGTTTTATTCACTTTAGAGTGTGTAGCTATCATTTATTTTTACTCCTCCATAATGCTATGTTTACAAATTTGTATTTATCTGTACTTTTAAAAATATCTTAATTATATACCATTTCTCATCTCACGTAACACTCATGTTACTTCTACACTTATCAGATATTATGTAACGGAAAACCACAACTCAGCAACAATAGAACACCATTTTTCAAAATTAAATGGCTTACCAGAATTCTTTAATTCTATCCTTCATTTGTATTAGATGACCCTTTATTCTGGTATTTGGCATTGTTCATATGGAGGAAAGCTTATAAGTTGATATTCCATAAATAGAAGGATTTTTATGATCGATTAATTATTTTCATTTAGAATGCATAGAATATGGTTGATTTAATATTTCTTTCTTACTCTCTGCCTGGAACATAGTGCTATCTATGCAATAGCCACTAAAATATTAAGTTAATTACCTAGACTTTAAACTGCATATTAATAGGAATAGCATACAGAACTCTTCTCAGATTGGGACACCTGGGTGGCTCAGTCAGTTAAACGCCTGAGCCTTTAGCTCGGGTCATGATCTTAGGGTCCTGGGACTCAGTTCTGCAACAGATTCCCTGCTTAGCCGGGAGTTTGCTTCTCCCTCATCCTGCTGCTCCCCCTGCTTGTGCTCTCTCTCACTCTCTCTCTTACAAATAAATAAAATTAAAAAAATAAATTCTTCTCAGATAGCTAATATAGAATATCGTCTTTGTATTCATCAAAGGGAAAGTGCCATATAATAATGAAATCCAGACTACTTCAAATTCATTTTTTAACCAGTAAGAAAGTACTGGAAACAAGCCAAAAATGTCTTCAATGAATTAAAGAAATAGATTGATTTTCAATATCTTAATGTTTCTAATGTTAAATTGCAAGATTTTTATACTAGATATCAGTGTAAATATTCATTATACAAGGATATTCTAAAAATAAACCTGAGAAAACTACTTGACATATATGATGACAAAAACCAATGTCAGTTTGGGTAAAACTTACAACACCTACCACCTGAAACTCTTGTTCTATATGGTGCCATCTTGTGATGCTGGGCAGCGGCAGTGAGCCACAGCTTCCAGTCAGCTAGAAGATTACAGGGGTGAACACCTGATATTCTTACAAGCATTCTATATATAGAATATATATATAGAATATATATATTCTTCTTTTTTTAGTGTAATATTTAATAAATTGCATGTGATATTTGATACTTTGTTATAAAATAGGCTTTGCTTAAGATGATTTTGCCCAAATGCAGGCAAATGTAAGTGTTCTGAGTATGTTTAAATAAGCTTAAGGTAAGCTATGATATTTGATAGTTTTGGGGTATTAAATGCATTTTCAATTTTTTATGTGTTTCTCTGTACATAGCCCCCTTGTAAGCTGAGGAACATCTCTATATGTATATGTAGCCTTGGTATGGCTTACATATTATTGGCATGAAACATCTAGAACAGTACGTGTGCCATAGAATTGTCTACAACATCAAACAAGTTTCTTGAAAACTTGTGCCAAAGGGGTTATGTCTTTAAGGATTCTTATTTCAGAAGGGTTCTCTCAAACGTAAGATTTTTCAGAAGTTAAGTGAAAATCTGACCAAACTAAACATTTTTCCATTTTCCCTAGTGAGCAAAGATAGCTAAAATCTATCTGCCATTTTCAACACTGTACTCAACGATTGTAATTCTAATTTAAGAACAGATTATTTATATCAAAACCACATGTTGGCCTAATCTTATACAATATTCATAAGTCACACTCAGACCCTTGGACACTTTTATTTGTTGAGTCTATATGGTACTACGGACATTCATCTTTTTTGACCTCATAGCTTCATGTATGTCTATACTTTTGAAAATACATGCATCATAGTTCCATTGTAAAATGTCTGGGTTATAAAATGTGCTATGCTATCAAAATGGTAATAAGAACATACAAATGACCTGATGTAATGAACTGGACCAGATTGCCAGATATCACATTGCATACCAGAAAGATTCAGTGGTAAGTTTTAAAATGGCCAGCTATACACTGACTGAATTATAACTCATTTAGCTTCTTTCTTTGTGTACAGTATTATACATTAGTCAGTATTATAGTAGATAAGTACTTTGGACAGATGTAAATATGCTGTAATAAAAAATGTTTTTCTTCTTTCTTTTAGTCCTTTTTACTTGTAAGACTAGCCACAAATACCACGCCTCCCCCAAAATAATTTGCAATCCAAATTTATCTCTAAATGAATTTATTGCACAGAAAAATATGTATATATATATATATATACACTTACAGAAGACATGTTCAAAAATAGTTACACAACAGCAGGGCCCTAAATGTAAGCAGTATAGTTGTTTTGTTTTGTTTCTTTTAAAAAAAGAGGTTATGTGAAATATTAGGATTTTATTTCCAGGCGTAGTATTTCAAGACAGTTAACTACACCTATGGTGTCAACAGCCTCTTGTTGGCAGTATGATTTTATTGGCTCCATGGAATAACAGCAAGAATTTACTATTGCTTCTTTCTTTTATGACACACACAGAAAAAAAAAATTGACACATTTGCTCAAGACCAACCAGAATCATTTTAACCTATCAAAATTGATGGGAGGCCTTCACTGCCAAAGTCACTGCTGCGTTTTCACAATTCACTGCAGACAATCTGCTACTCCCATTATGATAAAGGAGAGCAGAGTCATAATCAGGGAAGAAAGCTAGATTAATACTTGTAATTATCATTGAATATTTAGCCTGCTATAGGATTATTATTATTAGTGTCATTTGATAATTTTCTCTCATTTTATTAAACACAACTGTGAGTAATTACGCTACCTAATATTTCTCTGTATTGGCTGACTAGCTAGCAAACATTCATGAAAATATCCATTAGCCACACATATAAAATGCTGCATTATGATGCTGTTGAATCAGAACATACCACTACCTGATCCTGTAGCTCTTTGAGGATTTGCAAATCAATTAATTCTATCTTTGTTGGATTCTTCCCATACAATTAGAAAATTTATAATCGAGTCCATGAACATTATTAGTTTTACCATTTTAAACCAGCAATCACACTTTGATTTTTACAACAAAAGCAGAAATATAAACACACACATTTGGATCAGTTTTCTGTTAGTCTGTCTGGACTTCAAAATCCTATTCCTCAAGATGATGCACACCAAAGTTCTGGATTAAACAAGAAATTAGATGGCACCTGAACACTTGGTTTAATATTCTCAAAAGGATTATGCAACTTCTTTCTTACAATATGACATTGTTTTACAAAGATCCACACTTTTATAATGTTAGTATTTATAATAATCAATAGTCAATTAATCATGATTAAAAATCAAACATAAAAATTTCTACTTTTTGCTTTTGCCCCCTCCATTTAGAACTTATTTATAGCCTGATAATTCAAAGGTCCCTATGTTTATGAAAATCTGGACAGAAATAGCTCTAAGATCCCATTCAGAACTTGATATTAATCTAAGTCTTTTGGCTCCATTTATCCTGAGAGCAAAGAGTAGGACAAAGGATTTGAGTACTGTTAGTTTATCTGGGAGATTATCCAAGGTAGAAAAGAATGGGAAAGTGATACAGTGAAGAAGCAACTTTGTCAAAGAGGTACATTGTTGATATAATTGTTGTGGATAGAAAATGAAGGCTTGCTTTTACTGAAAGGTCCTGAGAAACTTCTTTAAGTTGTCCTCATGAAGACCTGAAAACTGACAATTTTACCTATGGTTCTTATTTCCACTTCACTGAGAGCTGTCCTCAGAGGACATTAACTCTCCTACACTTTCAGGTTGTGTTGGAGACATTCTAAAATGAGAGAGAGAACATGAGATGCTATCAGTGTTAAGTAACTGCAATTTCCCATGGAACTATCCACCACAGGTTTGGCTATAATCAGGTGTTGGGCCTTGATATCAGAGGGATTTGAGGCAGTATCATTTTAGGTTAATCATTATATCTGAAATTTCCAAAAACTTCAACTGATGAAACTTTGATTATAAACCTATAAATATAACAATAAATCTACAGTATTCAAATTATTTTCATAGAAATACACAAACAAAGCATCAACTGATTAATATTTAAATGTTACAAAATACTGAACTGAAAGAATTTGGTCATATAACAACGTGTAAGAAGTAGAGCTTAGGTTTAGGTTAGAAGTCAGGATGCATTTGGGACTCAGTTAAGAAATTGAATGGAGGGACGCCTGGGTGGCTCAGTGGGTTAAGCCACTGCCTTCGGCTCAGGTCATGATCCCAGGGTCCTGGGACCGAGCCCCAAATCAGGCTCTCTGCTCAGCAGGGAGACTGCTTCCTCCTCTCTCTCTGCCTGCCTCTCTGCCTGCTTGTCATCTCTCTCTGTCAAATAAATAAATAAAATCTTAAAAAAAAAGAAATTGAATGGATGTCTGACTATCTTATAGGTTTGCTAAAAATCAGTGACTTTGTGTTCACGTGTGGCTATGCGGGAATTTTTAACTTTCTCTAAGAAGTTATTAGATTGATTATATAATGGCAGTAAAGGATGGGGAAAAGCAAAGTACAAACCCCATAAAGACAAAGACACTGAGTATGAGAAAAGAGTAATAGATAAGAAGAATCAATGCATTTGAGGAAAATGGGAATTGAAATACACAATGATTGTTGATTTTTTTAGATGCAGAAATCAAAACTAGCTTGCAAGAAGGAAATAACAGAAGACATGTTGTGAAAAGGCAGTAACGTGGAATAAAGGAGTAGGGAGAGCATATCAGGTAATTTGGATAGGAAGGAGTTAGGAGATAACTGCTTGATAAATTTTATATGGCCCACTTAAATGCACAGATTTCTCTTCTTTAATTTATATGGAGAACAGGGTGTCGTTTCTCTTCCCTTTCAGAGCACCCGAGGTGTACTCTTTCAGACTGAAAACCTGAAAAGCTCAGGACTCAGTTGCTTAAGCACAGCTGAGAGGACATATTTCAATTAAGATTTACAGTTTGCTGTAGGTAGTAGACTGTCAAAAGTGGTTTAACCATATTTTTCATTTAACAAGAAGACTACAGAGAGTGTTTTCTGGTGTTGGTTCAGAGTCTTAAGAAAGTCAAGTGAACTATCTTAGAGGTTTTCATGGCTTTTTATTCACAGTTGCAAAAATTGCTGTTGGAGTTCTCACTATTAAGCCCACATTTCTGGCAGAAAGATAGAGGTAAAAGAGAATGATATCTTGTACGACTGATACTTTGTCATATGGTTACAATGTAACTAGAAAAGAGACAATAAAATATTTGATGTTGTTTTAAGTTTCCTTGTTGTCAATCCCTCAGTGCTTTCTGATACTAAAGGAAAAAGTAGATGGATATTGACCTGGCAACTATCAACACCTGTCAGTCTCTCTTGGATAACCAATATCTCTATAATCTCTTCTTCCCAGTAAAAAAAAAATAAAATATATTCATAAACCACACTTTGCCATCTCAAGTTACTGCACCAAGATAAAATTACAATGATTTTCAGTTGTTCCAAATGGACAGAATACCCTTCCTTATGATATCATGTCTTATAAGATAGATAATTGGCTTGCTACCAATATACCCAGATGAGACTGTGGAAAAGACAGGAAAAAAATAATAATATTTATTTATTCCTTGGGTTGACCCTGTTTACACAGATGCATTACTATTAGAAAAGGTTGGTTTGGGACATTGGAATGAATTTACTTAATGGGTCTGTATGTAATTGGGTTGGAGAAAATTTTTAATTTCTACAAAAATTATTAGAATTCTATCTTATTCCCTTTTGATAATTTTCACATGTTAACAAAGCCAACGTTTTTGTCTAGCAGACAAGATCTTAAATCCTAACAAAACTCAATTTTTTCCTTTTTTTTTTTAAGTTTGAGAGCCTCATGTTCTCTCATGCTGCTTTAAATACAACTCAAAAAAACAAAAGGAGCTAAATGGGGCAGTAAGCCCAGACTTTTTATTTTAATTTATTTATCTTATTTTTAATTAAAAAATTAAAGATTGTATTTATTTATTTGAGAGAGAGAGAGCATGAGTGGGGCAGGGGGATGTAGCTGCAGAGAGAGACTGAGAAGTATACTCCCTAATGAGCAGGAAGCCCGATATGGGGCTCGATCCCAGGATACTGACTGAGATCATGACCAGAGACAAAGGCAGATACATGTGCAAAATCCCTTTTTTTCTGGGAAACAATACTTTACAAGAGATGTTTGAAAAAGTACTGGGGAAACAACTTTAATCAGAGATACACAAATTTAATTGACTTCTGTAAAGCTACAGGGATCCAAATGATGGGAATCCCAGGCTGTTTAGGTTGTGGACCACAGAGTATTCTTCTCTGTAATATTTTATTTTCTTCCATGTCTACTAACTCCAGTCCAAGTTCACTGATCTCTTTTTAGATAGTGCAAAACATGGCAAAGAATACCAAACAAGTGCCCAATATTCTACATTTATTACATTATTTCTAACATATAGAAGTGTGTTACCAAGGCTGGTTCTGTGAACAAACCTAGTTATGCTAAAGTGTGTTTTGTTCTCCAAAAATTAAATTCATGATTATCACACAATTATAAAATACTTGTGTCAAGAATTTTTATTCAAAAATTAATAAGAGAAGCAGATATTAAAACTAGTTCACATGGTTATTTGGGATATAAGCAGAGTTGTGCAGCAGAAGTGCTCTGGGCCCATAATTTGGGTTATAGAATTTATGTTTTCTAATGAAAAATCACTAACTTGCATTATTGTTAACAAGAATCCTGTGCATTACCATCAGTTTTCTCCATTATAACCTCTTGCTCTACAGTTTGTAAATAACTTTGTCAATAGCAAGCTAATAAACGGGGTGACTCCAATGGATTGAGATAATCTCCAGAGTTTCTGCTACATAATGAACAGGACTCCATTGAAAGGACACCTAAGAGTTTATTTTGCCCAAAAATTTGATCACTTTTTTCACTGTCCTTACCTATTTTCCAAACCTAGTTCTTTTAAGTCTACAGACAACCCTGTATCTGACTGACTTGTTAATTCTGGGAATGTCTTGCAGATTAATTTGCTTGCCCGAGGTGGTTCCTCTAATTGATGTCTAAGAACCCTAATTAGTTAAGAAAACTTTTTTTTTTAACATTTTCATGGCTATTTATTATTATTATTATTATTATTATTGCTAATATCTCTATTATAAATAATTCACAAGGGCATCTTTCTGACAAAAGACAAAGAGCTGGCTACTAGTAGAAAAAGTACATTTGACTCTGTCAGTGAAAGTGGTAAAGGGATTTGAGAAAATAAGGCAAAGCAGTGGAATTATGTGTTAAAACTTTAAATATTATAGACACATTTACTTAATTTCTAATACTGCTTATAATTAAAAAAGATGTTTTCCATGAACCACGCATTACAGCAAATATATTGTTTATACAGATTAAATTTTCATCAAAAGGGACGCCTGGGTGGCTCAGTTGGTTAAGCAGCTGCCTTTGGCTCAGGTCATGATCCCAGCATCCTGGGATCGAGTCCCGCATCTGGCTCCTTGCTCGGCCGGAGCCTGCTTCTCCCTCTACCTCTGCCTGCCATTCTGTCTGCCTGTGCTTGCTCTCTCGCCCACTCTCTCTGATAAAGAAATAAAATCTTAAAATAAATAAATAAATTTTCATCAAAAAATTATAAGTGTATTTTTTTGTAGGATCATGATAAGCATTTTGCAGATGAGAAAAGTGAAATTTAGAAAAGTATGTCTCTTCAAATCCCTCATACAATATCTGGCCTAGATAGAAGGATATACTATCACAATTGAGGAAGATAATTGAGATTACTTAAAATGATAAACTTTACTGTATAGGGTTTTTTACAAGTTTGCCACAGATTCACATTTTTTAAAATATATATCTATTTGTGTAAAGAGAATGCACTGAGAAGTAAAAAGATAGTGATATATCAGTGCTACCAACTAATGGCTATAATATCATCACCTTATTTATGAACAATGAAACAGTGTGTAATATTTAAATAAATTTAAATAAATTCCTATTTATTTTATATATTTATAAATTTAAATGAATTCCTATTTATTTATTATTAAAGAAATTCCTCTAACAAACAGTATGTTTTGAAGGTTGCTAGCAGGAAAGTGTTGTACGACATGGAAGTAATCAGAAAATGTGATCTAAAATTCTGCTTTCAAGGGCGCCTGGGTGGCTCAGTGGGTTAAAATTCTGCTTTCAAGAAGCTATAACAGTAAGTACTGAGCATTAGCTATTATATGCTATGGATGAATAACTGAAATCTACATTTGAAACTATTGGTACACTATATGTTACCTAATTGAATTTTAAAAAGTTAATAAAAAAAACCACTATTTTATAAAACAATATTCCCAACAGGCTCTTTTGCTTTAAAATACTCACTTTGTTTCCTCTCCGAGAGAACACCAAATGGCGGATGACGCCGGTGCTGCGAGAGGGCCCGGAGGGCCCGGGGGCCCTGGAATGGGAGGCCGCGGCGGTTTCCGCGGTGGCTTCGGCAGCGGCATCCGGGGCCGGGGCGGGCCGGGGCCGTGGTCGGGGCCGGGGCCGAGGCCGCGGAGCTCGCGGGGGCAAGGCCGCGGACAAGGAGTGGATCCCCGTCACCAAGCTGGGCCGCCTGGTCAAAGACATGAAGATCAAGTCCCTGGAGGAGATCTATCTCTTCTCCCTGCCCATCAAGGAGTCTGAGATCATCGACTTCTTCCTGGGAGCCTCCCTCAAGGACGAGGTTTTGAAGATCATGCCTGTGCAGAAGCAGACGCGCGCGGGCCAGCGGACCAGGTTCAAGGCATTTGTCGCCATCGGAGATTACAATGGACACGTCGGTTTGGATGTCAAGTGTTCCAAGGAGGTAGCCACTGCCATCCGCGGAGCCATCATTCTGGCGAAGCTTTCCATTGTCCCTGTGCGGCGAGGCTACTGGGGGAACAAGATCGGCAAGCCCCACACTGTCCCGTGCAAGGTGACTGGCCGCTGTGGCTCTGTGCTGGTGCGTCTCATCCCCGCCCCCAGAGGCACTGGCATTGTCTCGGCCCCTGTGCCCAAGAAACTGCTGATGATGGCTGGTATTGACGACTGCTACACCTCGGCCAGGGGCTGCACTGCCACCCTAGGGAACTTTGCCAAGGCTACTTTCGATGCCATCTCCAAGACCTACAGCTATCTCACCCCTGATCTCTGGAAGGAGACTGTGTTCACCAAGTCTCCCTATCAGGAGTTCACGGACCATCTTGTGAAGACCCACACCAGAGTCTCTGTTCAGAGGACCCAGGCTCCAGCTGTGGCTACTACATAGTTTTATACAAGAAAAATAAACTGAACTAAAGCTTGAAAAAAAAATACTCACTTTGTAATGAGAGTCATTACTTTTGTCTAGCCAAATCTTATAGCACTGTTTATCCCTTCCCTGCTTTATCCCTTCCCAGTATCAATAAAGGCTCACTTGGGTTACCTAGAAGCCATGAGAAAGCTTGTAATAGATCTGGCTGGTTTTCACCAGCAATTTGACCACCATGTGCACAGGGAAGTCTATTGATAAAGGCTTTATTGCAATAAGTTGCAAATACATGGATGATTTTGAATTCTCTTTCTTGAGGTCTTGTTTCATGATAATAAATTTAGGGTGGCATATTGGAATGGATGTTATTAACATATCTTCATAGTTATAAGCACATGGAATTGTAAAATAGATGAATGAATGTGGCATTACTGACAACTGTCCTCATTTTGAAATCAAATTACAGTGTACTAAGATGAGGAAGCAAAGCAGATTTGGGATTATGAGTGAAATAATTTTAAAAAGTATTAGGGGTATGATCGGACTATTGGGTAATTCAGTAGAAAAATGTCTACTGATTGAGATTCTGTGTTCCCTGATTTCAGAGAGAAGTTAAGATAAATAAGTAACACGAGGAGACTAGGAAGCCAAACATAAGTGATAATTTTGTGCCAGGGTGTGTATACATCTGTTTATCTTCTTGCTTTACCACTAAGGTTGCTCCTAGAGCAGAGTTTAAATATGTGTTGGAGCTAATCTCTGTGGATTACACAAGAAACCACATCCTACAGCTCTCCCTGAAACACCCCTTATGATTTCAATGTAATTTGGTTTTTGCATTTTTAGAAATAACAAAATACTTTGCAAACTCATCTACTTTATTACCATCACAAGTAAGTCAGCTGACTCCACATTTTAACACAGTGACAGTCACAGAGGAATGGAGGAATGAGTAGAGTTATCAATATATGTGCTTTTAAGAAGTATGACAGGGTAGCAGCTATTTCCAGGAACCAAAACATGGGTCAGCAGCTGTGCAGGAAAAGTGATGGAATAAATGACTCATTTCAGAGGAGTTCTATAACATATTAGTTCTATAATGTATCTTCAGCCCCCAATTACCCGCTTTGATCTAAAGATAAGGATTTACAGTTAAGGTCCCATTTATGATTTGACTGGTAGGGTCTGAATCATGTTTACTATTGTTTTGACTATTACTTGAAACCTATAGTAGTACTTGGGATATGTGTTGTGTATTCTGTGAACATGTGCTATTTTTAGATTAGATAATTTCTGTCTCGAACCCCTGTTCATTTGTTTGTTTTTGTTTATTTGATAGTGGTTTCAGTAAATGGATATATCTGAAAAATTGCAAAGCCACTATTAAAACAAGTTATTATTATATATAGCATGGAATTGCACATTCCTCCTTTGAATCCGACAGAGCTTCACCATAACCTTAACAATTTGGGAAAAACATGCTATTATTTTTCTTTATAAAATTTCTCCTGTTAGGCTGTGATGGTTGTCATCAGCAGTAACTCCTCTGAAGGCTTTGTCAAAAGAGTTGAAAAAATTGGAAAGGTGTGTGAATGAAGCTGTTTGTTGAATATAAAGAAAAGAGCATTGAAATACAATTCATACTCTTACTTCTCCTTCTATGCTTTCAGATGTTTGTCATTTGAAAATTTTGCTTCTAGAAGAGATGTCCTATATAATTCTTACTTTAAGGAGCAAGTTGCTTTTATAATTTTTTTATTATTCTACCATTCCAGTATTTCCATTTAAATTAAATTCAATACCATTTAAAAAAAATCAAAAGTGCAGCCAGTATTCAATTCCTGGGCTAAATAATTTTAGAAAGCTTTGTGTTATTGAACCTACGGGGTTTTTATGTAGTTTTAACTCTTTCTTTGTGTGATTTTTCCCATTAGTCATGTAAGTGACTGCAATATAACAGACATTGAGGATAAAGAAGGACTGAATAGAACAATCCTTGGCCTCATGAAGTTGAGAATCTAGCAAGGGAGTCAAACAATTCAATCATTCAGAGACAATTTATTGAGTGCCTGGCCTAAGATGAGCACAACAAAACCCCAGCCCAGAGGAATCATTTTAATGGGAGAGATAGATAATAGGTAAGCCAACTTTAAAAAAAAAAACGTACTGATTTTTCTTTAATAGAGATGCATATTTGAACTAAATAAGCACATTTTTAAAAGAGCAGTGATTGAGAAGAGGTTTTTAAACTGAGTGGTCCAAAAGGGCCTTCCTGAAAAAGTCTGCTTTGAACAGATTTCTGAATAATATCAGCTAGGAAGCTGCGTAAAAATCTCAGGGATGGGTGATTTTTCCAGTCGAAAAACTGTAAAGGCTCCAAAGTCACAATAGAGCTATAAGTTTCTCTAATAAAGTAACTTCTGACAAAGAATGAGAAGAAATAACTAACCCAGGTTTGAAAGAAAAGGGACAGACTTTCTATGGAATTCATATTTAATTAAAGCTCTAAAGGACAAAAATACAATAGAGCAAAATTCTGGTCACGCTGATATACCTAACGAAAGTTCATAAACAAGCTTTGGGTAGCAAAGAGTGTGTGGGAATGTTGGTAAGAACAGTGGGGAAGAGTCATCCCTGAACATGTTCTTAAATGAAGCAATTCTTGGGTTGTTTTAAAGGGTAAATTGGAGTTTGCCTAAGTGATTAGAGAAGGATGCCTCAGCTTATGGAAGTTCAAAGCCATAAAGATGTGATAAACTACTGCAGATATTTTCATGTATATTTGTTGTTGCTTCTAGTAATGGTGATCTAAAAACTCCTACTTAAGACAACTAAAAATCCAGACAAAATAGCTTTTAAAGTTAAAAATATCAGAATGATTATAAAAATAAGTGAGGGATTACTGGGCCAAAATACGAAATACAATGAGAGCCTAGAGATATATGCCCTGAAGCCATTTTAGCTATGAGAGCATTTGAAACTGCTAAAACACACTGAGCTGTGTTGTTCATAGACTCTTGATACTAGAGAAACAAAATTCAAAATCCAGCAGCAATCAAATTTGAGGACTTTGGTACAACCCAAATTTAACTTGAGATCCACAAAGCACAAGGAGAAGCAGAAATAAGACTATAGCCTACCTTGCCTTCTGTGTAAAGTGAGAAAGTCAATCACTGAATTTGGAGTATGATTGTCTTGTAGCGTCTCAGATATAAGAGAAAATCCTACCAAGGAGGACCATACCATTATTATAGCTCTTAATTATCCCTACTCAATAAGAGTTTCAAATATAATGTCTTGAACATAGCAAAATGTAACAAAGCACACAAAGAAAAACCATTAACAAGATTTGATAGACAAAATGGGATTAAGTATGATGTTAAAATGATCAATAAAGATTGTAAAATGGCTTGATTACTCTGCTCAAAGAAATGAGAGGGGAAGCAAATTGAACCAAAAACTGACACTAAAAATGATATTGAGAAAGGTTTTATAAATGAACAAATGGATACTCTAGAACTTTAAAGATATGACAGCTAATTTAAGGTACCACAGGGGTGCCTGGGTGGCTCACTTAATTAAACCTCCAATTCTTTTTCCTTTTTTTTTTAACACCTTAATTTTATTTTATCTCTTTCATTTGGCTCAGGTCATGATGTCAGGGTTGTGAAATAGAGCCCAGAGTTGGGCTCTGTGCTGAGCCTGGAGTCTGCTTAAGATTCTTTTCCCTTCTTTTTCTATCCCTCCCTGCACTCTCACTTGCTCGCTCTCTCTTGCTTGCAAATAAATAGATAGATAGATAGATAATAGACAAAGAAAAATAAAAGCAGATTATGAAAATAAATATAAAGATTTTGAAATGAAAACAAGTTCAAAATAAAATAGAGAAGACCTACACAGCTTAAAGTTCATTCAGAAAATCTACTATTAAAGAAGTCAGTATGACACAATGTTAAGATATCAAAAGATTTGAGCATGCACTTTTCAGAAAGGGTAATCCAAATGGCCACTCATATATAAAAACTGTTTATCTTTATTATGAATCTGGAATTAAATTAAATTAAATTAATAATAAATTAAAACCTAAAATGACATACTATTACACACTTACCATATTGGGCAACAGTAAAATTGCCTTGCAAGAATGTGAAAGAATGAAAGTGCCCATAATAAAAACATTTGAGGTAAGTTGGACAATATTTAGAAAACTTAAAAATAAAAATAAAAATTTGGTCCATTCCTAGAAATACAACATGGAACTAAATGAATATTTTCACCAGGATATGCAAACAGATGATTATAGCTATTTCATTCATAACAGCAGATCAGTAGTGGTCTATTTGCACAATGTTACATTAAATAAGAGAGAATATTAACAAACTGGGAGGAGGGGCTAGGTTGTTATCATAAACAGATCTTCTATGGTGCTGATTATGTTCTATTTCTCAAAATCTTTAAGTTAAAAAAGTTTTCACATTATATCTAGATAGATAGATGATAGATAGATATCCCAGAAGCTGCAATGCTAGGCTAAGACCAGGCTTTAAAGGGCTTTTCTATACTCTACTAAATACTTGAAACCATTCATTATATCATAGCTCAGTGTTCAAATCTCCATTTGTTTCCTCAGTTTCCTAATATTTACCTTAAGGTGACCTGATCCAGACTTTTGATCACCTTTGTCTAAATATTTCTATTTTAACAAAGTCCTTTTTAACACTGAGAGACTAAAACTTAGAAAAATACTCTTTTATCTCACTAGAGTGGAAAATATATAGTTACCCATTAACTAATGATATCCATGTCTACATTAGATCAATGACATTTTTAATTCTTGGGAGCTTTTGGTTAAATGAAATTTTTAAGCTTCCTTTAAAGGAAGCTTTAAGCCATCACCACATGAATAAAATTAAAGAACCAAATGAAAACAGGCCAAGTATTTACAGAGTAATAGAATGTGCAATGGTAAGAGTACAATTCTGAAATCATAAAGCCTAAATTAGTGTGATGCATTTTTGCTACCCATGTAATCATAAACCAGTTATCCAAATGTGTTAGCCTCAGTTTTTTCACCCATGAAATGGTGATGATAATACTTATTATGCTGCGTTGTTGTGTGTATGTGATGAAGCATGGAGCATGAGAATCTCATATTCCATGCTAAAATGATAGCTATTTTTATACTTATAATAATTCTAGTAATAGTAATTAAATTGTTCAAAATGGTAATATTCATTTATATTGAGGCATTGTATTGACTATTCATAGACACATTTACCAACATAAATTTCATTTTACTTTACCCCCTCTGAGGATATATATTCCCTAATTCAATATGAATCTCTTTATGAATAATAATTATCATAATAAATATGCTGATTTGTCTTCTATTTGTTTTTAGGGAGGTATCCTTTACTGTTGAACATGAAACTTAAGCAAGTCTGTCTTATTCAAAATTTGCATGCTGTTTTCTTATGAAACTAGATTATAGAGTTGTATGAAATAAATTCATGCAGTTAAGACATTGATGTTTGGAACACTGGGTGGTCAGTTTAGTATTTCAAAAGAAGATTTTAAATTTAAACCTTAAAACTGAGCTCTTTCAGCCTTATTTATAGACCATCCTTCATGTTTCATAAGTACTCCTCCATTGTAAACTAAGTAATACTTTTTGTCACAGTGTATGTAATGAAAATGGATTTTATATTCTATTATTTCAGAGTTAGTTGCAGTTTCTACTGCCTTACTTCATTTTTTGAAAAATAGATTAATTCTACAAAAAGTTTTTTCCAGGTTTATTGAAAAAAATCGACATATTTGTAAATTTAAGAAATGATTTCTTATAACATTGCAAACCTTTAACATTGTGTAAATTTTGTACAATTTGATAAATTGGTATACATCTTTATTGCAATATAATCTACATAAAAATGTTAATACATCTACTATCTCGTATAGTTGCCACTGTTTTTTATGCATTTATCATAAGGAATTTTAAGATCTACTCTCTTAGCAACTTTTATGTATATAGTATAGTAGAGATAAACTTCAGAGGTCTTGTGGGTTTTGTTCCAGACTGCCTCAATAAAGTGATTATCTCAATAAACTAAGTCAAATTATTATATTTTTTGGTTTCCCAGTGCATATAAAAAATTATGTTTCCCAGTGCATATAAAAAATAAAAACTATACTGCACTGTTCAAAAGCATTATGTTTTTAAAGAAAAACAATGTATATACCTTAAGTACACTAGTTCTGAGTTTTCAGTGGGTCATAATTACTGATCACAGATCACCATAACAAATACAATAATAATGAAAAAACTTGATATATTGCAAGAATTACCAACATGTGACAAAGAGACACAAAATGAACAAATGTTGTTAGAAAAATGGTGGCAGCAGACCTCTTTTATACAAGATTGCTATAAACTTTCAACTTGTAAGAATGTGATATATGCAAAGTTTAATAAAGGGAAGCACAATAAAAAAAAGTATGTATATCTTATTAACTATGATCATCATGCTGTACATTAGATCCCCAGAACTTTTTCATATTATAGTTGCAAGTTTGCACCCTTGGACCACCTTACTCCACCCCAGGTTCACCCCTTGTCAACTCAACTCTAAGTTTCCATTAGTTTTCCTTTTCCTCAGATTCTGTATGTAAGGGATATCATAATACATAAATTAAAAAAATATACAAAATCTTTGAAATATTTCACTTAGAATAATACCTTCAAGATCCATCCATGCTGTTGTAAATGGCAGTATTTCTTAATTTTTCATGGTTAAGTAGTATTCCGTAGTATATATTTACCATACTTATTTTACTCATTCATCCATTAATGGATACTGAAGTTATTTCCATCTCTTGCTTAGAGTTAATAATTTTATAATAAACATAAGAGTGCAGATATGTCTTTGAACAGTGAACTTCGTTTTCTTTAGATAGATACCTAGAAGTGGGATTACTGAATCATATGGTAATTTTACTTTTAATAATATGAATAATCTCCATACTGTTTTCCATACAAATTTATATCCCTATTACAGTGCATAAGTTCCCCGTTTTCCCCAATATTTACCAAAATTGGTTAGTTTCAATTTTTTGGTAGTATATATTCTAATATCTTGCTGTGTTTTTCAGAGGTAAACAACAACAACAACAACATAAGGACTTTGCCCTGAGATTTTTACGTTGAGCACTTTTTAATGCTCCTGTTGGTCATTTATATAACTTTTTTGAAAAAAAAAAGTCTATTGAGATCCTTTTGCTATTTTTTTAATCATATATTTTTTTCTATTTGTATCTGTTGGTTATTAACCTCTTTTCAGATATAAGATTCGTAAGTATTTTCTTACATTCTGTGGATTGTGTTTTCATTCTCTCTCCCTTTTTTTGGCAATGCAGAAACGTTAGTTTGATGTAATACCATTTATTTATTTTTACTTTTTTTGCTTGTGTTTTTAGTCTGGTATCCAAAAAACTATTGGCAAGACCAATGTCAAGGAGAATTTTTCCTATGTTTTCCTTTAGGAAATTTAGTTTCATGCATCACCTTTAAGTCTTTAATCTATTTCAAGTTCAGACTTATGAGTGATATAAGGTTCCCTTTTCATACTGTTTATGTGACTATTCAGTTTTAAATATCATTTATTGAACAGACTATCTTTCCCCATTACATATGTTGGCCCCTGTCAAATATTAGGTGACTGTATGAAAGGATTTATTTCTGGACTCTCAATTCTGTTCTACTTGTTTATTGGTCTGTTTTTATGCCAGTATACTTTATTGTTTTGAGCATGAGGGCTTTGTAGTATAGTTTCAAATCAAGAAGTGTAATCTCCCTTCTTCATTCTTTCTCAGAACTGCTTTGATTATTTGTTGTCTTTTATGGTCTCATATAAACTTTAGGATTCTTTACTTACTTCTGTAAAACAATAATATTGGATTTTTTTTTAAGATTTTTAATTTATTTATTTGACAGAGAGAGATGACAAGCAGGCAGAGAGGCAGGCAGAGAGAGAAGAGGAAGCAGGCTTCCTGCTGAGCAGAGAGCCTGATGCGGGGCTCGATCCCAGGACCCTGGGATCATGATCAGAGCCGAAGGCAGCGGCTTAACCCACTGAGCCACCCAGGCGCCCCTAACATTGGATTTTTGATAGGAATTGGATTTACAGATGGTTTACGGTAGTATGGACATTTTAACAATGTTAATTCTTACCATTCATAAATATGAGCTATCTTTCCATTTCTGTCACCTTCAATTTCTTTATCAATGTCATAGTTTATGGAGTACAGATCTTTCATCTTCTTAGTTAAATCTATTCCTAAGTATTTTATTATTTTTGATGCTATTGTGAATTAGATTGTTTTCTTTATTTTTTCAGATAGTTCATCATTAGAATGTTAAAATGCTCCTGTCTTGTGCTTACTTTGGCAGCACATATACTAAAATTGGAATGATGCAGAGAAGATTAGCGTGATCACTGAACAAGGATGACATGACAAACTGGGAAGCAGTCCATAAAAAAAAAAAAAGAAACAAAACAAAATTCTTTTCTTTTATATATTGATCTTGTATTTGGTAATTTTACTAAATTTGTTTATTCAAATTTTTTGTGAATTTTTTAGGATTTTTTAACATGTAAGTTCATGTTATCCAAAAAAAGAAAATTTTACTTCTTCCTTTTTTTTTTTTTTTTTTTTTTGGAGTCTCTTATTTCTTTGTGTTCCTTGTTTCTCTGGCTAGGACATCCACTACTGTGTCAAATGAGAGTAGTGAAAATGGACACACTTGTCTTTCTTCTGATCTTTAAGGGGAAAACTTTCAAAAGTTTTGATTGAATATGAGATTAGCTCTGGGCTTGCAATCTGTGTTTTTTCTTTAATGGGTTTTTTAAATTATTTTTTAAAATTTTTTATATAATGTGTTTTTATCCCTAGGGGTACAGGTCTGTGATTCACAGCACTCACCATCACTCACCATAGCACCTGCCCTCTCCAATGTCCATACCCCCACCATCCTCTCCCAACACACCTCCCCCCAGCAACCCTCAGTCTGTTTTGTGAGATTCAGTCTTTTATGGTTTGTCTCCCTCCTAATACCATCTTTTTTTATTTTTTTTTCGTACGCCCGAAACTGCCTATGTTGCATCTCCACTTCATCATATCAGGGAGATCATATGATAGTTGTCTTTCTCAGATTGATTTATTTCGCCAAGCATAATACCCTCTAGTTCCATCCACGTCATCACAAATAGCAGGATTTCATTTTTTTTTGATGGCTGCATAGTATTCCATTGAACATATATACCACATCTTATTTATTGATTCATCTGTTGAAGGACATTTAGTTTCTTTCCATAGTTTAACTATTGTGGACATTGCTGCTATAAACATTTGGGTGCATGTGCCCCTTCAGAATGCCACGTTTGTATCTGTAGGGTATATACCCAGTACTACAAGCACTGGGTCATAGGGTAGTTCTATTTTCAGCTTTTTGAGGCACGTCCACGCTGTTTTCCAGAGTGGTTGCACCAGCTTGCATTCCCACATACAGTGTAGGAGGGTTGCCCTTTCTCCACATCCTCGCCAGCATCTGTCATTGACTGACTTGTTCATTTTAGCCATTCTGAACGGTGTGAGGTGGTATCTCATTCTGGTTTTGATTTGTATTTCCCTGATGCCGAGTGATGTGGAGCATTTTTTCATGTGTCTGTTGGCCATTTGAATGTATTCTTTGATGGAACATGATAGTGAGCTTAGGGAATCACCAAGTTAATGAAAGAGGTGCCTCTTGTAGGTGAAGTAAGAGTGAGAGAAAGAAAAGAGGGCTTATCCTAGATTGGAGAACTCGGGGCTGAAAAGGACCCTCATCTGGGAGCAGAGAAAGTGGTCCAGAATCAGAGGCACAGAGAACTCCCAACACCTTCCACAGAAGCGGAGCACCTAAAGACATAGTGCCATTACCCCTGAAAATCTAGGCATGGAGGTATTCTCTTTAGGCAAATAGGCATCGGAGAATAGTTTGTCCATAGCCCAGTCACTGACTTCAAGAGGAAAAGCTATACCAGCTCTCGAAGCAGGCCGGATAGCTCAAGCAACAGCAGCCAAGCCAAAATCCTTATCCCCTGCATTTCTGAACAATGACAGAGCAGCGGTTCTGTCTAGAACCAGGAGGTATTCAGAAGTCAATTGTTGGGTCCCGGGTTGTGTCCATCAGTTCAGACGCGGCCTTCAGATCAACTCATGATTCCAGGGCCTTGGCATTAACTCTGTTCTCAGGTTCTCTGCTCAGGGGCAAGTAAGCTTCTCCCTCTCCAGCTCCACCCCCTGATTGGGATCTCTCTGCCTCTCTGTCCAAACGTGCATGTGCATGTTCGATAAGATAACAAAGACAAAAACAGTGCACAATAATTGACTGGGGCCAAAGGATGTTTTATTGAATTTGGACCTAGGTTCCTATGGAGGGCAGCCAGGTATAGAGAACCTCCCACCATCCTAAAATGCCCGACCTTCGCTTGGAGCTTCCTTGTTCATTCTCCTGTTCTTTGCCTTCCTGGATCTCCTCACCAACCTGCAGCATCCGCTGTCTGTCGTGCTGTACTGACCCCTTGTTAACACATTGTGCATCCTCTCGGGGCTCCATTGGAACATGCCCATCTTCCTCAAGAGGCACTGTTTGCTTATCGCATGTAACCATTTGGGGGATGGTCATGAGAGGGTGAAGGCAGGCTTGTGCTGCCACATCTCCATGCAGTTCCACAGAGGGTAGCTGATCCACCATGAGGGAGTGCTCAAGGTTCTTCCACATTCGAATCCTCTTCAATGCGTCCTTTTGCACATACAAGTTGTCTTCCTGAAATGGGCACCGAAGTCTTTCAGTTGGCTTCATTGGGCTATGGGTCTCTTCCAACATGCTCTCCGTTGGCTTCTGTGGACTCCAAGAACATGAGTCCGTCCTGGACCTAAGGTTCTAGGGTGTAGACTCTGCCTTGGATGCATGGTCTTTTTGGAAGATTGGGAGGCCTTGTTGGCACCGTTTCTGGAGACCATTGAGGTACTCGTGTGCTTTCTGTGGAAGACTCCAGACATGTCTTTGGCACGGTTGCGGGGGTTCACTTTGAGCTTCCCTTGGGTGGACCTTTTCCTGTTGAGATGCTCCATGATTTGGTGGGAGGGTCTCACCCTTACGCAGGGCTCAGATTTCCTCCCCTGAGGCATTGCTTGCGGTCTGTTAGTTTCTTGGCTTGTCGTTGCTAAGATGGAATGCGGCATCTTGCCTTTCTCCGAGGTCCAGAGGGCTGGTGCTGACACTCACGACCAAATACTATGAATTGGGCCATGGAGAAGGTGACACCGACTCGCTTCGCAAACTGCCTTGGTGAGAGACCCAGGCGGCTCCAGCAGTTTGGGACGGCCTGGGGTCCTCTTGGCCCACCCATGACTACTCCAGTCAAGTGTAGTGATCAGGCCTGGGTTGATGAGGAGTGGTTGCTATGACCTCAAAGCTTTGTGACATCACAGATGCTGGCTTCACTGAAGCAGCTGTCCCTCTCCCATGACCTTGGTGTCCTATGGCTTTAAGTAGGAAGCCCCAGGAAGGACAGAACAAGAGCCCTCTGAACCTGATCAAGAACTCAGGATGTCTTGTGGTTTAATGTCAAACTTCCCCTTTCTGGAGACATAGAGGAAGGAAAATGACATTCAGTATACCTTCCTTTAGGCCAACATATCCCCAGAGACGGCAAGGTGTCCTTTTACACTACAATTTCTAGATATCTCAAGAAAAGGTGAGGTCGCGTGTATGAGCAGCTCTCCGTGGGGTTTTTCGTCCTGTGGGTGAGAGCGTACTTTGTCAGCGTCTTTTGCTTATGGGTCAGTGATGACTAAGGTACGGAAAGTCCCTTTCCGAGGGAAAAGGTGAGGGCATCGCTATATGGTGCCGTCTGTGTCCTCGTCTCCTAGTGTTCTGAAACACGCGGCTAAGGGATGAGGCCTCTGTCTACCTGGCTTTCCCTTAAATACCTTTGAAAGTCTTTGAGGAGAGTGACCTTCTGCATCAGAGCTAACTCTCAGAGAGGTCTACCGAACCCGTTGTTATTATTAGTTAACTGTACTTGTTGTGGTAACGGGTATAGACATGTGGACCAAGACTCTTTAGTCAGAAGGAAAGGGACGGCGTATATAGACGGCTTGCAAGGCCCATTCGAGCAGACCTTTGGAGTGAGCCGCAATGCCCTTGCAAGGACTAGTGGATCAGGATGTTTGGGTCCATTTCGGCACCTCAGTATTCCTCTGCCATCGAAGTGAATGAACCCCTGGACCTTGCCTTGACATGAATGTCCCATGCCCTGGTGTTGGGAAATGGAAAAGGCAAGCAGAAAAAGGGAAATATCATATGGCTTCCCACAATATGTGCCTCGGGAGGAATACCTTGGCCGTAGTAAAGGAAGGGAATAATGAAGGGCAAGAAGTCAGAGAAGGAGACCCACCAGGAGTGACTCAGGACTCTGAGAATCCAGCTGAGGGCTACCGAAAAGAGAACTGATTAATGGGTGGTCAGGAGTTGTGGCATATATTAGGAGGAGCACTAGGACGTCCATGCAACTAAAGCATCCGTGAATACTCTGTCAAAAATGGATGATGGATGATAGGCAGGCTTTCTCAACAGAACAGCAACAAGAACAACATCAATTCATAGGAAAACAATGTGGCCCTCTCAAAACCAAAGGAAGTCACAGGGAGAAAAGGAAAGAATTATATTGTTTATTATCTTTCCTTATTGAAATGACATGGGTGGGTTTCCTAAAATGTCCTTCTTTGAATTGGGTCTTTATCCTTGTGAATTAGAGTTTACCCACCTCTTCCATCTCTGGATTTGATGAGAGGACATGACAATGCCTTCACTAAATACATAGAAGAGTGGCCCAAGCAAATGACTTGACCTGGCCTTCTGTGTGTTGGCAGGGGTTGGATTACTGCTTCAAAGGCTTCCGTCTAAACTAGAGAGCTGAGATTTTGTAGGTTTCCTGACCTAATCTTGGAAGTTTCTATGTGTCTGGGAATTTATCCTTTTCTCTCAGTTCTTGGATTTGCTAGCATAAATGTGTGGCTATGCCTTTTCGGTTATTCTTTTTTCCTTGCTACCAGTTGCGATGTGGTTTCATACTTGCAGCTGTGTGCTTGTCTCCCTGTTTTATCCCAGTAATGGCTTCTGCGGTTTGTTCCTGTTGTCAAAACTCAAGTGTGAGATCTCCTGATTTTTTTCCTATTGGTTTGTTTGTATTTCCTTAATTTTGATAATCACATGTCTGATTTCAATTTTTCTGTTAACTTTGGAGTTCGGTTTTTCTTCATCTTGTTCCTTCAGTCGTCCTTTTAGGTGGCTTTCTTTTTCGGTGTTTTTAAATTTTGGAAATGCACACATTTAACCCTATATTGTTTCCCCATAAAATGTTTTGGCATCCTCCTCTAAGTTTCTTAGAATTCCTTCGTTCATGGCTCTTCTTTTCCTTTGGATTTTCTTTCTTGCATTCATTGCAGTTCGTGAATGTGTTGTGTTTTCCACTTTAGTGTCTGGCTGTATTTCCAATTTGAAAGTGATATCTTCCTGTTTTCATACCTTCGTGATGATAAGTGCACAGGATAGGTTTTGACTTCTCTTCCATGAATTATGACTGGATTTGGACTCGAGCTCATGACCTGCGATAGACAAAGTTAGGTCTGCTGCTGGGAAGAACATATCTTATTGTCCTCAGAGACGCAATCTTACTCATGGACCCCCAAAGTTCAGGTGGTCTCGAATGCCCATGTGGACGTCTGTTATTCCTTAGCACCTTCCCATCCAGATAATCTGTCCTGTGCTTAACCTGGATATCATAGTTGCCAACAGTATTGGATAAACGTCGCCATCTCCATTCCTGTGTGTTCATAGGCTTCCAACGTTTAGATACACCTTTTTTCATGGTGGATATGTTGGCAATTCTTCCAGGTTTCTGATGTTTTGATGCTCCATCAAGACAAAACACCTTCCGCTTAGCTTTTTTCTCTCGAAGGCATAAAATGACTCTCGCTGACTTAGGCACAAACACTTTGGCTCTCTTCTCCTTGGGAATAGCATAACCTACATCTTCCCTGTTTCTTCACTTGCAAGCTATGAGTATCTTTATAGTCGAAGGAAATCTCCTATGGGCAACAGAAGGACGAGCCTGTTTAATATTTGCTGTTTTCTTATGGATGTTTCTATTTTTTTTTTTTTTTTTGATTTGGAATTTCAACCACTGTTACAAACTGTTTGTATTGACGGGAGTCTTTAGTCCTGAGTACTGAATGTATTATTGACAGGTAATAGTTCACTTTCTCATTTCGGTTGGCTTCTGACTTGGATTCTATTTGCCTTTCACCTATATGGTATTTTCTTGGGGTTGCTTCATTGGTACGATTCCTCGCTTCCTTCCCATATTTTGCATGTCTTATCTTTGTGTGTTTGCATGTGCATGTGTTAATGCTGTGTGGTGTGTGTGTGTTTCACATCACAATTATTATTAAAATACGAGAGAATGGAATTCGGTCTCTTGTGGGTAGCAATTCAATTTGACATGCCTTGAAATCTCACATTCCATTAGTTTCAGGAAATCTCCTTAAAGGAATGTCATCTCTTGTCCTCTTCAAGAATCCCGTGTTCTCACAAAACGGCCTTCCAACAAACAGCACCATTTGAATTCCTCATTAGAGTCATAATGTTTGTCCCAATACCCTTTCTTTTTCGTATGTTTCTTGACTGTCATGAGTTAGTGAAATCGTCTGTTTATTGTCTTTCTGAGAATGATAGATGTGACAAAGTCCAATGCTCTCCGCAAGACTGCCATAAGAGACATGTGGAAGAATTCCTTCTTGCTTATGTCACAGTACAAATTGTGGTGACATGAAGACACTGAGATGGTAGTAGTGTCTAATAACCTCATGCTTCTTCAACCATGAAGGCAACAAAAAGATGACCACAACAACTGCAGTGGGGTGGAAATTGACCTGAAGCCTACAAGGTAAACTCCACAGCGAAAGAGAACGGAAGTTGCAGAGATGATGGGAGAAGGTTGGAGACATGGCTCAGGGGAGATTTGGTTGGTTCGTGGATCAGAGGGCTGGAGTCCATGAAGAGGACCAAAGCACAGGAGAGCAGGGCACCCTGGGAACACACAAGGAACCTGTTTCCCAGTGCCGTTGACTGTGAGACGCAGAGGGTCTGAAGGGCACGAGTACTTGACAACACAAGTGTTGAGGGCTGAAGTTTTTCTATCAGCAGGCTTGGCAGACATCAACTTGAAAGAACACCATCTTTTTCCTGCATATGACACCAACAAGCGACCAGGAGCAGACAGCCTGGAGACAATGATCAGAGAGAGACAATACCAAGAGACGCAGTGGGAAGATGATGAGTCGTGGGAGTGATTCCGTGAAAGGCAGTGTTCGTGGAGATGACTCAATGTGGACATAATAAATTTTGGCTCTCACAACAGCAGCATCAAGACAGAGCTTGGCCAAGACAGGTATGTGAGGACAGAGACTCCCTAGCCAGCCAACACAAAATACCAACAGTGGAACACTTGGAGGATTGCCTTCCTCAGTCCAAGATGCTTAGTCCAAGGAGAACAGACTCTCCCATACGGGACGAGAAGAAAGCTTTGACCACATGTTCTCTTCTGAACACAGCATTCTGCAGGCCTGCGTTCTGTTGAGTTGGTAGAGTTTCTCCTTTCACAGGCACACCAGAGCCCACCAAGGTAAACCTCAGCATATTCAGCCCGGACCCTAAAAACAACAAACGGCCGGAAAGGAGAGCTACTGCAAATGACTGGCCTCCAGGACAGGGTCAGCCACAACACAAACAGCAGTGGCATGCATGCCACATACACTCTCACAAACACACACACACGCATGCACTCAACAAACCTTAAGGGCGAGCCCTGGGTCACTCACGGATCACTTCCTCCTAAATAAATTACCCTCAGGTTAGAAAACAGAATGAGTTTAACGAATACAGAGAGGTGACAGAGACTTAGATCCAATGCAAAGATGGAAGAATCAATTGATTCCCAGGTAAAGGAAGAAGGAGTGATTACGACTAGGCAGTCAGAGTGAAACCTCTACATAGAGCACGCCCGATGCGGGATAGAAAGCTGTGGCCTGGATACTCGCTGTACATCAGAAAACATAGGAGATATCAGAGAGTCTCGAAACACAGAGATAAAACTGATAAAGATAAAAACACCTAAAGAACTCCTGAAGAGAAGATTGGCAGGAGACTGGATGCAAAGTTCGGGAACATGGTAGAAGTGGAGGATCCAATTAGGAACCGAGAAGAACAAGCCTAGAAAATAAGGATGCAAATTCTAAGAGAGAAGGCAGAATGATGGAACATGATAGTGAGCTTAGGGAATCTCTAAGGAAATGAAAGAGGTGCCTCTTGTAGGTGAATTAAGAGTGAGAGAAAGAAAAGAGGGCTGATCCTAGATTAGAGAACTCGGGGCTGGAAAGGACCCTCATCTGGGAGCAGAGAAAGTGGTCCAGAATCAGAGGCACAGAGAACTCCCAACACCTTCCACAGAAGCGGAGCACCTAAAGACATAGTGCCATTCCCCCCGGAAAATCTAGGCATGGAGGTATTCTCTTTAGGCAAATAGGCATCGGAGAATAGTTTGTCCATAGCCCAGTCACTGACTTCAAGAGGAAAAGCTATACCAGCTCTCGAAGCAGGCCGGATAGCTCAAGCAACAGCAGCCAAGCCAAAATCCTTATCCCCTGCATTTCTGAACAATGACAGAGCAGCGGTTCTGTCTAGAACCAGGAGGTATTCAGAAGTCAATTGTTGGGTCCCGGGTTGTGTCCATCAGTTCAGACGCGGCCTTCAGATCAACTCATGATTCCAGGGCCTTGGCATTGACTCTGTTCTCAGGTTCTCTGCTCAGGGGCAAGTAAGCTTCTCCCTCTCCAGCTCCACCCCCTGATTGGGATCTCTCTGCCTCTCTGTCCAAACGTGCATGTGCATGTTCGATAAGATAACAAAGACAAAAACAGTGCACAATAATTGACTGGGGCCAAAGGATGTTTTATTGAATTTGGACCTAGGTTCCTATGGAGGGCAGCCAGGTATAGAGAACCTCCCACCATCCTAAAATGCCCGACCTTCGCTTGGAGCTTCCTTGTTCATTCTCCTGTTCTTTGCCTTCCTGGATCTCCTCACCAACCTGCAGCATCCGCTGTCTGTCGTGCTGTACTGACCCCTTGTTAACACATTGTGCATCCTCTCGGGGCTCCATTGGAACATGCCCATCTTCCTCAAGAGGCACTGTTTGCTTATCGCATGTAACCATTTGGGGGATGGTCATGAGAGGGTGAAGGCAGGCTTGTGCTGCCACATCTCCATGCAGTTCCACAGAGGGTAGCTGATCCACCATGAGGGAGTGCTCAAGGTTCTTCCACATTCGAATCCTCTTCAATGCGTCCTTTTGCACATACAAGTTGTCTTCCTGAAATGGGCACCGAAGTCTTTCAGATGGCTTCACTTGGGCTTGGGTCTCTTCCAACATGCTCTCCGTTGGCTTCTGTGGACTCCAAGAACATGAGTCCGTCCTGGACCTAAGGTTCTAGGGTGTAGACTCTGCCTTGGATGCATGGTGTTTTTGGAAGATTGGGAGGCCTTGTTGGCACCGTTTCTGGAGACCATCGAGGTACTCGTGTGCTTGCTGTGGAAGATTCCAGACATGTCTTTGGCACGGTTGCGGGGGTTCACTTTGAGCTTCCCTTGGGTGGACCTTTTCCTGTTGAGATGCTCCATGATTTGGTGGGAGGGTCTCACCCTTACGCAGGGCTCGGATTTCCTCCCCTGAGGCTTTGCTTGTGGTCTGTTAGTTTCTTGGCCTGTCGTGGCTAAGATGGAATGAGGGATCCTTGCCTTTCTCCGAGGTCCAGAGGGCTGGTGCTGACACTCACGACCAAATACTACGAATTGGGCCATGGAGAAGTTGACACCGACTCGCTTCGCAAACTGCCTTGGTGAGAGACCCAGGCGGCTCCAGCGGTTTGGGATGGCTTGGGGTCCTCTTGGCCCACCCATGACTACTCCAGTCAAGTGTAGTGATCAGGCCTGGGTTGATGAGGAGTGGTTGCTATGACCTCAAGGCTTTGTGACATCACAGATGCTGGCTTCACTGAAGCAGCTGTCCCTCTCCCATGACCTTGGTGTCCTATGGCTTTAAGTAGGAAGCCCCAGGAAGGACAGAACAAGAGCCCTCTGAACCTGATCAAGAACTCAGGATGTCTTGTGGGTTAATGTCCAACTTCCCCTTTCTGGAGACATAGAGGAAGGAAAATGACATTCAGTATACCTTCCTTTAGGCCAACATATCCCCAGAGACGGCAAGGTGTCCTTTTACACTACAATTTCTAGATATCTCAAGAAAAGGTGAGGCCTCGCGGGTATAAGCAGCTCTCCGTGGGGTTTGTCGTCCTGTGGGTGAGAGCGTACTTTGTCAGCGTCTTTTGCCTATGGGTCAGTGATGACTAAGATACGGAAAGTCCCTTTCGGAGGTAAAAGGTGAGGGCATCGCTATATGGTGCTGTCTGTGGCCTCGTCTCCTAGTGTTCTGAAACACGCGGCTAAGGGATGAGGCCTCTGTCTACCTGGCTTTCCCTTAAATACCTTTGCAAAGTCTTTGAGGAGAGTGATATTCTGCATCTGAGCTAACTCTCAATGAAGAGGCCTGGACCGAACCCGTTGTTATTATTAGTTAACTGTACTTGTTGTGGTAACGGGTATAAACATGTGGACCAAGACTCTTTAGTCAGAAGGAAAGGGACGGCCTATACCGAAGGCTTGCAAGGCCCATTCGAGCAGAACTTTGGAGTGAGTCGCAATGCCCTTGCAAGGACTAGTGGATCAGAAAGTTTGGGTCCATTTCGGCACCACAGTATTCCTCTGCCGTCGAGTGAATGAACCCCTGGACCTTGCCTTGACATGAATGTCCCATGCCCTGCTGTTGGGAAATGGAAAAGGCAAGCAAACAAAGGGAAATGTCATACGGCTACCCACAATATGTGCCTCGGGAGGAATACCTTGGCCCACTTAAGGAAGGGAATAATAAAGGGCAAGAAGTCAGAGAAGGAGACCCACCAGGAGTGACTCAGGACTCTGAGAATCCAGCTGAGGGCTACCGAAAAGAGAACTGATTAATGGGTGGTCAGGAGTTGTATCATATATTAGGAGGAGCACTAGGACGTCCATGCAACTAAAGCATCCGTGAATACTCTGTCAAAAATGGATGATGGATGATAGGCAGGCTTTCTCAACAGAACAGCAACAAGAACAACATCAATTCATAGGAAAACAATGTGGCCCTCTCAAAACCAAAGGAAGTCACAGGGAGAAAAGGAAAGAATTATATTGTTTATTATCTTTCCTTATTGAAATGATATTGGGTGGGTTTCCTAAAATGTCCTTCTTTGAATTGGGTCTTTATCCTTGTGAATTAGAGCTTACCCGCCTCTTCCATCTCTGGATTTGATGAGAGGACATGACAATGCCTTCACTAAATACCTAGAAGAGTGGCCCAGGAAAATGATCTTTTAGGCCAACCTTTCTCCAGAGATGGCAAAGTTTTCCTATTTCCTCTGAAATATCTAGAGATATCAGAAACAACAAGTCCTCTGGTATATCATCCCGTCTCTCTGAGGTTTGTCATCCTTTGCATGAGAGAGTGACATTATACATTATAGCTAATCCTTAAGGAGGAGCAATGGACAGCACTCCTTGTTACCATTATTTATCTCTACCTACTGTGTTAATGGGTATAACCCTGTTGACCAAGTCTCTTTAATCAAAGAAAAATTAATGGCTTATATCGATGGTCTGCAAGGCTCACTTGAACAGAACTGAGGATTGAGCTGCTATGTCCTTGCAAAGACTAGTGGATAAAGAAGGTGTGGTCCATATTGGCAACAGAGTATTCCTCAGCAATTAGGGAGGATGAACTCTTGATTCTTGCACTGGCATGAATGCCACAGGACTGGGTTTGTGAAATGAAATGGGCAAGGAGACATAGGGAAATATCATATGGCTTCTCTCATATGTGCCCTAGGACGAATACCACGGCCCTTAGTAGAAAGAAGGAAAAACTGAAGGGGATAAGTCAGAGAAGGAGACAAACCAGGAGTAACTCAGAACTCTGAGGAATCAAGCTGAGAGTCAAGGAAAAAAGAGACATGCAGGGAATGAGGGAACGGGCTAATGGGTGTTGAAGAGTTCTGGCATATCTTAGGCGGAGTACTAGGTCATATATGGAACTGAAGCATCAGTGAATACTCTGTCAAAAATGGATGATGGATGACAGGCTGGCTTCCTCAACAGTACAAAATAATACAAAAACAAGCTGGCCCTTTCAAATGCAGGTGAAGACAGACAGAGAAAAGGAAAGAATTATATTTTTATTATGTTTAATTATTGAAATGGAATATAATTTATTTCCTAAAATGTCGTTATTTGAATTGGGTCTTTATACTAGTAAAGTGGAGTTCATCCACCTCCTCCATTTGTGGAATTGATGAGAAGAAAATGGCATTGCCTTCTCTAAATGTCTAGAAGAGTTGAACAGGAAATGATTTGCACCTCGCCATCTGTGTGTTGACAGGGGTTTGATTACTGCTTCAAACGCTTTAGTCACTACTACAGAGCTGAGATTTTGTAGGTTTCCTGACCTAATCTTTGGAGTGAATATGTGTCTTGGAATTTATCCTTTTCTCTCAGTTCTTTTCTTTTGGGTTTGCTTCATTAGTGCTATTCTTCACTTCCTCCCCATCTTTTGTGTGTCTTATCTGTGTGTGTGTGTGTGTGCTGAGTGTGTTTCAAATAACAATTATAATTAAATTGATGGAGATAGGAAGTCGGTATTTAATGGATAGCAGTTCCATTTGACATGCCTTGAAAACTCACATTCCCTCTCTTTCAGCCACATTTCCTACAAAGAATGTCATCTTTTGTCCTCTTTGATAAACACATATTTTCTCAAACCTGACCTCAACAAACACCACATTTTGTGTGCCTGGGTAGTGTCGTATTATTTGTCCATTTTTCCCTTGCTTTTTCATATGTCTCTTGACAGTCATGAGAGAGTGAAATTGTATGTTATTTGTCTTTCTGGGACTGATAGATGTGACGTAGGCTAATGCTCTCCACAATTCTGCCACATGAGGCAAGTGGAAAGAATTCATTCTTGCTTATGGCTGGGTAAGATTCTGTGGGGCTTTTTCAGGACAGTGAGATGGTAGTAGTGTCTGGTAACTCCAGACTTGTCTTTATCCAGGAACACAACAGGAAGATTACCACATCAACTTCAACATGGCAGAAATGAACTGGAGCCCACAAAGCAAACTCCATAGCAAAAGAGAGAATAAGTTGCAATCACTATGGGAGAAGACTGGAGACATGGTTTAGGGGAAAAGTGGAAAGTTGGTAATTCAGAAGGCAGTGAGACAATGCAATGGGCAAAGCCACAAGAGATCGGAGCACACTTGGAACCCACAAGGAGTACGTTCTCCAATTCCATTGATTCTGACCATCAGGGGGTCTGAATCATACTAGTTCATGCCAACAAAGGGCCTTGAGGCCTGGAGATTTTAGATCAGCAGCCTTGGCATATCAACTCAAAAGAACACTGTATTTCTCTGTCAGAGAACACCAACAAATAGCCAGGTGAAGACAGCCTGGAAACCACGATTAGAGACAATACCAGGTGACACAGTGGGAAGATGGTGGGTTCTGGCTGTACATTAGTGAGAGGCAGTGTTCTTGGAGATGATTTGATGGGGGCAAAAGAAATTTGGGGCTCTCGCACAGGCAGCATCAAGCCCGAGCTACTGGCCAAAGACAGGTTGGTGAGGGCTTTAATTGCCTCTCCTGCAAACACGAAATTCTCACCATGGAACACATAGGGTACTGTGTTCCTCAGTCCAACTTGCTTCATTTTAAGAGAACAGATTCTCCCATAGGGGACTAGAAGAAAGCCCTGTCCATAGGCTGTCCCCTGACCACAGAATGCTACAGGCATTCATTCTGTTGTGAAGGTTGAATTTCTCCTTTCACAGGCACACCAGATCCCACCAAGCTAAACCTCAGCCTATTCAGCCCAGACCCCAAACACACCAAAAGGCTGGCAAAGAGAGCCTCTGCAGATGACTGGTCTCAAGGACAGGGGGCAGCTATGATACAACAGCAGAGGGCATGCATGCCACACACACATACCTGAGACTCCCTCAAGGGCCAGCCCTTGGGCACTCCATGATATCTTATTTCTAAAGAAATTACCATCAGGATAAAAAACAGAATGGATTTTTCAAATACTGAGAAAGAGTCAGAGACCTATATCCAAGACAAAGATGGAAGAATCAATTGTTGCCAAGGAAGAAGACAAGAAATTATCATGGCCAGGTAATCGGAGTGAAACCTCACATATAACACGCCCAATGGAGGATTGAAAGCAGAAAGATATCAGGGAGTCTCAAAACACATAGATTAAACTGATAGAAATAAAATAAAGTAAAATAAAATAAAATAAAATAAAATAAAATAAAATAAATAAAGAATTTCTAAAGAAAAGATTGGTAGCAGACTGAAGGAAAAGTCCAAGAAGCTGGCAGAAGCAAAGGACCAAATTTTTGACCTGGCAGAAAAGGAATGGTAAATAAGGAAACAAATCCAAAGAAAGAAGGAAGAATGATGAAACATGACAATGAGCTTAGGAAAGTCATTGACTCCAAGGAATAGAAAGAGGTGCTTATTGTAGGAGAAGTCGGAGTGAGAGAAAAAAAAGAGGGCTGAACATGGATTTGAGAATTCAGAGCTAAAACTGTCCCTCATCTGGGAGCAGAAACAGAGATCCAGATTCAGAGGCAAGGAGGACTCACATCACCATCCACAGAAGCATGGAACCACAAGACATAGTTTCATTCAATGGAGGAATTCTCTTTACCTAAATATGCGTGGGAGTGTAGTTTGTACATAGCCAAATCACTTACCTCAAGAGGACAAACTATACCAGCTCTCAAAGCAGGCCAGGTTGCTCAAGCAACACCAGCCCAAGCCAAAATCCATTTCCCCTTCATTTGTGAACAATGACAGAGCAGTGGTTCACGTCTAGAACTAGGACGTATTCAGAAGTCAAAGGTTGTGTCATGGATTGTGTCTATCAGTTCAGAGGCGGCCTTCAGCTCAACTCATGATCCCAGGGTCTTGGCATCGACTCTGGTCTCAGGTTCCCTGCTCAGGGGTAAGTCAGCTTTTCCCTCTCCAGCTCTACACCCTGATTGTGATCTCTCTGTCTCTCTGTCAAATATGTGCATGTGCATTGTTTGACAAAAAGACAAAAACACAACCGGGGTACAAGGATTGACTGTGGCCAGGGGATGTTTTCTTTAATTTGGACCTAGATCTCTATGGAAGGCAGCCAGGTTCAGAGAACCTCCCATTATCTCAAATGCTAGACCTTCGCTCAGAGCTCCAATGTTCATTCTCCAGTTCCTTGTCTTCCTGAATATCCTCACCAACCTGTAGCATACGCTGTCTGTGGCTCTCTAATGGCCCTTTGTTGTCCCACTGTTCATCTTCTGCTGCCTCCATTAGAACACGCCCATCTTCCACAAGAGGCATTGTTTGCTTATCCCATGAAACTATTTGGGGGATGTTCATGAGAGGGTGAAGGCAGGCTTGTGCTGTCACATCTACATGTACTCCTCCAGAGGGTATCTGCACGACCCTGTGGGAATGCTCCAGGTTCTTTGACATTTGAATCCTCTTCAATGCGTCCTTTTGAAGATACAAGTTGTCTTCCTGAAACGGGCATGGAAGTCTTTCAGATGGCTTCACTTGGGCTATGGGTCTTTTCCAACATGCTCCATGCTTGCTCCTGTGGACTCCAAGTACATGAGTCCATTCTGGACCTAAGGTTCTAGGATGTAGAATCTGCTTTTGGTAAATCGTCAGTTTTGAAGATTTGGAAGTCATTTTGGCTCTATTTCTAGAGATGCTACAGCTACTCATTATAAGGTCCGCTAGGCCAGAGGGAGTCATTTTGTGTTTCTGCAGTAAACTTATATTGAACCCATGCTGTAAACAAAATTGACCCTACTCCTCCCAGAGGAGCTTACTCTCAAAGCCTAGATACAAGGGTGAATCAGGCCAGGTGAAGACATCCCATTAGAGGGGCACGCATATATCTACTAGGGTAAATTGAGATCCAATTGTCCACCCATGTGTTACCTAGCATTTTTGTTTTTGTGGTGTAGCAGACTTAGCACGACTGTGCAGTTTTTTCTGTATTGTTATCTCATTGGCCACGTCTGTATAGCCTGGCTAAACTACCGCTATAAATGTTAGTCTCTGAGGCTGGGAGGGGTTGCCTCTTTGCAAGAGAAGGCCCTGACCGGTCAATATGATTCTCGATGCTTTGTGCAAAATTAACGTTTGCTTGACCTTCACTTTGTATCAGTCTCGCTCTTTTGAATAAGGACCCTATCTTTGGAGGGCCACCCGAATTCAAATGATGAGAACTGAAACAGCATTGGAATTTTTGGAAAAGCCTCTGGAGGTAAGATCATGGGATCCTGCATGGAGCTGCAGTGTACAGTCTCCTGCCAATCTTCTCTTCAGGAGTTCTTTAGGTGCTTTTATCTTTATCAGTTTTATCTCTGTGGTTCGAGACTCTCTGATATCTCCTATGTTTTCTGACGTACAGCGAGTATCCAGGCCCCTGCTTTCAATCCCGCATCGGGCGTTTTCTATGTAGAGGGTTCACTCTGATTGCCTAGCCATAATCATTCCTTCTTCCTTTACCTGGGCATCAATTGATTTTTTCATCTTTGCATTGGATCTAAGTCTCTGTCACCTCTCTGTATTCGTTAAACTCATTCTGCTTTCTAACCTGAGGGTAATTTATTTAGGAGGAAGAGATCCGGAGTCCCCAGGGCTGGCCCTTAAGGTTTGTTGAGTGCGTGCGTGTGTGTGTGTTTGTGAGTGTGTATGTGGCATGCATGCCACTGCTGTTTGTGTTGTGGCTGACCCTGTCCTGGAGGCCAGTCATTTGCTGTAGCTCTCCTTTCCGGCCGTTTGTTGTTTTTAGGGTCCGGGTTGAATATGCAGAGGTTTACCTTGGTGGGCTCTGGTGTGCCTGTGAAAGGAGAAATTCGAGCAACTCAGCAGAACGCAGGCCTGCAGAATGCTGTGTTCAGAAGAGAACATGTGGTCAAAGCTTTCTTCTCGTCCCCTATGGGAGAGTCGTTGTCCTTGGACTAAGCATCTTGGACTGAGGAAGGCAGTTTTCCAAGTATTCCACTGTCGGGATTTCGAGTTGGCTGGCTAGGCAGCCTATGTCCTCACATACCTGTCTTGGCCAGTAGCTTTGTCTTGATGCTGCTGTTGCGAGAGCCCAAAATTTATTATGTCCACATTGAGACATCTCCACGAACACTGCCTTTCACGGAATCACTCCCACTACTCACCATCTTCCCAGTGCGTCACTTAGTATTGTCTCTCTCTGATCATTGTCTCCAGGCTGTCTGCTCCTGGTCGCTTGTTGGTGTCATATGCAGGAAAAAGATGGTGTTCCTTCAAGTTGATGTCTGCCAAGCCTGCTGATAGGAAAATTTCAGCCTTCAACACTTGTGTTGTAAAGTACTCGTGCCCTTCAGACCCTCTGCGTCTCACAGTCAACGGCACTGGGAAACAGGTTCCTTGTGGGTTCCCAGTGTGCCCTGCTCTCCTGTGCCTTGGTACTCTTCATGGGATCCAGCCCTCTGATCCACTAACCAACCAAATATCCCCTGAGCCATGTCTCCAACCTTCTCCCATCATCTCTGCAACTTCCGTTTTCTTTCGCTGTGGAGTTTATCTTGTAGGCTTCAGGTCAATTTCCACCCCAATGCAGTTGTTGTGTTCATCTTCCTGTTGCCTTCATAGCTGAAGACAAGCATGAGGTTATTAGACACTACTACCATCTCACTCTCCTCCATGTCACCGCAATTCGTACTGAGACATAAGCAAGAAGGAATTCTTCCACTTGTCTCTTATGGCAGTCTTGCGGAGAGCATTGGGCTTTGTCACATCTATCATTCTCAGAACGACATCAGACAGACGATTTCACTAACTCATGACACTCAAGAATCATACGAAAAAGAAAGGGTATTGATACAAACAGTATGACTCTAATGAGAAATTCAAATGGTGCTGTTCTTTGGAAAGCAGTTTTGTGAGAACACGTGTTACTAAAGAGGACAAGAGATGACATTCCTTGCAGGAGATTTCCTGAAACTGATGGAATGTGAGATTTCAAGGCATGTCAAATTGAATTGCTACCCACAAGAGACCGAATTCCATTCTCTCGTATTTTAATAATAATTGTGATGTGAAACACACACACACCACACAGCATTAACACATGCACATGCAAACACACAAAGATAAGACATGCAAAATATGGAAAGGAAGCGAGGAATCGTACCAATGAAGCAACCCCAAGAAAATACCATATAGGTGAAAGGCAAATAGAATCCAAGTCAGAAGCCAACCGAAATGAGAAAGTGAACTATTACCTATCAATAATACATTCAGTATCAGGACTAAAGTCTCCCGTCAATACAAACAGTTTGTAACAGTGGTTGAAATTCCAAATCAAAAAAAAAAAAAAAAGGTAGAAAACATCCATAAGAAAACAACAAATATTAAACTAGCTCGTCCTTCTGTTGACCATAGGAGATTTCCTTCGACTATAAAGATACTCATAGCTTGCAAGTGAAGAAACAGGGAAGATGTAGGTTATGCTATTCCCAAGGAGAAGAGAGCCAAAGTGTTTGTGCCTAAGTCAGCGAGAGTCATTTTATGCCTTCGAGAGACAAAAGATAAGCAGAAGTTGTTTTGTCTTGATGGAGCATCAAAACAACAGAAACCTGGAAGAATTGCCAACATATACACCACGAACAAGGGTGTATCTAAACGTTGGAAGGTATGAACACACAGGAAGGGAGATGGTAAATTTTATCCAATACTGTTGGCAATTATGATATCTACGTTAAGCACAGGACAGATCATCTGGATGGGAAGGTGCTAAGGAATAACAGACGTCCACATGGGCTCTCGAGACCACCTGAACTTTGGGGATCGATGAGAAAGATTGCGTCTCTGAGGACAATAAGATATGTTCTTCCCAGCAGCAGACCTAACTTTGTCTATCGCAGGTCATGAGCTCGAGTCCAAATCCAGTCGTAATTCATGGAAGAGAAGTCAAAACCTATCCTGTGCACTTATGATCACGAAGGTATGAAAACAGGAAGATATCACTTTCAAATTGGAAATACAGCCAGACACTAAAGTGGAAAACACAACACATTCACGAACTGCAATGAATGCAAGAAAGAAAATCCAAAGGAAAAGAAGAGCCATGAATGAAGGAATTCTAAGAAACTTAGAGGAGGATGCCAAAACATTTTATGGGGAAACCATATAGGGTTAAATGTGTGCATTTCCAAAATTTAAAAACACTGAAAAAGAAATCCCCCTATAAGGACGACTGAAGGAACAAGATGAAGAAAAACCGAACTCCAAAGTTAACAGAAAAATTGAAATCATACATGTGATTATCAAAATTAAGGAAATACAAACAAACCAATAGGAAATGAATCAGGAGACCTCACACTTCAGTTTTCACAACACGAACAAACCACAGAAGCCATTACTGGGATAAAACAGGGAGACAAGCACACAGCTGCAAGTATGAAACCACATGACAACTCGGAGAAAGGAAAAAAGAAAAACCGAAGAGGCACATCCACACATTTATGCTAGCAAATCCAAGAACTGAGAGAAAAGGATAAATTCGCAGACACATAGGAACATCCAAGTTAGGTCAGTAATCCTACAAAATCTCAGCTCTAGTAGTGACGGAACCATTTGAAGCAGTAATCCAACCCCAGCCAACACACAGAAGGCCAGGTCAAGACATTTTCTTGAGCCACTCCTCTAGGTATTTAGTGAAGGCATTGTGATGTCCTCTCATCAAATCCAGAGATGGAAGAGGTGGGTAAACTCTAATTCACAAGGATAAAGACCCAATTCAAAAAAGGACATTTTAGGAAACCAATTCCATGTCATTTCAATAAAGGAAAGACAATAAACAATATAATTCTTTCCTTTTCTCCTGTGACTGCCTTTGGTTTAGAGAGGGCCATAATGTTTTCCTCTGAAATTATGTTGTTCTTGTTGCTGTTCTGTTGAGAAAGCCTGCCTATCATCCATCATCCGTTTTTGACAGAGTATTCAGGGATGCTTTAGTTGCATGTACGTCCAGTGCTCCTCTTAATATATTCCACAACTCCTGACTACCCATTAAGCAGTTCTCTTTTTGGTAAACCTCAGCTGGATTCTCAGAGTCCTGAGTCACTCCTGGTGGGTCTCCTTCTCTGACTTCTTGCCCGTCAGTATTCCCTTCCTTTTCCATTTCCCAACAGCAGGGCATGGGACATTCATGTCAAGGCAAGGTCCAGGGGTTCATTCACTTCGACGGCAGAGGAATACTGTGGTGCCGAAATGGACCCAAACTTCCTGATCCACTAGTCCTTGCAAAGGCATTGCGGCTCACTCCAAAAGTCTGCTCGAATGGGCCTTGCAAGCCGTCGGTATAGGCCGTCCCTTTCCTTCTGACTAAAGAGACTTGGTCCACATGTCTATACCCATTACCACAACAAGTACAGTTAACTAATAATGACAACAGTTTCGGTCCAGGCCTCTTCAATGAGAGTTAGCTCTGATGCAGAAGGTCACTCCCTCGAAGTCTTTGCAAAGGTATTTAAGGGAAAGCCAGGTAGACAGAGGCCTCATCCCTTAGCCGTGTGTTTCAGAACACTAGGAGACTAGGCCCCAGACAGCACCATATATCGATGCCATCACCTTTTACCTCGGAAAGGGACTTTCCGTACCTTAGTCATCACAGACGCATAGGCGAAAGACGCTGACAAAGTACGCTCTCACCCACAGGACGAGAAAACCCACGGAGAGCTATTCATACCCGCGAGGCCTCACCTTTTCTTGAAATATCTAGAAATTGTAGTGGAAAAGGACACCTTGCCATCTCCGGGGATATGTTGGCCTAAAGGAAGGTATACTGAATGTCATTTTCCTTCCTCTATGTCTCCAGAAAGGGGAAGTTGGACATTAACCCACAAGACATCCTGAGTTCTTGATCAGGTTCAGAGGGCTCTTGTTCTGTCCTTCCCGGAGCTTCCTACTTAAAGCCATAGGACACCAAGGTTATGGGAGAGGGACAGCTGCTTCAGTGAAGCCAGCATCTGTGATGTCACAAAGCTTTGAGGTCATAGCAACCACTCCTCATCAACCCAGGCCTGATCACTACACTTGACTGGAGTAGTCATGGGTGGGCCAAGAGGACCCCAGGCCGTCCCAAACCTCTGGAGCTGCCTGGGTCTCTCACCAAGGCAGTTTGCGAAGCGAGTCGGTGTCACCTTCTCCATGGCCCAATTCATAGAGGGAAAAGGGATATTTTTCAAAATAAAAATTAGCGTATTTTTCAGAATATGATATAGTGTTATTCACTGAACTGAGGGAACAAATGTCAAAGTCTAACACAGTTTACAGAATGTTTTAACATAAATTGAAATTTAAATCTGACCAAATTTCACAGTTTTAAGTAAAATGATAGCACTTTATATCCTTGAAAAGTGGTAAGTGACCCAAAACATGGCTTAGAAAAACAAATTTAACACTACACTAGTCTGAGATGGTTAAGTTATGGTACAACTTGCCATTGTGTATCATCAAATGGTATATATTTTCTTTTGGGCTTGTCATTATATTTTATTTTAGCCATTCTGGTAAGTGTGTAGTGATATCTCAGTGTCATTTTAATTGCATTTCCTTGATGTCTAATTATGTCAAAATATATTACTTTGATGTTTAATGCTCTGAGCTTTCTCAGTTCAAGACCATGAAGCCACTTAGGAAAAATACAGTTGCAGAGGCACTCATAGACCAACTCTTATTTCGAAATAAGAAGAAACATTACTACCCATTCCAACAAAAATTAGATTTGTTATGCAGCAGGGATTTTATAAATTACCTACACAACTTATATAGTAAGATGAAATGGGACAGGTGGCTTCTTGCAGCTATATACAACATCATTTTGTGATTTTAGTGCCTTCTTCTGTGCTCCCATAGCTTCCTACACTTGTATCTCCGAGCATTTGTTACACCATGTGAAAATATGAACTCTTTCTCTTTATTCTGTCTTACTAGAATAAGAATCCTTGAAAGTTTATGGACAATTGAACTCTCAGTTATTAGCAGAAATTCTATCACACAGTAAGTTTCCAAATATAAAAGCCAGAGTTTTACAATGACTTCTAAGCTTTTACATGATCTAGCCACTCATTTAACCTCTGTGACCTCTTTCCCTGCTACTCTTCAGTCACTCACAGTGGCCTCCTTGCTATTCCTCAGATATGCCAGGCATGATCCAACCTTATGGCCTTCAAGATAGCCAATTCCTTTGTCTGGAGTGACCTTATTGCTGATAGTTCTGCGCAAATTCATCACCTTTCCATACATTTGTTCAATTGTCAGCTTCATTGTAAGTACCCTGATCTTTCTATTAAAAGATTTAACTCCCCATCCCCTGCCTAGCAACCTTGATTTTTCTCACCCTGATCGAATTTTTCTTTTTCCCCATTGTACTCTTCCTTTTTGAATGCACTATGCCATTTTTATTAAGGTTTATAGCTTTGAATTGTCTCACCCATTAAAATAAAAGTTCTACAAAGCCAATTATTTCATTTACCAGTGTAGTCTGAAGTAATATCTGCCATATAATAGTTCAGTAGACAACTGGTAAATTTCAAAATAAATCAATGTTGAGAGTATACTGAATTTCATAAGTCATTTCAATATTTTTTTCCAAAAAATAAACTACATAAAACATACTTTAAATTTACTTTCAAAATATTTTATAGCATATAATGGACAATATACATAAGCCTAAAGAAACAATCCTATAATTAACCATTTCATACCTACTTAAAAACTGCATAATACCACACTCTTAGATCCTCTTTGAATGCTCTAAAATAACCCTTCAAATGAAATACATTTTAAAAACTCACAGATTTTTTGGCAAATAATTTAATAAAATAAAAGTTTCATTCATCTATGTAGATCAAAATAAATGTTTTTAATAAGCATGAAATTATAACTCTGAAGTGTGCTAAAATGAAACCACCTGCTAAGGGTGAGAGAACAAAAATAAACATCCTTTTTCCAAATAAGAGGAATTTATTACCTTTGAATCAAAGCATGTGGATTTGTTTTAACTGGCAATAAAGCAATATGGAGACACAAACCATAGGAAGTCATATTTTAGATTTCCAAAAGACTTCTAAGTGAAGAGTATACATTTTTTAATTGCTACATAATGCTACATAATGACAAGATGACAGGTTGTGGCAAATAGCATTTTAAAAGCTCTACTCATAATGGAACGGAAGATGTCATTTCCCTATAATTTTATATATGTCTTTAATTGACTATATCTGGATACAACATATTACCAAACAGATGTTCATCAAAGACTAAATCATTTTTAATGGAACATAATAATTTGAACCTACATCTATTAATCATTTTTTTCGATCTAAAATTTATAGTCTTGCTAAACATTTTATCAGTTGTTGACAAAATTCAAAATAAATAGGATAAAAAGTCGTGTTTGGAAAAGTAGATTTCTTTTCAAATTGGCATTTAAATGAAAATATTTGCTGATATTTTTAAAACTTTAAATGTAATTTTATATATATATCTGACCTATCAGATGATATAAAATTTTTGGAGAAAATATGACATATTTTTTGATCTTGGTTGAAGGTATTAATAAAGAGCAACTGTTTGTATTATTTGTATTGTGATATCTTAGTTAATAAACATGAATAACTGGTATAAAATATGTTTTTTTAAAAATTTTATTTATTTACTTGACAGAGATCATAGGAAGGCAGAGAGGCAGCCAGAGAGAGAGGAATGGAAGCATGCTCCCAGCTGAGAAGAGAGCCCACTGTGGGACTCAATCCCAGGAACCTGGAATCATGACCTGAGCCGAAGGCAGAGATTTTAACCCACTGAGCCACCCAGGCGCCCTAAAATATGTTTTTTTTTTTAATATAGAAGTATAGTTCTTGCCAAAATATGGAACTAGCTGGAACTGAATGCCTCCTTCAAAGTCAGCTCTGGAGAAATTATGCAAGTGTAATATGGAACTATTTCAGATATTAACCAAAAACAAAGAAATGATGATAAACGCCTTAAAATACTCAAAGTTGCCCTTGACTGGTATGTTTCAAGCTCTATTCCTGGTTTGAAGACAGGTTTTAACAGGCCTGTCACTGTAGAAATCCGCTGGATGTTTAGAGGCTATCAGAACTGTACAAAACCTTGAAGGGGTAAAGACTTGAAAATTCTTTAGAGAGATTAGCTCCCTAAGGCATTATTCCTCCACACATTTTCCTCCAATCAATTAAGACTGATGGATGAGGGGCACCTGAGTGGCTCTCTCATCACGTGGGTGGTGGGTTAAGCCTCTGCCTTCATCTCAAGTCATGGTCTCTGGGTCCTGGGATCCAGCCCCACATCGGGCACTGCTCAAAAGGAAGCCTGCTTCCCTCCCTGCTTGCCTGCCTCTCTGCTTACTTGTGATCTCTCTCTCTCGCTCTCTTTCTTTCTCTCTGTGTCCAATAAATAAATAAAATCTTTTAAAAAAGGCTGATGGATGATAAATTATGAAAACTGCTCCCTCCAAATGATGCTTCTTCATAAGGATTTAAGAATTTAAAATTGAAACTTGACCGTAGGATTTATCTTATAGAATAACATCAAGTGAAGGCAGTTATTATTAGTTCTGAAGTATTTGTGATTCTGAATTCTTGGCCTCATTAGTAAATTTATTTTTAAATTCTCCCATGGAGTGGTGATTGGCCTTCAGTCTTTCATTGATATACATCATTGGGTCAAATGAGATGTGTGTGCCCAGAACTATATATAATCTTTTTTGTATTTCACTGGAGATGGCATTTCTGAGTTTTGTTCAATTGAATTTGGACAGATGTTTTAATAGTCACTTCTAGAGTTGGCCCTGGAGAATATCTTCCTTTTTTTCTCTTCCCGATTCTCTGAAAAACCCTGACTAATTCACATTATCACAGTAATATCATAATTCAAGTTTTTCCAAACACTATAGCTGCAAAATAGAAGGAAGCTACTCAGAATGGAATACTATTGTGAATGATTGAGAAAGAAAACATTATTATAATTAAGCTACCAGGTTTCAATGTATTTTATTGTTGCTTAGAAAATCCTAGCATACCCAGACTTTACAGAGATTTGATGATCCTAAGAAGAGCTGAACTCATGGACCAAAATAACTATGCACATAAAAAGTACAATTACTTACCTAAAAAATATGATGTGGTTAACTTTATATGCCAATCCAAGTGTTATGGGAACAGGAATTTAAAAAATAGCTTAGGGGCGCCTAGGTGGCACAGTGGATTAAGCCACTGCCTTCAGCTCAGGTCATAATCTCAGGGTCCTGGGATCAAGTCCTGCATCAGGCTCTCTGCTCAGCAGGGAGTCTGCTTCCCTCTCTCTCTCTCTGCCTGCCCTCTGTCTACTTGTGATCTCTCTCTGTCAAATAAATAAATAAATAAAATCTTAAAAAAAAAAAAGAATGACTGTACTTTTAAAAAATAGCTTAAAAGGAGCGCCTGGGTGGCTCAGTGGGTTAAGCCGCTGCCTTCCGTTCAGGTCATGATCTCAGGGTCCTGGGATCAAGCCCCACATCGGGCTTTCTGCTCAGCAGGTAGCCTGCTTCTCTTCCTCTCTCTCTGCCCACCTCTCTGCCTACTTGTGATCTCTCACTGTCAAATAAATAAATAAAATATTTTTAAAAATAGCTTAAAAGTATATGATAAAATAATGATATACATATACAAGGAAAAGAAAGATACTATACTGTGAATATAAATTAAGTGAAAATTGTTGAAATAAAGAATACAATAAATGGAGACTAAGATGAATATAGCTGTAAAATGAATAAATGAGTTGGGAAAAACAAACAAACAAATTCATGACTTCTGCCCAAATACAGCAGAAGAGAAAAAAAAATAAAGAAAATATTTAAATAAGTACTGAGATAAATTTTGGAGAATTAAAGAAAGATAAAAGATACCAGACTTAAATGATGCCAAACACGAGATATCAGAAACAAAACAAAACAAAACAAAAACTACACACACTAAAAACCACTCGTATACATTATGGTGAGTTTTAAGAATATCAAAAACAGAGAAGAGCATAAATGATGCCCAAGAGAAGAACAGATCACCTAAAATGTACAAGAATAATACTGACAGCACAATTCTCAATAGTAATAGCATATAAAGAGACAGCTGGGAGTTTTTATAGATGGAAAAGATATTTGAAACTAGGTATTATACATCAATCCAAATTATTGATTAAATTTGAGAGCACAGTAAAAATACAATGAAGCATGTTAGGTCTTAGAACATTTATCACACAGAGACACACATTTTGGAAAACTTCCTTGGAAGACAGCTCAATTGAGATCGAGAAAACAGAATTATGTACTCAAAGGCACATTTTGAAGGAAGGATTGAATATAGTCTGCACTGCAAATATTCTTTAATCGTATGTTCTGAATATCCTAAATTTAAGAAGTATTTGTTCAAATATTTACCTTTAAATAAATCCTAGGAGACTTTTTCTTGGATTCTGGAAAATCAGTCCATTTGGATACAAATCTTTTTGTCACTGATGGAAATTTTGATAGCCCTTAACTGTGGAATGCCTAATGTATTGTTACAGCAATTGTGATTTGCCAATACATGGGTGATGTGTGTGTGTTGTGTGTGTTTATTTTTATTTTTGATGGTTTAACTCTTCTATGAGATTTTTAAGTAGACATGATTTTAATAAATTATGATTTGTTGAAATTTATCTGAGGTTATATATAATAAAATGAAATTTGTGTGAACTAAAGAAGTGCATCTCCATTTTTTTTGTTTTAAGAGTAGACTGGTCTTTAAAAATTGTCCAAAGAAGTACATTATATTCATTATTAAATTTGATAATATACTATAAAGTATTTATGGTCATATTGGACCATATCAAATTCTACTATTAATTCATATTAATAATTACCATAAGAGGAAAAAGGGATATTTTTCAAAATAAAAATTAGCGTATTTTTCAGAATATGATATAGTGTTATTCGCTGAACTGAGGGAACAAATGTCAAAGTCTAACACAGTTTACAGAATGTTTTAACATAAATTGAAATTTAAATCTGACCAAATTTCACAGTTTTAAGTAAAATGATAGCACTTTATATCCTTGAAAAGTGGTAAGTGACCCAAAACATGGCTTAGAAAAACGAATTTAACACTACACTAGTCTGAGATGGTTAAGTTATGGTACAACTTGCCATTGTGTATCATCAAATGGTATATTTTTTTCTTTTGGGCTTGTCATTATATTTTATTTTAGCCATTCTGGTAAGTGTGTAGTGATATCTCAGTGTCATTTTTTTTTTAAAGATTTTATTTGTTTATTTGACAGAGAGAAATCACAAGTAGATGGAGAGGCAGGCAGAGAGAGAGAGGGGGAAGCAGGCTCCCTGCTGAGCAGAGAGCCCGATGCGGGGCTCGATCCCAGGACCCTGAGATCATGACCTGAGCTGAAGGCAGCGGCTTAACCCACTGAGCCACCCAGGCGCCCTCTCAGTGTCATTTTAATTGCATTTCCTTGATGTCTAATTGTGTCAAAATATATTACTTTGATGTTTAATGCTCTGAGCTTTCTCAGTTCAGGACCATGAAGCCACTTAGGAAAAATACAGTTGCAGAGGCACTCATAGACCAACTCTTATTTCGAAATAAGAAGAAACATTACTACCCATTCCAACAAAAAATAGATTTGTTATGCAGCAGGGATTTTATAAATTACCTGACACAACTTATATAGTAAGATGAAATGGGACAGGCGGCTTCTTGCAGCTATATACAACATCATTTTAATTTCAATTTTCAGTATAATTTTTCCAAGGTATACACAGAATATATATTTAATGTAAATTGTGAACATTTTAAACTCTGTATATGGAAATTAATCAATTTTAAGTTTATAACAATCAAAATTAACGGAAGTTTATTTTAAATTAGTTAGCTTTCTCTGCATTGCAAGACAGAATAATCAAGAATTGGTAAGAAAAAAGTAATCTCTGTAAAATTACCGGGGGTGCATTATAAAGTGTTCGGTAACTGATCAAACTCACAATTTGGATTGAATGGCAAGTGATTTTTAAAATCTGGAACTCATTGTCAATTTTTTTTTCTTCATTGTGTCTTAATAATTTACTGTGTTCATTTGCATGGAAGTGAAGAAAAATGCATGACATTTCATCTCAACACTAACACCTTTAACTGGCAACTCTAAATGTACTTTACAGCAGTGTAACAAAGTAAAGATCAATGATGTTTCATGAAATATCTGTTATAATTCTCAAGGAGATAGGGAGTTTGTGCAAAAATGCAAATCACTTTGCGACTAAACACATTGTTTATTTCAGCTAATTTTAAGAAAATATGCTGAGAATCTCTCAAAAAAGGAAGCAATGATTTAGGTTTGCCTTCAAACTCCTTATCTAATCCTGAACCAACAGCACATAGTTCAAAGAGCAACTAATTTGAGTAGCTCCAATTTACACATTTCCTAACAATGCTTAATTTAGTGGAATTTCTGTCCAATTATGTTAATTTGATGTAATGAAAGACAAAAGTTCAAAAAGATCATCCTTAATTTATATAGATGCCAAACTCTGCATTTTCTGAATGACGCCCAGGAACGTATTTTCAAAAACAAACAAACAATGCCAGAACCACTATTAGGTCATCTCTAGGCAGAAAGTGACTCAGAGCTTACATTACTCTCTCCCTGAAAGTATACTGTAGGCACTGAAACTACTACCCTGAGTCTGTGCTATCAAATTCCTTAAGTTAGAAAGTTTTAAAACCCGTCTGTGTGGGAGTATTTCATTTACAGATAGAGATTTGGTTGTTTATACATTTTCATACTTGATTTTTAGGGTGTAATAACTATGTTTTAAAATTCATGGTGGTTTTGAATACTGTTGGATAATTGAGCTAAAATGGTATATCCATTCCTCCTAGGAAACAGAAATTATAGAAAGGTAGTGCTTTTCAAATCTGACATCTTTGAGTCATTGCAGTTTCATATAAATGCAATAGGAAAAGTGTCATTCATGTTTATGATATTTTCTATAAATAAATTAGAATGTACTGGAGGCCTGATATAAAGTGGGATGCCTAAACTTCAGTAAGATCTTGTTTTCAATTCAAAATAAATTTTATTTTTTATTTTTTTATAATGTCCCTCAATTTCAGATAAGCACCCCCATAATGTCCACTCCGGTTTTTTTAAGATTTTATTTATTTTATTTGACAGATAGAGATCACAAGTAGGCAGAGAGGCAGGCAGAGAGAGAGGGAAGAGGAAGCAGGCTCCCTGCTAGGCAGAGAGCCCGATGCGGGGCTCGATCCCAGGACCCTGGGATCATGACCTGAGCCAAAGGCAGAGGCTTTAACCCACTGAGCCACCCAGGCGCCCCCAAAATAAATTTTAAATTGAATTATGCACCTCTAAGTTCAGAGACAATAAACATCAACCAACACAATTAATAAGTTCTATTTCTTGAAATTTCGGGAACATTGATAGTCTCATCTCCTGGAAGAACAACAGCTAAAATTTTAGGTCATGGATTCCTGCTAAAATATCACTTTCCCAAAGAAAATTAATGTTAGGAATTTTCATTGATTGTTATTGATCATGAAGAATATAACAACCACGATAAAAAGAGTAGGAAAAACATGATATCTCATCTGTAAGGGCATGTGGAAAGTAGGAAATGCTAATAAAAATAACTACCATTATTTCCTAAGTTAACATAATACAACAGAACAAAAATATTTCAAAACAATGTTTTCTTTTTTTTTAATTTTATTTATTTATTTGACAGAGAGAGATCACAAGTAGGCAGAGAGGCAGGCAGAGAGAGAGGAAGAAGCAGGCACCCTGCTGAGCAGAGAGCCCAATGTGGGACTCGATCCCAGGACTCTGAGATTATGACCTGAGCCGAAGGCAGCGGCTTAACCCACTGAGCCACCCAGGCGCCCCCATAACAATATTTTCTAGGCTCATTCTGATAACTCTTTTCTACATTCAAATTTAAAGGTTGAGGCATGTGATATATATTACACAAAAAACATCCCAAGGCATTCGTTAAAAAAAAAAAAACTCTTAATAAAGAACAAATCCAAAGGAATTTCTTTTCTAATTTAATTAACAAATTATGAATTGACTTACCTATTTTATCACAGTGTATCAGGCACCAATAATATTTTTTAATCGTCACACCTGATGCAATAGTTACCATCTTTCAAACATACTGATCACGAACAAGCAAATAAACAAGAGCACCTTAGCTTAAGATCTACCTGCATAAATATAGGCTACTTCAGACAATCTCTTCACCACAACATAGAAATGAATAGAAATCATACATGCTCTGTATGGACATACAGATGAGATAGAAGGGGATGGATGTTAATATATGCAGAATCTTTATTAATTACATTGTAAACCATAATATGGAAAAACAGAATACAATTTTAGAAATACCCAGGTCACCATCATTGTTTTATTTTTATATGTGTAGATAAGGAGTTTAATAAACAATCCATGACTATTCAACTCCTTATATTTTGAAAATTTTAGCAAAAGTAACAAACCTAGCACCTAGAAAATTGTACCTATCTGCAATATACAGCTTTGCAAGCATGGTAGAAGAAAAGCAAAACAAAATAAGTAAGAAAAGTTTAACATTTCACAAGAGATTTGCTTTTATTTTTTTATTTTTTAATTTTTATTTTTCATTTATTATTTACTTCTATTTTCTACTTTATTTTAATGAAAATGTCATGACCATAACATAAGAGCAGAATTAAACCAACATGAGAAATTATTTTTTCATAAGTTAAAATAAACTAGCTTGGTGATTAATTCAAAATTATATTACAAACTTCAGTGTTCTTGCAGTAAGTATCACTGCATAAACAAATCAGTCAGGAGTCATAAACTAATGATGATTCTAAATGTTATTTAGAGAGACATTCTGTTCTTAATATATTTCAAATATTCTACACAAGGCAAAGTGGATCCAAGTAATCTGTAGGCAAAATAAGATTTTAGAGAAGTATATATTTCCAGCAGTATTTATAAAATATTACCTTTATGTAAGGCATCATCCTGGACTTTGTGGAAAACACACAAAGGAGTAAGAAGTGGCCCTTCAAGAAACATATACAATATCAAGGTTTAACATGAAGCAGCATGTCTTCTCTAAGTAAAAAAAAAAAACATTGTACCAACTGACTTTACTGAAACTTTATATTTATTGCTCTCATTTTAGGTCATAGTGTCCTTCTGCATGCAGGCTGCTATAACGGACATGATATAGACTTAATAGCTTATAAAGAACAGGAATTTATTTCTCACAGTTCTAGAACGGAGAAGTTCAAGATTAAGGAATGGGCAGATCCAGGGAGAGCCCACTTCCTCATAGATGGCTATCTTCTCACTGTAAACGTACATGATGAATGAATCAAGAGAACTCACTGGGGTCTCCTTTAAAAGGACTGTAATCCCACTTATGACCTAATCACCTCCCAAAGGCCCCTAAGTTTTAATACTATCACTTCCAGAGTTAGATTCCATAATATGATTTTGGGAGACATAAACATTCACACCATAGTATATATAAACAAAAAAAGACACAAAAACAACAAACAAAAAAATTATTTTAACTACCTATTATTTTCAACTACATAAACTTTTAATTTGTTTCTATATAATATTAAATAACTCATTTGAGTGATTCACTTATATCCAATGCATCTGAGTGCAATTAAATTTGCTTACCCAGCATATCCAGAAGCATATTTCTTCAGACTATCCCATTCCCCACCTTACAGGATTTACCACAATTAGAAGACATGGGATAGAGGATAGATAGATAGATGTATACATAAACACACTTGTACATACCCATATGCATATTTTTTCCTGTTAATGATACTCATGCAAATAAAATTTAAGCTCAAGGAAACCTGTCTTGTGTGTTACTTAATATCCAGTTTTTAGTCAACATCCAAAAACAAATAATCCAATAAAACCATGGAGAAGACATGAACAAGTGTTTCCCCAAAGAACACATTCAAATGTTCAGTAGATACATGAAAAGATGTCCATCATCATGTATCATCAGGAAATTGCAAAGCAAAACTAGAAAGAGATACCACCTCAAACCTGTCAGAATGGCTAAAATCAACACTACAAGAAACAAAAGGTGTTGGAGAGGATGTGAAAAAGTAACACTTGTGGGGGCTGCCTGGGTGGCTCAGTGGGTTAAGACTCTGCCTTCAGCTCAGGTCATGATCTCAGGGTCCTGGGATCAAGTCCCACATCAGGCTCTCTGCCAGGCATGGAGCCTGCTCCCTCCTCTCTCTCTCTCTACTTGTGATCTCTCTCTGTCAAATGAATAAAATCTTAAAAAAAAAAGAAAAAGTAACAATTGTGAACTGTTGGTGGTGATGCAAACTGATACAGCCATATTTGAAAACAGTATGGAATTTCCATAAAATTTAAAAATAGAAGTCCTTTGTGATCCAACAATCCTGTTGGTGTGTATTTACCCAATGAATATAAGAAAACTTATTCAAAGGGATGCTAGCACCCCTATGTTTATAGCAGCATTATTTATAAAGCTAAGATATGGAAAGCGCCCAAGTATCCATCAATTGATGAATAAATAAAGAATAAGTGTTATGTATATACAATGGAATATTATTCTGCCATAAAAAAGACTGAAATCTTGCCATTTGCAATAACATGGTTGGAACTAGACAGTATAATGCTAAAAGTGAAATAAGTCAGTCAGAGAAAGACAAATACCTTTACTCATATATGGAATAAAAGAAACAAAACAAACAAGCAAAGGGGAAATAATAAGACATAGAAAGAGAAACAAAGCAAGAAACAGACATTTCATTAAGGAGAACAAACTGATGGTTACTTGACGGGATCTGAAAGGAGTGATGGATTAAATAAGTGATGGGGTTAATTAGAGCACTTGTCATGATGAGCACTGAGTGCTATATGTTATATTGTACACATGAAACTAATACAACCATATATGTTAACTAACTGGATTTCAAATGAAAATTTTTTAAAATCCCAGTTTTTAGCTCACATTCTGGCTTACAAAAGGGATTTAGTCAGGAATTTGGAGATTAGTTAATGAACAAATAAGGGGTGAACAGGCAGTTGTTAGATAAAATTACTATCCTTTCTGGCATGATCTTATACCTTTTATCTAGAAGTATTTTTACCACTTTAGACTCTTCCTATTTTATTTTGAGTCATTAAACAAAAATTTCCTCAAAGGACCTTAGACTCCATCCAATTTGAGCAACAGTGTGAGAGAGGAAATGGTGTCCAGGAGGAAAAAAAAAAGATGAAACTAGTTTTGCTTACTAGTGAATGCATAGTTCTTCCACAGAAGAAGCTCTAAATGGTCAGGGCTCCAGCTTTATATGTGTTCAGTCATATGTTCAGAAGTAGGTAACACTATCAAAAAATATAAAGCATCTGAGATTATTTTCCCTTATTTGAAAGCTGGTGTATGAGTCTGCCATAGTTTCTTGGGTGTTGATAGAAGACGCAGACTCATGGTTCAGAAATAATATAGTTTAATATTCACAGCAATAGAGGTAGCCAGAATATTAACAGTATTTGTGTGTGTGTGTGTGTGTGTGTGTGTAGGGGTGGGAGTTATATATCAGTTCTGAGCCTCAGTTCCCACAAGAAGAATCAAAACAGAGGCAGATAATATTTGCAAACACAACAGGTTAAGTTAAAAAAAAGATACTATTTCTGTCTTCCAAGTCTATTCAATACAACCATCTTCAAAGGATGGCCTAGAACAAATAATAAATGCAGAAATGTAAGCAACCAATTGAAAAGTGTCTCCCAAGAAACACACTTTGAGAGTCTTCATTTGACAAAAATACTATAGGATATTACATGGATCAGGTGCATTGAATACTGGAAGGTTAAAATTACAAGGGACCAAATATTTTTAAGCAGTTCTGGCATCCAGTAGAGTTCACATAGGTTTTATAAGATTGAGGAAAGAAGCCATCAAAACCTGGGCCCAGGGGCCCCTGGGTAGCTCAGTGGGTTAAGCCTCTGCCTTCGGCTCAGGCCATGATCTCAGGGTCCTGGGATCGAGCTCTGCATCAGGCTCTCTGTTCAGCAGGGAGCCTGCTTCCCAACCCCCCCCCCCTGCCTCTTTGCCTACTTGTGGTCTCTGTCTGTCAAATAAATAAATAAAATCTTAAAACAAAACAAAACAAAACAAAAATCCTGGGCCCAATTTTCCCAAAAGTATGATTCTGATTCTAGTCTCTATGATGTTATCCCTTGAAGACAATGTCTCTAATTGAGTTGAATTAGTTTACTAAAGAGCATACCCTCATTTGTTGTAGGAGATGAACAATATGCAAGAGGCAAAATGCCACATGGAAGCCACCTGGTCTTCAGTGGAATAAAGAATCAGTTCCTTTGGGATGAATTTGTTCCACATTTGACTTCCCACTTAAGGGAAAATAAGAGTGCCTTCTAATAGATTTTAAATAGAAATGACAATGGAAGCTTATACAAGATTATAAAATGGGAAATTTCATTTAGATAAGCAATCATTTCAAAGTCATCTTCTTAATATTACAGACTCTTCACATAATCATAATTTTATTTTGGGATTATATGGTAATTTAAAATATAGTAAATATAAAGAATTTACCTCTGTAATTATAGCGAGTCTGGTCGTAGTTTAATGGCAACAAAACTTCAATTTAGAAGTATGGTCTACCAATTATTAATACATTTGGAAATGGTGTGTCATCTTCACTCCACTTGTCTCACTAAAACAGTGAGCCAAAAAAAGTAGGTCCAAGCTGTTTACTATGGTCAAAATGGGTTGCTTTTGCACTTGGTAAAGAAGCAGTCATATTTTGGAAGAAGAAACTGAGGCTATTAATATTTTCAACTTATTTTCAGAAAAGGAAAGAAAGGATAATCTAAGCTAAAGCCAAAATCTTACACAAGGTGGCTGGAGAATGATCTTTTCCCAGATAAAGGGTTTTTCAACTTAGCCATGTTAGGAGGAAGAAGAGATGAGACATTGTGGACTTGACTAACGTTTGTACACTGTTCAAAAAGTTTTCAAAATAATGTGTATTATTTTTCTTCTTTTAGTTGAGACAAAAAAAGCAAACAAACAAACAAACAAAAACACTAATGAGCTTACTCTTAAAAGGAGGTAAACAAGAAACTAGCAAAGATTGAGTGTTAGGTATTGTCCCCCTCCTTTTTTTTTTTTAATTCTGTTATGCTAGTTACCATACAATACATCATTAGTTTTTGACGTAGTGTTCCATGATTCATTGTTTGTGTAAAACACCCAGTGCCCCATGCAATATGTGCCCTCCTTTATACCCATCACCAGGCTCACCCATCCCCACATCCTTCTCATCTTTAAAACCCTCAGTTTGTTTCTTGGAGTCCATAGTTTTTCATGTTTCATTTCCCCCTCCAATACCCCCACTTCATTTTTCCTTTCCTTCTCCTAATGTCCTCCATGCTATTCCTTAGGTTCCACAAATAAGTGAAACCATATGATGATTGACTTTCACTGCTTGACTTATTTTACTTAACATAATCTCCTACAGTCCCATCCATGTTGATGCAAAAGTTGGGTATTCATCCTTTCTGATGGCTGAGTGATATTCCATTGTATCCTTGGATCACATCTTCTTTATCCGTTTGTCTGTTGTAGGGGATCTTGGATCTTTCAACAGAATGGCTATAGTGGACATTGCTGCTATGAACACTGGGGTGCATATGGCCCTTCTTTCCAGTAAAATAGAGCTAGCGTATGACCCAGCGATTGCACTACTGAGTATTGACCTCAAAGATACAGATGTAGTGAAAAGAATTAGGTATTGTTAAAGCACAAATGCAGGGGATAGAAGATATGGTACAGAAGAGGGAAGGGCGACCATATGGCAGAGTAGAATAAAGTAGCTCAGGAAGAAATTAGTCATATCCAGATATTGTAAGGCATGTGGGGTTGGCAGGGAGAGCATGAGAAATCATGAGAGAAGAGAGAGAAAATGGACCAGGCAGGAGAGGTTTATAACATTTTAACATCTAAGGTAAACATATGCAAAGCAGAATAGGGAAAGAAATAAAAGTCTTTATAAGACTCAATACATAAGGAATAACGTGGAGGACACTGGGAGATGGAGAGAAGTGTGCTGGGGGAAATCGGAGGGAGAGACAAACCATGAGAGACTGTGGACTCTGAGAAACAAACTGAGGGTTTTGAAGAGGAGGGTGGCAGGTGGTTGGGTGAGCCCAGTGGTGGGTATTAAGGAGGGAATTTATTACATGAAGCACTGGGTGTGGTGCATAAACAATGAATTTTGGATCCCTGAAAATAAACTAAAAGAAAAAAAAGACTGACTACAGACATGGAACTCAGTGTAACACAGATATGGAACTCACTGTAATACCAGCCACTTCCCACCGACACACACAGACTATGATAATAATAAATAATAATGCAATTAAGAAAATTGCCTGCCAAATAATTTTTCCTCTTTTTTATTTTTATGATTATTATTTTTATTTTATTTTTAAAGTTTTTATTTAAATTGTAGTTAGTTAAAATAAGGTTAATATTACTTTCAGGTGTACAATATAGTGATCAACACTGCCATACAATGGCTTAAATAAAAAAATGAAAAAAAATTTTTTTAAAGATTTTATTTTTAAATAAAACCTCTACACCCAAGGTGGATTTCAAACGTACAACCCCACGATCAAGATTTACATATTTTACTGACTGTTCCAGCCAGGCACCCCAACAAATAAAAATTTTATAAAATTGTTGAGTTTGTGGGAGTCTCATTTGCTTAGTCAGTTAAGTGTCTGCCTTTGGCTCAGATCAGGATCTCAAGAGTCCTGGGATCGAGCCCCATATTGCTCATGCTCTCTCTCTCTCTCTCTCTGGCTTTTGCTCTTAAATAAATAAATAAAATATTTTTTAAAAAATTGTTGAATTTGTTTAACTAGTTTTAAACTAGTAGACAGAGATGAAGATAAAGTATGATGTAATGGCACGGAAAAATACAACTTACACGTTTTTAAAAAAAATGTGCAATGCAAGTTACCTCACTTCTTTTATCACCACACTGGAACTTTCCCTACTGAGTTGTTGTAATGTAAGGACCTATTTTATATTTTTATATTTTAGCAAGAGGCTTTCATTGAGGTTAACCCTTAAACTGTCCTTGCTCCCCTTCCCCCAGGGGGTTCACTTAAAAACAAGTCCTGGTAATCAGCTCCAGGTAACAAAGCCCATATACAAAAGTGGGTCAGGCCAGGTGGAGACATCAATCAACGGGAGGGGGGGCGGTGTTTGCATATTGTCTCCCTAGATACTAAGGAGTATGCCCCACTCCTCCACCCTTTGGGAATCTTTTTGGCACTAATCCTAATCAAGGTGTAATAGGCTGGGTCAAATGTCTATACTAGGGTAAATTGAACCTCAATTGGTCATCTAGCCTCACTGTGCAGTTTCCTGTGTGTGTTAAAATCTCATTGGTCACCTGTGCGTGGCCAGGCCTGACTGCATGGCCTTTGCCCTTAAAAGCTAGACTGTGAAACAGCAAAGGGTTGCCTTCTCTCATAAGAGGTGTGGCCCCAAACGTTCGGTTAGATTCTTGATGCTTGGCATGAAATAAAGCTTTGCTTGACCTTTGCTTTACATCAGTCTCGCTCCTTTAATCATAGACCCATTATTGGGGCATAACAGTATTAATCTTAAAGTTATAAGTCCACAATGCATCCATCATCCATTCTACCCCTTAACATTCCCCTTTGGACAGACCCATGATCTAGAACAAGCCTTATTTTATAGTGCCTTGTAGGTGATTTTGGCTGCTGCCTAAATTGCCTACTTTCCTCTCACCATTACCACGGAAATTGGGTCCACTGAAACAAAGGTGTAGTGTAAGAAATTAAGACTTCCATAAATCTCTTTAAATAATAAAGTATAAGATAGTGATACCTTTTTTTCTGCCACATAACCAATTCTTGCAAGAATAAGGTCATATAAAAGAATTTACAACACATGCTAGCATTATCCTACTGGACCCAGACCATTTGTATGTTTCTCTGTCTCTGAGAAATGTAGATACTTACATGACTGAAACCTAAAAATTGTTTGATATGACCACTAATATCACCTACATTATTTTAAAGCCTGTTTAAGGCTTCTGTAATACATAGGCTTTGTAAACACTTATTAAGCATCTTGTATATATCAAACACTTTAAAAATCTCTGCTTTAAAAAAAAAACTCTACCTCAATGGAACTTTGAGTCTGAAAAAGATACAGGCAATATACAAGGCAACAGATAGAATAATTACATATTTGATTATATACTCTGAGGATGTCACCTTAAATTGATATGAAAATGATCAGAAGGATCTGGATTTCTTGTCAAAATTTTTTGCCTTAAAAAGAAATTGATATTTAGGGAAAGTTGTTACTGAAAGAGGTCCTGTGTCAACCAAAAATGTTAAACCATGATCTCGCTAAATTTTCCAGTTGTGATCATTGCTTTGTTTAGCTGTCTTCTATTAAGACTGAATTTAGTAATTCAGTCTCAGATTCAGTAAGTCTTATTTTTAAAGATTTTATTTATTTATTAGAGAGAGAGAGGGAGGGGCAGAGGGAGAGGAAGAACCAGACTCCTTGCTGAGCAGGCAGCTGATGCAGGACTGGATCCTAGTACCCTGGCATCATGACCTAAGCTGAAGGAAGACACTTAACCAACTGAGCCACCCAGGCACTCTAGACTGTAAACTTCTTAAAGGTAAAAAAGTTTATTCTTCTAGTAGTTCCACAGACATTTCTAACATCCATAAAAAAGCATGTACTGATGTAAAATGCCAGCAAATCAAATTATTTAAAAAAGAAAGAAAGAAAGAAAAGATATATCTGGATAAAGAGAAAAACAGAAAATCTAATAATACATTGAATTATTACAGCAAAGAGTGGAGGAAGAGAAAATAAATATGAGATAGAAATTTCCACTAAAAGAAAAAAATTGAATAAGGCAGGAGATTTAGAAAATTATTATGACAGACTTGAGAAAAAAATAAAATAGGAATTTTTAGAAAATAGCAATGAATGAAAAGGTAAATTGTTCCTACCTCTATAATATTAGCTGTTTGTTGTTGTTGTTGTTGCTAATTTACCTACTTATGCTAATAAACAAAGAAAGGTTTCATTTAGGGATAAGGTTTCTCTCTCTATATATATATTTTTTCCATTTAGGGATAAGGTATATGTATATATACATATATATATATATGTATATATATATATTTTTTTTTTAATTTTAATTGTTAGAAAATGTGTCACAGAAAGTGTTTAAACTTTAAGATACAGATGCAACATGTAATGAACTGCATTGTTTGAACGTCTAATTTGTAAATGCTGTTAGAGGAAACTTGGTGGAAATGTTCTTATGTGATTGTGTTTCTGGAACTAAGTATATTTATTAATAAGGAATAGTCTAAAATTATGAAATGACCAGGAGCGGACAATTTTCCTAATCCTATCAGCTCTTTGCAGCTCTTTTATTAGCCCCCTTCGGGAATATCAGCTTTTTTATCTAATTAAATTTTATATTAATGTGCTTTTGACTTTTGGCCTTTCTCTTCCTTCTGCTCTTTTTTACCCCTAAATTACATGTTTCTGTTTAACAGCTACTATCAATTCTTTGATATGAATTCTCAACATCAATTTACTAACTCCAGAGATGAAGGAGCATCAATATTTAGAAGCGAAGAATACAAAGCCTTCGACATCTGGATGGCTCAGTCACTTAAGAATCTGCCTTCGACTCAGGTGGTGATCCCAGGGTCGTGGGATGGAACCCCAGGTTGAACTTTCTGCTCAGCTGGGAGCCTACTTCTCCCTCTCCTTCTGCCTGCAGCTCCCTTTGTTTGCGTTCTCCCTCTCTTTGTCAACTAAATAAAATATAATAAAATAATGTAAATAATACATTTATTTATTTATTAAAATGCAATTATTACACAATACATAATGTATCGCATAATTATAATAATGACTAAATAATTTATTAAATATTTATATTAAATATATCAATTTAATTAAATAAATATTTTTAGAATTTAAAATATTTCACATTTAGATTATTAAATATTAAATCATTAATTTAATAAATAAATATCTAAACATAATTAAATAAAATAATTTATTTATTAAAATGAATAAAATAATGTCATTATCTGAGCATGTATTTTTAAATAGTCTAAAAAAAACCATGTAATAAAGTCTACATACATTGAGTTTAGATATTTATACAAGTTAAACCAGACACTCAACCCACAGACAGTTTCAAAACTTTTGTTTTTATCTACTACTCAAAATACGATTTTAATGTATTTATTTGTAACTTTGACATAGCAAGGAAACTTGGAGGAAAAGGAGACATTTGCTTTTAATATTTGAAAATTATTTGGTGATTTAAAATAAATAAAAACCTTAACACGTGAGCATTTCTTCTTAAATAACACTGTGAAGTTTCTGAGTCGCATTCTATTAAAAGTGCTGATAAAATGGCCTCAGTTACTCATTTAAATTATCAGCTGAATGGGTAACAAATGAAGTAGAGAGCTTTTTAATTATTTATGAATGTATTGCTTGTGGATGGAGTGCCACATAGAGTTACCTCTCTTTTTGGCTTTGTTTTGTGAGCAGTAGTGGAATCTATGAATGTGATTAAATATAAGGACATTCACAGAAATTCTTAATGAACTTCTGGGGAAGGGCAATAAGTGCAAGGAAAAACTGCAGCAAGACTAATTACAAATTTCAAGTGGTCATCGCTTAATTATAGAAGCTTTTAAGTTCAAGTAATATATCATTTTTATGAGCCTATCATATTGTATTAATTACCACAAACTGCACTCTTGAACACTTATCTTTTCACATATTTCTTATTCTTAGTACTTAAAATTACCCTTATGATTGATAAGTAAATGGATTTTACTGACAATGCATTTATTTACATAAATAAATAATGCTGTTTATATATATAAAAACAATTGAATATGTGTATGTGTTCAATGAATTTTTTTTCAAATTAACATCTTAATTCTACCACATTAGTTACAAATAAATATAGACTTTATAGATTCATCAAATATTTTATTCTCAAATTTATATGTCCTTTGTGAAGTAAATGAAACTGTATATATTAAATATAATCCTATCACATGTAACAGTTACTAGTGCATCCCAGGACATACATAGGTCAGGTCCTCCTCAAGGCATCACGGATAACTGGATTTAACTTTCTATCCTAGGAGTCTTCTGTATATTTCTGTGGCTTTTATACTACAATCAGGAGGAAGAATTCTTTTGCTAAAAGCTTCCAAATGACTATGCGAGTAGATTATTTGTAGACTAGTGATATAATATTATAGTTTAATATGTGAAGCATGATAAAATAAAATGCCATTGCCATATTTAATTTGTTCAGTAAAGCATTCATTTAGTTATCAAGCATTCATTTTCTTTTTTAAAAGATTTTATTTATTTATTTGACAGACAGAGATCACGAGTAGACAGAGAGGCAGGCAGAGAGAAAGGAAGGGGAGCAGGGTACCTGCTGAGCAGAGAGCCTGATGTAGGACACTATCCCAGGACTCTGGGATCATGACCTGAGCAGAAGGCAGAGGCTTTAATGCACTGAGCTACCCAAGAGCCCCAAGCATTCATTTTCTTTATACAGAAGAGATAGAACAATATTATATAGTAGAAAATACAGTAAATAATCTAGAAACCTTGATCATTTTGTTTTGGCAATTTTAGAACATAAAATTAGCTAAAGCTCAAGTGCAAGTTATATTTGTATCATAGGAGGAAAAGTTAATTAAAAGTTTGTTTATTACCATAGTTTAACACTACAACGAAATGATAACGAGTCCAAAATCAATGAATATATGAAGTATACAATAAAAACAATAATCTTGAGTGTATGTGACTCACTGTAGGTATTGATAGGCTAGAAATCAAAGGGAAAGTATCTATAGGGTTTGTTCAGTTCCATGCTCATCAGATTAATAGGCTTTCTCATATTGCTTCCTTCACCACATTAATTTGTCTAATGAAGTTTTCAAGAGTTAAAGACAGTGATAGGTTCATGGCTGGAGAGAAGGTACAGAATCTAAGATAGTTCAGCAGTGCTTATTATTTAAGAGAAAGACAGCATGGGAGGTGAGGGGTATATCATGCATCCTGTTTTCACTCCCTTTGTGGAGCACCTACCCTGGAGGTCATGTAATAATAACCAATGACCAAAAAACAATTAAAAAAACCCAAACATCCATGTGGAAGTGCCATCCCTGCCTGGAGATGAGTAGACTGCTCAAACAGATCCTGGGCAGGCATCTCAGCCCAGGCCTGTGCTGGGGAAGCTGGTTCATGGCTTTGGGCGCAATCAGGAAGCCAGCAAACTGACGGGAGAGTGCAGCCAGGGTTAACAGGACTGATGATCTTTTTGCAGCCAGGCCGCGGGTGGACACCCGCTCAAGGAGCCAGGCTAGGAGGCTGCCCAGCGCCAGCGCTGGCAAAGCTTGCAGCCCCCGGGGCTTCCCCCCGCGCCCCAGCCAGGGCGGGGCCTCAGGAGGGAGGGGGGCGGGGCGGCGCGGAGAAGGGGCTTTGCTAATTGCCAAAGCGAAAAGGGAGCTCGCGGAGGACTCAGGAGGGAGGGGGGCTGGGGCGGGTGGAGGGCGGCGGGGAGAAGGCGCTTTGCTAATTGCCGAAGCTAGAAGTGAGCTCACAGAGGATGTGGCTGAGAGTCTGGGAGGAGGTGGAGGGGCTGGCGGAGGAGGGGCGGGCAGCGCCGCGGTGCTGTGCTGCGGCCCAGTCGGGACTGCAGGACCCACCGGACTCGCCCCCCGTGCGCTCCCATGTGAGGCCTCGCTGTCCCGCTCCTGCTGCCTGCTGCCCCTCCCCGCCCCAAGGCTTTTCAGGACCACCCTCTGCACAGGGGTAAAGTGACACCGCGCCGCGCCCTCACCTGGAGCAGAAAGCGCGGACCCGACCTGGGGGCGGAGAGGGGGGTTGTGGAGGCCCAGCCTCCCGCGAACCCCAGGGCACCGGGACCACCCCAGACGCTGCGCCAAACCCAGGTCCGCATGGGGTCGGGCTGGGGACAGCGCGTTGCGAGGTGCCCCTCGCTAGCGGGCGCGCTAGCCGCCATCTTTTGGCAGCCCCATGCGCCCCTGCTGAGGACCCCCTTCCCTCCCCCACCGTGGCCCCGCTGCTTTTGTTCTGGACTTGGGATCCCAGGTGGAAACTAGTCCCTCAGACCTCCCTGGCAGCAAGGAGGGCAGGGAGGGATTCTTGGTTTTCTGCCCTGGCTCCTCCTCTCTCCCCATTCACATGCCTTCTGGCTTCCCTTTCCTCTCCTCATTGTCAGTTTTCTTAAATGGTTTTCTTCTGCATGTTGACCCGAAGAGCTATTTCATGAATGAATATACACGAAACTGAGTTGGAGCCCACCTGTGAGAGCCCAACTGTAGTGGCCTTTCATTAGAATGGTCTCTGGTTCTAGCCTCAGTTCAGAATACTGCATGTACCTGAGGATCAAGTCCAGATGTTTCTTTCATCTCTGACTTGAATTTGAAATCCTCCTCAGACTTCAGCTTCCAGGATTTCTCCAGTCCTTGCTCTCCCACTGTCTTGGTGGGGATCCGCCATGAGTGTTGAACACAGGAATGAATGAATGATATATACCCCAGATTGCTGGGGCTTTCTCATGTTTTGCTGAGGTTGGAAAGGCTTGGTAGAGACCCCCTGTAAGCAGATAGAGAGCTGCATGCAATTGCTTAGATAAACGTGTTCCCCACTTAATTGCTTGGGCATTGAACATTTCGCCCTTAACCTGTGGCTGGAGCAGTTAGGAGGAGACAATCTGGAGGTGAATCAGTAGATGGCTGAATCCACATGGTGGTGGTCTGAGTTTGGGAGATTTTCCTGGAGATTCAAAGGAAAGATCTAAATTCTTCCAGTGGGGAGTGGTAAACATTTTATCGATGGGAGATGGAAAATAAATGGTCTGGTTAACCTTTCCCTCCCCCTCAAAACCCATTATTTGAAAACACAAAAAGGGAAGTGAAGGGAGAAATCCTCCCACTCCCATGCCCACTCACCTCCATAGCCACCTCCTCTTCCAAGAACCTAGCAGACAAGGTGCCAAGAAGTGTTAGGTACCAGCAGTGGTCTCAGGTACTCAGCATGATCTCATTCAAGGATCATGGTGAAAGGCATTCAAAGAGATTGTGGGGGCACAGGGATCCAGTTAAGGGGAACAAGTTTAAGGTTTGCCTGGTCCCCTAAAAATTACTGGCACTAGAGAAGATGAGCTTTGGGAACTATAGCTTAATGGATACAATGTGTTAAAAGCTTCAGTGAGTCATGGTGGGAAGAGGCTATGAGGGCAGCAAACACAGTCTTAGATGATGTTATTAATAGCACTACAGGCTCTAGATTTCCTGTGGTGGTGTTCTTGGCAAGACCAGCCCGGCCAAAGTGGATACTCTCAACCTGGAACAGAGGGTCTTGGAGATGCCAGCACGTGAGGTATGATGAGAGGGTAAAATGATAGGAGGTGTCCTTTGGAAGGACTGACTGCTTGACTTTAAAAGGGAGAACCCAAATCTGTAGGTGAAATCTTTCTGGCTACAAAGAGGGCCAAGGCCTCCTAAGGTCAAGGTCTCCTCGTCACTTGCAAAGATGTCGAAGAACATATTCAGACATTTCAAAGATGTCCTCATATCATTGGTTCCCACTCTGGAATTCTATCAATAAGGTGAGAGTTCCTCTAGTTGAAAAAGAGATCTAAAAAGACTTCCCTTTCTCATGTAATTTCTGTAACCTCCAGGACACACCCACCTCCCCCTTCCAGCTCTGTAATGAAGCCACAGCTGGTGCCAATTTGTGGAACTCCTTAAAGGCTATTCTCCCTTATATACCCCCGGACCAAGTTCCCATGCTCCCTCACCTGATTTCCTGCACTCACCTCCCACCTGGTGTGTTCACACCTGCAAGTGCCTTTTACCAACCCCTTTGCCAAAAGGCAGCCAGAGTGACCTTTCAAAGACCTATCAGTTCCTGGCATTTGTCTCCATAGAAATCTGCACTGATCTTCTAACAAATTCTCAGTCCTCCAAAGGCACCCATAATCCTCCCATTAGTCTCTTCATACCCCTCCAACTGACTGATGCCTGTTCTGCCCCATCTCTCTGCCCTTCAACCACACTGCCTCCTTCTTCCTGTGGAGACCTCTCATGCCACCTGCCTCCAAGCACAGGTGATTCCCATTGATGGGAAGACCCTCTTCTCTCCCCCATCTCCCCACTCCAGTTACTCCCATTTATTCGTGAGCTCACAAGCCCCATGGTACACACTCTCCATGCAGCCTGCTCTCTCTTTTCTAGCACTGGCCTCCGTTTCTAGCTGTGCTTGTATCATGGATGTCCCTCCCCAGCCAGCCTCCAAGCTCTCCTTCCCTTTAGCTCCAACACCTGACACAGTGCCTGGCACGTAGTAAGCCCTCCTAGCTTCAAAGAGCCTCACTGAGGGACTGAAAGCATTTTTAAAATGTCACTACGTAGGCTCCAAACTGTAGGCAGAAAAAGCTTTGCCTGGATTGACATTTTAGAGACGTATTCGTCAAGTTGGATGTGTTCACTGACTTTGCCTTGTAAAATTAAAAAAAAAAAAAAAGGACCTCTGTATCGCTTCGCATCTACCAAAGGCGCATGTATACTCCTAGACCACGTTATGAGCTTAATGGAAGGAGACAAGATGTTTTCGCTAAGAAAATGTATAAGACTGTTGAGGTCAAGTGGGAGGAAACAGTCCGTTTGTTGGAGCATTGCTATCTTACTCTATCACAGCCACTCTTAAAAATCTGACACGGGGTGAGTCAGAATTGTCTGTCGGAGATGAGTTAGATCTGGCTCATGTTCCTACAGACATGAAAGCCAGAAACGAAGAAGGAGGCTTTGAAAGCGTGGGTTGAGGAGGCGGTGTGGATCACTATGATGAGCTAAGTGCCCAGGGCCACCAGCAGACATGCTGGCCTGTGTCCTTCCTTTGTTCTGGGGTCCCTCTTGCACCATGTGGTGAGGCTGGTGGCTGGGAGCAGCTCAGACAGTACCTGGTGGCATCTTACCTCTCCCACCCTCCTGTGGGCTCCAGTGGGCTCCAGTAGGTCCCAAGGGACAGCCTGCCTTCTTTGAAAAGCCCAGTAGCACTGGGAGCAGAAACTAGGACCAAAGAGTGAGCACCCTGTTTGACAAGCTGGACCAGCCACCTCTTCTTCAGATGCAGGGGGAGCCCTGGCATGCTGACTCCTCCCTTCTCCCTTTCCCCTTTCCTCTCTTCCTCCCTCTTTCTTTCCCCTCTCTCCTTCCCTGGTGGTGCCCTTTCCCAATGCCCTCTTCATCCCTTTTCCTTTCTACATACCTGTCTTCCTGAGTCTCTTCTCTTTCCTCCCCATTACTTCCCTTCATCTGAATCTCCTCTTTGGTCCCTTTGTCCCTGCTCTCTGCTCCTCCTCCCCTTCCCTGGCCCCTGTTCAGCTCCATACTGAATGCAGGCAGAGCTGGACTAACATGCTCACTTGCTAGCTCAGCCACCCTCCAGAGAAGTCACTCTTCGGTGGCCACCTTCCTGACCCACTGGTCGCTTCTCCACTTGTTCAGATATTGCTCTGAAGTCTGAGGAGGACAGAGTGGGGCTGCCACAGAAGCAGGCCAGAGGAGAAACCAAACCATGTGTCCACACTGTCCCCCAGCACTGCTGCTCTGAGAGCTTTCGGAGTCCTCAACAGGGTTAGGATTTAGGGGCTTCTTCAGAACCGGGAGTGAAAACAATCATAGGTCAAAAGAAAAGCGACGGCCCCCACACAAAAATAATAATCACAAATGAAAACTATGTTAACTCTGAGTCCCAAAGTCGAAAAATTGCCTTGAATCTGTCACTAGAAAGCACCCAAGGCCTCACTCTCTGGGTTCTGGGTGCCCTGGGAATGGCAGGAGGCTCTGACAGGCGCGTGGGAGTGCCGAACTATGGGGGCTAGCCTGCCGGCTGGCGGGGGTGAGGCGGTACCCCCTGTGGCACTGTCCTGGCCCGACCCCCTGCGGACAGGGTGTGGCGCGGCATCCAGTGTGGTCCTGGTGCACTGGGGTTGGCGGAAGGCTGGGCCCCACCACCCCACACCCTGCTCCTGGCTCGTGTTTTCTGCTTCAGGTGAGGGCGCGTCGCGGTGTCACTTTACCTGTGAACAGAGGGTCCTCCAGAGAAGCCATGGGGCGGGGAGGGGCAGCAGGCGGCCTGAACGGGAATGGGACACCGCAGCGTCTGGGGCTAGGCTGGAGCGTGGGAGCGCAGCGGCAGCGAGTATGGTGGGTCCTGCAGTCCCGAATGGGCTGCAGCACAGCACCCTGGCGCTGCGCGCCCCTCCTTCCCGCCTGGGCAATTAGCAAAGCCCCTTCTCCAGGCCGCCCCCGACCCGCCCCCGCCCCCCTCCCTTCTGAGTCCTCTGAGAGCTCACTTCCAGCTTTGGAAATTAGCAAAGAACCTTCTCTGCGCCGGCCCCGCCCCCTCACTCCTGAGGCCTGAGCACTGGCATGCTACTGCATTGCCAGCACCTGCGCTGGGCAGCCTCCTAGCCTGGCTCCCTGAGCAGCTGTCCACGTGCAGCCTGGCTGCGAATAGATCATCAGTCTTAAACGCCAGCTGCACTCTTGGGTCAGTTTGCTGGCTTCCAGATTGCGCCCAAAGCCAGGAACCAGCTTCCCCAGCACAGGCCTGGGCTGAGATGCATGCCCTGGATCTGTCTGAGCAGTCTCCTTGACTCCAGGCAGGGATGGCACTTCGACCTGGATGTTTGGGTTTTCTGTTTGTTTTTTTTGGTCATTGGTTATTACATGACCTCCAGGGTAGGTGCTCCACAAAGGGAGTGAAAACAGGACGCCATATATAAGCATACAGCCATTCTAGAAAAATAGCTTGGGGTTCTCCTGGAAACGCTGCATTGGTCCTTGCACTATGGTTTAATAGAAAAGGGATTATGCACCAAGTTACTTAAATGAGCATAGGTTGAAATCGTTTACTGAGAGTAAATATTTTAAATAGTTATATTTTAACTAAATCTATCATCAATCATAAATCTATTACACGAAGGTTACAGGCAATTTAAAAGCAAGAGCACTCTCTTCAGGGTTTTAAATAATCCTTGTCTGTCTTGGCACATGAGAATGCAAAGATAGGAAATGGTTTGTAAAAGATCATATAATAGCTTTTACTAATTCTATTTATTTGACAGACAGAAATCACAAGTAGGCAGAGAGGCAGGCAGAGAGAAAGATGGGGAAGCAGGCTCCCCATCAAGCAGAGAGCCTGATGAAGGGCTCGATCCCAGGACCCTGAGATCATGACCTGAGCCCAAGGCAGAGGCTTAACACACGGAGCCACCCAGGCGCCCCCAGATGAAATACATTTCTGACTTAGAAACTTCAGATAGAATTATTTTGTCCATGATGACAACTGAAGAAAATGTGTCATCCCTAAACCTAACCTTAAACCCTACCAACGCTGAAACCTAAGCTGACCTTAAAGCCCAAACTAGAACCCTGAATCCCAAACCTGGAATGGAACCCAAAGCCTGTACCTGAGCCCTGGATCCAAGCCCTGAACCACGAACCCAAACCCTAAACCAGACCTCCAAGTCATGAAACCTGAACCCAAATCTCAGCATGAAGTCAAACCCCAAATTTGACCTTGAACTTTATCCCATAAGCCCTGAGTCTTAAAGCCTAAATCATAAACTTAAAGCCCTAAACTATAACTCTGTTCCCTTGTCCTTCACTCTAAACCCTCACCCTAACACTAAACCCAAAGCCTGATCTAGAACTCTGACTAAAACCTGAACCTGTACCCAAATTCAAATGCTTCACCACACTTTGCTTAGGCACTTGCCATTGATGGATATTTGCAGTTTCTACCTTTTGATTCTTGTGAACATTGTTTGGGTTGGGGGCTAGGGTTAGGGTCTTGGATTAGGGTAGGGTCCAGGCTTGAGACCAAGTTGAGGTCAGAGTGTGGGTCTGCATCAGGGCCATGTTCAGTGACACTGTTTGGGTCAAGGACTGTTGTAATTCCACATTGTTTCCAATTCATTGTTCCTTAGCTATTTGGGGGGAAGTTGGGGGGTATTGGGCTCCATGCAGCTTGAATTTCCGGAATGAAATGGCATCAGCTGGACCCCAGGAGGGAGCAGGACCTTCCACTGAAGGGTGAGCTCCCACAGTCCTGCACTGCCTTGCACCGCCTGCAGAGGGCGCCAGACCCCAGCTCCGCCCTGAGCCAAGGCTGCACAGCCACAGCTGGGACCAGAGCCCCGCCTCTTCAGGACCCACTGTGGAGACTTCTGGAGAATGTGGGGCGCCTCCCACCCTGACAGGACAAGCTGAGGAGGGTGTGGCTCTGCATCCACACTGACCGGACCCGTTGTGGAGGACGCGCCCACACTGGCAGCAGTCCAACCTCCTAAGGACCAGATGCTGGAGGAGCTGAGGAGAAGCCGCCTGAGTGCACTGTCAAGGGGTTCGTGGTCTCAGGACCCCACAGAGGAAGGGCGCCCTGTGTAGACACTGGGGCTTCCGTCGTTTTGTGTGAGGAGACGTGGCCTCCTGCTGTGCTGTGCGCGGGGCTGTGGGGTCCCCCCTTTCTGGGCTCGGGTGCTCCTAGGTCCTCATCTGTGTTTGTGTGCTCACGGATTAGGTTCCTTGGGCTCCTCAGATGGTCTGCAGTCAGGGAGCGTCCCCCTGCTTCGGTGCTTGTGCTCTCCCCACCTCAGCCCTGCGGGGTCCTTCCCGTGTCCACACCCACTCCAGGCTTGCACCGAGTCCGGAAATTCGGGAGCCAGAGTGAGGACTCTGTAGACGGTTTTGGGGAGAGTAGGTATTTTCCCAGTGTGGGTTCTTCCCTGAGCACAGTGCCTCCCCATCTCTGTGTGTACCCCTCCCTGTCTTTTGTCATTGTTGCAGGGCTGTCAGATGACAGGTCTGTCACCTTCTTGGTTCAGGGGCCTCCCGGGTATCTTGCTGTCTTGGATGCAGTTGTAAATGAGATCCTTCTCTGCAGTCTCTATTTGATGGTTCCTTCCGAGCACCTAGGAGTGCCACTAATTTGTGCATATTGATTTTGTTCCTTGCAAGTTCTTGTATTTATTTGTTCGATTGGCCTTAAACTCAATCTCCCAGTTATTTGACCAGCAGCATGGGTTTAATTGGGAAGAGCAGAGAATGGCAGTCTGGGCTGAGCAAGCTAAGGTCCCATCACAGGCAAGTGCGAGAAACAAAGGAGAGGAACATTATTTCATGGAGGAGGAAGAAGTTGGGAAGGGTGCTTGAAGGAAAGTCCCTTGGAGAAAGGCAGGGTGATGGAGAATTCTCACCAGCTGAGCTGCAAAGCTCCTACAAAAAGTCAGGAGATGAACCTCCACCTTCCCGTGTGGGGCCTGGAATTGGTGAGTCTCTCCTGTGGGGGATTGCAATGTGGAGTCTGTAATGGGCACTGAGCACCAGGCGCCCCCTTCCAGCCTCCCCTTCTGGCATCCCCAGTCCACTTTACTGGGGCTTCCCTTCCTGCTTTTGCACAGTTCTAACCAGCTTGTGGTGGAACGTTGTGGAAAAACTGAAATTCCAAATCCACTGCTTCTACTGCACCTGAGATACAGGGGCCCATGATTTAATTCTCCCACGAGTCTCTTGCTAACATGTGTCCTCTCCATGTTGGGTGACCTGGATCTGGGAGGGCTTGGCCTCCATCCCAAAGTCTGATGTTCTCTCTGCTTCCGTGTCGTCGTGCTAACATGGATGTTTGGAAGATTCATTTCCTCTGTGGTGATTTCAAAGTGCAGTCAGCTTGTTATAGCAGCACAAATACGTGCTGTCTCCACACTCAGATTCCCCAGCCATCATTTCTTTACCACGTTTGCCACTTCACACGGGATGCTTCAGTGTGTTTGATCCCACACCAGGACAATGTCCTGCAGAACCACCACATAACCTGAAATGAGGAGATCATTACAGAACCCATCCAAGGGTTAGTGTTAGGAACCAGGGACATGGCAGGACTGACCTGAAGACCCCATGGAGAGCTGTCTGGGTGGCTGAGTTGACAGTGGAGGTGAGGGTGAGTGTCTGGCTCTGGCTTTGTGTCCAGGAGTCAGCTCTGTGTGGGTGTGTCCTCAGCTAGGCATGCAGATTTCTGCTCCTCTGAATCCTTTCCGGAGTTCCAAATGGCACAGTTTCCTTCTGGGCAGCAGGCTGAGTCCTCTGGGATTGCCCATGTGTCCCCAAATTGTAGGGCACCTACTGCAAGGCCTTTGGGGTCACAATTCTGAGAACCGAACCAAACCACAGGTTATGGTTAGGGCCCACCACATGGCAGGCCCGATCTGCCAGCACTCTGTCCATCTTTCTGGGGGAGGAAGCAGTCGAGGGATTTGTTCAGGGTGAGTGTCAAGCTCCAGGTTTGCATCCAGTGGCCTGCTGAATATGGGGTGTCCCAGGTAGGAATGCAGATTTCAGTTCCTCTGAATCCTTTCTGGAGTTCCAAATGGCATGGTTCCTTTCAGGGTGGCAGGGTGAGTCCTATGGTGTTCCTCGCTGTCCCCAATCTCTGAGGCTTTAGAGCCAGGCCGTCGGGGACAGACCTCTCAGGACAGAATCTAGGCTTAAGAGTTTGTGCCTATGGGCATGGCTGCACTGATCTGAAAGCACTGTGGCGAGGATCACAGGGGTCTGAGTTGAGAGCATTGTTCAGGATCAGTATCAAGGTCTGGGTTTGTGTCCAGTGGACCGCTGAATGTGGGGGTGGTCTCAGATGTTCAAGACGATTTCCCCTACTCTGAATCCTTTCCAGCATTCCAAATAGCCTGGTTTCCTTCTGGGTGGCAAGCTGAAATCTCTGGGATTTCTCAGGTCTTGCCATTGCCCTTGCAAGGGCAAGATACTTTTTACAGTAAAAGAATTCACCAGATGAGCTGAACAGCAGAAAAAACACAGCTCAAGAGTTAATCAGTGAACAGGAATATCATGCCAAAAACTTCTTTGATAACACACTACAGAGCAAGGGAAGATAGGAGAGAAAGCTGAGATATAAAGGACAAACCCTCCAACTTTCCAACATCATTCCCTACTTGTTTATTTCCATTGCTGTCAGCTCATTCCCAGTCAAAAATAAGTCACATGAGCCAGCCTTTTTTCTTCCTGAGATTGGGGCACTGTAAAGCCCACCAGAGGGGCCAAGGGCACCCCTATACCTGCTGAGCTGAGCCCATTTGTACCCCAACCGTGAGGAGGTACCAGCCTGTCCCCCTGGTGCTCCATGGTCTGTGGCAGTCCTTCCTTCTGGACACTGCTTTGCTGCTCTATTTTCGATAACCCTGGTCTCAAACTAGGGATTGCTCCTGGAAGAGGAACTCAGGGAGATGAGGCTCAGGAGGGTCTCCCTGCCTGGAATCTTCGTGTGAGGAGTGCACAGCCAACAGATTTTGCCCAGGGACTTGCAAAATGCAGAGAGGCAGATTTCTTTCCTCTCTTTCTCTCTCTCTCTAGCCTCATACTAACCAGGAGTTCTTAGAACTTTCTTCAGTGACTTCTTTGTGTAGCTTGGCCACTTTTTCACAGAAAGGCCACTTGAGCATGATGAAACACACGTATAAGCAATTACATTAAAAAAAAAAAACAATAAGCCAATGCACACAGACCTTTGACAGCAGCACAGGACACTCAAGGGACCAGAGTCCCTACCTTGGGCAATAGTGGTAGAGGCCGGGTTCTGCCATGCAGGTCCCTAGACCTTTGGCAGTTTCCACGATTGCAAATCCAGACATGCAGAATCCTGAGGGACAACCTACTAACTGCAAAAGAGCAAAAATTCATCAGGATTCAGAGAGTGGAAATCCATTTGTACTGGAAAAGAAAGAAGTAGGCTTGCTGTGAATCCAGCAGGGAGGACAGGCATAGATAAAAGCTGGTGTATGGGTCACGGAAACTATTGTTTCTCAAGGGTCCTGCTGTCTCTGTAAAATGCTATGAGGACTGTCTCTTGGGGACCTCCTGCTTTCCTACCAGTGACACCCCCAGATTCTGCTTTGCTAGTCCCATGGATTCCTGGGGATACCCAGTTGATAAGCTATGCTGTCCTCATGACAACACTTGCTAATGGACTGAATGTTTGTGTCTTGTCCCAATTCAGATGTTGAAGCCCTGACCCTCAAGGAGTGCCATCAGGAGGTATGGGCTTTGAGAGGTGGTGAGGTCATGAGATTGGAACACTTGTGAATGAGATAAAAGCACTTCTGAGAAACGACCTGAGAGATTGTTCTGCCAGCTGTCATCCATGCAAGTCTACAACAGAAATATGGGCATTTGTAGATAATGAAGCAGTCTCTTGCTAGATATCAGATCTCCCAGGATCTTGCTTTTGGACTTCTCAGTCTCTAGAACTGCAAGGAATAGTACATGTTTTGCTGTTTCAGCCACCCAGTCTGTCATCATTTGTTGCAGCAACTTGAACTGAATAAAGCAGAGCCCAAGTCCTGGTTAATCCCTGCTTCTACTCATTTCCCCTCAGAAAGAGCTTCTAATCCAGAACTGACCTCTGCTTTCCATACACGTGCTTCAGACTCCTTCTGTGAGAGCCCAGACTTTGTAAAAGACTCCTCCCTCATGGCAACCAGCATTCTGTGACTCCTGAGGACTGTCCTCCCTGACTGTATTGAGTCAATCAAACTGATTTTGATTCTGGAGTCCCAGGATCAAGGACTGCATCAGGCTCCCAGCTTCATGGGGAGTCCGCTTCTCCCTCTGACCTTCTCCCCTCTCATGCTCTCTCTCTCACTCTCTCTCTCTCTCTCAAATAAATAAATAAAAATCTTTTAAAAATCTGATTTTAACAGACCATAAGCTTGTTCTTGCTGGTCTTTGGAAGATTAGGCATTAGCCCTTCGGAGAAAGTTCTGAATGGCTGCTTCATGAAGGGGTGAACTGTGTCCCCAAAGTCTCTTTTTGCTGCCTTCTAATCACAGATGCTGAGACAAATCCTCCCAGGTGCTGGTTTTTCAAAGCACTTAATGCTTTGGCTTTGAAGTTCCTCACTTGACAGTTCTGCTTTAATCAGTTTGTGACAAAACAGCCAATTGGTGGTGGATGCAAAGTGCACTGATAAAGTTAATATCAGGGAACAATTTTTTGAGTTTCATGCATGTGCACGTGTGTGCACACACATATCCATGTGCTAAGCATTATGGTAAATGTCTGACAAGAACTAAAAGATCAAAAAGTCAGGATACCCCATTAGCTGATATTTTTATTATTCCTACATCCTAATCTATGAAAAACAGGGTCAGAGAATAAGAAGTGGCAAAAAGAATCAAGATTTGAGGCAGTTCGATTTCTCAGCCAGCCTTGATCAATAGGCATGTACACCTGTGTCTAGTTTCAGGTCTGTGTAACCTTGCCATAACCTTGGATAAGCCATTCATATCTCAAGTTCAGGTTCTTGGTCCAAGGAGGGAAGGGGCACAGGTTGAGTACCTCCAGTGGGACTTCCTGGCAGGCTTGTTCATCCAAGCATTCCTGTTTCAGTTGGAGTAATTGAAGCCAGTCTTTGTTTTACCGAAGGCCAAGCTTGTCCAGTGTGTCCATGCCACCAGCCAACAGCATTTGTCCATGCCATGTAACAACTGAGCAACATTCATAGGAATGGGGGGAGGAAAAGATGTCCACAGGTGTTGACAGATGTTCTGCATGGAGGAACAGGAGCTGGGGCCATCACCTGCTGTTTCTAGTGGCCTTCTCTGTCGAGTTAAAATAAATGGCAATTATTTGCAATGACAGGGGTGAAAGTAGAGGGTATTATGCCAAGCGAAATAAGTCAGTCAGAGAAAGACAATTATCATATGATCTCACTCATATGTGGAGTTCAAGAAACAAACCAGAATCATAGGGGAGTAAAGGAAAAAAATAAAACAAGATGAAGTCAAAGAGGGAGACAAACCAGAAGAGACTTTAAAAAAAAAGATTTTTATTTACTTATTTGACAAACAGAGATCACAAGTAGGCAGAGAGGCAGGAAGAGCGAGAGAGGAGGATGCAGACTCCCCAGGGAGCAGAGAGCCTGATGTGGGGCTCGATCCCAGGACCCTGAGATCATAACCTGAGTTGAAGGCAGAGGCTTTAACCCACTGAGCCAGCCAGGTACCCCTCAGAAGAGACTCTTAATCACAGTAAACAAACTGAGGGTTCTTGGAGGGGAGAGGGATGGGTGGATGGGGTAACTGGGTGATGGACATTAAGGAAGGCATGTGATACAGTGAGCACTGGGTGTTACAAAAGACTGATGAATCACTAACCTGTATGTCTGAAACTAGTATTATATGTTAATTAATTGTATTTAGATTAAAATTTTCTTTAAAAATAATTTTAAAATAAAATAAGTAACAATCCAATAATGATCAGAGTTATCCAGCAGGGAGTATCAGATCTAGATGTCAGTTAAATTTAAGGGGCTTGCCAAAGTATGGGAGAGTCACGCTAGGTCATTTTCCTGTGTGGGGAAGTCTTCAGGGGCAGTTCCAAAGACAAAGATTATTAATATTCCTCCTTCCCCCATTCCTCCTAGAGCCAAAGATGTTTCCTCCACTCACCCACTGGCCCTGTATGTAGGTGTTGCTTTCTCTCTACCAATCAAAAAATCAGTGAGTAACTATAACTTCACCTTTTCCAATATCCCCCTACCCCCGACCTTTGGTCTTTAATGGCCATGGGCAACAGGGACAAAGACATTTTTTAAAAACTTACAGAGATCTATTATGTTCTACTACCTTGGCCCGCATGGGCCACTGCAAAGGGATTCTGTGAACCGTGTACTCAGATGAATGGTCATTATCTTCAAAAAGGCAGGGGCAGTGATAGACACAGGAACCAAAAAAGCAAGAGTTAACGGACCATCAGAATAATGGAGTACCAACACTTTTATGTCCTTGGCTTGAATCCTCAAGGTCCAGTGTCTCAACAGAATTTTCATTTTGGTCTCATCTGCCTCACTTGTCCACCCCTGGGCCAGTTGGCAGTTATACTGAGAACCGGAAATTTTCCTTAGAAGAGAGAAAGAGTATTTGTCAGGTAAACCAAGGAAATGTCCATTATAGGAAGTTAGGCCTTTTGTCATGGTACTCCATTAGCACCCTCCTGACTGTTAAAGAAAAAAAAAATATTGTGACACCCATTAAAGAGAGTAAGGAAGATTTTATTCAAGGGATGCTACTATGATGAGATTTTATTGTATAGTATGGGAGAGAAATCTGGCTCAGCTCAGACAAATGGAGATTTACAGCTAAAGAGCATGGTGGGGATCACTGAATGTAAAATTAAGATGGAACATCAAGGGTAAGGATGAAGGGATTCTGGCTAAACCATCTGGACAGTAATATTGTTGAAGGAAGGCTAGGGTCATAAACTATTGAGATCAGGGGATAAGGAATTTTTTAAAAGACTTATTAATACATTTTAAAGAGAGGGAGCAGGGGTAGGGGTAGAGGGAGAGGGAAAGAGAATTTTAATCAGACTCTTCACTGAGCATAGAGCCTGAGGTGAGGCTTAATCTCAGGACCGTGAGATCATGACCAGAGTAGAAACCAAGAGTCAAACGTTCAAACAGCTGCACCAACCAGGTGCCCTGGGAATAAGGGATTGGATCAGATATTAAGGGTTATAGATACTGAAGCACCAGGGTGGCTTAGTTGGTTAAATCTCTGGCTTTGGCTTGGTCATGATCTGATCCCAGGATCAAGCCTGGCATTGGGCTTGCTGCTCAGTGGGGAGTCTGGTTCTCTCTCTCCCTCTGCTATTCCCCCTGCTCAGGCTCTCTCTCTGTCAAAATAAATAAATCTTAAAAAAAAAAAAAAAGTGGTAAGATACCAGGGGTGAGAGATAAGGAATTTGATCAGATATCAAGAGTAGGATAGAAGATTGCTGAAAAATGACCAAGCAGATTTCTTGCTAAAACTGGGCTAAGTGGGCGGAGCCTAAGGTCAAGGTAGACAGAAAGAGGACTCAGAGGAACTTGACTCGAGTCTGGTCAAGGAGAAAATCTTCATCAGCCATGACCATTGTATTTTCTGCAGTCACACATTTTACTAATTCTTTTATCAGACATTCAGTGAACGAGAAACATGAACGCAGCAGCAATAATATAACAAATGTAAGCGCTCTAGAAGAGACAAAGGCAGTATGGGAATCCACCTCATCAGATTTAGAATATGCATGACTCCATGACTGAATTACTACCACTGCTTGACTGTTGAGATTAAGATGTAGTACAGAGGATCAGAGGGAAGGGAGGGAAATCTGAATGGGAGTCATCAGAAAGGGAGACAAGCCATGAGGCACCTTTAACTATAGGAAACAGACTGAGAGTTGCTGGGGGGGAGGGGAGTGGGAGACATGGAGAAACTGGGTGATAGGCATTAAGGAGGACACGTGATGTGATGAGCACCAAGGGTTATCCACAACTGATGAGTTACTAAATTCTCTGAAACCAATGATGTACTATCTAATGGCTAATTGAATTTAAATATCTAAAAAAGGCACTTCAAAAAAAAAGATGTAGCATAACTCACAATATCCTTTGAGTGGAAGAATGTGCGGACTTTCCACACCTCTGCTGTCCAAGTCCCATGGCTAGTAGCCACATGTGGCTAATGACCACTTAAAAGGTGGCCAATTCAAATGGAGAAATGCTGTAAAAGCAGAATAAACACTGGCTTTCAAAGACATATTGTAACCAAAAGTCAGAGAGTATTGCCACCCTCACATCACAAACATCGCATGACTTCTACAGCTAATGAGAGTGGGACCCAAGATGAGAGAGGTCAACCTGAAAGTCCATGATGTCAGAAAGAACATGGAGAAGAAAGAGTCACAATCCTGGAGTGGATGGGCTGAGGACTGTCAGAATGCCTTTTTTTTTTTTTTGGTGATTCTGTATACGGACAAGGAGAATTCACTGGAGATGACATCTGTATGCCTCACATTTTCAAGGGAAAATTATGAAAACGCATATAGACCCACAGCCATAGTTTAATTATGTTTGAAATATATTCAGAACTACTCCAGTCAGTAAATTGCATATTTTCACATTTAGCTTCTCAATTTTCTCTTCGGCACCTCCCATTCTTGAAATCCCAACACAAATCACATCTCTTGCCTAAGGACCATAAACTACCTCACTATCAAAGGCTACAGTTCATTCATTCATTTGATTCATTCAAAGCAACCTAATCTTGAGTGATGTCTTAGGCGCTCTTCTAGGGACTGGTGACACGGTGAACAAAATAGGTAAAAATCTCACTTTCATGGAGCCTCTCTGGTATTTAGGGGAAAATCTTTCCTTATCAACATGAAAATACTTTTTATGGATGTTGCTTAGAATTTCAGTTTTTTTTTTCTTGACAGTATCTCAGGTGATCATCTTTGAGGTGGTTCTCCTGAAAATATTTTTGGGGGGTACTGACTCGACTTTCTGAGTCAGACACTTTCCTAAAGACAGGGGTCAAAGGAAAAGTGACAACTGTCACTCTTGCAGTAAGAACAGGGATCACAATGCTTGAAACAGATATGCTGCTCAGCTGTCAGAAAGTCCACAAGGCTCCAAATGTGTGTGGCCAACTAACGGAACCTGTAACTCAGTGGTTATCATCCTGAGAGCAATGGGAAATCCCTCTAGTTAAGGACTCTCCTTGACGGAAGCTTGACAATGGCCTTGATTTACTTACTATGATGTTTAGGTAATTATACACATTAAGAAAAGTGCACAAGGCACTTACATTTCCATGATACCATCAAAGATATTGTTGTTTTATTAAAATGTTACATCTAGAGTTGTAACGTATAGAGTAGTTAAGTCAATCACTATGAGGTACAGGTGAGACTATTGTAACAGCCATACTTCCATAAAAAAGAAAAATTTTTTGTGGTTTCTGATCTAGGAATCAGCCAGTGAATAATTCTATATCAGTGTCCAGTTACCGGGCTAAACATGTAATCTATTTATATTTCTGAGGGTAAGCTGAATTGTGATCACTGAGCCAGCTGTATTCTAGTAACTACTCATTTACCCAACATAACAGATATAAGAAGGTAAAAGGCTTCTAAGGAGACTGGTTACTTATATTTTGAACCACATTTTGGCAGGTATAACTTGCAACTTGTGCTTAGTGGTAAGATTTCTGATATTTACTTTCTCCTTCCTTTGGCAAGTCAAGTTAGTTAAAAAGTAATTAGAGTAGAGTCCATTGTTTTTCTTAAATGCTTACAGAGATATAGAACTCTCAAGTTTCTTTACTAGACAGGATTAGATCACATTAGTGATAAAGATCAGAATGATTTACATTGCTAAAACGAGAACTTCCTGTCAGTTTGGAGAAAGCTCATTTTTATAACCAACATATTGGCTGGGCTAGAGATTAATGAGTGCTATGGGTGGGGTGATGAATGTGATATATTCAATGACCTGTGGAATTTGTTCTGTAATTTCCCCACTCCTCTGGTCAGCAGAGCGTCTTCTTCAGTACCCAGCACTGCCCATAACTGCATTCAGAAAATCACTCTCCAAAAATGGTTATTTGTTTTGCCTTTTTTATAATTTTTTAAAACATTTGATTTATTTACATGTCAGAGAGAGGGAATGAGAGCACAAGCAGGGGGAGCAGGAGAGGGAAGGGGAGAAGCAAGCTTCCTGCTTGGTGGGATTGCACAAGGGCTGAAGAAGACAGAATGGGAAAGGGACAAGGAGAATAGTGGGTTTCAGATTCTTGGGAACAGAGCCCACATCTATTTCTATGTTTATCTCACTGCTATAAACCCAGGTCACAGCAGAGTGCCTGCAGCAGAGTCATGGAAGTGCTCCAGAACTGATAACTATTGCTATTTATACTACTAACATTCCTCCACAAAGGGCCAAGTGTCATAGCTTCTCCCAGTTCCCCACACTGAACGCAATGAAGAATCAAACTATCGGGTGAAGGATGGCGAGGGGCATTTAACAGGACCCAGATCACAGGAGCCATATTGTATTGCAGGACCAGGGGTCTTACCAGTGACTAGGTATTCACTCCTCTTGAGAGGCTAGCTCCTTGGATCTCCCTCTTCAATCCTCTGAACCCATGTCTGGCATCAGAAACAAAAGTAAACATAACGTATCGCCCTTGTTTATTTTTTACTATTATTTGTTACAGAGGAAGAGAGAGATCACAAGCAAGGGGAGCTGCAGGCAGAGGGAAGGCAGGCCCCCCACTAGAGCCTGGTATGGGATCCAATCCCAGGACCCTGGGATCATGACCTGAACCAAAGGTAGATGCTTAACTGAGTAAGCTACCCAGGCGTCCCTTATTGTCCTTCTTTAAAATTTAATGTATTCTCTCTCCCTCTCTCTTTGTCCCCACTCTGTCACTCATACTCACACAATCACAGAGTCACAGACAATAGCAAGGCATTTCCCATTCTAATTCGCTAAGGCACTGTGAGCTTAAGCTCAACAGAATCACTTTGCCAGCTGCTGCTCTACCGTGCCCTGATCCCTTCTCTATCCCCAAGCTCGATCTGTAACTCAAGTGTCATGGTGGTGGCTCTTTCTGCCCTCCCTCCACAAGGCTGTCATCAGCACACTCTTCCCCGTGGCTCCACTCCCCAGCACTGGCTGCCTTTGGTCTACGGGTATGCCCTCTCCTAGAGCTTTTCCACTCTCCCTGAGGGGAAGACAACCCTTACTTCTCCCCGGTGGCTGTCACGTGTCCGCTATATATTGTGACGATCAGCCCGATTAAGAGATTGGGAACTAAAAGACCGGCTTCTGCTTATGGATCAAACTAACTCTGGGGCTTGGGACACATGACAGCAGCACATGGTGGTAGAACTGAGATGGTTAGGGAGTTAATCTGCATTTTCACATCTGGTCAGCAGCAGAACAAAGAAGACACCCCAGATCTCCTATCTCCCAGAACAGTACTCTTCAAGTAACTTACAGCACCATCCTTCTCCAGCTTTGGAAGTGGCACTTTTCCAACCCCAAAGTCTTGATTCTAGGCAGCACTCCGAGAGATACTCCCTCCAGAATCACCCCTGGCTGGAAGTAGTGGTCGGCCAAGGCCTCCCAAATATCTTCCCTTCAGAGTTGCGCTTGCATCAAACTCAAAACTGTGGCACGTACGGGACTTTCCTGTCAGCCTCTAGCTCTAATGACCTATTGGACTTCAGAGGTGCTCTTTTATACCCACTTACCTTATAACATCAACGTGTGACTCCTCTAGAATTCTCTCCATGGCTTTTCTCCTGTACTAATTGTTATGGACTGAATTGTGTCCCCACAAAAGTCATATGAAGAATTCCTAATCTCCAGTGTGACTGCATCTGGAGATAGGGCCTACCTAGAAGGAGGTACTGAAGGCTTGGTGAGGTCACAGGAGTCCTAATCTGCTAGGACTGGTGTCCTCATAAGGGTGAAACACATGAAAGCACTCCCCCTACCTCCCCTCTGGGGGCCCACAGAGAAGAGGTCATCTGAGGGCACAGTTGAAAAGGTAGTGATCTATAGAACAACAAGAAAAAGCTCACTGGAGACCAACCTTGCTGGCACCTTGATCTGGAACTTCTGGCCTCCAGATCTGTGCGAAAATACATTTCTGACATTAAAGCTCTCCAGCCTGTGTTTGTCTGTCCCCGACGGCCTGGCTCCAAAGCCTCAGAGATTGGGGACAGTGAGGAACACCATAGGACTAACCCTGCCACCCTGAAAGGAACCATGCCATTTGGAACTCCAGAAAGGATTCAGAGGAACTGAAATCTGCATTCCTACCTCTGGACAGCCCCATATTCAGCAGGCCCCTGGATGCAAACCTGGAGCTTGACACTCAACCTGAACAAATCCCTCGACTGCCCCCTCCCCCAGAAAGATGGACAGAGTGCTGGCAGATCGGGCCTGCCATGTTGTGGTCCCTAACCATAACCTTTGGTTTGCTTTTCAAGATTCTGACCCCAAAGGCCTTGCAGTAGGTGCCCTACAATTTGGGGACACATGGGCAATCCCAGAGGACTCAGCCTGCTGCCCAGAAGGAAACTGTGCCATTTGGAACTCCGGAAAGGATTCAGAGGAGCAGAAATCTGCATGCCTAGCTAAGGACACACCCACACAGAGCTGACTCCTGGACACAAAGCCAGAGCCAGACACTCACCCTCACCTCCACTGTCAACTCAGCCACACAGACAGCTCTCCATGCGGTCTTCAGATCAGCCCTGCCATGTCCCTGGTTCCTAACACTAACCCTTGGATGGTTTCTGTAATGATCTCCTCATTTCAGGTTATGTGGTGGTTCTGCAGGACATTGTCCTGGTGTGGGATCAAACACACTGAAGCATCCCGTGTGAAGTGGCAAATGTGGTAAAGAAATGACGGCTGGGGAATCTGAGTGTGGAGACAGCACGTATTTGTGCTGCTATAACAAGCTGACTGCACTTTGAAATCACCACAGAGGAAATGAATCTTCCAAATATCCATGTTAGCACGATGACACGGAAGCAGCGAGAACATCAGACTTTGGGATGGAGGCCAAGCCCTCCAAAATCCAGGTCACCCAACATGGAGAGGACACATGTTAGCAAGAGACTCGTGGGAGAATTAAATCATGGGCCCCTGTATCTCAGGTGCAGTAGAAGCAGTGGATTTGGAATTTCAGTTTTTCCACAACGTTCCACCACAAGCTGGTTAGAACTGTGCAAAAGCAGGAAGGGAAGCCCCAGTAAAGTGGACTGGGGATGCCAGAAGGGGAGGCTGGAAGGGAGCGCCTGGTGCTCAGTGCCCATTACAGACCCCACATTGCAATCCCCCACAGGAGAGACTCACCAATTCCAGGCCTCACACGGGAAGCTGGAGGTTCATCTCCTGACTTTTTGTAGGAGCTTTGCAGCTCAGCTGGTGAGAATTCTCCATCACCCTGCCTTTCTCCAAGGGACTTTCCTTCAAGCACCCTTCCCAACTTCTTCCTCCTCCATGAAATAATGTTCCTCTCCTTTGTTTCTCGCACTTGCCTGTGATGGGACCTTAGCTTGCTCAGCCCAGACTGCCATTCTCTGCTCTTCCCAATTAAACCCATGCTGCTGGTCAAATAACTGGCAGATTGAGTTTAAGGCCAATTGAACATAAATACAAGAACTTGCAAGGAACAAAATCAATATGCACAAATTAGTGGCACTCCTACGTGCTCGGAAGGAACCATCAAAAAGAGACTGCTGAGAACGATCTCATTTACACCTGCATCCAAGACAGCAAGATACCCGGGAGGCCCCTGAACCAAGAAGGTGACAGACCTGTCATCTGACAGCCCTGCAACAATGACGACAGACAGGGAGGGGTACACACGGAGATGGGGAGGCACTGTGCTCAGGGTAGAACCCACACTGGGAAAATACCTACTCTCCCCAAAACCGTCTACAGAGTCCTCACTCTGGCTCCCGAATTTCCGGACTCGGCGCAAGCCTGGAGTGGGTGTGGACACGGGAAGGACCCCGCAGGGCTGAGGTGGGGAGAGCACAAGCACCGAAGCAGGCGGACGCTCCCTGACCTCAGACCATCTGAGGAGCCCCAGGAACTGAATCCGCGAGCACACAAACACAGATGAGGACCTAGGAGCCCCCGAGCCCAGAAAGGGGGGACCCCACAGCCCCGCGCACAGCACAGCAGGAGTCCACGTCTCCTCACACAAAACGACGGAAGCCCCAGTGTCTACATAGGGCTCCCTTTCTCTGTGGGGTCCTGAGACCACGAACCCCTTGACAGTCCACTCAGGCGGCTTCTCCTCAGCTCCTCCAGCATCTGGTCCTTAGGAGGTTGGACTGCTGCCAGTGTGGGCGCGTCCTCCACAACGGGTCCGGTCAGTGTGGATGCAGAGCCACACCCTCCTCAGCTTGTCCTGTCAGGGTGGGAGGCGCCCCACATTCTCCAGAAGTCTCCACAGTGGGTCCTGAAGAGGCGGGGCTCTGGTCCCAGCTGTGGCTGTGCAGCCTGGGCTCAGGGTGGGAGCTGGGGTCTGGCGCCCTCTGCAGGCGGTGCAAGGCAGTGCAGGACTGTGGGAGCTCACCCTTCAGTGGAATGTCCTGCTCCCTCCTGGGGTCCAGCTGATGCCATTTCATTCCGGAAATTCAAGCTGCATGGAGCCCAATACCCCCCAACTTCCCCCCAAATAGCTAAGGAACAATGAATTGGAAACAATGTGGAATTACAACAGTCCTTGACCCAAACAGTGTCACTGAACATGGCCCTGATGCAGACCCACACTCTGACCTCAACTTGGTCTCAAGCCTGGACCCTACCCTAATCCAAGACCCTAACCCTAGCCCCCAACCCAAACAATGTTCACAAGAATCAAAAGGTAGAAACTGCAAATATCCATCAATGGCAAGTGCCTAAGCAAAGTGTGGTGAAGCATTTGAATTTGGGTACAGGTTCAGGTTTTAGTCAGAGTTCTAGATCAGGCTTTGGGTTTAGTGTTAGGGTGAGGGTTTAGAGTGAAGGACAGGGAACAGAGTTATAGTTTAGGGCTTTAAGTTTATGATTTAGGCTTTAAGACTCAGGGCTTATGGGATAAAGTTCAAGGTCAAATTTGGGGTTTGACTTCATGCTGAGATTTGGGTTCAGGTTTCATGACTTGGAGGTCTGGTTTAGGGTTTGGGTTCTTGGTTCAGGGCTTGGATCCAGGGCTCAGGTACAGGCTTTGGGTTCCATTCCAGGTTTGGGATTCAGGGTTCTAGTTTGGGCTTTAAGGTCAGCTTAGGTTTCAGCGTTGGTAGGGTTTAAGGTTAGGTTTAGGGATGACACATTTTCTTCAGTTGTCATCATGGACAAAATAATTCTATCTGAAGTTTCTAAGTCAGAAATGTATTTCATCTGGGGGCGCCTGGGTGGCTCCGTGTGTTAAGCCTCTGCCTTGGGCTCAGGTCATGATCTCAGGGTCCTGGGATCGAGCCCTTCATCAGGTTCTCTGCTTGACCGGGAGCCTGCTTCCCCATCTTTCTCTCTGCCTGCCTCTCTGCCTACTTGTGATCTCTGTCTGTCAAATAAATAGAATTAGTAAAATCTATTATATGATCTTTTACAAACCATTTCCTATCTTTGCATTTCTTGTGCCAAGACAGACAGGGGTTATTTAAAACCCTGAAGAGAGTGCTCTTGCTTTTAAATTGCCTGTAACCTTCGTGTAATAGATTTATGATTGATAATAGATTTAGTTAAAATATAACTATTTAAAATATTTACTCTCAGTAAACGATTTCAACCTATGCTCATTTAAGTAACTTGTTGCATAATCCCTTTTCTATTAAACCATAGTGCAAGGACCAATGCCGCGTTTCTGAGAGAACCCCAAGCTATTTTTCTAGAATGGCTGTATGCTATATATGCCGTCCTGTTTTCACTCCCTTTGTGGAGCACCTACCCTGGAGGTCATGTAATAACCAATGACCAAAAAAACAAACCAAAAACTCAAACATCCAGGTCGAAGTGCCATCCCTGCCTGGAGTGGAGGAGACTGCTCAGACAGATCCCAGGCAGGCATCTCAGCCCAGGCCTGTGTTGGGGAAGCTGGTTCCTGGCTTTGGGCGCAAACTGGAAGCCAGCAAACTGACCCAAGAGTGCAGCCGGCGTTTAGGACTGATGATCTTTTGGCAGCCAGGCTGCGCGTGGACACCCGCTCAGGGAGCCAGGCTAGGAGGCTGCCCAGCGCAGGCGCTGGCAATGCAGCAGCATGCCAGGGCTTAGCCCCGCACCCCAGCATGGGCTCCGGCCTCAGAACTGAGGGGGTGGGGCCAGCGTAGAGAAGGGTCTTTGCTAATTTCCAAAGCTGGAAGTGAGCTCTCAGAGGACTCAGGAGGGAGGGGGGCGGGGGCGGGGGCGGGTCGGGGGCGGCCGGGAGAAGGGGCTTTGCTAATTGCCCAGGCGGGAAGGAGGGGCGCGCAGCGCCAGGGTGCTGTGCTGCAGCCCATTCGGGACTGCAGGACCCACCATACTCGCTGCCCCTGCACTCTCATGCTCCAGCCTAGCCCATGAGGCCGTGGTGTCCTGTTCCCGTTCCCGCCACCTGCTGCCCCTCCCCGCCCAATGGCTTCTCTGGAGGACCCTCTGCTCACAGGTAAAGTGACACCACGACGCGCCCTCACCTGAAGCAGAAAACGCGGTCCAGGAGCTGGGCGTGGGATGTTTGGGCCCCAGCCTCCCGCCAACCCCAGGGCACCAGGACCACCCCAGACGCTGTGCCACACCCTGTCCGCAGGGGGTCAGGCCGGGACAGCGCCACAGGAGGTACCCCCCCCCCCCGCCAGAGGGCAGGCTAGCCCCCATAGTTCGGCACCCCCACGCGCTTTTCAGAGCCTCCTGCCATTTCCAGGGCACCCAGAACCCAGAGAGTGAGGCCTTGGGTGCTTTCTAGAGACAGATTCAAGGCAATTTTTCGACTTTGGGACTCAGAGTTAACATAGTTTTCATTTGTGATTATTATTTTTTGTGGGTGCCATAGCTTTTCTTTTGACCTATGGTTGTTTTCACTCCCGGTTCTGAAGAAGCCCCTAAATCCTAACCCTGTTGAGGACTCTGAAAGCTCTCAGAGCAGCAGTGCTGGGGGACAGTGTGGACACATGTTTTGGTTTCTCCTCTGGCCTGCTTCTGTGGCAGCCCCGCTCTGTCCTCCTCAGACTTCAGAGCAATATCTGAACAAGTGGAGAAGCGACCAGGGGGTCAGGAAGGTGGCCACCGAAGAGTGACTTCTCTGGAGGGTGGCTGAGCTAGCAAGTGAGCATGTTAGTCCAGCTCTGCCTGCATTCAGTATGGAGCTGAACAGGGGCCAGGGAAGGGGAGGAGGAGCAGAGAGCAGGGACAAAGGGACCAAAGAGGAGATTCAGATGAAGGGAAGTAATGGGGAGGAAAGAGAAGAAACTCTAGAAGACAGGTATGTAGAAAGGAAAAGGGATGAAGTGGGCATTGGGAAAGGGCACCACCAGGGAAGGAGAGAGGGGAAGGAAAGAGGGAGGAAGAGAGGAAAGGGGAAAGGGAGAAGGGAGGAGTCAGCATGCCAGGGCTCCCCCTGCATCTGAAGAAGAGGTGGCTGCTCCAGCTTGTCAAACAGGGTGCTCACTCTTTGGCCCCAGTTTCTGCTCCCAGTGCTACTGGGCTTTTCAAGGAAGGCAGGCTGTCCCTTGGGACCTACTGGAGCCCACTGGAGCCCACAGGAGGGTGGGAGAATTAAGATGCCACCGGGTACTGTCCTGAGCTGCTCCCAGCCACCAGCCTCACCACATGGTGCAAGAGGGACCCCAGAACAAAGGAAGGATACAGGCCAGCATGTCTGCTGGTGGCCCTGGGCACTTAGCTCATCGCAGTGAACCACACGGCCTCCTCAACCCACGCTTTCAAAGCCTCCTTTTTCGTTTCTGGCTTTCATGTCTGTAGGAACATGAGCCAGATCTAACTCATCTCCGACAGACAATTCTGACTCACCCCGTGTCAGATTTTTATGAGTGGCTGTGATAGAGTAAGATAGCAATGCTCCAACAAACGGACTGTTTCCTCCCACTTGACCTCAACAGTCTTATACATTTTCTTAGCGAAAACATCTTGTCTCCTTCCATTAAGCTCATAACGTGGTCTAGGAGTATACATGCGCCTTCGGTAGATGCGAAGCGATACAGAGGTCTTTTTTTTTTTTTTTAAATTTTACAAGGTAAAGTCAGTGAACACATCCAACTTGACGAATACGTCTCTAAAATGTCAATCCAGGCAAAGCTTTTTCTGCCTACAGTTTGGAGCCTACGTGGTGACATTTTTAAAATGCTTTCAGTCCCTCAGTGAGGCTCTTAGAAGCTAGCCAGGGCTTACTACGTGCCAGGCACTGTGTCAGGTGTTGGAGCTAAAGGGAAAGAGAGCTTGGAGGCTGGCTGGGGAGGGACATCCATGACACAAGCACAGCTAGAAACGGAGGCCAGTGCTAGAAAAGAGAGAGCAGGCTGCATGGAGAGTGTGTACCATGGGGCTTGTGAGCTCACGAATAAGTGGGAGTAACTGGAGTGGGGAGATGGGGGAGAGAAGAGGGTCTTCCCATCAATGGGAATCACCTGTGCTTGGAGGCAGGTGGCATGAGAGGTCTCCACAGGAAGAAGGAGGCAGTGTGGTTGAAGGGCAGAGAGATGGGGCAGAACAGGCATCAGTCAGTTGGAGGGGTATGAATAGACTGATGGGAGGATTATGGGTGCCTTTGGAGGACTGAGAATTTGTTAGAAGATCAGTGCAGATTTCTATGGAGACAAATGCCAGGAACTGATAGGTCTTTGAAAGGTCACTCTGGCTGCCTTTTGGCAAAGGGGTTGGTAAAAGGCACTTGCAGGTGTGAACACACCAGGTGGGAGGTGAGTGCAGGAAATCGGGTGAGGGAGCATGGGAACTTGGTCCCGGGGTATATAAGGGAGAATAGCCTTTAAGGAGTTCCACAAATTGGCACCAGCTGTGGCTTCATTACAGAGCTGGAAGGGGGAGGTGGGTGTGTCCTGGAGGTTACAGAAATTACATGAGAAAGGGAAGTCTTTTTAGATCTCTTTTTCAACTAGAGGAACTCTCACCTTATTGATAGAATTCCAGAGTGGGAACCAATGATATGAGGACATCTTTGAAATGTCTGAATATGTTCTTCGACATCTTTGCAAGTGACGAGGAGACCTTGACCTTAGGAGGCCTTGGCCCTCTTTGTAGCCAGAAAGATTTCACCTACAGATTTGGGTTCTCCCTTTTAAAGTCAAGCAGTCAGTCGTTCCAAAGGACACCTCCTATCATTTTACCCTCTCATCATACCTCACGTGCTGGCATCTCCAAGACCCTCTGTTCCAGGTTGAGAGTATCCACTTTGGCCGGGCTGGTCTTGCCAAGAACACCACCACAGGAAATCTAGAGCCTGTAGTGCTATTAATAACATCATCTAAGACTGTGTTTGCTGCCCTCTTGGCCTCTTCCCACCATGACTCACTGAAGCTTTTTACACATTGTATCCATTATGCTATAGTTCCCAAAGGTCATCTTCTCTAGTGCCATTAGTTTTTAGGGGAACAGGCAAACCTTAAACTTGTCCCCCTTAATTGGATCCCTGTGCCCCCACAATCTCTTTGAATGCCTTTCACCATGATTCTTGAATGAGATCTGAGACCACTGCTGGTACCTAACACTTCTTGGCACCTTGTCTGCTAGGTTCTTGGAAGAGGAGGTGGCTATGGAGGTGAGTGGGGATGGGAGTGGGAGGATTTCTCCCTTCACTTCCCTTTTTGTGTTTTCAAATAATGGGTTTTGAGGGGGAGGGAAAGGTTAACCAGACCATTTATTTTCCATCTCCCATCGATAAAATGTCACACAGGAGAGAGGTGGCAGAAACGCACTTTCAGGTTAATTTTTTTACAAGGAAGATTGACTTATGAACCTACTTTGTTATTCCCTTTCATTCAATTTCCCTGTACCTCCTTTTCTATGAAGCGTAACGGTAACCCATTATTATTTTTATTGTTGGCACGTGCTTTGTGAACCATAAAGTGTACGCTATAAATGGGAGCGCTTTTCTTTTTTCTTTTTTTTTTTTTTGTAGTTTACGAAAAACTAATATTTTTTAAATTAATTTTTTATTTATTTTCAGCATAACAGTATTCATTCTTTTTGCACCACACCCAGTGCTCCATGCAAGCAGTGCCCTCTATGATACCCAACACCTGGTACCCCAACCTCCAAATCCCCCGCCCCTTCAAAACCCTCAGATTGTTTTTCAGAGTCCATAGTCTCTCATGATTCAGCTCCCCTTCCAATTTCCCCCACCTCCCTTCTCGTCTCTAACTCCCCATGTCCATGAAAAACTAATTTAAAAACATTCATCCACCAGAGTACCCAAAGGGCTCCCATATAAACTATCTGTCGTTACATTATGTCCCGATGTGGAGCTCGATCCCAGGATCCTGAGATAATGACCTGAACTGAAGGCAGAGGCTTTAACACACTGAGCCACCAGCCCCAATGTATTCTCTTCAGTACCAGAATTTGTAACCAATTGACAGATGAAAAAGGAGGCAGTCAAGTGAAAATCAATAGGTCTTAGACCTGCAAGAAATTTGAATTAGATGAATTCAGCTACTCAGGCACTGTTTCACATTTTCAGATCTCTGCAGAAAAGGGGTTAACCTTTTTACAGCATGTAAAAGAGAAGACTATAACACATACTATGTGTAAGCATGTAAATATCAAAAAATATCCCATTAGTTGCTAAGACACACAGGGCCTATATTTTCTCTCAAATTCATGAATATGTAGGAGCAATAAGTGAGAAGTGAATGTATACTTTTCACTTCGAAGTCTTTTAGAAATCTAAAATATGACTTTCTATGGTTTGTGTCTCCATATTCCTTTATTGCCAGTTTGAACAAATCCACATGCTTTGATTCAAAGGTAATAAATTCCTCTTATTTGGAAACATGATGTTTATTTTTATTCTCTCACCCTTAGCAGGTGGTTTCATTTTAGCACACTTCAGAGTTATAATTTCATGCTTATTAAAAACATTTATTATGATCTACATAGATGAATGAAACTTTTATTTTATTAAATTATTTGACAAAAAATCTGTTATTTTTAAAAATGTATTTCCTTTAGGGTTATTTTAGAGCGTTCAGAGAGGATCTAGGAGTGTGGTATTATGTAGTTTTTAAGTAGGTATGAAATGGTTATTTATAGGATTGTTTCTTTAAGGCTTATGTATATTGTCCATTATATGCTATAAAATATTTTGAAAGTAAATTTAAGGTATGTTTTACATAGTTTATTTTTTGGAAATAAATATTGAAATGACTTGTGAAATTCAGTATATTCTCAACATTAATTTATTTTGAAATTTACCAGTTGTCTACTGAACTATTATATGGCAGATATTACTTCAGACTACACTGGTAAATGAAATACTTGGCTTTGTAGAACTTTTATTTTAATGGGTGAGACAATTCAAAGCTATAAACCTTAATAAAAATTGCATAGTGCATTCAAAAAGGATGAGTACAATGGGGAAAAAGAAAAACTCGATCAGGGTGAGAAAAATCAAGGTTGCTAGGCAGGGGATGGGGAGTTAAAATTTTTAATAGGAAGATCAGGGTAGTTACAATGAAGCTGACAATTGAACAAAGGTATGGAAAGGTGATGAATTTGCGCAGAACTATCAGCAATAAGGTCACTCCAGACAAAGGAATTGGCTATCTTGAAGGCCATAAGGTTGGATCATGCCTGGCATATCTGAGGAATAGCAAGGAGGCCACTGTGAGTGACTGAAGAGTAGCAGGGAAAGAGGTCACAGAGGTTAAATGAGTGGCTAGATCATGTAAAAGCTTAGAAGTCATTGTAAAACTCTGGCTTTTATATTTGGAAACTTACTGTGTGATAGAATTTCTGCTAATAACTGAGAGTTCAATTGTCCATAAAATTTCAAGGACTCTTATTCTAGTAAGACAGAATGAAGAGAAAGAGTTCATATTTTCACATGGTGTAACAAATGCTCAGAGATGCAAGTGTAGGAAGCTATAGGATCACAGAAGAAGGCACTAAAATCACACCAATATATTTGATGACTGTGACTATATATAAATTTGTATTTTCTAGATTTTTTATAGTCATGGAATCACACTGTATATACTATTCATTGCCTGGCTTTTCTTTTCTCAGCATCATTACTTTGAGAATCTCCAATTGTAAATAGTTCATTTTGATGTTGAATAGTAATCTCTTTAATGAATAGATCATAATTTTTCTTTGCTCTATGGATGGACATTGATGAACATTTCCACTGTTTTCAATTCTTAAAAATAAAGCTGCTATGAAATTCATATACAAGTCCCTGTATGAACATAGGGCTTGTTTCTCTTGGTTAAATGCCTAGAAGTAAAATGGCTATTTTTGTAACTGCAACATATTTTGCATTTAAAAAAATTTTCAAACTATTTTCCAAAGTGGTTGTATCATGATATATGCCAACAACAGTTTAGATTTTTTGTTGCTTCTCAATCTAGCTCAGACCAAGTACAATTAGCCTTTATAATTTTAGCCATTCTAATAGATATGTAAGCATGTCTCATTATGATTTTAATTTGTATTTCTTTAATGTCTAAATGTTGAGAAATTTGTCATGTGCCTATAAGCCATCCATATACTTTTGGTGACATGTCTCTTCCATTATTTCCTTCACATGTAAAATTGGATACTCTGTTTGGTTATTAGTAAGGTTTTTTTATTTTTATTCATATTTAAATAATCAGAGTAGATGTCCATTATCAGATATGTAATTTGGAAATCGCTTGTCCATCTTTACAGTTTCTCAATGGAGCTTTGATAGCTGTGTCTTTCAAGAAATATGCTACTTCTTTCCTGGTACACGGAGGTATGACTAGAACATTATCAATGTTGACCTTTGCAAAGAAAATCATGGCTTAAGATATATGTAGTCTGCAGTTGTTGGGAGTGTTCACCATCCTTGCCTCTAACTCATCTCTCACTGCCCACACATTCAGATATAGGGGAATATTGATTGACAAAATATTAATTGCCAAATAACACTAGTTAGAGAATAAGAAAAATGCAGGCACCTGATTATATAATATTACATAAATAAAATGTGTTTTTATAAGTGCTATTGGAAGTAAATTCCTCAATACTTTAATCACACAGAATGATGGAATCCTAGATTTTTTTTCTTGTATTTACTAAGAAAATGATCATGCCTCAAGTATATTAAAATGGAATAGGGAAAATTAAAAATTGTTTTAAGATGATTTGCGTGTGTTGTGCGTATGTGAGAGAGAAAGTGAGAGAGAAAGATAAAGAAAAAGAGAAAGGGAAAGACAGAGAGGTGGCTGCAGTGAATTGATGAGTTGGAGGATAGATTTTAAAGTTTTGTCTTTTGCTTTCTACATTTCTTTTTCCTTAGGTACAAGAGAACAATCAGTAATATCTCAGAAGCCTGCTGGTAACATCAGCAGAAAGAATTAGAGGTTCCCAGAAAATTAAGATGACATATAGTTTTCCTGACATAAGAAAATCATTTTTTGTCCCCAGCTATTTTCAATGATCTATACCCCACCTGTGTACTTGCCCAAGCACACTTCTTCCAAAACTTCCTGGGAGGTTCTTACAAAGAAATGCAAAAACCTCACTCCTTAAGGATTTTGAGGGAACAAGGCAATGGGAAAACTAACAGTCACCACCAGACCAGGAAATAGCCTAAGCTATTGAGACAATAAATCAGTGGCAAAACTCCTAGTGCTATTTCAAAAGCAATCAAGGCCTTGCATTCCTTGTCCCAGAAAATGAGCCCAAGACCCCATCTAGTTTCTATCTGCTCTTGAAGCCTGCAGAGTCCCTTTCCCTTGTCCAACAGTTACCTCTGCTTTATTCTAACGTTGAAGTTTCTGCCCTCGGTGGAATACAAGCTTCATTCAGGTGAACATGCAATACATATTGCACAAATACATATGTGGATGTGCATGCATCCACAACCTTATGACCAACCATACACGGAATAATAAAACTCTCCCTTCTGAGTATTCATCTTAAATACTAAATAAAAATCTCTCTCCTGTTCAAACAGTCAAGGCTTTGGAACTTATTCCCTGTGATCTCCTTGTATGTTGTAAACAAAGATTCCTTTGTTTGACAACTCCACCTGTTTCTGTGATTCACCAAAGACTGACCTCAGTTAGTTCAGTTGCTGTAATGGCTTTCACTACTCTGATTCTACCTCTGCAAGTCTCCAAATTTAACTATTTTTTCTCCCAATTCTGCATGTTCTTGGCTTTAAACTGCAACTCTGAAGAGAAGATTTGCTTGTTTAAAAAAAAAAAATCAAGAAAAGGTAGTAGTAGTTAACATTGTTACTTTGAACTTCCTGCCCTAAGGGGCTCTCCTGTTCTTTCTCTTTGACTTCCTGGACTAAAACGACAGAAATTTGGCAATACATCACTCCCCAATCCAGATTACTGCCAGAACAGTTTATACTCTTAGAAAAATATTAGTTTAAAAGATCACATAATTAAATACTTAAGCATGTAGTGTAATATAGTGGTTTACAAGAAATATATTTTGGTCATCTGAATATTTGGTTTTCAACCATGGCTACTGACTCACAGCTCCTAAAACTCTTGGGATTTCCTGTGATAAGGGTGAGAGAGGTGTGTTTTGTTCTGTTAATGAAGTGACCTTCAGACCTCACTCAAGGCAAGGGCTGTTTGCCTGAAGGACCAACCACTTGGTGAAAGCCTTCACAACTTTTTGCCTCCCCTTCCTCCCAATACAGGATTATCTGGGGAGGGAAGAGGATCTGGAGATTAGATCAGCAAATGACAATGATTTAGTCAGTCATGACTATGTCATGAAGCCTCCACAGAAAAGCTGAAAGGACTGGGTTCAGAAAGCTTTTAGTTTGTGAAATGTATGAAAAGGCAGGAAGAGTGGCAGTCTTACAGAAGGTAATAGAAGCTCTGTGCCCATTCTCCATACCTTGCCCTGTGCACTTCTTTATCTATCTATTGATTTAAATCTTCTATTATATCTTTTAATAAGCTGGCAAACATAAAGTAAGTATTTTTCTGAGTTTTGTGAGTCCCTGTAGCAAATTAAAAGAACGTAAGAAGTAGGCCACTGGGACCTCCAACCTGTAGTTGCTCAGTCACAAGCACAGGTAATAACCTGGGGCCTACAGTGAGACTGGCATCTGAGGTGGGGTTGGAGATAGTCTTGGAGGACTGATCCATTAACTGATGAAATCTTACACTATGTTCAGGTAGATAGTGTCAGAATTTAGTTGAATTCTTGGAGATCCTGCTGTTGTCTGAAAATTATTTGGCATTGTTGGTATGATGTCCTAAAACCCAAAAAGATATAGCTACCTCAAAATAAGAATACGGTTGACAGCTTATATATAATAAGTGAGTATTTCAGGGATTTAAAATATACCCAATAAATAATGTAAGGAAATAAGGAAAGATTTTGAAATAAAAACAAGAATAAGAACCTAGTGGTACTAATAGATTAAATATATGTAATCTAGTTGAATTAAGAATACAATGGATAGAATACGTAATGGATTCAATAGAGATAAGAAGTCACTTAAGGATATAGTCATCTGGATACCAGCAAAGCATTAAAATTATCAATATAAAAGAGGTGTAAGATGTAGGTGATGTGTGTGGAACAAAAGCTAGAGAAGAAATTAGATTTCCTTACTACTCATAGCCTGTTGACAAGTCCTTGAAGCTCCTCTGGGGACTCAGCTGCTTCCATGTGGACACATCCACTCAGGGCAAAAAGCATTCTTAGTCCACCCCCCAGGATACTGAAAATCTACTTTCACATGTAAAAATTACTTTGGAAACTTCTTTATCTCTACTCCCCACCCCTGCCCTCAAGATATACATTGGCAATCATCTCCCAAGCATATACCCACTGATACACATCAGAAGAGTCTCTTCCCTGAGTTTTTACTAAATAGTAATAAATGACCTTTCCCTAACAATAGCTAGCCCCCTCAAGGTCCTGGAAACCTTGTTTATAAAATACCTTGGAGGCTTGTGCTATCCCTAACCTCCTCCCAAATTGAAAGTATATAATCAGCCACTCTTCATGACCCTCTCTCTCTACTCCAAATAAATAAATAAATATTTTTAAATAAAATAAAATAAATGACTTTTTTTAAATGAAAGAAGAAAAAGGAAAGAAATATTTGAATATTAATGTACATCTATTTCTCAAGCATAAAATAGTCAAGACACTGGATTAAAACTTACATACAAGAAAAGAAAGAAAATATTCATAACTAGAGTTGACTCTATGAATCCCAAACTAGGGCATACATACCAAAGACACACAAAAAAAATCACAAGTGTTAGAGAGAAAAAAAATAATTCATTAATAAAGAAACAAGAATCAGACTGACAGAAATTTTTTAAATAACATCAGATATAAAAAAGAATGAAGTAATAGCTTTATTATCTTGAAAAAAAATCACAAATGGAAACATTTAGATCCTTATAAAATGTCATTGGCATAGGAAGGCATAATAAAAAAAATATTTTCAGGAATACAGACCACAGATAATTTGCCTTAATTTGTGTAGGCAGCACTTAAATACTAATATTATTTTAACAGTTAAAATATACTCTATGATCTTTGAGGTTGGGGAAAAGAGGATGACCAAGTCATCTTGAAATAATTCAGTTTTATGAAAAAAGTAAAAAGATCAAAAAAAAGACTTGTAGAAAAGAGAGATAAAACATATGCATAATAAAAATAAATAAATAAATAAACAGCTGGAGTGCCTGGGTGACTTAGTCGGTTCAAGTGTCTGCCTTCAGCTCAGGTGATGATCCCAGGGTCCTGGTATTGAGCCCTGCATCAGGCTCCCTGCTCAGTGGAGAGTCTGCTTCTCCCTCCCATTGAGAAAAAAAATTTGACTTATTTATTTGAGAGAGATAATCTTTAAATTTTACTTATTTATTTGAGAGAGAGTGAGAAAAGAAAAACATGCACACAGCAGAGGGAATAACAGAGGGAGAGGGAGAAGCATGCCACTGAGCAGGGAACCCCCTGCGGGGCTCTATCCCAGGACCCGGGTATTATGACCTGAGCTATAGGTAGACACTTAACTCAGGTACCCCAATAAATACAATCTTTTAAAAAAAATAAATAATAATAAAAATAAATAATATTTCAGATAGTATGATTTTTTTAATGTGAGACTTGGTATAAAAACAGGATGACATACTTGTCTAATTATAGCAAAGACTTTGATAAGTTTAGATGCAGTAGTACATAAAAAATTTAACTTCTTTCATTAACTGATAATTTAATTAGATTAAATTAAGAGACATCAAAATTTAGAGAATCTAATAGTCCTGATCTATTAATAAATGTAGCCATCCTGACCCCAAAACAAGAGTCTTCAGTAAGTATATAAGCATAAGTTAAACATTTTCACAAACAGGCCATTATTTAGGCCAGAAGTATATGCCAATAAATTCCTAGAGTTAAATATCAGGCTATATTTTCCAAGAATAAGGCAATAAAATTAGAAAACAATGACCAAAATATTAAATTCATATAATTGGAAGTTAACTTCATACCTAAAAAGAAATAATACAGCTAATTCAGAAATTTTTAGAATTACAGTACTTTGGTAATATCAACTCTCAAAATGAGTAACGGACAGGTGGGGCTAGCAAGAGACTCGTGGGAGGATTAAATCATGGGCCCCTGTATCTCAGGTGCAGTAGAAGCAGTGGATTTGGAATTTCAGTTTTTCCACAACGTTCCACCACAAGCTGGTTAGAACTGTGCAAAAGCAGGAAGGGAAGCCCCAGTAAAGTGGACTGGGGATGCCAGAAGGGGAGGCTGGAAGGGGACGCCTGGTGCTCAGTGCCCATTACAGACCCCACATTGCAATCCCCCACAGGAGAGACTCACCAATTTTAGGCCCCACAGGGGAAGCTGGAGGTTCATCTCCTGACTTTTTGTAGGAGCTTTGCAGCTCAGCTGGTGAGAATTCTCCATCACCCTGCCTTTCTCCAAGGGACTTTCCTTCAAGCACCCTTCCCAACTTCTTCCTCCTCCATGAAATAATGTTCCTCTCCTTTGTTTCTCGCACTTGCCTGTGATGGGACCTTAGCTTGCTCAGCCCAGACTGCCATTCTCTGCTCTTCCCAATTAAACCCATGCTGCTGGTCAAATAACTGGCAGATTAAGTTTAAGGCCAATCGAACTAATAAATTCAAGAACTTGCAAGGAACAAAATCAATATGCACAAATTAGTGGCACTCCTAGGTGCTCGGAAGGACCCATCAGAAAGAGACTGCTGAGAACGATCTCATTTACACCTGCATCCAAGATAGCAAGATACCCAGGAGGCCCCTGAACCAAGAAAGTGACAGCCCTGCTACAATGACGACAGACAGGGAGGGGTACACACGGAGATGGGGAGGCACTGTGCTCAGGGAAGAACCCACACTGGGAAAATACCTACTCTCCCCAAAACCGGCTACAGAGTCCTCACTTTGGCTCCCGAATTTCCGGACTAGGCGCAAGCCTGGAGTGGGTGTGGACACGGGAAGGACCCCGCAGGGCTGAGGTGGGGAGAGCACGAGCACCAAAGCAGGGGGACGCTCCCTGACTGCAGACCATCTGAGGAGCCCAAGGAACCTAATCCGCGAGCACACAAACACAGACAAGACCAAGGATCACCCGAGCCCAGAAAGGGGGGACCCCACAGCCCCGCGCACAGCACAGCAGGAGGCCACGTCTCCTCACACAAAACGACGGAAGCCCCAGTGTCTACACAGGGCGCCCTTTCTCTGTGGGGTCCTGAGACCACGAACCCCTTGACAGTCCACTAAGGGACTTCTCCTCACCTCCTCCAGCGTCTGGTCCTTAGGAGGTTGGACTGCTGCCAGTGTGGGCGCGTCCTCCACAACGGGTCCGGTCAGTGTGGATGCAGAGCCACACCCTCCTCAGCTTGTCCTGTCAGGGTGGGAGGCGCCCCACATTCTCCAGAAGTCTCCACAGTGGGTCCTGAAAAGGCAGGGCTCAGGTCACAGCTGTGGCTGTGCAGCCTGGGCTCAGGGCGGGTGCTGGGGTCTGGCGCCCTCTGCAGGCGGTGCAAGGCAGTGCAGGACTGTGGGAGCTCACCCTTCAGTGGAAGGTCCTGCTCCCTCCCCGGGTCCAGCTGATGCCATTTCATTCCGGAAATTCAAGCTGCATGGAGCCCAATACCCCCCAACTTCCCCCCAAATAGCTAAGGAACAATGAATTGGAAACAATGTGGAATTACAACAGTCCTTGACCCAAACAGTGTCACTGAACATGGCCCTGATGCAGACCCACACTCTGACCTCAACTTGGTCTCAAGCCTGGACCCTACCCTAATCCAAGACCCTAACCCTAGCCCCCAACCCAAACAATGTTCACAAGAATCAAGAGGTACAAACTGCAAATATCCATCAATGGCAAGTGCATAAGCAAAGTGTGGTGAAGGGTTTGAATTTGGGTTCAGGTTCAGGTTTTAGTCAGAGTTCTAATCAGGCTTTGGGTTTAGTGTTAGGGTGAGGGTTTAGAGTGAAGGACAAGGGAACAGAGTTATAGTTTAGGGCTTTAAGTTTATGATTTAGGCTTTAAAACTCAGGACTTATGGGATAAAGTTCAAGGTCAAATTTGGGGTTTGACTTCATGCTGAGATTTGGGTTCAGGTTTCATGACTTGGAGGTCTTGTTTAGGGTTTGGGTTCGTGGTTCAGGGCTTGGATCCAGGGCTCAGGTACAGGCTTTGGGTTCCATTCCAGGTTTGGGATTCAGGGTTCTAGTTTGGGCTTTAAGGTCAGCTTAGGTTTCAGTGTTGGTAGGGTTTAAGGTTAGGTTTAGGGATGACACATTTTCTTCAGTTGTCATCATGGACAAAATAATTCTATCTGAAGTTTCTAAGTCAGAAATGTATTTCATCTGGGGGCGCCTGGGTGGCTCCGTGTGTTAAGCCTCTGCCTTGGGCTCAGGTCATGATCTCAGGGTCCTGGGATCGAGCCCTTCATCAGGCTCTCTGCTTGGCGGGGAGCCTGCTTCCCCATCTTTCTCTCTGCCTGCCTCTCTGCCTACTTGTGATCTCTGTCTGTCAAATAAATAGAATTAGTAAAAGCTATTATATGATCTTTTACAAACCATTTCCTATCTTTGCATTCTCATGTGCCAAGACAGACAGGGATTATTTAAAACCCTGAAGAGAGTGCTCTTGCTTTTAAATTGCCTGTAACCTTCGTGTAATAGATTTATGATTGATGATAGATTTAGTTAAAATATAACTATTTAAAATATTTACTCTCAGTAAACGATTTCAACCTATGCTCATTTAAGTAACTTGGTGCATAATCCCTTTTCTATTAAACCATAGTGCAAGGACCAATGCCGCGTTTCCGAGAGAACCCCAAGCTATTTTTCTAGAATGGCCATATGCATATATATCAGGCGTCCTGTTTTCACTCCCTTTGTGGAGCACCTACCCTGGAGGTCATGTAATAACCAATGACCAAAAAAACAAACCAAAAACCCAAACATCCAGGTTGAAGTGCCATCCCTGCCTGGAGTGGAGGAGACTGCTCAGACAGATCCCAGGCAGGCATCTCAGCCCAGGCCTGTGCTGGGGAAGCTGGTTCCTGGCTTTGGGCACAATCTGGAAGCCAGCAAACTGACCCAAGAGTGCAGCTGGCCTTTAGGACTGATGATCTTTTCGCAGCCAGGCTGCCCGTGGACACCCGCTCAGAAAGCCAGGCTATGAGTCTGCCCAGCGCAGGCGCTGGCAATGGGGCAGCATGCTAGGGCATAGCCCTGCACCCCAGCCAGGGTTCAGGCCCCTGGAGTGAGGGGGCAGTGCCGGCACAGAGAAGGGTCTTTGCTAATTTCCAAAGCTGGAAGTGAGCTCTCAGAGGACTCAGGAGGGAGGGGGGCGGGGGCGGGGCGGGGGGGGGGCCAGGAGAAGGGGCTTTGCTAATTGCCCAGGCGGGAAGGAGGGGCACACAGCTCCAGGGTGCTGTGCTGCAGCCCATTCGGGACTGCAGGACCCACCATACTCGCTGCCCCTGCGCTCCCACGCTCCAGCTTAGCCCCAGAGGCCACGGTGTCCCGTTCTCATTCCTGCTGCCTGCTGCCCCTCCCTGCCCCATGGCTTCTCTGGAGGACCCTCTGCTCACAGGTAAAGTGACACCTCGACGCGCCCTCACCTGAAGCAGAAAACGCAGGACAGGAGCGGGAGGGGGGGGGAGGGTGGAGTGGTCGGGGCCCAGGCTTCCGGCAACCCCAGGGCACCAGGACCACCCAGGACGCCGCGCCACACCCCCTACGCAGGGGGTCGTGCCAGGACAGCGCCACAGGAGGTACCCCCCCCCTGCCAGCAGGCAGGCTAGCCCTCATAGTTCAGCACCCCCACGTGCATGTCAGAGCCTCCTGCCATTCCCAGGGCACCCAGAACCCAGAGAGTGAGGCCTTGGGTGCTTTCTAGTGACAGATTCAAGGCAATTCTTCGACTTTGGGACTTCAGAGTTAACATAGTTTTCATTTGTGATTATTATTTTTGTGTGGGGGCCGTCGCTTTTCTTTTGACCTATGCTTGTTTTCACTCCCGGTTCTGAAGAAGCCCCTAAATCCTAACCCTGGTGAGGACTCCGAAAGCTCTCAGAGCAGCAGTGCTGGGGGACAGTGTGGACACATGGTTTGGTTTCTCCTCTGGCCTGCTTCTGTGGCAGCCCCGCTCTGTCCTCCTCAGACTTCAGAGCAATATCTGAACAAGTGGAGAAGCGACCAGGGAGTCAGGAAGGTGGCCACCGAAGAGTGACTTCTCTGGAGGGTGGCTGAGCAAGCAAGTGAGCATGTTAGTCCAGCTCTGCCTGCATTCAGTATGGAGCTGAACAGGGGCCAGGGAAGGGGAGGAGGAGCAGAGAGCAGGGACAAAGGGACCAAAGAGGAGATTCAGATGAAGGGAAGTAATGGGGAGGAAAGAGAAGAAACTCTAGAAGACAGGTATGTAGAAAGGAAAAGGGATGAAGTGGGCATTGGGAAAGGGCACCACCAGGGAAGGAGAGAGGGGAAGGAAAGAGGGAGGAAAGAGGAAAGGGGAAAGGGAGAAGGGAGGAGTCAGCATGCCAGGGCTCCCCCTGCATCTGAAGAAGAGGTGGCTGGTCCAGCTTGTCAAACAGGGTGCTCACTCTTTGGCCCCAGTTTCTGCTCCCAGTGCTACTGGGCTTTGCAAGGAAGGCAGGCTGTCCCTTGGGACCTACTGGAGCCCACTGGAGCCCACAGGAGGGTGGGAGAAATAAGATGCCACCGGGTCCTGTCCTGAGCTTCTCCCAGCCACCAGCCTCACCACATGGTGCAAGAGGGACCCCAGAACAAAGGACGGACACAGGACAGCATGTCTGCTGGTGGCCCTGGGCACTTAGCTCATCGCAGTGAACCACACCGCCTCCTCAACCCACGCTTTTAAAGCCTCCTTTTTCGTTTCTGGCTTTCATGTCTGTAGGAACATGAGCCAGATCTAACTCCTCTCCGACAGACAATTCTGACTCACCCCGTGTCAGATTTTTATGAGTGGCTGTGATAGAGTAAGATAGCAATGCTCCAACAAACGGACTGTTTCCTCCCACTTGACCTCAACAGTCTTATACATTTTCTTAGCGAAAACATCTTGTCTCCTTCCATTAAGCTCATAACGTGGTCTAATAGTATACATGCGCCTTCCTTAGATGCGAAGCGATACAGAGGTCCTTTTTTTTTTTTTTAAATTTTACAAGGTAAAGTCAGTGAACACATCCAACTTGACGAATACGTCTCTAAAATGTCAATCCAGGCAAAGCTTTTTCTGCCTACAGTTTGGAGCCTACGTGGTGACATTTTTAAAATGCTTTCAGTCCCTCAGTGAGGCTCTTAGAAGCTAGCCAGGGCTTACTACGTGCCAGGCACTGTGTCAGGTGTTGGAGCTAAAGGGAAGGAGAGCTTGGAGGCTGGCTGGGGAGGGACATCCATGACACAAGCACAGCTAGAAACGGAGGCCAGTGCTAGAAAAGAGAGAGCAGGCTGCATGGAGAGTGTGTACCATGGGGCTTGTGAGCTCACGAATAAGTGGGAGTAACTGGAGTGGGGAGATGGGGGAGAGAAGAGGGTCTTCCCATCAATGGGAATCACCTGTGCTTGGAGGCAGGTGCCATGAGAGGTCTCCACAGGAAGAAAGAGGCAGTGTGGTTGAAGGGCAGAGAGATGGGGCAGAACAGGCATCAGTCAGTTGGAGGGGTATGAATAGACTGATGGGAGGATTATGGGTGCCTTTGGAGGACTGAGAATTTGTTAGAAGATCAGTGCAGATTTCTATGGAGACAAATGCCAGGAACTGATAGGTCTTTGAAAGGTCACTCTGGCTGCCTTTTGGCAAAGGGGTTGGTAAAAGGCACTTGCAGGTGTGAACACACCAGGTGGGAGGTGAGTGCAGGAAATCAGGTGAGGGAGCATGGGAACTTGGTCCGGGGGTATATAAGGGAGAATAGCCTTTAAGGAGTTCCACAAATTGGCACCAGCTGTGGCTTCATTACAGAGCTGGAAGGGGGAGGTGGGTGTGTCCTGGAGGTTACAGAAATTACATGAGAAAGGGAAGTCTTTTTAGATCTCTTTTTCAACTAGAGGAACTCTCACCTTATTGATAGAATTCCAGAGTGGGAACCAATGATATGAGGACATCTTTGAAATGTCTGAATATGTTCTTCGACATCTTTGCAAGTGACGAGGAGACCTTGACCTTAGGAGGCCTTGGCCCTCTTTGTAGCCAGAAAGATTTCACCTACAGATTTGGGTTCTCCCTTTTAAAGTCAAGCAGTCAGTCGTTCCAAAGGACACCTCCTATCATTTTACCCTCTCATCATACCTCACGTGCTGGCATCTCCAAGACCCTCTGTTCCAGGTTGAGAGTATCCACTTTGGCCGGGCTGGTCTTGCCAAGAACACCACCACAGGAAATCTAGAGCCTGTAGTGCTATTAATAACATCATCTAAGACTGTGTTTGCTGCCCTCTTGGCCTCTTCCCACCATGACTCACTGAAGCTTTTTACACATTGTATCCATTAAGCTATAGTTCCCAAAGCTCATCTTCTCTAGTGCCATTAATTTTTAGGGGACCAGGCAAACCTTAAACTTGTCCCCCCCTAATTGGATCCCTGTTCCCCCACAATCTATTTGAAAGCCTTTCACCATGATTCTTGAATGAGATCTGAGACCACTGCTGCTACCTAACACTTCTTGGCACCTTGTCTGTTAGGTTCTTGGAAGAGGAGATGGCTATGGAGGTGAGTGGGAATGGGAGTGGGAGGATTTCTCCCTTCACTTCCCTTTTTGTGTTTTCAAATAATGGGTTTTGAGGGGGCGGGAAAGTTTAACCAGACCATTTATTTTCCATCTCCCATCGATAAAATGTTTACCACTCCACACTGGAAGAATTTATATCTTTCCTTTGAATCTCCAGGAAAATCTCCCAAACCCAGACCACCACCATGTGGATTCAGCCATCTTCTGATTCACCTCCAGATTGTCTCCTCCTAACTGCTCAAGCCACTGGTTAAGGGCGAAATGTTCAATGCCCAAGCAATTAAGTGGGGAACACGTTTATCTAAGCAATTGCATGCAGCTCTCTATCTGCATACAGGGGGTCTCTCCCAAGCATTTCCAACCTCAGCAAAAGAAGACAAAGCCCCAGCAGTCTGGGGTATATATCATTCATTCATTCCTGTGTTCAACACTCATGGCGGATCCCCACCAAGACAGTGGGAGAGCAAGGACTGGAGAAATCCTGGAAGCTGAAGTCTGAGGAGGATTTCAAATTCAAGTCAGAGATGAAAGAAACATCTGGACTTGGTCCTCAGGTACATGCAGTATTCTGAACTGAGGCTAGAACCAGAGACCATTCTAATGAAAGGCCTCTACAGGTGGGCTCCAACTCAGTTTCGTGTATATTCATTCATGAAATAGCTCTTTGGGTCAACATGCAGAAGAAAACCATTTCAGAAAACTGACAATGAGGAGAGTAAAGGGAAGCCAGAAGGCTTGTGAATGGGGAGAGAGGAGGACCCAGGGCAGGAAACCAAGAATCCCTCCCTGCCCTCCTTGCTGCCAGGGAGGTCTGAGGGACTAGTTTCCACCTGGGATCCCAAGTCCAGAACAAAAGCAGCGGGGCCACGGCGGGGGAGGGAAGGGGGTCCTCAGCACAGGCGCATGGGGCTGCGGAAAGATGGGGGCTAGCGTGCCTGCTGGCGGGGGGCACCTCGCAAGGCGCTGTCCCCAGCCCGACCCCATGAGGACCCGGGTTTGGCGCAGCGTCCGGGGTGGTCCCGGTGCCCTGGGGTTCGCGGGAGGCTGGGCCTCCACAACCCCCCTCTTCGCCCCCAGGTCGGGTCCGCGCTTTCTGCTCCAGGTGAGGGCGCGGCGCGGTGTCACTTTACCCCTGTGCAGAGGGTGGTCCGGAGAAGCCTTGGGGCGGGGAGGGGCAGCAGGCAGCACGAGCGGGACAGCGGAGCCTCACATGGGAGCGTACGGGCGGCGAGTCCGGTGGGTCCTGCAGTCCCGACTGAGCCGCAGCACAGCACCGCGGCGCTGCCCGCCCCTCCTCCGCCAGCCCCTCCACCTCCTCCCAGACTCTCAGCCACATCCTCTGTGAGCTCACTTCCAGCTTAGGCAATTAGCAAAGCGCCTTCTCCCCGCCGCCCTCCACCCGCCCCCGCCCCCCTCCCTCCTGAGTCCTCCGCGAGCTCCCTTTTCGCTTTGGCAATTAGCAAAGCCCCTTCTCTGCCCCGCCCCCGCCCCCTCCCTCCTGAGGCCCCGCCCTGGCTGGGGCGCGGGGGAAGCCCCGGGGGCTGCAAGCTTGACCAGCACTGGCGCTGGGCAGCCTCCTAGCCTGGCTCCTTGAGCGGGTGTCCACCCGCGGCCTGGCTGCAAAAAGATCATCAGTCCTGTTAACCCTGGCTGCACTCTCCCGTCAGTTTGCTGGCTTCCAGATTGCGCCCAAAGCCAGGAACCAGCTTCCCCAACACAGGCCTGGGCTGAGATGCCTGCCCAGGATCTGTTTGAGCAGTCTACTCATCTCCAGGCAGGGATGGCACTTCCACATGGATGTTTGGGTTTTTTTATTGTTTTTTGGTCATTGGTTATTATTACATGACCTCCAGGGTAGGTGCTCCACAAAGGGAGTGAAAACAGGATGCATGATATACCCCTCACCTCCCATGCTGTCTTTCTCTTAAATAATAAGCACTGCTGAACTATCTTAGATTCTGTACCTTCTCTCCAGCCATGAACGTATCACTGTCTTTAACTCTTGAAAACTTCATTAGACAAATTAATGTGGTGAAGGAAGCAATATGAGAAAGCCTATTAATCTGATGAGCATGGAACTGAACAAACCCTATAGATACTTTCCCTTTGATTTCTAGCCTATCAATACCTACAGTGAGTCACATACACTCAAGATTATTGTTTTTATTGTATACTTCATATATTCATTGATTTTGGACTCGTTATCATTTCGTTGAAGTGTTAAACTATGGTAATAAACAAACTTTTAATTAACTTTTCCTCCTATGATACAAATATAACTTGCACTTGAGCTTTAGCTAATTTTATGTTCTAAAATTGCCAAAACAAAATGATCAAGGTTTCTAGATTATTTACTGTATTTTCTACTATATAATATTGTTCTATCTCTTCTGTATAAAGAAAATGAATGCTTGGGGCTCTTGGGTGGCTCAGTGTGTTAAAGCCTCTGCCTTCTGCTCAGGTCATGATCCCAGAGTCCTGGGATAGAGCCCCACATCAGGCTCTCTGCTCAGCAGGGACCCTGCTTCCCTTCCTTTCTCTCTGCCTGCCTCTCTGTCTACTTGTGATCTCTGTCTGTCAAATAAATAAATAAAATCTTTAAAAAAAGAAAATGAATGCTTGATAACTAAATGAATGCTTTACTGAACAAATTAAATATGGCAATAGCATTTTATTTTATCATGCTTCACATATTAAACAATAATATTATATCACTAGTCTACAAATAATCTACTCGCATAGTCATTTGGAAGCTTTTAGCAAAAGAATTCTTCCTCCTGATTGTAGTATAAAAGCCACAGAAATATACAGAAGACTCCTAGGATAGAAAGTGAAATCCAGTTATCCGTGATGCCTTGAGGAGGACCTGACCTATGTATGTCCTGGGATGCACTAGTAACTGTTACATGTGATAGGATTATATTTAATATATACAGTTTCATTTACTTCACAAAGGACATATAAATTTGAGAATAAAATATTTGATGAATCTATAAAGTCTATATCTATTTGTAACTAATGTGGTAGAATTAAGATGTTAATTTGAAAAAAAATTCATTGAACACATACACATATTCAATTGTTTTTATATATATAAACAGCATTATTTATTTATGTAAATAAATGCATTGTCTGTAAAATCCATTTACTTATCAATCATAAGGGTAATTTTAAGTACTAAGAATAAGAAATATGTGAAAAGATAAGTGTTCAAGAGTGCAGTTTGTGGTAATTAATACAATATGATAGGCTCATGAAAAAGATATATTACTTGAACTTAAAAGCTTCTATAATTAAGCGATGACCACTTGAAATTTGTAATTAGTCTTGCTGCAGTTTTTCCTTGCACTTATTGCCCTTCCCCAGAAGTTCATTAAGAATTTCTGTGAATGTCCTTATGTTTAATCTCATTCATAGATTCCACTGCTGCTCACAAAACAAAGCCAAAAAGAGAGGTAACTCTATGTGGCACTCCATCCACAAGCAATACATTCATAAATAATTAAAAAGCTCTCTACTTCATTTGTTACCCATTCAGCTGATAATTTAAATGAGTAACTGAGGCCATTTTATCAGCACTTTTAATAGAATGCGACTCAGAAACTTCACAGTGTTATTTAAGAAGAAATGCTCACGTGTTAAGGTTTTTATTTTTTTAAATCAACAAAATAATTTTCAAATATTAAAAGCAAATGTCTCCTTTTCCTCCAAGTTTCCTTGCTATGTCAAAGTTACAAATAAATACATTAAAATCGTATTTTGAGTAGTAGATAAAAACAAAAGTTTTGAAACTGTGGGTTCAGTGTCTGGGTTAACTTGTATAAATATCTGAACTCAATGTATTAAGACTTTATTAGATTTTTTTAGACTATTTAAAAATACATGCTGAGATAATGACAACATTATTTTATTCATTTTAATAAATAAATTATTTTATTTTATTATGTTTAGATATTTATTTATTAAATTAATGATTTAATATTTAATAATCTAAATTTGAAATATTTTAAATTCTAAAAATATTTATTTAATTAAATTGATATATTTAATATAAATATTTAATAAATTATTTAATCATTATTATAATTATGCAATACATTATGTATTGTGTAATAATTGCATTTTAATAAATAAATAAATGTATTATTTACATTATTTTATTTTATTTTATTTTATTTTATTTACTTGACAAAGAGAGGGAGAACGCAAGCAAAGGGAGCTGCAGGCAGAAGGAGAGGGAGAAGTAGGCTCCCAGCTGAGTAGAAAGTTCAACCTGGGGTTCCATCCCACGACCCTGGGATCACCACCTGAGTCGAAGGCAGATGCTTAAGTGACTGAGCCATCCAGATGCCCAAGGCTTTGTATTCTTTGCTTCTAAATATTGATGCTCCTTCATCTCTGGAGTTAGTAAATTGATGTTGAGAATTCATATCAAAGAATTGATAGTAGCTGTTAAACAGAAACATGTAATTTAGGGGGAAAAAAGAACAGAAGGAAGAGAAAGGCCAAAAGTCAAAAGCACATTAATATAAAATTTAATTAGATAAAAAAGCTGATATTCCTGAAGGGGGCTAATAAAAGAGCTGCAAAGAGCTGATAGGATTAGGAAAATTGTCCACTCCTGGTCATTTCATAATTTTAAACTATTCCTTATTAATAAATATACTTAGTTCCAGAAACACAAGCACATAAGAACATTTCCACCAAGTTTCCTCTAACAGCATTTACAAATTAGACGTTCAAACAATGCAGTTCATTACATGTTGCATCTGTATCTTAAAGTTTAAACACATTCTGTGACACATTTTCCAACAATTAAAATTAAAAAATATATATATACATATATATCTATGTATATATATATATACCTTATCCCTAAATGGAAAAAATATATATATAGAGAGAGAAACCTTATCCCTAAATGAAACCTTTCTTTGTTTATTAGATTAAATAGGTAAATTAGCAACAACAACAACAAACAGCTAATATTATAGAGGTAGGAACAATTGACCTTTTCATTCATTGCTATTTTCTAAAAATTCCTATTTTATTTTTTTCTCAAGTCTGTCATAATAATTTTCTAAATCTCCTGCCTTATTCAATTTTTTTCTTTTAGTGGAAATCTCTATTTCATATTTATTTTCTCTTCCTCCACTCTTTGCTCTAATAATTCAATGTATTATTAGATTTTCTGTTTTTCTCTTTATCCAGATATATCTTTTCTTTCTTTCTTTCTTTTTTAAATAATTTGATTTGCTGGCATTTTACATCAGTACATGCTTTCTTATGGATGTTAGAAATGTCTGTGGAACTACTAGAAGAATAAACTTTTTTACCTTTAAGAAGTTTACAGTCTAGAGTGCCTGGGTGGCTCAGTTGGTTAAGTGTCTTCCTTCAGCTTAGGTCATGATGCCAGGGTACTAGGATCCAGTCCTGCATCAGCTGCCTGCTCAGCAAGGAGTCTGGTTCTTCCTCTCCCTCTGCCCCTCCCTCTCTCTCTCTAATAAATAAATAAAATCTTTTAAAAAAAGACTTACTGAAATCTGAGACTGAATTACTAAATTCAGTCTTAATAGAAGACAGCTACACAAAGCAATAATCACAACTGGAAAATTTAGCGAGATCATGGTTTAACATTTTTGGTTGACACAGGACCTCTTTCAGTAACAACTTTCCCTAAATATCAATTTCTTTTTAAGGCAAAAAATTTTGACAAGAAATCCAGATCCTTCTGATCATTTTCATATCAATTTAATGTGACATCCTCAGAGTATATAATCAAATATGTAATTATTCTATCTGTTGCCTTGTATATTGCCTGTATCTTTTTCAGACTCAAAGTTCCATTGAGGTAGAGTTTTTTTTTTTTTTAAGCAGAGATTTTTTAAGTGTTTGATATATACAAGATGCTTAATAAGTGTTTACAAAGCCTATGTATTACAGAAGCTTTAAACAGGCTTTAAAATAATGTAGGTGATATTAGTGGTCATATCAAACAATTTTTAGGTTTCAGTCATGTAAATAACTACATTTCTCAGAGACAGAGAAACATACAAATGGTCTGGGTCCAGTAGGATAATGCTAGCATGTGTTGTAAATTCTTTTATATGACCTTATTCTTGCAAGAATTGGTTATGTGGCAGAAAAAAAGGTATCACTATCTTATACTTTATTATTTAAAGAGATTTATGGAAGTCTTAATTTCTTACACTACCCCTTTGTTTCAGTGGACCCAATTTCCGTGGTAATGGTGAGAGGAAAGTAGGCAATTTAGGCAGCAGCAAAAATCTCCTACAAGGCACTATAAAATAAGGCTTGTTCTAGATCATGGGTCTGTCCAAAGGGGAATGTTAAGGGGTAGAATGGATGATGGATGCATTGTGGACTTATAACTTTAAGATTAATACTGTTATGCCCCAATAATGGGTCTATGATTAAAGGAGCGAGACTGATGTAAAGCAAAGGTCAAGCAAAGCTTTATTTCATGCCAAGCATCAAGAATCTAACCAAACGTTCGGGGCCACACCTCTTATGAGAGAAGGCAACCCTTTGCTGTTTCACAGTCTAGCTTTTAAGGGCAAAGGCCATGCAGTCAGGCCTGGCCACGCACAGGTGACCAATGAGATTTTAACACACACAGGAAACTCCACAGTGAGGCTAGGTGACCAATTGAGGTTCAATTTACCCTAGTATAGACATTTGACCCAGCCTATTACACCTTGATTAGGATTGGTGCAAAAAAGATTCCCAAAGGTCGGAGGAGTGGGGCATACTCCTTAGTATCTAGGGAAACAATATGCAAACACCGCCCCCCTCCCGCTGATTGATGTCTCCACCTGGCCTGACCCACCCTTGTATATGGGCTTTGTTACCTGGAGCTGATTTCCAGGACTTGTTTTTAAGTGAATCCCCTGGGGGAAGGGGAACAAGGACAGTTTAAGGGTTAACCTCAATGAAAGCCTCTTGCTAAAATATAAAAATATAAAATAGGTCCTTACATTACAACAACTCAGTAGGGAAAGTCCCAGTGTGGTGATAAAAGAAGTGAGGTAACTTGCATTGCACATTTTTTTTTAAAACGTGTAAGTTGTATTTTTCCGTGCCATTACATCATACTTTATCTTCATCTCTGTCTACTAGTTTAAAACTAGTTAAACAAACTCAACAATTTTTTAAAAAATATTTTATTTATTTATTTAAGAGCAAAAGCCAGAGAGAGAGAGAGAGAGCATGAGCAATATGGGGCTCGATGCCAGGACTCTTGAGATCCTGATCTGAGCCAAAGAGAGACACTTAACTGACTAAGCAAATGAGACTCCCACAAACTCAACAATTTTATAAAATTTTTATTTGTTGGGGTGCCTGTCTGGAACAGTCAGTAAAATATGTAAATCTTGATCGTGGGGTTGTACGTTTGAAATCCACCTTGGGTGTAGAGGTTTTATTTAAAAATAAAATCTTTAAAAATTTTTTTTTCATTTTTTTATTTAAGCCATTGTATGGCAGTGTTGATCACTATATTGTACACCTGAAAGTAATATTAACCTTATTTTAACTAACTACAATTTAAATAAAAACTTTAAAAATAAAATAAAAATAATAATCATAAAAATAAAAAAGAGGAAAAATTATTTGGCAGGAAATTTTCTTAATTGCATTATTATTTATTATTATCATAGTCTGTGTGTGTCGGTGGGAAGTGGCTGGTATTACAGTGAGTTCCATATCTGTGTTACACTGAGGTCCATGTCTGTAGTCAGTCTTTTTTTTCTTTTAGTTTATTTTCAGGGATCCAAAATTCATTGTTTATGCACCACACCCAGTGCTTCATGTAATAAATTCCCTCCTTAATACCCACCACTGGGCTCACCCAACCACCTGCCACCCTCCTCTTCAAGACCCTCAGTTTGTTTCTCAGAGTCCACAGTCTCTCATGGTTTGTCTCTCCCTCCGATTTCCCCCAGCACACTTCTCTCCATCTCCCAGTGTCCTCCACGTTATTCCTTATGTATTGAGTCTTATAAAAACTTTTATTTCTTTCCCTATTCTGCTTTGCATATGCTTACCTTAGATGTTAAAATGTTATAAACCTCTCCTGCCTGGTCCATTTTCTCTCTCTTCTCTCATGATTTCTCATGCTCTCCCTGCCAACCCCACATGCCTTACAATATCTGGATATGACTAATTTCTTCCTGAGCTACTTTATTCTACTCTGCCATATGGTTGCCCTTCCATCTTCTGTACCATAACTTCTATCCCCTGCATTTGTGCTTTAACAATACCTAATTCTTTTCACTACATCTGTATCTTTGAGGTCAATACTCAGTAGTGCAATCGCTGGGTCATAGGCTAGCTCTATTTTACTGGAAAGAAGGGCCATATGCACCCCAGTGTTCATAGCAGCAATGTCCACTATAGCCATTCTGTTGAAAGAGTCAAGATCCCCTACAACAGACAAACGGATAAAGAAGATGTGACCCAAGGATACAATGGAATATCACTCAGCCATCAGAAAGGATGAATACCCAACTTTTGCATCAACATGGATGGGACTGTAGGAGATTATGTTAAGTGAAATAAGCCAAGCAGTGAAAGTCAATCATCATATGGTTTCACTTATTTGTGGAACCTAAGGAATAGCATGGAGGACATTAGGAGAAGGAAAGGAAAAATGAAGTGGGGGTATTGGAGGGGGAAATGAAACATGAAAAACTATGGACTCCAAGAAACAAACTGAGGGTTTTAAAGATGAGAAGGATGTGGGGATGGGTGAGCCTGGTGATGGGTATTAAGGAGGGCACATATTGCATGGGGCACTGGGTGTTTTACACAAACAATGAATCATGGAACACTACTTCAAAAACTAATGATGTATTGTATGGTAACTAACATAACATAATTTAAAAAAAAAAAGGAGAGGGACAATACCTAACACTCAATCTTTGCTAGTTTCTTGTTTACCTCCTTTTAACAGTAAGCTCATTAGTGTTTTTTTTTTTTTGGTTTGTTTTTTTTTTTTTTGTCTCAACTAAAAGAAGAAAAATAATACACATTATTTTGAAAACTTTTTGAACAGTGTACAAACGTTAGTCAAGTCCACAATGTCTCATCTCTTCTTCCTCCTAACATGGCTAAGTTGAAAAACCCTTTATCTGGGAAAAGATCATTCTCCAGCCACCTTGTGTAAGATTTTGGCTTTAGCTTAGATTATCCTTTCTTTCCTTTTCTGAAAATAAGTTGAAAATATTAATAGCCTCAGTTTTTCTTCCAAAATATGACTGCTTCTTTACCAAGTGCAAAAGCAACCCATTTTGACCATAGTAAACAGCTTGGACCTACTTTTTTTGGCTCACTGTTTTAGTGAGACAAGTGGAGTGAAGATGACACACCATTTCCAAATGTATTAATAATTGGTAGACCATACTTCTAAATTGAAGATTTGTTGCCATTAAATTACGACCAGACTCGCTATAATTACAGAGGTAAATTCTTTATATTTACTATATTTTAAATTACCATATAATCCCAAAATAAAATTATGATTATGTGAAGAGTCTGTAATATTAAGAAGATGACTTTGAAATGATTGCTTATCTAAATGAAATTTCCCATTTTATAATCTTGTATAAGCTTCCGTTGTCATTTCCTATTTAAAATCTATTAGAAGGCACTCTTATTTTCCCTTAAGTGGGAAGTCAAATGTGGAACAAATTCATCCCAAAGGAACTGATTCTATGTTCCACTGAAGACAAGGTGGCTTCCATGTGGCATTTTGCCTCTTACATATTGTTCATCTCCTACAACAAATGGGGGTATGCTCTTTAGTAAACTAATTCAACTCAATTAGAGACATTGTCTTCAAGGGATAACATCATAGAGACTAGAATCAGAATCATACTTTTGGGAAAATTGGGCCCAGGATTTTTTGTTTTGTTTTGTTTTGTTTTGTTTTAAGATTTTATTTATTTATTTGACAGACAGAGACCACAAGTAAGCAAATAGCGGGGGGGGGGGGGAAGCAGGCTCCCTGCTGAACAGAGAGCCTGATGCAGAGCTCAATCCCAGGGCTCTGAGATCATGGCCTGAGCCGAAGGCAGAGGCTTAACCCACTGAGCTACACAGGTGCCCCTGGGCCCAGGTTTTGATGGCTTCTTTCCTCAATCTTATAAAACCTATTTGAACTCTACTGGATGCCAGAACTGCTTAAAAATATTTGGTCCCTTGTAATTTTAACCTTCCAGTATTCAATGCACCTGATCCATGTAATATCCTATAGTATTTTTGTCAAATGAAGACTCTCAAAGTGTGTTTCTTGGGAGACACTTTTCAATTGGTTGCTTACATTTCTGCATTTATTATTTGTTCTAGGCCATCCTTTGAAGATGGTTGTATTGAATAGACTTGGAAGACAGAAATAGTATCTTTTTTTTTAACTTAACCTGTTGTGTTTGCAAATATTATCTGCCTCTGTTTTGATTCTTCTTGTGGGAACTGAGGCTCAGAACTGATATATAACTCCCATCCCTACACACACACAAACACACACACACACACACAAACACACACACACACACACACAAATAATGTTAATATTCTGGCTACCTCTATTGCTGTGAATAATAAACTATATTATTTCTGAAACATGAGTCTGCGTCTTCTATCAACACCCAAGAAACTACGGCAGACTCATACACCAGCTTTCAAATAAGGGAAAATAATCTCAGATGCTTTATATTTTTTGATAGTGTTACCTACTTCTGAACATATGACTGAGCACATATAAAGCTGGAGCCATGACCATTTAGAGCTTCTTCTGTGGAAGAACTATGCATTCACTAGTAAACAATAGTAGTTTCATCTTTTTTTTTTTTCCTCCTGGACACCATTTCCTCTCTCAAACTGTTGCTCAAATTGGATGGAGTCTAAGGTCCTTTGAGGAAATTTTTGTTTAATGATTCAAAATAAAATAGGAAGAGTCTAAAGTGCTAAAAATACTTCTAGATAAAAGGTATAAGATCATGCCAGAAAGGATAGTAATTTTATCTAACAACTGCCTGTTCACCCCTTTTTTGTTCATTAACTAATCTCCAAATTCCTGACTAAATCCCTTTTGTAAGCCAGAATGTGAGCTAAAAACTGGGATTTTAAAAAATGTTCATTTGAAATCCAGTTAGTTAACTATATGGTTGTATTAGATTCATGTGTACAATATAACATATAGCACTCAGTGCTCATCATGACAAGTGCTCTAATTAACCCCCATCACTTATTTAATCCATCACTCCTTTCAGATCCCGTCAAGTAACCATCAGTTTGTTCTCCGTAATGAAATGTCTGTTTCTTGCTTTGTTTCTCTTTCTATGTCTTATTATTTCCCCTTTGCTTGTTTGTTTTGTTTCTTTTATTCCATATATGAGTAAAGGTATTTGTCTTTCTCTGACTGACTTATTTCACTTTTAGCATTATACTGTCTAGTTCCAACCATGTTATTGCAAATGGCAAGATTTCAGTCTTTTTTATGGCAGAATAATATTCCATTGTATATACATACCACTTATTCTTTATTTATTCATCAATTGATGGATACTTGGGCGCTTTCCATATCTTGGCTTTATAAATAATGCTGCTATAAACATAGGGGTGCTAGCATCCCTTTGAATAAGTTTTCTTATATTCATTGGGTAAATACACACCAACAGGTTTGTTGGATCAAAAAGGACTTCTATTTTTAAATTTTATGGAAATTCCATACTGTTTTCAAATATGGCTGTATCAGTTTGCATCACCACCAACAGTTCACAATTGTTACTTTTTCTTTTTTTTTTTAAGATTTTATTCATTTGACAGAGAGAGATCACAAGTAGAGAGAGAGAGAGGAGGGAGCAGGCTCCATGCCTGGCAGAGAGCCCGATGTGGGACTTGATCCCAGGACCCTGAGATCATGGCCTGAGCTGAAGGCAGAGGCTTAACCCACTGAGCCACCCAGGCAGCCCCCACAAGTGTTACTTTTTCACATCCTCTCCAACACCTTTTGTTTCTTGTAGTGTTGATTTTAGCCATTCTGACAGGTGTGAGGTGGTATCTCTTTCTAGTTTTGCTTTGCAATTTCCTGATGACACATGATGATGGACATCTTTTCATGTATCTACTGAACATTTGAATGTGTTCTTTGGGGAAACACTTGTTCATGTCTTCTATCCATGTTTTTATTGGATTATTTGTTTTTGGATGTTGACTAAAAACTGGATATTAAGTAACACACAAGACAGGTTTCCTTGAGCTTAAATTTTATTTGCATGAGTATCATTAACAGGAAAAAATATGCATATGGGTATGTACAAGTGTGTTTATGTATACATCTATCTATCTATCCTCTATCCCATGTCTTCTAATTGTGGTAAATCCTGTAAGGTGGGGAATGGGATAGTCTGAAGAAATATGCTTCTGGATATGCTGGGTAAGCAAATTTAATTGCACTCAGATGCATTGGATATAAGTGAATCACTCAAATGAGTTATTTAATATTATATAGAAACAAATTAAAAGTTTATGTAGTTGAAAATAATAGGTAGTTAAAATAATTTTTTTGTTTGTTGTTTTTGTGTCTTTTTTTGTTTATATATACTATGGTGTGAATGTTTATGTCTCCCAAAATCATATTATGAAATCTAACTCTGTAAGTGCTAGTATTAAAACATAGGGGCCTTTGGGAGGTGATTAGGTCATAAGTGGGATTACAGTCCTTTTAAAGGAGACCCCAGAGAGTTCTCTTGCTTCATTCATCATGTACGTTTACAGTGAGAAGATAGCCATCTATGAGGAAGTGGGCTCTCCCTGGATCTGCCCATTCCTTAATCTTGAACTTCTCCGTTCTAGAACTGTGAGAAATAAATTCCTGTTCTTTATAAGCTATTAAGTCTATATCATGTCCGTTATAGCAGCCTGCATGCAGAAGGACACTATGACCTAAAATGAGAGCAATAAATATAAAGTTTCAGTAAAGTCAGTTGGTACAATGTTTTTTTTTTTTTTACTTAGAGAAGACATGCTGCTTCATGTTAAACCTTGATATTGTATATGTTTCTTGAAGGGCCACTTCTTACTCCTTTGTGTGTTTTCCACAAAGTCCAGGATGATGCCTTACATAAAGGTAATATTTTATAAATACTGTTGGAAATATATACTTCTCTAAAATCTTATTTTGCCTACAGATTACTTGGATCCACTTTGCCTTGTGTAGAATATTTGAAATATATTAAGAACAGAATGTCTCTCTAAATAACATTTAGAATCATCATTAGTTTATGACTCCTGACTGATTTGTTTATGCAGTGATACTTACTGCAAGAACACTGAAGTTTGTAATATAATTTTGAATTAATCACCAAGCTAGTTTATTTTAACTTATGAAAAAATAATTTCTCATGTTGGTTTAATTCTGCTCTTATGTTATGGTCATGACATTTTCATTAAAATAAAGTAGAAAATAGAAGTAAATAATAAATGAAAAATAAAAATTAAAAAATAAAAAAATAAAAGCAAATCTCTTGTGAAATGTTAAACTTTTCTTACTTATTTTGTTTTGCTTTTCTTCTACCATGCTTGCAAAGCTGTATATTGCAGATAGGTACAATTTTCTAGGTGCTAGGTTTGTTACTTTTGCTAAAATTTTCAAAATATAAGGAGTTGAATAGTCATGGATTGTTTATTAAACTCCTTATCTACACATATAAAAATAAAACAATGATGGTGACCTGGGTATTTCTAAAATTGTATTCTGTTTTTCCATATTATGGTTTACAATGTAATTAATAAAGATTCTGCATATATTAACATCCATCCCCTTCTATCTCATCTGTATGTCCATACAGAGCATGTATGATTTCTATTCATTTCTATGTTGTGGTGAAGAGATTGTCTGAAGTAGCCTATATTTATGCAGGTAGATCTTAAGCTAAGGTGCTCTTGTTTATTTGCTTGTTCGTGATCAGTATGTTTGAAAGATGGTAACTATTGCATCAGGTGTGACGATTAAAAAATATTATTGGTGCCTGATACACTGTGATAAAATAGGTAAGTCAATTCATAATTTGTTAATTAAATTAGAAAAGAAATTCCTTTGGATTTGTTCTTTATTAAGAGTTTTTTTTTTTTTTTTTAACGAATGCCTTGGGATGTTTTTTGTGTAATATATATCACATGCCTCAACCTTTAAATTTGAATGTAGAAAAGAGTTATCAGAATGAGCCTAGAAAATATTGTTATGGGGGCGCCTGGGTGGCTCAGTGGGTTAAGCCGCTGCCTTCGGCTCAGGTCATAATCTCAGAGTCCTGGGATCGAGTCCCACATTGGGCTCTCTGCTCAGCAGGGTGCCTGCTTCTTCCTCTCTCTCTGCCTGCCTCTCTGCCTACTTGTGATCTCTCTCTGTCAAATAAATAAATAAAATTAAAAAAAAAAGAAAACATTGTTTTGAAATATTTTTGTTCTGTTGTATTATGTTAACTTAGGAAATAATGGTAGTTATTTTTATTAGCATTTCCTACTTTCCACATGCCCTTACAGATGAGATATCATGTTTTTCCTACTCTTTTTATCGTGGTTGTTATATTCTTCATGATCAATAACAATCAATGAAAATTCCTAACATTAATTTTCTTTGGGAAAGTGATATTTTAGCAGGAATCCATGACCTAAAATTTTAGCTGTTGTTCTTCCAGGAGATGAGACTATCAATGTTCCCGAAATTTCAAGAAATAGAACTTATTAATTGTGTTGGTTGATGTTTATTGTCTCTGAACTTAGAGGTGCATAATTCAATTTAAAATTTATTTAGGGGGCGCCTGGGTGGCTCAGTGGGTTAAAGCCTCTGCCTTTGGCTCAGGTCATGATCCCAGGGTCCTGGGATCGAGCCCCGCATCGGGCTCTCTGCCTAGCAGGGAGCCTGCTTCCTCTTCCCTCTCTCTCTGCCTGCCTCTCTGCCTACTTGTGATCTCTATCTGTCAAATAAAATAAATAAAATCTTAAAAAAACCGGAGTGGACATTATGGGGGTGCTTATCTGAAATTGAGGGACATTATAAAAAAATAAAAAATAAAATTTATTTTGAATTGAAAACAAGATCTTACTGAAGTTTAGGCATCCCACTTTATATCAGGCCTCCAGTACATTCTAATTTATTTATAGAAAATATCATAAACATGAATGACACTTTTCCTATTGCATTTATATGAAACTGCAATGACTCAAAGATGTCAGATTTGAAAAGCACTACCTTTCTATAATTTCTGTTTCCTAGGAGGAATGGATATACCATTTTAGCTCAATTATCCAACAGTATTCAAAACCACCATGAATTTTAAAACATAGTTATTACACCCTAAAAATCAAGTATGAAAATGTATAAACAACCAAATCTCTATCTGTAAATGAAATACTCCCACACAGACGGGTTTTAAAACTTTCTAACTTAAGGAATTTGATAGCACAGACTCAGGGTAGTAGTTTCAGTGCCTACAGTATACTTTCAGGGAGAGAGTAATGTAAGCTCTGAGTCACTTTCTGCCTAGAGATGACCTAATAGTGGTTCTGGCATTGTTTGTTTGTTTTTGAAAATACGTTCCTGGGCGTCATTCAGAAAATGCAGAGTTTGGCATCTATATAAATTAAGGATGATCTTTTTGAACTTTTGTCTTTCATTACATCAAATTAACATAATTGGACAGAAATTCCACTAAATTAAGCATTGTTAGGAAATGTGTAAATTGGAGCTACTCAAATTAGTTGCTCTTTGAACTATGTGCTGTTGGTTCAGGATTAGATAAGGATTTTGAAGGCAAACCTAAATCATTGCTTCCTTTTTTGAGAGATTCTCAGCATATTTTCTTAAAATTAGCTGAAATAAACAATGTGTTTAGTCGCAAAGTGATTTGCATTTTTGCACAAACTCCCTATCTCCTTGAGAATTATAACAGATATTTCATGAAACATCATTGATCTTTACTTTGTTACACTGCTGTAAAGTACATTTAGAGTTGCCAGTTAAAGGTGTTAGTGTTGAGATGAAATGTCATGCATTTTTCTTCACTTCCATGCAAATGAACACAGTAAATTATTAAGACACAATGAAGAAAAAAAAAATTGACAATGAGTTCCAGATTTTAAAAATCACTTGCCATTCAATCCAAATTGTGAGTTTGATCAGTTACCGAACACTTTATAATGCACCCCCGGTAATTTTACAGAGATTACTTTTTTCTTACCAATTCTTGATTATTCTGTCTTGCAATGCAGAGAAAGCTAACTAATTTAAAATAAACTTCCGTTAATTTTGATTGTTATAAACTTAAAATTGACTAATTTCCATATACAGAGTTTAAAATGTTCACAATTTACATTAAATATATATTCTGTGTATACCTTGGAAAAATTATACTGAAAATTGAAATTAAAATGATGTTGTATATAGCTGCAAGAAGCCGCCTGTCCCATTTCATCTTACTATATAAGTTGTGTCAGGTAATTTATAAAATCCCTGCTGCATAACAAATCTATTTTTTGTTGGAATGGGTAGTAATGTTTCTTCTTATTTCGAAATAAGAGTTGGTCTATGAGTGCCTCTGCAACTGTATTTTTCCTAAGTGGCTTCATGGTCCTGAACTGAGAAAGCTCAGAACATTAAACATCAAAGTAATATATTTTGACACAATTAGACATCAAGGAAATGCAATTAAAATGACACTGAGAGGGCGCCTGGGTGGCTCAGTGGGTTAAGCCGCTGCCTTCGGCTCAGGTCATGATCTCAGGGTCCTGGGATCGAGTCCCGCATCGGGCTCTCTGCTCAGCAGGGAGCCTGCTTCCCCCTCTCTCTCTCTGCCTGCCTCTCCATCTACTTGTGATTTCTCTCTGTCAAATAAACAAATAAAATCTTTAAAAAAAAATGACACTGAGATATCACTACACACTTACCAGAATGGCTAAAATAAAATATAATGACAAGCCCAAAAGAAAAAAATATACCATTTGATGATACACAATGGCAAGTTGTACCATAACTTAACCATCTCAGACTAGTGTAGTGTTAAATTTGTTTTTCTAAGCCATGTTTTGGGTCACTTACCACTTTTCAAGGATATAAAGTGCTATCATTTTACTTAAAACTGTGAAATTTGGTCAGATTTAAATTTCAATTTATGTTAAAACATTCTGTAAACTGTGTTAGACTTTGACATTTGTTCCCTCAGTTCAGTGAATAACACTATATCATATTCTGAAAAATACGCTAATTTTTATTTTGAAAAATATCCCTTTTTCCTCTTATGGTAATTATGAATATGAATTAATAGTAGAATTTGATATGGTCCAATATGACCATAAATACTTTATAGTATATTATCAAATTTAATAATGAATATAATGTACTTCTTTGGACAATTTTTAAAGACCAGTCTACTCTTAAAACAAAAAAAAATGGAGATGCACTTCTTTAGTTCACACAAATTTCATTTTATTATATATAACCTCAGATAAATTTCAACAAATCATAATTTATTAAAATCATGTCTACTTAAAAATCTCATAGAAGAGTTAAACCATCAAAAATAAAAATAAACACACACAACACACACACATCACCCATGTATTGGCAAATCACAATTGCTGTAACAATACATTAGGCATTCCACAGTTAAGGGCTATCAAAATTTCCATCAGTGACAAAAAGATTTGTATCCAAATGGACTGATTTTCCAGAATCCAAGAAAAAGTCTCCTAGGATTTATTTAAAGGTAAATATTTGAACAAATACTTCTTAAATTTAGGATATTCAGAACATACGATTAAAGAATATTTGCAGTGCAGACTATATTCAATCCTTCCTTCAAAATGTGCCTTTGAGTACATAATTCTGTTTTCTCGATCTCAATTGAGCTGTCTTCCAAGGAAGTTTTCCAAAATGTGTGTCTCTGTGTGATAAATGTTCTAAGACCTAACATGCTTCATTGTATTTTTACTGTGCTCTCAAATTTAATCAATAATTTGGATTGATGTATAATACCTAGTTTCAAATATCTTTTCCATCTATAAAAACTCCCAGCTGTCTCTTTATATGCTATTACTATTGAGAATTGTGCTGTCAGTATTATTCTTGTACATTTTAGGTGATCTGTTCTTCTCTTGGGCATCATTTATGCTCTTCTCTGTTTTTGATATTCTTAAAACTCACCATAATGTATACGAGTGGTTTTTAGTGTGTGTAGTTTTTGTTTTGTTTTGTTTTGTTTCTGATATCTCGTGTTTGGCATCATTTTAAGTCTGGTATCTTTTATCTTTCTTTAATTCTCCAAAATTTATCTCAGTACTTATTTAAATATTTTCTTTATTTTTTTTCTCTTCTGCTGTATTTGGGCAGAAGTCATTAATTTGTTTGTTTGTTTTTCCCAACTCATTTATTCATTTTACAGCTATATTCATCTTAGTCTCCATTTATTGTATTCTTTATTTCAACAATTTTCACTTAATTTATATTCACAGTATAGTATCTTTCTTTTCCTTGTATATGTATATCATTATTTTATCATATACTTTTAAGCTATTTTTAAAAATATTTTATTTATTTATTTGACAGTGAGAGATCACAAGTAGGCAGAGAGGTGGGCAGAGAGAGAGGAAGAGAAGCAGGCTACCTGCTGAGCAGAAAGCCTGATGTGGGGCTTGATCCCAGGACCCTGAGATCATGACCTGAACGGAAGGCAGCGGCTTAACCCACTGAGCCACCCAGGCGCTCCTTTTAAGCTATTTTTTAAAAGTACAGTCATTCTTTTTTTTTTAAGATTTTATTTATTTATTTATTTGACAGAGAGAGATCACAAGTAGACAGAGGGCAGGCAGAGAGAAAGAGAGGGAAGCAGACTCCCTGCTGAGCAGAGAGCCTGATGCAGGACTTGATCCCAGGACCCTGAGATTATGACCTGAGCTGAAGGCAGTGGCTTAATCCACTGAGCCACCTAGGCGCCCCTAAGCTATTTTTTTAATTCCTGTTCCCATAACACTTGGATTGGCATATAAAGTTAACCACATCATATTTTTTAGGTAAGTAATTGTACTTTTTATGTGCATAGTTATTTTGGTCCATGAGTTCAGCTCTTCTTAGGATCATCAAATCTCTGTAAAGTCTGGGTATGCTAGGATTTTCTAAGCAACAATAAAATACATTGAAACCTGGTAGCTTAATTACAATAATGTTTTCTTTCTCAATCATTCACAATAGTATTCCATTCTGAGTAGCTTCCTTCTATTTTGCAGCTATAGTGTTTGGAAAAACTTGAATTATGATATTACTGTGATAATGTGAATTAGTCAGGGTTTTTCAGAGAATCGGGAAGAGAAAAAAAGGAAGATATTCTCCAGGGCCAACTCTAGAAGTGACTATTAAAACATCTGTCCAAATTCAATTGAACAAAACTCAGAAATGCCATCTCCAGTGAAATACAAAAAAGATTATATATAGTTCTGGGCACACACATCTCATTTGACCCAATGATGTATATCAATGAAAGACTGAAGGCCAATCACCACTCCATGGGAGAATTTAAAAATAAATTTACTAATGAGGCCAAGAATTCAGAATCACAAATACTTCAGAACTAATAATAACTGCCTTCACTTGATGTTATTCTATAAGATAAATCCTACGGTCAAGTTTCAATTTTAAATTCTTAAATCCTTATGAAGAAGCATCATTTGGAGGGAGCAGTTTTCATAATTTATCATCCATCAGCCTTTTTTAAAAGATTTTATTTATTTATTGGACACAGAGAGAGAGAAAGAGAGCGAGAGAGAGAGATCACAAGTAAGCAGAGAGGCAGGCAAGCAGGGAGGGAAGCAGGCTTCCTTTTGAGCAGTGCCCGATGTGGGGCTGGATCCCAGGACCCAGAGACCATGACTTGAGATGAAGGCAGAGGCTTAACCCACCACCCACGTGATGAGAGAGCCACTCAGGTGCCCCTCATCCATCAGTCTTAATTGATTGGAGGAAAATGTGTGGAGGAATAATGCCTTAGGGAGCTAATCTCTCTAAAGAATTTTCAAGTCTTTACCCCTTCAAGGTTTTGTACAGTTCTGATAGCCTCTAAACATCCAGCGGATTTCTACAGTGACAGGCCTGTTAAAACCTGTCTTCAAACCAGGAATAGAGCTTGAAACATACCAGTCAAGGGCAACTTTGAGTATTTTAAGGCGTTTATCATCATTTCTTTGTTTTTGGTTAATATCTGAAATAGTTCCATATTACACTTGCATAATTTCTCCAGAGCTGACTTTGAAGGAGGCATTCAGTTCCAGCTAGTTCCATATTTTGGCAAGAACTATACTTCTATATTAAAAAAAAAAAAACATATTTTAGGGCGCCTGGGTGGCTCAGTGGGTTAAAATCTCTGCCTTCGGCTCAGGTCATGATTCCAGGTTCCTGGGATTGAGTCCCACAGTGGGCTCTCTTCTCAGCTGGGAGCATGCTTCCATTCCTCTCTCTCTGGCTGCCTCTCTGCCTTCCTATGATCTCTGTCAAGTAAATAAATAAAATTTTTAAAAAAACATATTTTATACCAGTTATTCATGTTTATTAACTAAGATATCACAATACAAATAATACAAACAGTTGCTCTTTATTAATACCTTCAACCAAGATCAAAAAATATGTCATATTTTCTCCAAAAATTTTATATCATCTGATAGGTCAGATATATATATAAAATTACATTTAAAGTTTTAAAAATATCAGCAAATATTTTCATTTAAATGCCAATTTGAAAAGAAATCTACTTTTCCAAACACGACTTTTTATCCTATTTATTTTGAATTTTGTCAACAACTGATAAAATGTTTAGCGAGACTATAAATGTTAGATCGAAAAAAATGATTAATAGATGTAGGTTCAAATTATTATGTTCCACTAAAAATGATTTAGTCTTTGATGAACATCTGTTTGGTAATATGTTGTATCCAGATATAGTCAATTAAAGACATATATAAAATTATAGGGAAATGACATCTTCCGTTCCATTATGAGTAGAGCTTTTAAAATGCTATTTGCCACAACCTGTCATCTTGTCATTATGTAGCATTATGTAGCAATTAAAAAATGTATACTCTTCACTTAGAAGTCTTTTGGAAATCTAAAATATGACTTTCTATGGTTTGTGTCTCCATATTGCTTTATTGCCAGTTAAAACAAATCCACATGCTTTGATTCAAAGGTAATAAATTCCTCTTATTTGGAAAAAGGATGTTTATTTTTGTTCTCTCACCCTTAGCAGGTGGTTTCATTTTAGCACACTTCAGAGTTATAATTTCATGCTTATTAAAAACATTTATTTTGATCTACATAGATGAATGAAACTTTTATTTTATTAAATTATTTGCCAAAAAATCTGTGAGTTTTAAAAATGTATTTCCTTTGAAGGGTTATTTTAGAGCATTCAAAGAGGATCTAAGAGTGTGGTATTATGCAGTTTTTAAGTAGGTATGAAATGGTTAATTATAGGATTGTTTCTTTAGGCTTATGTATATTGTCCATTATATGCTATAAAATATTTTGAAAGTAAATTTAAAGTATGTTTTATGTAGTTTATTTTTTGGAAAAAAATATTGAAATGACTTATGAAATTCAGTATACTCTCAACATTAATTTATTTTGAAATTTACCAGTTGTCTACTGAACTATTATATGGCAGATATTACTTCAGACTACACTGGTAAATGAAATAATTGGCTTTGTAGAACTTTTATTTTAATGGGTGAGACAATTCAAAGCTATAAACCTTAATAAAAATGGCATAGTGCATTCAAAAAGGAAGAGTACAATGGGGAAAAAGAAAAATTCGATCAGGGTGAGAAAAATCAAGGTTGCTAGGCAGGGGATGGGGAGTTAAATCTTTTAATAGAAAGATCAGGGTACTTACAATGAAGCTGACAATTGAACAAATGTATGGAAAGGTGATGAATTTGCGCAGAACTATCAGCAATAAGGTCACTCCAGACAAAGGAATTGGCTATCTTGAAGGCCATAAGGTTGGATCATGCCTGGCATATCTGAGGAATAGCAAGGAGGCCACTGTGAGTGACTGAAGAGTAGCAGGGAAAGAGGTCACAGAGGTTAAATGAGTGGCTAGATCATGTAAAAGCTTAGAAGTCATTGTAAAACTCTGGCTTTTATATTTGGAAACTTACTGTGTGATAGAATTTCTGCTAATAACTGAGAGTTCAATTGTCCATAAACTTTCAAGGATTCTTATTCTAGTAAGACAGAATAAAGAGAAAGAGTTCATATTTTCACATGGTGTAACAAATGCTCGGAGATACAAGTGTAGGAAGCTATGGGAGCACAGAAGAAGGCACTAAAATCACACCATATATTTGATGACTGTGACTATATATAAATTTGTATTTTCTAGATTTTTTGTAGTCATGGAATCACACAGTATATACTATTCATTGCCTGGATTTTCTTTTCTCAGCATCATTACTTTGAGAATCTCCAATTGTCTTTGCTCTATTGATGGACATTGATGAACATTTCCACTGTTTTCAATTCTTAAAAATAAAGCTGATATGAAATTCACATACAAGTCCTTGTATGAACATAGGGTTTGTTTTTCTTGGTTAAATGCCTAGAATAAAATGGCTATTTGTGTAACTGCAACATATTTTTCATTTAAAAATTTTTGAATCTATTTTCCAAAGTGGTTGTATCATGATATATGCCAACAACAGTTTAGATTGCTTCTCAATCTAGCTCAGACCAAGTACAATTAGCCTTTATAATTTTAGCCATTCTAATAGATATGTAAGCATGTCTCATTATGATTTTAATTTGTATTTCTTTAATGTTTAAATGTTGAGAAATTGGCCATGTGCTTATAAGCCATCCATATACTTTTGGTGACATGTCTCTTCCATTATTTCCTTCACATGTAAAATTGGATACTCTGTTTGGTTATTAGTAAGGTTTTTTATTTTTATTCATTTTTAAATAATCAGAGTAGATGTCCATTATCAGATATTTAATTTGCAAATCCCTTCTCCATCTTTATGGTTTCTCAATGGAGCTTTGATAGCTGTGTCTTTCAAGAAATATGCTACTTCTTTCCTGGTACACGGAGGTATGACTAGAACATTATCAATGTTGACCTTTGCAAAGAAAATCATGGCTTAAGATATATGTAGTCTGCAGTTGTTGGGAGTGTTCACCATCCTTGCCTCTAACTCATCTCTCACTGCCCACACATTCAGGTATAGGGGAATATTGATTGACAAAATATTAATTGCCAAATAACACTAGTTAGAGAATAAGAAAAATGCAGGCACCTGATTATATAATATTCCTTAAATAAAATATGTTTTTATAAGTGCTATTGGAAGTAAATTCCTCAATACTTTAATCACACAGAATGATGGAATCCTAGATTTTTTTTCCTTGTATTTACTAAGAAAATGATCATGCCTCAAGTATATTAAAATGGAATAGGGAAAATTAAAAATTGCTTTAAGTCGATTTGCGTGTGTTGTGCGTATGTGAGAGAGAAAGTGAGAGAGAAAGAGAAAGAGAGAAAAAGAGAAAGGGAAAGACAGAGAGGTGGCTGCAGTGAATTGATGAGTTGCAGGATAGATTTTAAAGTTTTGTCTTTTGCTTTCTACATTTCCTTTTCCTTAGGTTCAAGAGAACAATCAGTAATATCTCAGATGCCTGCTGGTAACATCAGCAGAAAGAGTTAGAGGTTCCTAGAAAATTAAAGAAGAGATATAGTTTTCCTGACATAAGAAAAGTCATTTTTTGTCCCCAGCTATTTTCAATGATCTATACCCCACCTGTGTACTTGCCCAAGCACACTTCTTCCAAAAATTCCTGGGAGGTTCTTACAAAGAAATGCAAAAACCTCACTCCTAAGGATTTTGAGGGAACAAGGCAATGGGAAAACTAACAGTCACCACCAGAGCAGGAAATAGCCTAAGCTATTGAGACAATAAATCAGTGGTAAAACTCCTAGTGCTATTTCAAAAGCAATCAAGGCCTTTCATTCCTTGTCCCAGAAAATGAGCCCAAGACCCCATCTAGTTTCTATCTGCTCTTGAAGCCTGCAGAGTCCCTTTCCCTTGTCCAACAGTTACCTCTGCTTTATTCTAACGTTGAAGTTTCTGCCCTCGGTGGAATACAAGCTTCATTCAGGTGAACATGCAATACATATTGCACAAATACATATGTGGATGTGCATGCATCCACAACCTTATGACCAACCATACACGGGATAATAAAACTCTCCCTTCTGAGTATTCATCTTAAATACTAAATAATAATCTCTCTCCTGTTCAAACAGTCAAGGCTTTGGAACTTATTCCCTGTGAACTCCTTGTATGTTGTAAACAAAGATTCCTTTGTTTGACAACTCCACCTGTTTCTGTGATTCACCAAAGACTGACCTCAGTTAGTTCAGTTACTGTAATGTAATATCAAGCATATCTAGTTAGTTGATCATTTTGTTCAAGTCTTACATATCTTACCAATATGATGACCATTTGTCTATGTAATCTTAAAATAAGGGTGTTGAAATTATTTTCCATTTGTCGTCCAAGGTAGAAGTTATGATTTTTGTTCTTAGTTTTTCCCTATATATCCCCAAATCTGTTGTTACGTATTAAAATTCAAGAATTATTATACTCCCGGGGCGCCTGGGTGGCTCAGTGGGTTAGGCCGCTGCCTTAGGCTCAGGTCATGATCTCAGGGTCCTGGGATCGAGTCCTGCATCGGGCTCTCTGCTCAGCAGGGAGCCTGCTTCCTCCTCTCTCTCTCTCTCTGCCTGCCTCTCTGCCTACTTGTGATCTCTCTCTGTCAAATAAATAAATAAAATCTTTAAAAAAAAAAAGAATTATTATACTCCCTGATGAATTCATCCTTTTACTCTTCTGTAATTTTGACTTGATCTTTATGTCTGATAATGAAATTTGCTTTAAAATCACTTTTCATTATCTTGATATAACCACCAAAGTTATAGTGTGATTAGAGTTAATATAGCATATTTTTTCTTTTACTTTTTAAAGCACTTCTATATTGAATCCTGACAAAGAAACAAAACAGCTTTTTTTTTTTTTAAAGATTTTATTTATTTATCAGAGAGAGAGGGGGAGAGAGCGAGCATAGGCAGACAGAATGGCAGGCAGAGGCAGAGGGAGAAGCAGGCTCCCTGCCGAGCAAGGAGCCCGATGTGGGACTCGATCCCAGGACGCTGGGATCATGACCTGAGCCGAAGGCAGCTGCTTAACCAACTGAGCCACCCAGGCGTCCCAACAAAACAGCTTTTTAACTCTGAAAGCATCTTTCTAAATTATCCCTTTTTTTTTTTAATGAAGCAGTAGCAATTTTTGTTAAGGGACCTAAACTGAAAGTAGGTTTAGAAATTTATTTATTTTTTTATTTATTTAGTAAAAGATTTTATTTTATTTATTGACAGCAAGAGAGAGAGAGAGAGAGAGAAGAAGCACACAAACAGGGGGAATCATGTGCAAAGGGAGAGGAAGAAGCAAGCTCCTTGGGGTGCAAGTAGTCCCATGCAGGGCTGGATCCCTGTACACTGGAATCATGACCTCAGCCAAAGGCAAACATCTGCTTAAACAACTAAGTCATCCAGGCACCCCTAGAAAATTTAAAAAAAAAAAAAGACCTTTTAAAAACATTTTTTTCTTTCTTGTTTTTTTTTTTAATATTTTATTTATTTGACAGACAGAGAGACAGGAAGAGGAACTATAAGCAGGGCAGAGGGAAAAGGAGAAGCAGGTTTCCCACTGAGCAGAGAGCCTGATGTGGGGCTCCATCCCAGGACCCTGGGATCATGACCTGAAAAGAAGGGACACTTCTTGGAGGAAGCCACCCAGACACCTCTTTTCTTTGTTTTTAATATATGGCAACTGATGCTTCCCAGCCACGAGGAGCATATTACCCATTGATTAAATCTTTGATAACAACCTATTTAAAAAGGTGTGTAAATATATACTTACTCAGATTTATACACTTTGTGTTTTCTTCATAGTTTGGGGCTGGACCCCATGGTCACAACACTGCTTCCAGTCTTTGCCTTCCCATCTTTTGATACCAGGTATTTGGTCAGCAAAGCAAATTAGTATCAAAATTAATAAGCCCTTGGCACCATATCTCTGGAGCAGGGCTTGCTCTTAGCCAAGGCCCAGAGCAGTTGACCTCCCCTCGCTAGTGCTATAGCCCCAAGGACTAGGTCCCTGCCACCAGAACTCAGTCTTACATGTTATGCTAAGCAGACAAAACCAAACCAGGAAAGCTCCAACAGCTTTCACTGGCCTGCCTCATCTCCAACTCTCTCGACGTCTAGGCAGTACCAGATGACAGGGAGGGGTCTTGGTCCAACATATGGGAGGGAAGGAAGTAGCCACGAGCAAGTACCTGCCTCTCTGTTCCTTTCTTTCATGAGCAGGTTGTAAGGAGGAGGAAGAGGAAGGGGAAGAGAGGTGAACTTCAAGGGGTGAAGGCCTCAGGTAGGCAGCTGGCTCCTGCCAGTAGGAAAGGGACAAAGGAGAAGGCAGTGAGTCTTGCAGGGAGGGTGGGGGGTAAGGGTTACAGCTTATGACGGAATCTGGACAGGAGTAATAGGGATACTAGTCATTTGAGTCCACCATTGGCAAGCTGGGCTGGGTGTCAGGGCAGATAGGCCTCCCTGGGCAACGGCACATGAGAGAAGGTGGAATTCTTCTCTGAGGAGCAGGTGAAGCTTTGGGTGTTGGGAAAGCATAGACAGTATTGTTCCAGGGCCAAGGACAGGTCCGGGTACTCCTGGTTGGAGGTCAAGGCCACAGTATGATCCAGGTCTTCTACCAGCAGCTTGAAGGTACCACATGCCAGCCACCCCTCATTATTGTGTATAACTCTCTGGTGCACTTATTGGCTTATCCATCAAATGACTCCTTCAGCAGCTTGAAAACCACCTCCACAGGCACTCCAGGATATGGGAGGCTTCCAGAGTGAAAATTTTGCACAGGATCACCCCCAAAAGACCAGAAGTCACTCTGGTGGATGTAGATCTGGTCAAACATGGCCTTAGGGACCATCCACTTCACAGGCAGTCCACTGTTGGTTCTCATTTTATAGTAACTGATGTGGTGATATCTCTGGCAAGGCTGAAGTCTGAGATCTTCATCATGTTGTCCTTTGTCACCAGCACTTCCCTGGTGGCCAGGTCTTGGTGTATGCACTTCTTGGAGGCAAGGTACTCCATGCCTCAGGCTACCTGGTAGGCAAAGTATACCGGGTGCTTGGAGGAGAGTTGCTCTGCTGCATTGTGGCTGATATTGTAACAGTACTCCAGGTCAGGAGGCCTCTGGGCCTGCAGGTACTCCTGTATGTTGTCTTTGGAGGCATATTCCATGATAGTGTACGAAGGACCATCCTGTGTGCAGGACCCAGCAGGTTGATGGTGTCCTTGTGCTGTCCAATCATCTTCATCATCTCCATTTCTGAGATTAGGTTTGACAGGTCTTTCTCTGCTGCATCTGACTTCAACATCTTCACAGACACTTTAGTCAAATGGTTGGATTTGTCTTTGTCCAGCCCAATGGTCTCCTCCAACACCACTTGCCCAAAGTAGGCCTCTCTTAGGGGTCTGCCTAAACTGCCTACAACCAGCCTGCCACAAGGCAGTTATGAACTCTAGATTATCCTCAAAAACATTAAACCACAAGCTAAAAATTCTCTTCACTAGGTCTCTGTCGCAGGTCTAATTTTCTTATCTTTCATCATTTATCTTTTTCCTAATTCTTATTTTCAGTATAGTTTATTTGGCTTCCAGGTGTTTCCCCGGGTTTCTGTATGCTGTTTCATAGGGAAGAATTATCCTGTCATAAAATTATTTCTTGAGCATTCATTACATCTCTCAGTTAAAATGGGTTCTTTTATGGTATTGATTCATTTGAGTTTTCTCAAAATGGGAAGAATTTTCAAAATGGTGTTTTCCTCAAGGTTCAGAGTATGTCTTAGCCTCATCTTTACTCTTTTTGAAATTCACTTTTCAAATTCTTGTCCCTCTTTTTATCTTTTTAAATTAAAATGTTTTATTTTTACTATTTTTTTATTTGAGTGTAGTTGATAGTCAGTGTTACATTGGTTTCAGGTTTTCAATATCTCCATACATTATTCTATGATCACTACAAATATTGCCGCCATCTGTCACCATATAACACTATTATAATATCATTGACTATATTCTCTACACTGTCCCATATCTCTTTTTAAAATCTCTGATTTTTATGTTTTCTGTTATTCCAGTTTTCGACCATCATTTTACTTGGTTACTTTAATAAAATATGCCTGATTACACACTCTATGCTGAAAACCATAGCATTTGATTTATAGTAGTCTTCTTCTTCTTCTTCTTCTTCTTCTTCTTCTTCTTCTTCTTCTTCTTCATTAACATATAATGTATTATTAGCCCCAGGGGTACAGGTCTGTGAATCACCAGGTTTACACACTTCACAGCACTCACCACAGCACATACCCTCCCCAATGTTCATAACCCCACCACCCTCTCCCTAACCTCCCCCCCCCGGCAACTCTCAGTTTGTTTTGTGAGATTAAGAGTCTCTTATGGTTTGTCTCCCTCCCGATCCCATCTTGTTTCATTTACTCTTTTCCTGTTCCCCAAACCCCCCACATTGCACCTCCATTTCCTCATATCAGGGAGATCATATGATAGTGCCTTTCTCTGGTTGACTTATTTTGCTAAGCATAATACCCTCCAGTTCCATCCATGTCAACGCAAATGGCAAGATTTCATTTCTTTTGATGGCTGAGTAGTATTCCATTGTGTGTGTGTATATATATATATATATATATATATATATATATATATATATATATCATTCATTTGTTGATGGACATCTATGTTCTTTCCATAGTTTGGCTATTGTGGATATTACTGCTATAAACATTTGGTGCACGTGCCCCTTTGGATCATATAGCAGTCTTCTTTACCTCTATCAGAACCCCAGGAAGCTTTATTTATTTATTTACTCACATAAACAGATGATCCAACACAACGTTTTTTGATGTTCCAATGTATTATAATGTCTTACCGCTTAACACTATGCTTACTGCTCTCTTTCACTGTCTGACTAAATCCTCATCATCACTATGCCATTTAATGAGAAAGAACATTTGAACTCAGAGTTCTCTCCATATCAGGGAATGAAGACTCCACCCTTCTGTTTGTGCAGGTAAAATAAATGTTGATGTCTGTCCTGCACATACCCCATCCTGTTCACCAGAATATTCACCATCAAAATATATACACAATGAAAACCATACCTCACCACTTCTATTACCACCCAGCATGCTAAAAACACCATCATATGTTCCTGAATTATTGACTTGATTGATAACCCCACTTCCACACAAACTGCACTCCTTTCTCCCTGCAAATTTATTTTGGTACAGCAATTTAACCTAAAAATCAAGTCAGATGATTTTATTCTGCTGTTGAGGGTCTTTTGGTATCTTCCCCTTTCATATTAAATAAAAACTGAAGGCGTTTTAATGTACTAGAAGGTCATACATCAATACGTTCTTCCTCTCTCCACCACTATGAACTCCTCATTGGCCTCCTTGCTTTTCCTCAAAAGTAACAGACAAGCTGTTCACACAAAGTCTATATACTTACTTGCTCTGCCTAGAGCAATCTTTTCCTTTAATATTTGTATAACACTCTCCTTCACTTCCCGGGTCTTTGTGCAAATAACATCTCATAAATGAGATATAACCACCCAACACAAAATAAAATTAACTTTCATCCCAGCATTCCCCAATGGCTTTTACCTTTCTTGTATTTCTTTGTATCACTTATCACCATCAACCATCAATCATTATTCTATTACTGGTTTATTTTCTTATTTGAGACAGAGAGAGAGAGAATTGGGAGGGTGCGCAGAGGAAGAAGAAAACACCCCACTGCCTAGAAAGCCTGCTGGGGAGTTACATCCCAGGACCCTGAGATCATGACCCAAGCCAAAGGCAGTCACTCAATGGACTGAGCCACCAAGGTGCCCCTCTATTATTGGTTTATTTCACTATTATATTTCAAAAGAATGTGAGCTCTTTGTGGTCAGGTATTTTATATGTTTTATTAATTGAAGTATTCTCAGAAAGGTAGCTGGCAGATTGTAAGGGCTCACTAAACTGTATTTTGTTGTTATTATTGGGCTCCTTTATGGGCTTTACCTCTTACGCTAGAAGTCTATCCTTCAGATGTAAGCGATAAGAATAGAGCCCTGCTGCCTGTTCAAATGTGTAAAAAGCCTGTATTAAGTGGATATTTTAAAAGCTAAATGAATGGCTTAATAGTTGTATATAGGGGAAAAGGGAACATATTTTCCACAGTTTAGAAGTGGAGTTCTTTTATAGAGTTCTTGTACAAGCCTACACTATGGAACGATAATGGGCAGTTGTACATTACAATTATACAAACACTTTGGTAATTTATATCCTTTTTTAGTTATTCTTGACTGGATCATTTAATTCCTTAGGAGCATTATAGCATTTCAACTTTTCATGTTCAATAAACTTATTGGGGTTGCTACCTTTTTTATTCAAATGGAGAAATAGTCATGATTTAATCTAAATAAAGTGTTATTGATTGTGTTGTTTTCTAGGAATGAGTCGCACATGCTAGTTTAAAAGTTTTGTTAAAGTCCCAAGTCTGTCACTGATAAAAGCCTTTTGTAGATTAGTAACTTGATCAAAACGGAAAAGTTATGTAACACCAATTGTTATACTATCTTTGTTTCCATCTTGCATTGTAATAACACCCATCTTAACTCTATTTAAGACAAATCATTGCCAGATGGATTTCTGGCATTGATTGCAGGATATGAAATCTAGTATAACTAAAAGTTTTTGGTTTTAGTAGCATATAAATCAATTTAGAAAAATATATGTATTTGAATATAAGATAAAGTTTTAAATTATTTGGCAATAGTAAACTAAACTTTTTTTTTGTAAATTTTTATTTTCTAAAATTTCATTGAGCTCTCTTGCAATAAGAAACAAGTTACAAAAAATTAAGGTTTATTTACCCCAATTCAAAATTATTAGGAATATAATCATAGAGGTTGAAGTATTTAAAATATTGAACCCAAAATGTTTTATTAGGTAAATTCATGAATGCTGAGCATTCACTGTTAAAATATACTAATACTATTGATAGACTGGTAGAAGCCTAAAATCAAATATTTATTAAATATTTATATCCATATCTTTTCATAGCTTGGTAATTCATTTCTCTAGCATTAAATAATATTCCATTGTTTGCATGTACTACACTTTCTTTGACCTTTCACTTATGGAAGGATATCTTGGTTGCTTCCAAGCTTTTGTCAGTTATGAATAAAACTACTATAGACATCTTTGTGGGTATAGATTTCATCTTCTTTGGATAAATACCAAGAGCTGCTACTGCTGAATCATCTGGCAAGAATATGTTTAGTTTTGTAAGAAACTGCCAAGTTGTTTTCCATTCTTTATTCTCAATACACATGGAAGAACATTCCTGTTGCTCCACATCCTCACCAACATTTCATGTTCTGTTGTCAGTGCTCTGGATTCTGGGTATGTACTGGTGTCTCTTTTTTGTTTTAATTTGCATTTTCCTGATGACCTTTGATGTTAAGCATCTTTTTATATGCTTATTTGCCATCTGTAATATTTTCTTTTGTGAGGTATCTGCTAAGGTCTTTGGCTCATTTTTAATCAGGTTTTTCCCCCATTGTTGAGTTTTAAGGGGTCTTTGTGTATTTTTGATTAACAGTCCTTTGCCAGATGTGTATTTTGCAAAGTTTTTTTCATAGTCTGTGCTTTGCCTTTTCATTCTCTTGGCATTGTGTTTCACAGAGTAGACATTTTTAAATTCAGTGCTTGTGTTTTTTAGCTAAAGTTATTGCGAAAACCAAGGTCATTTAAATTTTCTTCTATATTACCTTCTACATGTTTCATGTTTAGGTTTATAATCCAATCTGAGTTCATTTTTGTGAAGAGTGTAGGATATCTGCCTGGATTTATTTTATTTTATATTTTTAGATTTAGCTTCACCATTGCTACAGAACCATTTGTTTAAAAGATTGTATTTTGCTCTCTTGTATTGCTTTTGCTTTTCTATTAAATATAAAATATAATTGATAATATATATTCTGTTGCTTTAATCTAGTCTTTCTGTGGTATTACAATATCATGCTTACAATTATCGTTATGGTAAACTTTTTTTTAAGATTTTATTTATTTATTTGACAGAGAGAGAGATCACAAATGGGCAGAGAGACAGCCAGAGAGAGAGATGAGGAGAAGCAGGCTCCCTGCTGAGCAGAGAACCCAATGCGGGACTCGATCCCTGGCCCCTGGGATCATGACCTGAGCCGGAAGGCAGAGGCTTAACCCACTGAGCCACCCAGGCGCCCAATCGTTATGGTAAACTTTGAAGTCAGTCCTCAGTCTTTGTTCTCCTTCAACACTATGTTGACTATTGTGAGTCTTTGCCTCTCCATATAAACTTTAAAATAAGTTTGTTAATATTAAAAAAAAAGAACTTGCTGGTATGCATTAATTGTATAGATAAACTTGGAAACCAGTGACCTCTTGAGCTTAGCAGGAGATAGACCATGGACATCAGTTGTCACAGTGGTGCCTCTGGCAGAACCTATTGCAAATCCCTAGGCAAAATGACACCTCAAGGATCTGAGAGAATGTCTAAGAAGTACTTGATACATCCCTTGGGTATGGTTTATTGAAGTGTCCACCTGTCTGAAAGCTGGGGAATCTAGATAAGGGAGGGAAAATTAGTTATGATAAAACATATCAACAAACATCAATAAATTTTGTAAAACTAATTGTCATGGCTCATATACAATATGACCAACAGAGGGACCATCAGAAGGAAAGCATCAGTTATGTTTATTGTGAAATTTTTTATTCAAAATAAAGCAATGTGAGGGGAAGACACAATGAGAAAATTACCATTTTTTAAATGGTAACCATCTTACAAAATGGAATAGGTTTTATATTCTAAGTAGTATATTGAAAAGTAAAACATTGGGGTGCCTGGGTTGCGCAGTGGGTTGGGCTGCTGCCTTCAGCTCGGGTCATGATCTCAGGGTCCTTGGATTGAGCCCCGCATCTGGCTCTCTGCTCCGCAGGGAGCCTGCTTCCCCCCCCCCTCTCTCTCTGCCTGCCTCTCTGCCTACTTGTGATCTCTGTCTCTCAAATAAATATATAAAATCTTTAAAAAAAAAGAAAAGAGAAGTAAAACATTAAAAAATAAAATTTCAATGAAAAAAATTATTTAATTTTAAAAAAAGGTTAAAAATAGCAGAACCATTTTTCTTATAACTGGAAAATACACTGTATATACATCTATCAAAATAACTTGTCATGGGGGAGCCTGGGTGGCTCAGTAGGTAAAAGCATCTGCCTTCGGCTCAGGTCATGATCCTAGGATCCTTGGATCGAGGCCCACATCGGGCTCTCAGCTCAGCAGGGAGCCTGCTTCCTCCTCTCTCTCTCTGCCTGACTCTGCCTAATTGTGATCTCTGTCAAATAAATAAATAAAAACTTTTATAATAAATATTTGAAAAAATAACTTGTCATGTGTGAAATCAGGAGCATATGGAAAAAAATAATATCTGAGGACAATACTTCTGCCATGTTTTGTGCCTTGCTAATATTTTTAAACAGTCAGGCAACTTTTAGCCTTATTGAAATACCTGCTAAGATACCTGCAGTGCCTTTTGGAGCCCTATGACTATAAAAATTAATTGCAAATATTCAAAATGTTTACTATGGTGTCACTATTTAGGGCCACCACCAAGTATGTTTCAGAAGTAAGCATAACTGTTACTCTTCCATAAGGCAAAAGGGCATATTTTCAGGAGTTCCATCTGCTGTACCAGGAGGTGAATCAAGTAATGATTTTTGTCTATAAAATAATTCACTTTTCAATCTAACATTCCTCATTCCACATTATAATAATAAAAACTAGGAGGAGACTAAAACAAACAAACAACTACAACTACAACAACCAGCTTTTCCCACAGTGGAAAAGTAAATATAACCTTAGGAGTAGCCTGAAATTTATTTTTAAATATTTTTAAGATAAACGTTTTTGTTAGAAAACCATATATTTTATATTACTAAGAAATAACAGGCAACGTTTTATGAACTTCTAAAAAGTCTAGTTACTTGTATTTATCTATTAACTCATCTCTTTATGAAGTAGAACATGATCACACCTCTTGTATCTACCCAAGTTTGTATGCTTTGGTTGTTTTATGTTTGCTATTTCCTTGCTTAATTTTTACAATATTTGATACATAATAGTATCTTTAAGTCCATCTATGGTTTCACAGAATTTGTTTGAACTTCATAAAAATGTACCATACTTTTTGCACTGTCCTTGTTTTACTTCTCTATTAGCTTTCCAAGTTTTATTCACTTTAGAGTGTGTAGCTATCATTTATTTTTACTCCTCCATAATGCTATGTTTACAAATTTGTATTTATCTGTACTTTTAAAAATATCTTAATTATATACCATTTCTCATCTCACGTAACACTCATGTTACTTCTACACTTATCAGATATTATGTAACGGAAAACCACAACTCAGCAACAATAGAACACCATTTTTCAAAATTAAATGGCTTACCAGAATTCTTTAATTCTATCCTTTATTTGTATTAGATGACCCTTTATTCTGGTATTTGGCATTGTTCATATGGAGGAAAGCTTATAAGTTGATATTCCATAAATAGAAGGATTTATTATGATTGATTAATTATTTTCATTTAGAATGCATAGAATATGGTTGATTTAATATTTCTTTCTTACTCTCTGCCTGGAACATAGTGCTATCTATACAATAGCCACTAAAATATTAAGTTAATTACCTAGACTTTAAACTGCATATTAATAGGAATAGCATACAGAACTCTTCTCAGATTGGGACACCTGGGTGGCTCAGTCAGTTAAACGCCTGAGCCTTTAGCTCGGGTCATGATCTTAGGGTCCTGGGACTCAGTTCTGCAACAGATTTCCTGCTTAGCCGGGAGTTTGCTTCTCCCTCATCCTGCTGCTCCCCCTGCTTGTGCTCTCTCTCACTCTCTCTCTCTTACAAATAAATAAAATTAAAAAAATAAATTCTTCTCAGATAGCTAATATAGAATATCGTCTTTGTATTCATCAAAGGGAAAGTGCCATATAATAATGAAATCCAGACTTCTTCAAATTCACTTTTTAACCAGTAAGAAAGTACTGGAAACAAGCCAAAAATGTCTTCAATGAATTAAAGAAATAGATTGATTTTCAATATCTTAATGTTTCTAATGTTAAATTGCAAGATTTTTATACTAGATATCAGTGTAAATACTCATTATACAAGGATATTCTAAAAATAAACCCGAGAAAACTACTTGATATATATGATGACAAAAACGAGTTTGACCAATGTCAGTTTGGGTAAAATTTACAACACCTACCACCTGAAACTCTTGTTCTATATGGTGCCATCTTGTGATGCTGGGCAGCGGCAGTGAGCCACAGCTCCCAGTCAGCTAGAAGATTACAGGGGTGAACACCTGATATTCTTACAAGCATTCTATATATAGAATATATATATAGAATATATATATTCTTCTTTTTTTAATGTAATATTTAATAAATTGCATGTGATATTTGATACTTTGTTATAAAATAGGCTTTGCTTAAGATGATTTTGCCCAAATGCAGGCAAATGTAAGTGTTCTGAGTATGTTTAAATAAGCTTAAGGTAAGCTATGATATTTGATTGTTTAGGGGTATTAAATGCATTTTCAATTTTTTATGTGTTTCTCTGTACATAGCCCCCTTGTAAGCTGAGGAACATCTCTATATGTATATGTAGCCTTGGTATGGCTTACATATTATTGGCATGAAACATCTAGAACAGTACGTGTGCCATAGAACTGTCTACAACATCAAACAAGTTTCTTGAAAACTTGTGCCAAAGGGGTTATGTCTTTAAGGATTCTTATTTCAGAAGGGTTCTCTCAAACGTAAGATTTTTCAGAAGTTAAGTGAAAATCTGACCAAACTAAACATTTTTCCATTTTCCCTAGTGAGCAAAGATAGCTAAAATCTATCTGCCATTTTCAACACTGTACTCAACGATTGTAATTCTAATTTAAGAACAGATTATTTATATCAAAACCACATGTTGGCCTAATCTTATACAATATTCATAAGTCACACTCAGACCCTTGGACACTTTTATTTGTTGAGTCTATATGGTACTACGGACATTCATCTTTTTTGACCTCATAGCTTCATGTATGTCTATACTTTTGAAAATACATGCATCATAGTTCCATTGTAAAATGTCTGGGTTATAAAATGTGCTATGCTATCAAAATGGTAATAAGAACATACAAATGACCTGATGTAATGAACTGGACCAGATTGCCAGATATCACATTGCATACCAGAAAGATTCAGTGGTAAGTTTTAAAATGGCCAGCTATACACTGACTGAATTATAACTCATTTAGCTTCTTTCTTTGTGTACAGTATTATACATTAGTCAGTATTATAGTAGATAAGTACTTTGGACAGATGTAAATATGCTGTAATAAAAAATGTTTTTCTTCTTTCTTTTAGTCCTTTTTACTTGTAAGACTAGCCACAAATACCACGCCTCCCCCAAAATAATTTGCAATCCAAATTTATCTCTAAATGAATTTATTGCACAGAAAAATATGTATATATATATATATATATATATATATATATATATATACACTTACAGAAGACATGTTCAAAAATAGTTACACAACAGCAGGGCCCTAAATGTAAGCAGTATAGTTGTTTTGTTTTGTTTTGTTTTGTTTCTTTTAAAAAAAGAGGTTATGTGAAATATTAGGATTTTATTTCCAGGCGTAGTATTTCAAGACAGTTAACTACACCTATGGTGTCAACAGCCTCTTGTTGGCAGTATGATTTTATTGGCTCCATGGAATAACAGCAAGAATTTACTATTGCTTCTTTCTTTTATGACACACACAGAATAAAAAAATTGACACATTTGCTCAAGACCAACCAGAATCCTTTTAACCTATCAAAATTGATGGGAGGCCTTCACTGCCAAAGTCACTGCTGGGTTTTCACAATTCATTGCAGACAATGTGCTACTCCCATTATGATAAAGGAGAGAAGAGTCATAATCAGGGAAGAAAGCTAGATTAATACTTGTAATTATCATTGAATTATTTAGCCTGCTATAGGATTATTATTATTAGTGCCATTTGATAATTTTCTCTCATTATATTAAACACAACTGTGAGTAATTACCCTACCTAATATTTCTCTGTATTGGCTGACTAGCTAGCAAACATTCATGAAAATATCCATTAGCCACACATATAAAATGCTGCATTATGATGCTGTTGAATCAGAACATACCACTACCTGATCCTGTAGCTCTTTGAGGATTTGCAAATCAATTAATTCTATCTTTGTTGGATTCTTCCCATACAATTAGAAAATTTATAATCGAGTCCATGAACATTATTAGTTTTACCATTTTAAACCAGCAATCACACTTTGATTTTTACAACAAAAGCAGAAATATAAACACACACATTTGGATCAGTTTTCTCTTAGTCTGTCTGGACTTCAAAATCCTATTCCTCAAGATGATGCACACCAAAGTTCTGGATTAAACAAGAAATTAGATGGCACCTGAACACTTGGTTTAATATTCTCAAAAGGACTATGCAACTTCTTTCTTACATTAAGACATTGTTTTACAAAGATCCACACTTTTATAATGTTAGTATTTTTAATAATCAATAAAGTCAATTAATCATGATTAAAAATCAAACATAAAAATTTCTACTTTTTGCTTTTGCCCCCTCCATTTAGAACTTATTTATAGCCTGATAATTCAAAGGTCCCTATGTTTATGAAAATCTGGACAGAAATAGCTCTAAGATCCCATTCAGAACTTGATATTAATCTAAGTCTTTTGGCTCCATTTATCCTGAGAGCAAAGAGTAGGACAAAGGATTTGAGTACTGTTAGTTTATCTGGGAGATTATCCAAGGTAGAAAAGAATGGGAAAGTGATACAGTGAAGAAGCAACTTTGTCAAAGAGGTACATTGTTGATATAATTGTTGTGGATAGAAAATGAAGGCTTGCTTTTACTGAAAGGTCCTGAGAAACTTCTTTAAGTTGTCCTCATGAAGACCTGAAAACTGACAATTTTACCTATGGTTCTTATTTCCACTTCACTGAGAGCTGTCCTCAGAGGACATTAACTCTCCTACACTTTTGGGTTGTGTTGGAGACATTCCAAAATGAGAGAGAGAACATGAGATCCTATCAGTGTTAAGTAACTGCAATTTCCCATGGAACTATCCACCACAGGTTTGGCTATAATCAGGAGTTGGGCCTTGATATCAGAGGGATTTGAGGCAGTATCATTTTAGGTTAATCATTATATCTGAAATTTCCAAAAACTTCAACTGATGAAACTTTGATTATAAACCTATAAATATAACAATAAATCTACAGTATTCAAATTATTTTCATAGAAATACACAAACAAAGCATCAATTGACTAATATTTAAATGTTACAAAATACTGAACTGAAAGAATTTGGTCATATAACAACGTGTAAGAAGTAGAACTTAGGTTTAGGTTAGAAGTCAGGATGCATTTGGGACTCAGTTAAGAAATTGAATGGAGGGACGCCTGGGTGGCTCAGTGGGTTAAGCCGCTGCCTTCGGCTCAGGTCATGATCCCAGGGTCCTGGGACCGAGCCCCAAATCAGGCTCTCTGCTCAGCAGGGAGCCTGCTTCCTCCTCTCTCTCTGCCTGCCTCTCTGCCTGCTTTTCATCCCTCTCTGTCAAATAAATAAATAAAATCTTAAAAAGAAATTGAATGGATGTCTGACTATCTTATAGGTTTGCTAAAAATCAGTGACTTTGTGTTCACGTGTGGCTATGCAGGAATTTTTAACTTTCTCTAAGAAGTTATTAGATTTGATTATATAATGGCAGTAAAGAATGGGGAAAAGCAAAGTACAAACCCCATAAAGACAAAGACACTGAGTATGAGAAAAGAGTAATAGATAAGAAGAATCAATGCATTTGAGGAAAATGGGAATTGAAATACACAATGATTGTTGATTTTTTTAGATGGAGAAAACAAAACTAGCTTGCAAGAAGGAAATAACAGAAGACATGCTGTGATGTGATACAGAATCCTGGAAAAGGCAGTAACGTGGAATAAAGGAGTAGGGAGAGCATATCAGGTAATTTGGATAGGAAGGAGTTAGGAGATAATTGCTTGATAAATTTTATATGGCCCACTTAAATGCACAGATTTCTCTTCTTTAATTTATATGGAGAACAGGGTGTCCTTTCTCTTCCCTTTCAGAGCACCCGAGGTGTACTCTTTCAGACTGAAAACCTAAAAAGCTCAGGACTCAGTTGCTTAAGCACAGCTGAGAGGACATATTTCAATTAAGATTTACAGTTTGCTGTAGGTAGTAGACTGTCAAAAGTGGTTTAACCATATTTTTCATTTAACAAGAAGACTACAGAGAGTGTTTTCTGGTGTTGGTTCAGAGTCTTAAGAAAGTCAAGTGAACTATCTTAGAGGTTTTCATGGCTTTTCATTCACAGTTGCAAAAATGTAATGTGTTGGTTCAGAGTCTTAAGAAAGTCAAGTGAACTATCTTAGAGGTTTTCATGGCTTTTTATTCACAGTTGCAAAAATTGCTGTTGGAGTTCTCACTATTAAGCCCACATTTCTGGCAGAAAGATAGAGGTAAAAGAGAATGATATCTTGTACGACTGATACTTTGTCATAAGGTTACAATGTAACTAGAAAAGAGACAATAAAATATTTGATGTTGTTTTAAGTTTCCTTGTTGTCAATCCCTCAGTGCTTTCTGATATTAAAGGAAAGAGTAGATGGATATTGACCTGGCAACTATCAACACCTGTCAGTCTCTCTTGGATAACCAATATCTCTATAATCTCTTCTTCCCAGTAAAAAAAATAAAATATATTCATAACCCACACTGTGCCATCTCAAGTTACTGCACCAAGATAAAATTACAATGACTTTCAGTTGTTCCAA